>NC_137265.1:40056772-41256772 GCF_053477335.1 Acartia tonsa | reverse complement strand
AAACATAAAAAATGGCCCTTTAATCTTTTAAATAAAGAAAAATGATGCATTTTAAAATAAATACAGTAAGTCCGGATGAACCCTCACGCAAATGGACCAATAGGAACACAGTGCAGTGTAAGAAGCTTTTTGTAGTGCCTATAGAAATGACGTGGTAATTAAGTCTTGTATTGGCCTATCATTGGTCATTTGTATTGAATGACGTCATTTTTTGTTGGCACTATAAAGAGCTTCCATAATGCATTGTAAAATCAATCCGAAAACATTTTTGGTCAAAAAATGTAAACATTTTGGTACGAAAGGGCATTTTTTAACTTCATTTCATACATATTTTTAGGATAAAGCTTTGCTTGAAGACATTCGAAATGCGTACTGATGGGTTTTAACTAATCACGTATAATTTAATTTTTTATTGAAATTGTGTAAATTGGACGGATTATTATTATTATTATTATCAATCATAGATAAGATATCTCTATCTAAAGGCTCCATTTGAAAATCACAGAAATTTCAACTCTAAAAAACTATATTTTATCAAGTAACAAATGAAATCTATTTTTATTCATTATGTATAATTTATACTTTGATTTAAGGGCATCCAGGACATCTTATACTTGGACAATCAGTCTGTCTGCCATGAAGAAAAAAACGACATTTTTGTATTAATATACATTGTGTGTTTTTATGAGAACTTTTTTGAAAGCAATTTTACCCCACTTATAGTTATCAGAATTTAATGATTAACGGCTTATTTTCTTCGTTTTTCATAACCATTTATAAAACATTAAAAAAATATTTCAGTTTTTATTAAAAAAGTACAGTAAAATCAAAATTAAAAATTAGGTGTCAACATCTAAAAAAGGTTTTAGCGCATTTTTCTTAAGCTCAAAACTTCTACCCTTTGCAAGAAAAAAAATGGATTTTCAGTAGTCCACTTTGGGGGGCCAGTACTCCCTCCCTGGTTGAGATATGGCCTTCAAACTTTGATATGTTCTAGTACATGTTCCCAAAAGTATCTGTATCAATTTTTAACTCTGTATCTCAACTTTGAAGCGTTTTGCAGCCATTCTTGCAAAGGGTAGAAGATTTGAGCATGAGAAAAATGCGCTAAAATCATTTTTAGATGTTGACACCCAGGTTTTGAATTTTTGATTTTACTGTACTTTTTTAATAAAAACTGAAATATTTTTATGATGTTCTATAAATGGTTATAAAAACGAAGAAAATAAGCCGTTAATCATTAAATTCTGATAACTATAAGTGGGGTAAGATTGCTTTCAAAAAAGTTCTCATAAAAAAAACACACTGTATATGAAGGATGCATGATTACTTTTATTATTTTTCTATTTTCTTTTCATTTCATTCTTTAAAGGGCCAGTAAATTTGCTTTATAAATCACTTTATCCGTTTGTATAACCATAACTTTGTTGTGCTTCGCTACTTATGGATGTTGATATCCTTATTTTTTCTTCTGCAATAATAAATGTTTTGAAGAAGCATTATTTCATTATTTTTATAATTGACTATAAAAACCCCATCCATTTATAAATTTTGTCTCAACCCGACCATATTTACTGTAGAGGCCAAGTCGTGACAGTACAGCAAGATATTGACCTCGGCCAACGGCGCAACAATTTCATGATGAAACCTGTCGTGGCGGTTCAACAGTGTTGTGTGTGTGTGAGTATTCGAGTGTTGCCCCAGCGAGGCAGGCTGGCAACAGCTACTAGTAGGAGCAAATTTGTTATGAGCATGTTGTGCCCAACCATCCATCTGCTGCCAGACCAATCAACACTGCCAGTAAGCAAGGACACAACATCTGTCGGGCCGGCACGGCGGCCCAAGAGAACAGTTTAGACCCTGGCAGGGGGAACAATGCCGTACCGGGTCAATATTCTGCTGCTGGGCCAAAACCGCGAAAATGACCACGGAAGCTACAGCCCAAAAACTCAACAATCCCATCTTGTAATTTCATACCATCGGACTTTTCCCAATATATCGGGGTAAGGAGAGGAGAGGGGGAAATAAGAATTTTGGGCACAGTGGGTTTTAAACGGAGGTCAGAATATAAAAATACCTGATAAATTATCATCAAAAAAATAATATTTCTTGATTTCTCTTGATTGGATTCAAAATTGCAAGTGTTTAAAACGCGATCTCTTTCTTGTTGGCTTAAAAACTTAGCGTCATTTAATCTTGATGTGGTACTTTTATTTAATCTTGATTAAAAGGTCAAAACTAACAAATTTACCTTAATTAAAAGGGGACAGTTTTGTTTATCTTCATTAATGAACGTTTAACAATTTATTATCTATTGTCTAATCCCTAATCTAAGATCTCAAAGTTATTTTGGGCCAATTATAATTTTTTTTATTCCATATCCTTTTTCAAATCCACTGTGATGGGGGAATAACATAATGGGGGGGAGGGGGAATATAAAATAATGGTATTATACTGTTGTACATAACTTGTAGCGGGACAAAACACAATGTTGAACGGCGGATGGAGGTGGGGGCCGCGGTTCGAATCCTGTCCATCGGATCAACAGTGGCCTGGGACACATTGATGCTTCCATGCCATGGCTGGCCAGCAGAGATGGCGGATCTGATCTTGTCAAGGTGTCACTAGTTGCCAATACGTGGTTCACCAACAAACACACACACACATTACAAGATTAAAACTTATTTTTGAAAATCGACACTTTTGAAAAGAACCTAAAAATGACAAGAAATCATCGATCTAAATAATAGATTACTTACGGAGCTAAGGTAAGGTGAGAAGTTATAGGTACTTTTTACATTATAATAAAAATTAATGGAGTACCAAAGTAGATATAAGTCAAAAATCAAATTAAAACCATCTCAGAAACTTAAGATTATCTTACATTTAATAGAACAAAACCCAATAAAAATCATTTGTTATTATCTTATTTTTAAAATAAATTTAGAATTATTAGATGAAGTAATTTAATGTTTAATTAAACTACATTTCAATTAACTTTAAAATACACAAAAAGTCTAAGTCCTATTATTTTTATTCTTATAATTATGCTTCTAATAACTGTCAAATTAATGTACTCAAACGCTTTGTTTAAATCAAACTAACAAAAAAAGAAAATTACGCTTAAATCCTCTTATTTTTAAAATTAAGAATGTCATTTTATCATGAAAGATTGAGACTTCAGGCTGTAGATTATACTAATGATAACCAAAGTTAAAAACTTTATTAAAGGGATAATTTTGTTTATCATCATTTGGGAAGTACATCAATTTAATGCCAATTGTTTTATCCCTTAACATTCCTACACTGTATAAATTTATACTGGTGTTAAAAATAGTAAAACAACTGAAAGTAAACAAATTGGTTTTACAATTAATTATTTTACTTACGTTTTTTTAAATGGCAACACTCTTCGATTATGCTAAAAATAGTTTGACAAAGATGATTAAAGTCCCTCCACAGATTATGACGTCATACGATACATTAACTAATGAGAGGCCAGCATAAATTTTACAATTTTTCAATTACAGTGTATACTGGCCTCTCATTGGCTATTCTATCGTATGACGTCATAATCTGTGGAGGGACTTTAATCATCTTCTAGTTTGACCGTAGACAAAACTAAGAATAAATATTTAATAACAGTAATTCATAAAAGAATATTTCTTAAAATTTTAAGATTTGTTAATTTATATTTTTATTTAGACTAACCAATGTGAAACTCAAATTCCAAACCAAAATTTCAGCAATCATGGATGAAATAGTAAGGTGAGAAATTGAAATAATGACGTTTGAAACCATTTATAGCGAAGCTACTCTAGTTAAAAGTCTAAAACAATACTTTGTATAGAAATTGTGGCTACGCCCCTAGAACCTCTAGGGACCCTTAAGTTGGGAGGGAGATGTGGTAAAAACCTTTCCTGGACCTCTAAGAAGCTTCATTGTAAAGGAGATCCATATAAGTTCAGTGGTTAGCGAGATCCTTTGCTAGCAACAGACAAAAAAGGGGTATAGTCCTTTTCACGACATCCCTCCATAAGGAGCGATTCTTCGTATTTTTCGCAGTAGCTTTTCTCCTATTTCTAGCCCCTGCGGGGGGCTCTAACCCTGCGGGGCCAATTACCTAACCCTGTGGGGCAATCACCTAACACAATATAACCTAACCTAACCTAAAATAACCTATAAAAAGCCATTTTAAAAATACGAAGAATCGCTCCTTATGGAGGGATGTCGTGAAAAGGACTATACCCCAAAAAAGCATACTACTTTATATTTGAAACTACCACAAAAATAATCCTTATTTTAAAACAAATAAGTCTTTCAGTCAACTTTTTAGGTGTCCTTCCTATTTCATATTGCTGTGCTACTTAATATACATAGTTTACGGTTCCAGTACAAACGTAGGAGTCCCAAACGTCGGAGTGGACAAACGCAGGAGTATTAAAACATTAATTTGGTTAAGTATTTCTATACAGATTAGGTTAGGTTAAGATATGAATGTACAAATAATCCCCCCGCAGGGGTTAGGCATTTGAAAAACCTATAAGATGGTCTAAAATAGGTTAGGTTAGGTTAGGTTAAGTTTCCACTCCTGCGTTTGTCCACTCAGATGTTTGGGACTCCTGCGTTTGTCGTAGGACCATAGTTTACTAATAATAAATGTCACTATTCCTGCGTATTTTAGTTTTATTAACTTGTTATTGCTACACTACTGATGAACATAATCTACTAATTTTAACGTGTCATTAAGAGCTAATTTATATTTTCCTCCCTATTTGATTTTGGCAACACTAAATACACTTTTGATTCCATAACATCATTAAAGGCGAAGCGTCTTTACATTTTGGATGTAATCTTTCGTCCGTGACGGATAGCTATCTTGGTTTTTATAAGCGTGTTAAAATTGTCCTATCAATCTAAAATTCTGAAAACGATATGGTATAATTACAAATTTTTGTAACTGTTCGTAGCTGGAAGTCCCTAAGTTTATTCTAATCATCTTGATTTTTTAACAAATTATCACACAAAGTCATTTCTTTCAATGATGATTTCTTGGACAATTAGATTTATTATTTCTAAAATTACATATTAAAAATTTGTACGCCATTTTAGACACCCTGCATTAAAACAATTTTATGACATATTAACATCGACTTGTCTGTCATGCACACTTTAAATGTTTATTTGTTAGATTTGGCGACCTTCATTTTTTTATGGATTTGTCATCCTTGTTTCATATATATATTTACATGTAAAAGTTATTTGTAATAAACAAATGATATTTGGATGTCCAAAAGTATACAGTTAGGCATTTGAAACACTCCTTCTTTCTTAACTATTATAAAAATCAATACAGAGCCCAAAATAAGATAGAAAATGAAAGGGAATACCAATCATTTTAAGCAGTGATCTTACGGAAAAGACAAATTTATGAACGTATCTAATGATGAAAAACAAAATAATCTTCTTTAGATAGAAACTATTGGTTAAAAAATTTCGACTCTAATAGTTTAGAACCAACCAAGATTTAATTAAAGTATCCAAAGTTTTTGGGCCAACGAATAAGATAACGTGGACGTAGTATTATTACATTAGGTACCAGTGTAACTTACATTTAAATTTACTTCCTGCATTTTAAGATATCAGACTTGTTTTCATTGGCCAAACTAGTGTAGGTCGCATGTCAATCTATGATATTCATAACAGATGCAGGGACAAGGGATAATGCATAGATACAAAATAAAATATTTTGTCTTATACCATTCCGCCAGTCAATACTGTTGTTCCTGGATGGATTATGTTTGATTACCATTGTCCTCTCCCTTCCTCCCTGCTAGATTATGATCCTAGTTTGACACAGAGAAGCTCATTAAATATCATTATTGGTGTCCCTATACTTCCGCGTAGCGTAGCTATTCTATAGGCCATGTCTGTGTATCTATCCGTATATATTTTCGTATAGTTTTATGTAGCGCAGCCACTCTATTACTAGCGTTTTTTCTTTATTATTGGTTTTATATTGATTCTATTTAAAATAAGTAGCACAACAATAAGGAGGGAACAGTACTGTATATAAAAAGATGAAGAAAATATTGAACAGTAATAAACAAGACAATATTTAGATTGCCAATGGTTCAAATTTAAATTAATTAATTCAACTAAATGACATTAATTGTTGTTCTAAATGTGTCAATCTTTAGTAACGATCTACAATAAATAATGTGAATTATAAAATAAATATACAAAACTAGTTTATTTTGCAGAATTATTAGAATACCATCATTATTCATATGCGGACACAAAGTATAACATAGTCACTGATTCTGGGAGGGAGGGGACATTGGGCTGTTTATTACACTAGTACCCAAAGTTTTATAATAACGTTTTCTTATTAATTGGCTCAACAACTAGGTTACTTTTATTAAATTTTGATTGGCTTGTTCATAAAGTTGTGTGTTCAAATATTTCAACCACTTCTTTTAAGATCTCTGTAATGTAACACAATAATGAAAAAAATCTTCCTCTGTAATAATATTTTACATATTTAGCGTTTACTTTTGATTTCCTATTTTATAAAGTAGTAATGTTTGTTTGTTTTGTATGAAGCTTAAGATCTCAAAAACTACTGAACCGATTAACTTCTCTCTTTTAAGTAAACTATACACAGGTTTTAGGCTATTTTGATCTAAATTTTAAACCTTTTTTTATGGGTATTTTTCTGTCAACTTCTTTCCTCATGAGGATAGGGGCGTAACTACTAGTATTTATATAATTTATAATAGGTTTAATCATTATTTGGCTAGATCTCTGTCAAAAATGCTCTAAAAAGAGACCCTTTTCGACTTATAATACTCACATAGGTACAAGCCTAGATAATCAATTTTGAAATATGTTCCTATTATAACAAGGGTCCTTAAGAGATAAGACAATGGTTGAAGAAACCGAATTATGGTAAACAAAATCACCCCTACTGTAGATTAAAATTTTTGGTGGAATACTATTTTTTACCAACCAATTAAGATTTAGTAAAGTATCTAATTTTTTAGGTCAACATATGAAAGAGAGGTTATAAAACTTTGGGTACATAGTATAATTTAAGTCAAATTTCCCCACCCTCCCTGACTATAGGTGGTGACTATTAATGACACAAGATAGTGTATCATCACTTCTACTTTGGGTACTGGTATAATTTACATGGGTACTGGTATAATTGACAGTCCAATATTCCATTCCTTACGGTGACTATAACTAAAAGTTTAAAGTTGATTTAGTGTTGGTGGTGACTATTAGTGACACATGACAGTGTATCATCACTTCTACTTTGGGTACTAGTCTAATTTCATCTTTTCCACTTTGGGTACTAGTGTAATTTACAGTCCAATGTTCCCTCCCCTATGTTTATCTTATCAGTGAAAATTTGTATATGTCTTAGGATGGTTTTATGCTATGCTTTCGTGAAATCCTTATAAGATAATCCCACAAGAAGCTAAGAGATGTAGACAATAAAGTAAAGAAACAATAGTAAAAATAAGGGAAGATTCAGCTTGTGCTGTAATAATAATTTACGGTTCTGATGATTTGACAATGTGATTACACGCTGCTAGGACAAGGGAAGATTATTGGTAGGAGACAGGGAGGGAGGGGACATTGGGGTGGTCCCCAAAGTTTTATGATAAAGTTTTCGTATTCATTATTCGACTATGGAAAATTATTGGTGGAAGTAGGACTAGGGTGGAAAGATCTTGTTGGAACATAATTAAAGCCTTCCTATCCAATGCCAAAAACTGGTAATTTATCAAAGTGTGGTTCTTCTCAGGGAAAAAAGGATAGGTATTATATTAAAGTAACAAGGTTTGTATGTTTACCTAAGGGATCTCGGTAACTGCTGAACCGATATGGTTCTTCTTTACATGGTTGCTACTCATAGATTCTAGATCTTGGACTGGTTTTGGTCTGTTTTTCTACCCCCTCTTCCTTATCCCTTAAAATAAAGAGCTCCTGGATGTTTTTTATCATATCGACAAAAGACTGTTGTAATATTTTCACTAAAATAACGCAATGTCGATAATATATCCTCTACTATTTCCTTTCATTCGAATAATATAATATAGCCACAAAAAAAATGAAATAGATATACTTTACAATGGTTAATCTATATGTCCATTAATCTCTGATTTTTAGTTTCCAAGATTAAGAGTAAAGTGCAAGAAGGGATAGACCACTAGGACTTAAATTAATTGACATTCCTTTCTTTCCTACCAAAAAAAGTTTGCAAGTAAGCCTTCAGTGAGATGTTTACTTTGTTTTCCACGGTCCTATCAAAGATAATATAATTCACATTGTCTTATCTCTATTCCCCTGAATACAGAGAAGGGAATGGAAACAATTGCCATTGTCCTATCCCCATATGTGTAAGATAAGGGGACAGACATAGGGATATACTTTATATTGGTATATCTTTGTCTTCCTGAGGTGTATGAGATGCAGGGACTGATAAAGACATATAATTTACATTGTCATATCCTTATATCCTTGAGTTGAGGGGGGATATGGGCGTGTAAGATAAGGGGACGGACATAGGGATATAATTCACGTGGATGGACAAACAGACACGGTTATGACCAAAGTAGAAAAGCTTCTTTATAGCAAATTAGGGATTTTTAAAGCTAGAACAACATAGAAAAAGTCTATTTACCTACATAACAAATAAATAGATCCATTATTGTTATGATTTAGACCGACATATGTATGCACTTTGTGTAGACTTAAACAGTAACTTTGACTTTGAAATAATGTTTGAGATGAACTATTTTTTACTTCTAAGAGATAACAGACCATAGAAATAGTAGAACAGGTCAGACAAAGATCTATATAAAAAATATGGAAAACTTACTTCCTCAAAACATTAAACGATTAAAAGAGATAGAAATAAAAATTATAATTTATTTCAGAATGCCTGGCTGTTTTCTAGCAGCAAAGCTGAAATATCCCTACGTGCTATGGAAAGAAGCGTCCTACCAAGATCAAACCGAGCCTAAAATTAAGTTTCCCAAAGAAATTCTAGAAACCAATGAAAAATTTAGACATTTATCCAATCATACAGAGTTTAATCCAAGCTTATTGTTTAAAAACAAGCATATTTTTAACAATAACCTAACCGAGAAGACAATTTTTGGCGCGAACATGATTGAGAAGCCAATTTTTAATAACAATGAAGATGAAGTTAATTGTGATGCTAATAATGAGGAGGGAGATGTTGACGTTGAAGGTAAGTTTATTTAGAAATGTCAGGGAGGGAGGGGACATTGGACTATAATTGGACTGATACCCAAAGTTTTAACCATGTTTTCTATATCGTTGACTCAAAAACTTTTGATACCTTGATTGATTTATTATAAACTAGTGTTGTCAACCAACAATTTTAATCTGCAGTAGGGGTAATTTTGTTTAGCATTATTGTTGGTCTATTACAATTTCCCGTTCATTGTCTTAAACCCTGAAGATACTTTTTATAGCTAGAGTCAGATAGTATGTTATATATATCTTTTTCTTAATATAACAAGTATTTTTTGTGACTTTACTTACTTTATTTTTTGCTTATTAAGTTTTAAAAGTTAAAAATTTCCGTAGAACGAAAGAGATATTTAGTTAAAGCGAAGGAATCTTAACAATATAAAATACTTATGTATTTAAGACTTATTCAGGCTTATCAAAATACAAATATTTTTAGGTGATATAGACGTAGAAACACATTCAGACGATGGAAACATAGATGTTACTCATATTAAAGGAACGCTCTTACATTTGGAAACAGAACGGAACATGAACGATTATGTCCAATAGTAGAAAAGCTGCCATAATCTCAATTCAATTATTGCACAAATACACTCGTGAATTTAAAAAGCATCAACGAACTAACAATATCTTAGGAGAAAAAAGAAATTTTCCCCTCAATGTTAAAAATACCGAACCTCTCCCCCCCCCCCTTTATTTGGAAATTTTATTTATAAGGAAAATATCTATCCACCTCGTATTTTTAATTTATATTAAAGAAATAAGGGAAGGGCGAGATTTTCTGTACTCGATAGACACTTAAAGGGAAACCACTCCAAAAAAGAAAAGTGAATTCAAATAATGACTAAACTAACTTTAACAGACAGTTAGAAGAACAGACATAAACATAGAATAGCTGTACAATGAAAAACCCGAATATAAGAGTGTGTATATCAAAGATGAAAAATTAGACGAAGAAATTGACGGCGACTGTGAAAGCAGCTCTGGGCGCCGTTCCAGAGATCTTACTGGTACAGGTGGGCTGCTACAAGCATGGTCTAGCCAATAATAGCAACCCCAGATATTTTGTTTTGTATGTACTTTGTCAGGTTTTTAGGTTAGAACATTTTTATTTTATTTTTTTTTTGTAGATTTTATTTACTTTTTAGCATGCTTAAATTTATTAGTAATGAAGCTACTCTATAATTTTATGTCTGTCTGTAATGCGTGTAACGCAGAGTTTGTTATCTTTTTTTTGAAATTATGATTCTTTACGTGGATACATTATAATTATGTCATAATTTTTTTTTATTTTTAGACAAAATAATTTAAATCATAAAATGTAGACAATTTTCATTGTTTCATGTTAATTTTTTATGCTCGTTTTTCCTACCTTATTTAAAACCTTTTGAATTTATTCTAAAATTGCTTGGTATAGGATTCAAAATTCTTTTATGAAATTCATGCATTTTGACTTTAGCTTTGTTTTTACCGTTAATATCAACGAGCTTTATTTCATTTAGTACATATCTAATTATTTTCTATATTGAAATAAAATTCTTCTAGATTAATGCAAAGAAATGTTTTTATGACAGGCAGAAAAGGTGAAGCAAAATAATTTTTATATTTAGAAAGCAGTCCACCTACCTCTGGGACCCCATGTGGTAGCCCACACCCTACAGAATCAGGTGCACGTACCCCCTGCAAGCTGTTCCGTCCGTACTGTCTGGACGACCCCGTTGACCGGAAGCCCGCCCTGCCTGGTGCTGTAGGCGGCCTGCCCTCCAGCCTGCCAGAATACCTGCCTCACCACGAGTCCTGGTGGTTTCCTCCGCCCCTGGATCTGTCCAAACAAGACAATTTACCCTTTAAGGTATCATATTGTAAAAAGTTGTAAAGTTTATTTTAATTTAGGGGAAGCTTTATATAAGTCCCAAAATGATTTTAGGCCCTTTGTTTTGAATGAAAGTTTTGAAAGGTGTTCTTTTTTCTGTCTTAAAAAATAGAATTTTTATTATTTCTATCAATTGTGTACTCTATACCCTACAGCAACTACGCAGCCTAAAGCATGGCGTATTTTTTACAATTGCTCATTGATGCAATTGTCTTTTTGCTGAAAGACTTAAAATTATTTCAATAATGTGGTACATATTGTTTTTGCATTTAGCCAGAACCAGAGTATGTAAACTGCAGCGGCGGTGCACCGGTGTACAAAATCAACGGCGGTAAAACGACCGTCTACACGTACCACGCCTTTTTCGCCAGCGACGGCCGGTCAAAGAAGAAGTTGTATGAGTTTGATATAGTGAAGCCGAAGTATAAATGTAACGAATGCGGGAAGAATTATGCAACCAGCAGTAACTTATCCAGGCATATTATTGTAATCTTTTGGAGAAAAAAACAATTATGTATATACATGAATAGGCTACAACTAAAGATAAAGAAAAAGTAAACTATAATACATTAAAAAGATATAAGATATTATGGCAAGATAGTAAAACATGATAAATATAAAGGGTGTGCAAGGTTTGAAACTAAAGCATAGCTAATTATATAAAGTAGTAAGTTTTTTTGTTTTTCCGTTAATATTTCATTTCACGAACCACTGAACCGATTGAGTTCTCTATTTTTTGGTAAGCTTTAAGTCTGTCCTGAGTCTGGTCTTGACAATTTTTTAGATTTAAGTCTGGTATGATTTTAAGCTTCTTTTCTGCCCTAGAGCCCCCCAAGCGATTACTGTAATACATTTAGACACAAGCAAACGCATAAGACACTGGACGCCGAAAACGCAAAAAAATGCCATGTCTGCGGGAAAGCGTATGTGAGCATGCCCGCCCTATCCATGCATGTACTCACGCATAATCTGAGTCACAAGTGCCAGGTCTGTGGCAAGGCATTCTCCCGACCCTGGCTGCTACAGGTTAGTAACGCAGGGAGTGTGGTTGAAACGTATGTACACTCAGCCTTATGAACCAACCAATTACAGTCCCCAAAGTTATTGAGCCAACGAATAAGAAAATCTTATTTTGAATCTTTGTGGACTAGTGTAATAAACAGTCCATTGTCCCCATCCCTGTAATATTCTCTAAGAAATATTTTTTTCAATTTTGTAAATTTGAGTACCCTCTGCCCTCCCCCTTGACAGAACTATGAACTCTGGCCGCGGCACTCGAGCCCCTTGCCTGCCTAGCCGCAGCTCTCGGCTCCCTAGCCTAAAACCTAACCTAACGTAAAAAGTTGTTTTGTCGGGGGGGGGGGGGGGGGTGCGAGAAGGTAATAAAATTTTCAAAACGCCCCCCTCCCTCTCTCCCTGATAGTAAGTTCAACATGGACGGACTGTAAAACGGCTTTTTTATAGGGAGGGTTTGAGTCCAAATCATAACCCAAAACACATTATTTAATGTATTGAAATCACCAAGGAAGATGAATTATTATGAAACAAGTTATTAAATACTAGCGATTTCGCCCCTAGCCTCTAGGTTTTGGGTGGGGTTTGGTAGTTTAAATATATTTTAATTTTAGTTTTAAAAAGAAAATTATTTTTTTTTTTGGGGGGGGAGATATTCTTATTTTAGAAAATAGTTATAATCCCTCCCGGGACCTATGAGAAGCTACCCTGTAAAGGAGAACCCGATCGGTTTAGCGGTTAGCGAGATCCTTCGCTATAAACAGACAAACAAACAAACAGACAGACATGGTTCTACTTTGTATTATAGATATTTAATTATAGGGACATATGAGAAGCCATACCGGAGATAAGCCGTACGGGTGCGCGCACTGCGGCAAATCCTTCGCTGACCGCTCGAATCTGCGCGCACACATGCAGACACACTCGGCATTCAAGAATTACAAGTGTAAGCGCTGTAACAAATCATTTGCACTCAAGTCCTATCTGAACAAACACTATGAGTCTGCCTGTTATAAGGTAATGTTATCCTATGTTGAAAAGTAGTAGGTTGTGTGCATGTCCCTTAAGATCTTGTAAACGGTTTACGAAAATTAAGAAATATAAACAAATTCACAATTTTTTTAAAAATCCGTTAAACTCGATTATTTGGTAAAATATGTACATATTATCAATATAAATACTTTTTTTTAAAATCTCGAAATCAATCAACAAACAAGAAATGCATTAAACGCATTCTAGTTGCACTTTAAAAAAGTCTAACAATTTTACATAGTATTTATTTTAGGATCAGCCAATACCTCGGATAGACTCACCCCCACTATCCAGCAGTCCTACCTCACCCCACCACCTATCATCACAGGAATCCCAGCCCACCTCACCCCAGCCCCACGGGGCTCCATTGGGGATACCCAACCCCTCCCCGCTCCCATACTATCCTGGATTTACAATGCCACCGGCGGCAGCTGCTATGCTGCGGCTGGGGGGCGCACAACATCAAACACCCACGCTGTCTTATAGTTAACATTAGTACCCCCGCAATTCTAGAGTTAAAACTAAATTGAATAATTAGAAAATATTGGAGAGAAATTTAAATTGTTGAAATATTTTATAATTAAGAATATAATTTTTATAAATTGTCTTGTTTAAATAAAGTGCCAACTTTAATCTTTAAATGCAATATTTGCAGTAAAGATCTGTTAAAATAGTTTGTATGTAAAATAGAAAAGTAGCGATGATTCTCTATATATCCGAAGTATGTAAGTATGTCCAACATTTCAGAAAAGAAATACATACACTTTGGCAAATTCTAAAAACCAAAAGACTATTAGCTTAAAATCAAAATAGTAATCTCCATACAATTTCTTTTCCTGAGTTTCATAGATAACATTTTTAATCAATTCTAATAAACCAATTAAGTTGACCTTTTATTGCTACGCTACTTTTCAACATAATTAAAGAAAACAAACACCTTGAACTTTGTAAATATTAAATATTTATGAAAAAATCAACACGATCACCATGTGTTGAACTTCGCCATTCCAATTTCCGTCTGATTATCATTATTTAAAATGTTTCAGGGAGGGAGGGATGGGACACTGGACTTTAAATTACACTAATACCCAAAGATTTATAACCATAAAATATTATTTGTTGCCTTAAAAACTTTTATAAAAATAAAATAAGTTATATCAAACTTATAGTGTTTAAAGTTTTCAACCAATAATTTGAATCTAAGAAGAGGTGATTTAGTTTATAATCATTGGTAAAATATGGATATAAATTTATCGTCCATTGTCTTATCCCTTAAGATTCCTGAAATTTATTTACTTTATGTTATTTTATTTTTTACTTTTACTTTTGAGCCAATAAAAATAATATTCTGTATGTTACAATATGGTTTATTTTTATTTTCTTTACTGACGAAGGGAGAAGACAATTGAATTAAGAACTAGTTTTCAACCTATAGTTTAAATTTACAGAGGGGGTAATTTTGTTTATTTACGCTAGGGATCCGCTTCAATTTATCTTCAATTCAATTGTCTTATTCTTTTATATTTTTTCTTCTTATTAATATATTATTATTTCAAAATATTTTGTGTAATGTTTAATAAATTTCCAAAGTCTGTGATTTAAATAATAAGCAATAATCTGTAAATAAAAATAATAAAATAATATATTTTAGGTTGTGCTAAAAAATCTGTAAGATTAAAACTATAAAAGCATAAAAAAGCTTTTTGTCTTAATTTTCTTGTTTTATATTGAACAATGAAATACAAAAATGTCAAATTATATGTTTATTTTGTTAGAATTTATTGATGAAACAAGGATGATAACTTCAATAAAAAGATAATTATAAATATAAAATAAGAAGCGAGAGATTTAATGTGTTTTTAACTCTAAAATGGCTTGGCAGGTTTATTTTTTGTAATTTGTATGACAAACTTTCCAATAAAAATTACTCTAAAGAATGATGTTTTCTCCTATGTAGAATATACCTGGATATTACTAAACAGGGTAAAAATTGTCGTCAATTTAAAATGCTATCTCCCCTTCATTCATTGGTCGGTTTCTTTATCCTTTAGGAGGGAAGGGAAAACCGTAAGGGGGTGGGGGATGGGCTAGAGTAGCCTGCTACGAGTTTCTCTTTATTAGAGAACATGAAAGTCATATGTAAGATCCAAGTAATTATAAAAATCCATTTTAGGGACCAACTATAAAGCAATTTAACAAACGCTTTGTTAAAGTCATACTGTCATAAATTATATCTGAAAAATACACCTGAATGGATTCATTATTACTTGGATCTTACACCAGATCATCATATACTTTAATAAAGTGAAACTTGTAGCTGGCTATCCATTCCTCCCTCCCACTGGATGAACAAACTGACCAAAAACTGATGCCCATATTAGCAACCTAAATTGACGACAATTTTAACCCTGTACTAATTTCCACGTGTATTCTGAATCCATTTTCACCCATTAAAAACATTTTCACAAAGTGTAAAAAACGGTTGCTATATATCATAAACTAGCGGCTACTCCCCCAGAGGCCTCTAGGGGCACTTGAGGATGGGGGAGTCGAATTTGATAACCCAATTTCTTATTTTAGATTTTAAAAGCAAAATAAATAAAAAATGTTTTGGAGGGTGTAAATTTTTTTTTGGGGGGGGCGGGTATTTTTAAATTTTTTGGGGGGTTGGGGGTGTCCCATTCCCGAGAAAATAGTTATAAACCTTCCCAGAACCTATGAGAAGCTACCCTATTAAGGAGAACCCGATCGGTTCAGCGGTTAGCGAGATCCTTCGGTACAAACACACAGACAAACAAACAGATAAACATCCTGTTACTTTAGTATAAGGATTTAAAATGAGTAACTTTGAATAGTATGAGTTAAATTTAATACTATACACTTTTTATTTAGGACTTCTAAAAAAATGTCGTAGAAACAAAAGAATGATTCTTTGTAAACTTTCTGCCCGTCAAAAAAAGTAAATTATGTCACTAGACTGTCCCAGGGAGGGGAAATAGGGCTTTTTATTACACTAGTCTCCAAAGGTTTATAAAAGAGTTTTGTTATTCGCTGGCTTAACAACTTTGAGGACTTTTATTTAATTTTGATAGGTTGTGTGTCCAAGCGTTTCAACCATTAATTGTAATCTACTGAAGGGATAATTTGTGAATCACATTGCAAACTCATCGACCATTGTTTTTTCCCTTTATATCCCTGAGATTGTCCACTGTAAAACCATTTTAAAGGTTTATGTCGGCCACGACTATTTTTTTATTTTAAAGCCATACAGTCGACATAAACAACTTAAAATTGTAGGATGGTAAAAAAATAGAAACAAGTTGTATGATATTTAGAAGATTAACTAATGAATATTAAATTTGTATATCTGTAACTTTATAATATATCTGTTGTTGGTTAGAGTTGGTTTGTTTATACTGTAGCTATCAAACTTTAGACACAATAATATTGGCCAGGGAGGAAGGGAACATTGGATGGTTGATTGTAATGGTGCCCAAAGTTTTAGAAACAAGTTAGCTTAAAAACTTTGAGGATTTTTTATTAAATCTTAATTGATAGGCAGTTTCCTAACTTTTTCACACAAATAATTATATAATACTGAATTTATATACTGGGGTAATTTTTTTATCATAATTGAGGGTGTACATCAATTTATCTTCCATTGTCTTATCCCTTAAAGCCCCTGAGTATAGAACACGTGAAGGATATTCATCCTTCATATTTTTTTAAAACTCCACTATATACTAGCATACTGCGCCCTTAGCACCTTAGAAGAGCAATGAAGGTGCAAAAAATAGAATAAAATAATACCAAGAATATAAATTTTAGCTTTCTTAAAATGGAGATATCAATCGGTTCTGTGGTTACCAAGACAAGATTTTAATGGACAATCATAAAACAACCATACTACTTTAAATATTGTTAGTTTGTTTTTGCTACGCCACTGATAGACATAATTATTCTTGTTTTATGATGGCGAAATTTTGGATATATATATTTCAAACTTAAATAATTTAGACTTCAATATTTGTTTGCTTAAATGCAAGGACACCAATGCTTGATTTCTGGGATTTCAGGATTTTAAGGGATAAGACAGAGCACGGTGAATTGATATACATCCCCATTGATAACAGACAAAATATATAGCCTGGAACCAACCTATAAAAGAATACCCAAAGATTTTGAGCCAAGGAATGATATAATAAAATAATGATTATAACACTTTGGGTACCAGTGTAATTTAGAATCCAATTTTCCCTCCATCTCTGGAGATTTGTGAGATTTAGATCTGACCAGTCAGAGTTAGAACCAGGTTTTAAAATTATATTTACACAATTCTTTGTAGGGATGCTTTTCAATTGATTTAAACCCATGGAGGTAGGGAAAGGACATTAGACTGTAAATTACATTTGTACTGTGTTTTAATATCCCTTTCCTTCTTTTGTTGGCTTAATACTTTGGGTACTTATCTTAAATCATTATTGGGTTGTACAAACAAAAGTGTATACGTTTTTCCACTAATTATTTTAATCAATAGAAGTGGTAATTTTGTTAACTATGATAGGGTGTTTACAACAATTTATCATCCACGACAAAGACAAATTGTGTTGAAAATCAGCTATATGACGTCATAAAAATGAGGGATTATCCATCTCTTTTTTAGTGGGTTTCTTTTCCACTTCTCCTCATATCTCTATTATTTTTATGACTTCACATAGCTGATTTTAACACACTTTGGTCTTTGTCATCATCCATTGTATAATTAAATAAGGTAACATCTATATGTCCTGAGATAACTAACAGGCAACCATAAAATTATTAAAGTTTGTAACAGTCAAGATTTAATAAAAGTACCCAGAATTTTGGAGCCATCGACTGAGTGAATGTGTTTATAAATTTTTGGCACTGGTTTAATTTATACACTGCACTGGTTGCGCTATTAAAGTAAAACACTAGAGGGAGAAAGGGTTAAATAACTGTATCTCCCAATCGCACTGCCCTTGTGCTGACTTTCAATTTGGTCATCGAAAATCAATGGTATTAACACAGCCAAGTAGCAAAAAACTATTTGGAAGCAGACGAAAAAGGTCATTGAAAAGGGAGGGAGGTAGTTATCTGTATATATATACTTCTATACAATAGATCTGTTGTTGCGCCTGTTTTTGGACTAGGGCATTTATCCTACAATTGATAAGTAGTAATACAAATGAAAAAATAAATTTAAAGATTGATCATATAGGTGGGGGAAAGAAAACATAATTTAGAAGAACAAATATTGCCATATACATACCATATTCACTTTGGTAAGTAGCGAGGCAACTCCATAAAATTTACTATTCGTTCCGTCTGCATTACTACGATTATATAGTTGATACATTTCTCACTGATTTCTAAGCAATTTTTTTACGGCTGCTATTGAAGATCGATGTTTAGAATAATTTAAATTACCCCAGTAATTTCGCCTGTATTGTTGTTTAATAAAATAGTTTTACATTTATGACCTTTGGCCTTATCAAATAACCATCCATATTCTTTACTTTTACTTTTAAATGTTATGTCACTATATGATGTGGACATCCTTGTTTGAGATCCAACAGTTTGCATATCAGTTGAATATAGATTCTTATTATTATCTATTGTTTGTTGAGGCAGGATGTTTGTCTGTGTGGAAAAAATCTCGCTACCCGCTCCCCTTAACATTTAAGCTTCTAATAGTTCATGAGAAGGTGTTAGGGGTTCTATCTATCTATCTATCTGGTATCTATGTATCTATCTATCTATCTATCTATCTATCTATCTATCTATCTATGTATCTATGTATCTATGTATCTATTTATCTATCTTTCTATCTATCTATCTATCTATCTATCTATCTATCTATCTATCTATCTATCTATCTATCTATCTATCTATCTATCTATCTATCTATCCATCCATCCATCCATCTATCTATCTATCTATCTATCTATCTATCTATCTATCTATCTATCTATCTATCTATCTATCTATCTATCTATCTATCTATCTATCTATCTATCTATCTATCTATCTATCTATCTATCTATCTATCTATCTATCCATCCATCCATCCATCCATCTATCTATCTATCTATCTATCTATCTATCTATCTATCTATCTATCTATCTATCTATCTATCTATCTATCTATCTATCTATCTATCTATCTATCTATCTATCTATCTATCTGTCTATCTATCTATCTATCTATCTATCTATCTATCTATCTATCTATCTATCTATCTATCTATCTATCTATCTATCTATCTATCTATCTATCTATCTATCTATCTATCTATCTATCTATCTATCTATCTATCCATCCATCCATCCATCCATCTATCTATCTATCTATCTATCTATCTATCTATCTATCTATCTATCTATCTATCTATCTATCTATCTATCTATCTATCTATGTATCTATGTATCTATGTATCTATTTATCTATCTTTCTATCTATCTATCTATCTATCTATCTATCTATCTATCTATCTATCTATCTATCTATCTATCTATCTATCTATCTATCTATCTATCCATCCATCCATCCATCTATCTATCTATCTATCTATCTATCTATCTATCTATCTATCTATCTATCTATCTATCTATCTATCTATCTATCTATCTATCTATCTATCTATCTATCTATCTATCTATCTATCTATCTATCTATCTATCTATCTATCCATCCATCCATCCATCCATCTATCTATCTATCTATCTATCTATCTATCTATCTATCTATCTATCTATCTATCTATCTATCTATCTATCTATCTATCTATCTATCTATCTATCTATCTATCTATCTATCTGTCTATCTATCTATCTATCTATCTATCTATCTATCTATCTATCTATCTATCTATCTATCTATCTATCTATCTATCTATCTATCTATCTATCTATCTATCTATCTATCTATCTATCTATCTATCTATCTATCTATCCATCCATCCATCCATCCATCTATCTATCTATCTATCTATCTATCTATCTATCTATCTATCTATCTATCTATCTATCTATCTATCTATCTATCTATCTATCTATCTATCTATCTATCTATCTATCTATCTATCTGTCTATCTATCTATCTATCTATCTATCTATCTATCTATCTATCTATCTATCTATCTATCTATCTATCTATCTATCTGTCTATCTATCTGTCTATCTATCTATCTATCTATCTATCTATCTATCTATCTATCTATCTATCTATCTATCTATCTATCTATCTATCTATCTATCTATCTATCTATCTATCTATCTATCTATCTATCTGGTATCTATGTATCTATCTATCTATCTATCTATCTATCTATCTATCTATCTATCTATCTATCTATCTATCTATCTATCTATCTATCTATCTATCTATCTATCTATCTATCTGTCTATTTGTAATTATGTAGACCTGTTCCTCAGTGTATTGAAGAACTGATCAAATTATTTGTAGATTTATTGTGGCATATTGAATTCTATATGAGACACACAAAAAAAGTGTTGGTTTGGTGTATAGGAAAGCAAAAGTATAGGAAGGGTGCCCGTCTGTTTGTATGTTTGTCTGTTTATCTGTCTGTCTTTCCATCTGTTTGCCTGTCTGTATTTCTGTCTGTACTAAGACATATAAGCATATTTTTATAAATAAAGATTGGATAGAGGTTATATTGGTTTATACATGTGAAGACCTTTAGACAAAGGTTGATATGGGTCAGAAAAGGTTGATATCCCCTATTCCCCCACTGATATATTAAGAACTTGCTGAGGGCTCGATATTTTAAGGCTAAAGATGACCATTTCAAACATTGAATGATAATTCCAGTAAGTGTACAATTTAGAAAAGAGAGCAACTCTATAATCATTACATCAAAGACTTTAGGTGTATGTTAAATATAAATTAGCTTGCATTTTGTCAACAATTTTTTATATGATATACTTATCCTTTCACATTAGAGTAAAGATTAGGCATAACTGAAAAATGAGCGAAAAATCTCAATAGACGTTTAGGTTTTCTAACGTCTTCGCCTTCAGGGATTTTGTAATCCTTGCTGAAAGGGAAACTATACAAATCAGGTGAAAAATACAAAGAACATGAGTGTAAATAATAAACTAGGATAATTATATATAAAATAAGTTTTTGCCAAAAAAGTTGTTTTGAAGCTCTGGTAAAGATTTTAGAGTTGCTAAACTTTCTAAATTGCACCTAATTACTACAGTAATAGCCATGTCAAGATTTAAATCGATAGGACAATTCTAACATGCTTTATTAACTAAAAGAGCTAACTGTGTCGAACGGACGAACAGACTTTAATTATAGAAAAGTCTCGCCTTTAAAACTTATAGCTAGGAAAACGAACAGATGTTATCAGATAGACGCGTAATATAACTTTATGTTAGGGATATTTTGGATTAAAAATAAACTTATCTCCCTCTTTGCTAATAACAGCTAGATAATACTTTAATTGCAAAATAATGTAGGTTTTATCCAATATAACTTTTAAATCGAGAATGCTTTTTTTGAATTTGTGGCCATATACATATATTTTTGAAAAGTACTATATTTCAAGGTTTTATTGGACACTTGTCTATCTATAAAAATTTTATGATTTTCTGAGAGCTAAATTTTAAAATATTTCTTAAAGTGAAAATCAGGGTTTATTTCTTTTTCCAATTAGGAGTTTAATTAATAAGAAATCTACATTTTAAGTTTGAAATTTTAAAAATGATCTAATTTTTTTTTGAAGAGGTAGAGTTTCAGAGAGAATTGGTTTTTGTACACCCTGTTAAAAATCCTTTACATATGCCTAGATGTCCATTTCTATATAAAAATATCTATCTTTTTGGACACCATGTAAACTTAAACTATATTATAGACCACCCTGTGAATCCTTTACATATGTCTACTTGGTCTGGATGTCCATTTATATATAAAAAGCTGGATACCAAATAAAAGAAGTCCATGTTCGTCTTATATCAGGGAAAAGATGATAAGGAAATGGACTAGTAGAATATTATATAAATAAAATAAAACTATAATTAAGTAAAAATATGTGAAACGTAATCATTTTTCTCGTATTCATTCGAATCCGGTGGATAGGAACCGGTTCTCATCCATAAGAAAAAAACTATGTCTAGCATCGTATTATATCCAGTTTTCTACGAATATAAAAATGTACAATCATAAGATTAAAACCAGTTTTTAGCCCGTGCCTTCGGTTTATAATACGATGCGAGAAATAACTATTCCAGTATGGCTTCGAAATCTATTAATATCTGATGGACTAGAACCGGCTTTCAGTCATACTGAAAAATCATGTATAGCATCGTAAAAGAGACAAATTTTCATGTATGTTTTTGAATAAAATAAAACGACTATTACCAGTTTTGTTTGCCCTATTATCAAATACTATCATATATAGTCATATTATTTCAAGCAGATATATACTTCCAGGTTTATAATAATAATAATAATAATAATAATGTTTATTTGGTGCTGCCAGGTACCCCCTAGCTTAGGAGATAGCACATACAGGTTTAATGCATGCTAGATGCTAGCAATACCTATATTATGTCTTATCCTAAGAGTATTATTCATGCCAGGTTTAAAATTAAATAGACAATTCTTACAACTTAAAAAAAAAGTTTAGCTTCAACAAAAAAATTTCATCCCTAACTATCCACTTACTTATTCCCCTATTCCTGATTTTACAGACTTGTTATCGATGCCAAAACTTTTTATCTCTTTTACATAAATAAAATTTTTGTCACATTTTCGCCACCAAAACATAAACACCACAGTTTAGACCTTTTAGTTTTAAAATCGTAGAACGACTTTATTCAACAAAATTTTTATTATTTAAAGGACTTAATTTACAGGACGCAGCAATAACAGTTTTGAAAAAAGAACAATATAGTAAAGTTAAGATTTGAAGTTTTGAAATTGGAAGAAAAAGCTGAACCTTTTATAAAAGTAACTGGACGTCTATATGTGTGTAAAAAAGGATCTCGCTAACCGCTGAAACTCTATGGGTCACGTTTAAAATATAATTTGAATAATTTTAAGGAATGTCTATAAACATTTTTTTTTTGGGGGGGGGGGGTAACACTACCCTTCAAAGAGAAATCCCTCATAAAAATAACTCCTTTCCAAACATTTTTTAACTCCTCCTTTTTAAAACTAAAATAAAAATGGGGAGGGGTCGTCTTTCTCCCCCCATCTCTTACCTTAAGTGTCCACTGCTTCGCCGCTATTTAAACATAAAGCATTACATGCTCTAAAATGTAAAAGATACTCCAATAAACCAAATGTAAATTCGTAACTCAGACACACAGACAAACAGATAGACAATAAATAGAGTTGCATCATTCCAAGAAATAATGTATGAACCTGAATGAAAATGAAAGGTGTTGATTATTCACTGTACTTATGTATCAGAATGTATTGAAAAAAGTATTACTTTTTGCATGGATAAAGGGAAAGGTAATACATAGTTTTGTGAGGTTTTTAATATGAATATGACTATCAAATATTCCACATTCACTAAGGATTAACCCTTTAATTGATTAAACTTTGTATGGAAGTTTTAACTTTTATACAGAACTTTTTTTCCAGCTATCAACAGCAAGATCCTGTCAATAAAAATGTGATAAAATTATCTAAACATCCATTGTCCTATCCCTCTATCCCTGTTGTTTCCTGGGTATTGAGTGACTCCTTGGCAGTATAACAAGAGCCGGACTATGCATCAGGTTCATATTACTAGGATAACCTAGCAAACTTTGGGGCTGTTATTATATCAACACAGCGATCTAAAGGCAAACTACAAAGCTTAGTGGTTCAAGAAACAAATATGTTTCCAGACGCTCTCATTTGATTTAGCTACTAGTGACTGCGCCCCTAGCATCTACGGGCTCATTCATATGGGTAAGAAGGACGTAGAAAATAGGGTCCTACGACAAACGCAGGAGTCCCAAACGTCGGAGTGAACAAACGCAGGAGTGGATACTTAACCTAAACTAACATATTTTAAACCATTTTTTAGGTTTTTTAAATGCCTAACCCCTGCGGGGGTCTTATTTGTATATTCATATCTTAACCTAACCTAACATGTATGGAAATACCTAATTAAATTAATATTTTTACACTCCAGCGTTTGTCCACTCCGACGTTTGGGACTCCTGCGTTTGTCCTGGAACCGAAAATAGCCTTAACCATCCCAAGGCTTAAATATAAAAATTAAATACCATAAAACCAGCAAAGGACTTAATCAGTTCAGTAGTTTACAATTTATTGAAATTTTAAGCATCAGACAAAAAATACTTTGAATAATTGTATAATCATTACTTTTATAAACTCATTATAACCTATAACAACATGTCAACAATGTCAGTTATTGGCGTTATCCTCTTAGAATTTTTTTTTCAATTTTGAAAATTTGAGTACCCCGTCCTCCCCCCCCCCCCCCCCCCCGACAACGACAAACAACTATTTTAGGTTAGGTTAGGTTTTAGACTAGGGAGCCGAGCGCTGCGACTATGCAGGCAAGGGGGCCGAGCGCTGCGGCTAGGCAGGCAAGGGAGCCGAGCGCTGCGGCCAGAGTTCATAGTTCGCTGTCTGGGTGGGAGGGGGGGGGGAGGGGGGAGCACCTTAAAGTAAAATAAAAATATTTAAATTGGGCATTCCGTGTTAAAGAGAAAACTAAAATAATTTGTACTTAATAAGTAGATTTGTCCAAATAGATCTCAAAACTAAGATTATAAAAATTCTTCAACTTTTGTTATTTTTACAAGTTCTTGGCAAGTTTTAGGCTATTTTTTTCTCGCTATTAATTGGATGATATAAGTTCCTCAATTTTTCAGGGAGGACTGTAAATCAAATTAGCACCCAAGGTTAAAAAGCCACGTCGTCTTATTCGTTTGCTTAAAAACTTTGGGTACTATTATAAATATTAATTTATTGGATAAAAATAATGGTGTCTAAACTTTTCAAGCAATAATTCTAAACTACAAAGGCTGTAATTACATATATCATCATTAGGGGTTAGTATATTACTATAGCATCGATTATCTTATCCCTTAGGCACCCTGACAAAATCAGTTTTCTATAATACAAAGTAGAACGATGTCTGTCTGTTTGTTTGTCTGTTTGTCTGTTTGTCTGTCTGTCTGTTTGTTTGTCTGTCTGTTTGTTTGTAGCGAAGGATTTCGCTAACCGCTGGACCAATCGGGTTCTCCTTTACAGGGTAGCTTCTCATAGGTCCCGGGAAGGTTTTTAACTATTTTCTCGGGGGGGTGGGACACCTCCATCATTTTTTCTTTTCTTTTTTATTTTAAATCTAAAATACGAAAAATTGGTTTAATCAAACCTCTTGGGGCAAAGACCCTAGAGGCTAGAGGCGAAGCCGCTAGTACAGTAAAAAGCAATAAAATAAGTAATTAAAGAAATAGAACAAAAAAGGACATTTATCTGGTGCCTATTTATAAGCCTTATCCCATAGTAAGCAACAAGAATAAGTTTTTCCATAACCTTTAACATATGTTTCAAAACATTCGGTAGAAAGAAAATTACATCAGACTGATGTATTTCCTCATATAAAATCTCTTATTAAAGCCAAAACTCATGCAAAAATATCTATAATTTTATCTTCTAAACTAGCGACAATATCTATAATTTTATCTTTTAAACTAGCGACAACTCAAAGAGAGGCCTTTAGGTTTACTTGAGGTGCGGTGTGCTTTCTTTTTGGAGCGTGGTGGTGGCATCCACCCCCTAAATAGTTTAAAATCTATCTAGGACCTATGAGAAGCTTCATTGTAAGAGAGAATCATGGTTAAAAATCCTTCGGTTCAAACAGACAAACACACCCAGAGACTGACATCCTGTTGCTTTTATAATTTATGAATGGTAAGTAAAATTATTTGTCCTTTTAAACAGATTGATATATCTCCATAATAACAGATCTATAGTATAAATGTATATACAGTCAACTACCTACCTTCATTTTTCAAGATCTCTTTCGTCTACTTCTAAATTATTTTCTGCTACTTGGCTGTGTTAATATAAGCGACACAATTGGTTGATTTTCAATGACCCAATAGGAAGATTGCACAAGACGGTTGCAATGGGGAGATCAAGTTATTTAACCCTTTCCCGCTCTAGTGTTTTACTCTAATTCCATAATTATCGCATAGTGAGGGTTACAAACACTTGTAGAACAAATTAGGAATGACATCATGTAGAATATGTAATAATAAAGGCTCGAACTCCGCTATTATTTTTTGGTTCTGTACTGTAGGCATCTTTAAGTCATTAATTAAAACTAAATAATCTTAAAAGGGAAAAGTATATTTGATTTATAATCAATTTTTTATGGGTACGTATTTCATGGGCAAATTAATCAAATACTTTGCTTTAGTCCAAAAGACACAAATTACAGTTATAAATTGCAATATTCAATGGGAATAAGTTATTAGTTATTTCTCGTATCGTATTATAAACGGCTTTCCGCGGATATAGAATGTACAATTATAAGAATAAAACTAGTTTTTTTAGCCCCGTGGTGCCGAAGGCACCGGCTAAAAAAACTAGTTTTAATCTTATGATTGTACATTTCTATATTCGTAGAAAACTGGATATAATACGATGCTAGACATAGTTTTTTCGTATTCATGAGAACCGGTTCCTATCCACCGGATTCGAATGAATACGAGAAAAAACAATATTATCCCTTCTAAAGATTAAAACCATTTGTTGAAAATTTTGAACTGTAAACTATCACAATTCAATAAAATACCCAAAGTATTTGAACCAACGAATAAGATAACATAATTATAAAACTTTGGGTACAAGGGTAATTTACATTCCATTTCACCTCACTAACGGCAGCTTATCCGTTTATTAAAATTCAGACTGTAATAAATTAGCGGCTAACCGCAGAATGTTCTGCGGCTGCGGACCCGACATAATAATTACCACAATGCTGTCTCTATATCTATGGTTTTACAAGATAAAGTGCTCAGTGCTCCTTTTATTGATATCACAATACAAAGAAGCCAAAAAATCTAAATAGCAATAAATAGAGCTATAATTGAAAGATAATATATTATCTATAATACAAAGTAGATCGATGTCTGTCTGTCTGTCTTTCTGTCCGTCTGTCCGTCCGTCTGTCTGTCCGTCCGTCCGTCTGTTAATTTGTTTATATCCTATATGATGATGAACAAATTTACCCCTTCTGTAGATCAAAACTATTGTTTAATACATTTTAACATTGCTAGTCGAAAACAATCAATCAACAACTTTGGGTACCAGTAAAATTCAGTTTTAAATCACACTCCCTGTATTATGTCATAGTTAGTGATTTATTTACAATACCGGCCATAAATTGTAAATTTGTCTTGTCGATAAAAATTTTAGAAAAAAAATGGTACTTCTAACACTTTTTGCTTGTTATTGCTGCGCTATTTATCTACGTAATTGTCCTTTCTGAGATAAGGTTTTAGCTATTTTTTATAATTTGTAGTTTTATACAAAATTAACCTAGCTTTATTGTTTCATAGATGCTGATTATATTGGCAGAAGGTAGCTACAAATTAATACAACCCAGTGATAAGACAATGGCCGATACATTAATATACATCCCCAATGAGGATACCCAAAATTACCGCTTCTATAGATTAAAATTAGTGGTTGAAACGCTTGAACATTCAACTTAATGAATCGACCAATCAAATTTCACAATCAAGTCCCCAAAGTTGTTAAGCCAACGAATAAGAAAATGTTATTATAAAACTTTGGGTACAAGTGTAAAAAACAAACCATAGTCCTCTCTCTCTGATTACAACCCTATAATATAAAAAATTAAATCATGTATGTATAACATTTTCTATCACTATGAAATTGCCAGTATCATACATGATATAAAAATGACCTTTTAATTGCCTTATTTAAATACTAGCGGCTACGCCCCCTAGAGGCCTCTAGGGGCACTTGAGTGTCCCTGCCCCCCCCCCCAATTTTTTTTGGGGGGGATTTTTCATTTTTTTGGGGGTTTGGGGGTGTCCCACCCCCCAAGAAAATAGTTATAAACCTTCCCGGGACCTATGAGAAGCTACCCTGTTAAGGAGAACCAAATCGGTTCAGCGGTTAGCGAGATCCTTCGGTACAAACAAACACACAGACACACAAACATCCTGTTACTTTAGTATAAGGATGTGAAATATTTTCATTAAATCTTCAAAATAACTTTTTTTAATTTTTAAAAAGGGACCGGCTAAAATTTATTCAATAATAAGTAATTACATATTTTACACCACCCTTTCCTTAGATATTCTTGGCTGTGTTGCTTATGGCATAATACCCCTTGTTAGTATTTTCAAATCAAACGAAAAGAATGTGTAATCCTTTAAAATTGCGCTAAAATATAAGAATGATCCAGTAATTAATAATATGAACAGTTAAATCCACCCAATTTTCAAATTGAATAAACAACAAGGATATTTAAATCCATGATAATCGTAGGTGGGAGGGGTTGGGGGCAGCTAATGAAGAAAAAAATTTCCAACAACTTTTTCAATAGTAAAAATTATTTTTCAAATGAATATTTTCAGTAACTATACATTATAATAAAGGCAAAATTATGCTCTAACAATAATTGTAACTAAATATATCTGTATAATAATAACTTTTGACTGGGAGAAAAGATATGAGGAAAACAATTTTCTACATTTAGATTTCTCTTGTTGAAGTATTGACGAACAAAATGAATTTTAGAGTAATTTTCTTCCTTAAACAAGGATGACAACTTCCATAAAAGCGAAGCACTGAAACGGTAGGACAAACGGTCATTAATACTTATTTAGTGTCATAACTGAATAATCAGAATAAAAATATATAAGAGTCGAAGCAAAATTCTAAACAAATTTGATGAAATACTGCTTGATACAGGATAATGTTTATGGACATACTTACATTTTTAGGACTTGATTATAGAGTTGCTTCGCTTATAATATTATACTTTGTTGTCCCAGGAATCAATATACCAAAAATCAGATCATTTGGATGATTAGATCACATAAAAATTTGTTGTTAAAAAAGAAAAAAAAGAAAATTTTTTAAAATGGACGTACTGACATTTTGGTAATGAGTTGCTACGCCTTCTAAATCGTACCTAACTATTAAAGGAATCCCCATGCAAAGTTTTAAATCGATAGGACAATCCTAAAATGCTTAGATTAACGAAAAAAGCTATCCGTTACGGACGTACGGACGGACCGACCCTAATATTAGAAAAGCTTCGCTTTTAAAAAGTGTTAAAAGAGAGAAAAGGAGAGTTATGAACCATATAAAACGTTGCTTCTATTATTAAATCAACATAAATTAAAATATTCATTATTTAGGACATAATATAAACGTTATTATTAGATGAACTAAATAATTTTGAAAAAATATTTCACTTTAATGTTTAGATCCTATTATAATAGCGTTATGTGATGATATCATATGTCAACTATGGCCACTTTTATATAATGTCATATAGTCGACACAAATAATGTCAATATAGAGTTCATATCGATTTCATGTCAGTATATTTTAAGGTAACCCTTTTCAGTATCATTAAGTCGACATTAATATGCCCCAATTCTTGTTGGTAATATGTCAGCTCAACTCTGCTTCGTTTAACCATGGAAGTGGCAGGGATGAATAGTAAATTTATGCAATTTATATAATTAAGTCATTTAAAATAAATGGAGAACATTTAAACTTGGAGTGAGAATGGATGGGAGCGCTGCTATTATATAATTAGGGTATGTTCGGCTGTACGACAGGGTTGGTTTAATTTTATTAAATGAAGAATATTAATACGTTGAGTAGTTTTGGAGCGCAGTTGCTACACAATACAGGTATGTATTCTTTAGATTCGTAATTTTCATATTATACGTTCGTTATTCCGTTATTGCAAGATCGTGATATTTGACATGGTAAAATTGTCCTATTTAATTGATGCTCAGTGGGTTTCTGTATTTTAAGATATTTTACAATATACAATATAATATCTACATCTACACTACCATGGATATGTTTTTATCTTTGTTAACTTAAAAATAAACTGTTCCAGATTTAATTTAGAAATTGATGAAAAAGAGATCATTTCAATACAATCATACTGAAAAATGAAAGTACTAGCCTGTGATAATGTTTAGATAGCTGCTACGCTTGCCAGGAAAAGCTTTTTATTTTGAAGGAGGTAAAATCATGGGTTTTAAAGGTTTCAGGGGGGTAATTTAATGAATTTTTTTTTACTTTAAGGGGTGTAAAATGAGGGTTTTAAGTTTTTTTTTTTTGGGGGGGGGGGGGGGGCGGGACACCCTTTCACTTCCACCCTTGGACGTCTATGACGCTTACTAGATCATACTGGACATCCGATGATACCTAATTGATAAAACAGAAGACTCATGCTTAATATCATAGAAAAGCTTCGTTAAAAGATTATAAACATACATTTCTTTAAAAATCCTATGCTCGATAAATGTCTTGCGGTGGTTTTAGGCTGTTTTCCAGAACTACTTCACGCTAACCATAGAGAGCGGTTAAATCATACCAAAAATTAGCATTCGCACAATTGAAGAGAAGTATTGCTTTAAAAGGAATTATGAAACAATATCCCAATGATAAAAAGCTTTTTTTGCTCAGCTTGATACTAATATTAATAAAAACTGTGGCCACGCCTAATCTCCACGCCCACTGATACAATCTCACACACACCTACACCCAACCACACACATACACACACACATATACACACACAAACACATTTACATTGAGATTTTTATTGTAATATACAGAAATTGATTTTTTATCTTATTTTTGTAAACTTACATCATCTCTGAGATCAACAACATAATAAACACAGTCCTTTATTCCTAAAAATACTAAAGCAACTTTGTATCACATGAAACCTATCGCTGGTTATATAAAACATATCTTTTCTCTATATCCCTGATAATATAAATAGAAACATCAATATCTATATCCCTATATCCCTGGCTATAGTATAGAAACTTTGTATCAATGTTCTTGACATGGAATTATTATAATAAATTTAAATTATATAAAATATAATTGTATCTATCTCTATATCCCTGGTTATATAGAATATAATTGTATCTATCTCTATATCCCTGGTTATAGTATAGAAACTTTGTATCAATGTTCTTGACATGATATTATTATAATAAATTTAAATTATATAGAATATAATTGTATCTATCTCTATATCCCTGGTTATATAGAATATAATTGTATCTATCTCTATATCCCTGGTTATAGTATAGAAACTTTGTATCAATGTTCTTGACATGATATTATTATAATAAAATTTAAATTATATAGAATATAATTGTATCTATCTCTATATCCCTGGTTATATAGAATATAATTGTATCTATCTCTATATCCCTGGTTATAGTATAGAAACTTTGTATCAATGTTCTTGACATGATATTATTATAATAAAATTTAAATTATATAGAATATAATTGTATCTATCTCTATATCCCTGGTTATAGTATAGAAACTTTGTATCAATGTTCTTGACATGATATTATTATTATAAATTTAAATTATATAGAATATAATTGTATCTATCTCTATATCCCTGGATATATAGAATATAATTGTATCTATCTCTATATCCCTGGTTATAGTATAGAAACTTTGTATCAATGTTCTTGACATGATATTATTATTATAAATTTAAATTATATAAAATATAATTGTATCTATCTCTATATCCCTGGTTATATAGAATATAATTGTATCTATCTCTATATCCCTGGTTATAGTATAGAAACTTTGTATCAATGTTCTTGACATGATATTATTATTATAAATTTAGTTTATCTAGAAATATTAATAGCTATAATCTATATATATATTCCTGATTTTATAGAATATAATTGTATTTATCTCTATATCCCTGGTTATACTTTAGAAACTTTGTATCAATGTTCTTGACATAGAATTATTATAATAAATTTAGTTTATATAGAAAATATTAATATCATAACTTATCCTCTTTGCTATTTACCATCAGATACACTACTACTGGTTCTAAACATGTTTAAATCATAGAATAACAGTAATAATTTTACTTCAAGCAGACTAATGTGTCGTTGTAAAACTTGTAGATCTAGGGAACCATCTTTTATCTGTATACAAAGGACAGATTCCTTATTTGCAACAGTATGTTTAAAAAATGGAGATGGAATATAATACTTTGATATTATGACAGGGGAAAAATTGTCGTCAATATAGGTTGCTAACATGGACATCACTTATTTGTTAGTACTTTCATTCAGTAGGAGGGGAGAGGATGGGATAATGGAGGTTGATAAGGGAAACCGATATTTTAGCCAGCTACATGTTTTACTTTATTATAGAACATGACAATCTAGTGAAAGATCAAAGATCCATTGTTTCAAAATAATTTTTTATGTGAACTTTTTAAAGTTAAATTTAAATGTGTAATGCATATTGTACAATACAATTGACCACACCTTAGCATTTAATTAATATAACCAAGTGAACAAAATTTGTATTTTCTAACAACTTTAGATACATTTTACCATAAAATACATTTTAGGAATATGGCCTAAGTGACCATACTTTATATTTTTTTGCCAACAAGTTTAAACACATTTGAATCTGATCCCAGTAACAAAATTATATTTTTTGTTAAAAAGATTTAAATACATTTAATTAATATGGCCGAAGTGACTAAACTTAATATTCTTGCCAGCAACTTTAGATACATTTAATGAATACGGGCCAAGTGACTTCACTTAATATTCTTTCCAAAAACATTAGAAACATTTAATGAATATGGGCCAAGTGACCATACTTTATATTTTTGCCAACAAGTTTGTGACTAAATATTCAAGTGTGCAATTCATTCCAGATTTTTGCAAGGATACAAACATACATAAATGCAAGACTAATCAAAATAATAATAAGTTACAGATTCAGATATTATGGATCACATTGAGATGATATCCTATTGTTTTTTTGTCTGTAGGTTCAGAATTCAATAGCTACTGAACTAATTAAGTTCTATATTTTAGTGAATCCTCACATAGGACCCAGGATATTTTATTTTTAGATTTAAGTTTTAGAATGGTATTATGATATTTTACTGTTACAATAAAGAGCCCCTAGAAGCAGAAGCTAGTATAATACAAAGAAGGAAAAGATATAAGCAACTACTAACTCCATTGGTTCTGCTAAAAATTTCATTGTAAACAAGATTTTAAAAAAACATAATAAAAGCATAAATAATGAATTATATTCAAATTTGAAAACCTAAAAGTATTCAAATTCTACCATTCCCATTCATAGTTTTGATAAATGTTCACGAATATTTAATAACAAAAATTCAGGATGAGATAGGAATAAAATATCTAAAAAGTAAAGATAGTTGAATAAATAAAAAAATGTGCTATGGACATGACAGACATAAAGACAGAGCTGTTACCTACATAAATTGATTTAGTTAATTACCTCTCGTTATGGCGGGATTTTCATTCTATTTTAAGTTATCATCCAGAAAAGTCGGAGCATCATTCGCTTGTGATGGGATACAATACAAAAACACTCACTGAGGTTAGGTTAAGCAGACAACCAACCCTTTGATTACGTGTCCTTTGCCTGGAAGTCCTAAGTGTGCATGGCAATGAGTTGCTCCTGTTTATTGGCCAAAGTATTCCCCTAATTTAAATAAAAGTGTCACGTACCTCATCATTACCATTACTATTGCAAACAGACAAACCAATAACTAATAAATATATAGACAGACTAACAAATAACTGACAAGTATACAGACAGACAAACAAATAACTGAAAAATAGATAGACAGAAAAACAAATAACTGACAAGTAGACAGACAGACAGACTACTGAATAAAGTTGGCTTTTCATTTTTATTTCTAAACATTATTCCCTGTTTTGATGCTCGGGCCCAAACCATTAATTTGTTAATGTTGTTAAAATTATTTGAATCATTAACACTCTCAAATCATAATGTCAGCAGAGTTTAATCCTTAAAATTTTGAAAATTTGAAAGTACTTATAAAGAAGTTAAGGAGCGGTTTGGCTAACAATAATATTAGGAGTCAATCATTTACTATAGTTACGATAAAAAATCACACCTGTGTGTATTGATTAAACTTTGAGAAAATCGTTTTAACTCACTCTAGCATAAAGAAGGACAGACAAATCATAGTTATAAAGTAGCTTGTGCCACTTTAAACTGCTGATAATGATGAAAACAGATTTGATAACAGTACTTTAATATATTACATTACTATGATGCTGTGAGTATTGGTTTAAAAAATATGACGTAACAAAAAAAATTAGCCAATGAGAGTCCACTACGCATGCCGCCATTGGTCAATAACGGCCTCTCATTGGCTAATTTTTTTTGTTACGTCATATTTTTAAAACCAATACTCACAGCATCCATTACTATTACTAATTGAAATTAATAATCGCTCTAGTACCTGATTTTGAAAAATATCAAACACTATACTAAAGTCAAGCTAACATATTTAACATATTCTGTTAAATATGTTAAGAATTAGGCTAGCCCGTGAAAAAGAATTAGATGGGAAAATAAATATTTCAGAAAAGAATATAATATTTTTTTTTAGGTTTACATTTTTAATTCTAAAATTCCTAAAAATAAAGGGTGTTTCGAACAAAATCTTAGCTATTTTGGCATCAAAAAGAAAGATCTGACAAACAAAGAACTAGAGAGACCCGTCATGTCTCAATGTTTGATGGATCTGTCTTTTTTGTGCTAAATTGGCTAGAATTGAGTTATTAACCTGGTTAAGGTGTCTATAGAAAGGTTTTTATATACCCCATCAAAAATACTAAACATGATGGGGTCTATCTACAAGATTTTAAGTATTTAAGGCGATTTATTGTTTTTTAATCTTCATGTAAGAAAAAATTCTCCAAAAAGGTAAAGACTCGAGCTGTAGTGCTCAGAAGAGATGAGTAGAAATAAAAATTTAATAGTGTTTTCTCATTGTCATTGCTTGGACATGATTTGGGTCATTTTTTTTTGTTAGTTTTTTACCAAAAACTGTAGGGTTTATATTGAAAAAAGTGAAGCAATTGGTTTTTTAAACACCATTTAGATTATTTGAACCATTCATTTTTGTTTAAATAAGTAATGTATGTTTGTGTGTGTGTATGTGTATATCAGTGTGTGTAGATGTCTGTTTATGTGTATGTCAGTGTGTGTAGATGTCTGTTTATGTGTATGTCAGTGTGTATGGTATATGTGTTAAGAATTATATTAATAGTATATGTGTGTCTCTAAGTATCACACATTACTAACATAATAATCAAACATAACTTCTCAAACATAGTTGACAATTTATAGAGTAGCTTCCTAAATTTATTTTGGCAACATTTAATTTGACTAAAATAGCAGAGTATAACACTTTCTTGTCATTACTACGCTATATTTACAACTTAAAGCTGTGACCTTATGATCTTGAGCCTCTGGAATGGCGATGGCGATGGCATATAGTCAATTCCCGCGACCTATGTGAAGATTCCCTAAGTATAAAATTTGTTAGTGTGATCTTAACAGATAAAAAACTTTACAACTTTATTTACCATAATGGCTGCATACTTACCAACAAGGGCTCTGTTTTCGAATATTGGAAAAACTAACATAAACACAAATTAAAATAAAATATCTTAAACCCATGCAGAAAACTATATGAAGCTTCCCAAATGGAAAACTAAGTTAGTGTTATCTTAATGAACAGATACTTTCTTAAAAAAGAATAATAGTTTATCTGTTTTATGAAGTACCTCAAGTCCAATATGTAACACGGCAGCCCTGGTTTTTTTTTAACACACATAAGTGTCATACAAATACAATTTTTAAACCCACATAAACTTTCAGGTTTACGATTTTGGAATTCAATTTTATGGATAGGGTGCTCTAAAAAAACTAAAAATAAAATAAAAAAATTTGTTTTTATTATGTTTATATAAGCAACAAATGTATTTTTGTTTGAAATATATTTGATATGTTTTTCCATTTATTACAAGTTTTTCTATAAATTTTAGTTGTTAGGATTATTATGACAAGTTTAGGCGTTTTCCAGACAGTTTTAGTTGGATCATTTTATACCCCATCTTTTCTCACCATTCACAAAATAAGTTTTTGATCTGGTGCACTATTGTAAAATGTTTGAGGAGCAAAAGTAAAAGACCTAGATATAATCTGGAATAACCAAGATGCTCATATGATTGTGGTATTATGTTGAAATAAATTATATCATTCATTCTTTACAGGAAGGTTTAGGATAAAGGACTGTAAATTATACTGCTAGAGACACCCAAAGTTTTCTAAACTTTGGGTACCTTTGGTTAGTTCAAATTTGCAGTGTCTAAAATTTTCTTCCGCAATTTTAGTCATTAGAGGAGACAATATTGTTTATCATGATTGGCGATGTTCATTGTCTTATCCCTTAAGATTCCTCAAACTATAAAAGTTGGATAAAAGTTAAGGGGTCAAAGTTATATGTAAAAGATACTGGTAAAGTTTTGTAGGTATTTACATTCAGATGTTATGTATATTATTTATCAGATATTTATTATAATAATATTATTTTATTTACAAGAATGTTTTCAGTTGTTTGCATGGGTTTAAACAACATTTTATTTTACTTCAATGGTTTTTATCTAATTTTTTCGTGAATCTTAGCTCATATAAAACAAGGATGACAACATCCATAAAAGCAAAGCTCTGAAACGGAAGGACAACGAACATTAACACTTGTAGATAGTCAGAACTTAATTAGCAGAATATTAATGCATCAGTACAAACAATATTGTAAGTAAATTTGTTGCAAAACTGCATAAATAGATGATACTGTTTAAGGACATACTTACATTTTTGGGACTTGTTTAATGTTTATAGAGATGCTTCGCTTACAACATTGTACCTTGTTGTAATATGAATCTGTTTTTAAAAAATCAGAAGAATCGGATAATTTTAACATACAAAAATTTGTTGTCAAAAAAGTTAAAAATCGACATGTTTAAAATGAACGTACGGACATTCTGGTATTGATCACAGAGTTGCTACGCTTTTTAAATTTTACCTAACTACTACAGGAATCATCATGCAAAGTTTGAAAACGATAGGACAATTCTAACCTGTTTAAATTAACGAAAAGAGCTAACTGTGACGTACGGACGGAAGGACGGACCGACCCTACTTATAGAAAAGCTTTGCTTTTAAAAAGATGTTAAAAGGGACAGTTCTAAAATGTTTAGATTAACGATAAGATATATCCGTTTTTACATAAGTATTGAATTTCTGACTCTGATCATAGAAACCTCTTTAATCTCTTTCATTAGATAGCCAATAGCCCATAACCGATCTTGGACCAATAGCAAATTTTCATTTTAAATTATGTAGCGTTTAGTTTTGCCGTTTACGAGATCCTAGCAGCAATACACACAAATTAGCAACTTATTTTCTGATTAACTTAATCAAATGAAATACTAGATTATGTCTTTTGGAGCTTTAAATATTGAGGAAAGGTTTAATCAACCGTTCATTGTCGCCTAGCCTGTGAGTTATCTCATTTTCCGATAATCATAACTCATTCACATATAACTTGATTTTAACATCGTCGCCGTATCTAAAACACATTAAAAAGTTTCCTCTTCCCTTTTCTTGGTTAATACCCTTCTCCTCAAATTTTGCACATATTCCCCTATTTCACTTCTCAATTTATTTTCCCCCAATTTGCAAAAGTTCCCTCTCAATATGAAGATAGATAAATATATTGTAAAACAATTAAGATTTATTGCTCTTTAAGTTGTTTCACTCCTAGCTTTTAGAGAATAGGGGATAGCGGGGAATTCAGAAAAATAGCATAAAACCACCCAAAGACATTTCAAAAGCATACCTGAAAAAAAAAACCACCTATGGCCAGCTATTTCTTAGATCTTCTGCTCTCTTACTACTTTACATCATAGAATATGCTAAGTAGTAAGTTGTGTGTCCATTAAGTCCTGAAAACTGAGCGGGGATGAATAACCTTTTTTTTATAAATAGTTTTTTTTTGTTAGTTCGTTAAGATAAAGATAACCTCTAAACCGATTGAGTTCTTTATTTTACGGAATCCAAAAATGGATCATAGGATTGTTTTGTACTATTTTATTTATATATTTTTGGTCTGGGGATGGTTTAAGGCTATTTGTCTACACTCTTCTTCCCCTTCGTGTATCCGAATAACAACTTCAACCATGATACTAATTACATATACAAATATTTTTTTGTATAATCCTTATCCCTAGATCTAACCATGATATTAATAATATTTAGATAACCTAAATGATATTTAATATTCATTATTGTCAAGTGTCTTGCTGTATAATTTTAATAGAATGTTTTCATCCATGGGTGACAAAAGTCAGAGATCTCAAGGAATAAGACAATGAACGATTAATTGATATATCCCTAATGATGATATATAAATATTTTTCTCGTATTCATTCGAATCCGGTGGATAGGAACCGGTTCTCATCCATACGAAAAAACTATGTCTGGCATCGTATTATAAACCTTTTTCTATGAATATAAAAATGTACAATCATAAGATTAAAACCAGTTTTTTAGCCCGTGCCTTCGGCACCACGGGGCTAAAAAAACTGGTTTTAATCTTATAATTGTACATTCTATATTCGCGGAAAGCGGTTTATAATACGATGAAAGAAATAACTATTCTTCTATAGACGTGGAACTATTTTCAACCAACCAATCAAGATTTAAGGATTTTTTTTTATATATCAGTCCAATGTCCTCTCCCTCAAGTTGTTTTAGAAGTATGTTATCTCTTTCGTAGATAATTATTACATCTTGATCGGGTAGTAGAAAATAGAAGGGTCCAAACTATATCACCAATATTCTTTTATATTTACCAGGTTAATTTAGTTTACATAATTTGCTGTACATCAATGTATCATACATTGTTTTATCCCTAAAGATATCCGTGATTATTTGACTTTAAAAAGTCAAAAGGAGGAAGAGAATTCACGATATCTTCCAGATACTTTATAAAAAAAATATTTGAAGGGAAGAGTGAATTATCGTCCATTGGCATATCCCTGTAATCTCTACATAAAACCACGTGACATAAAAGTTACAGATGCAAATTGGGAGTAATAATCTTTAATTCACAATTAACAGTAATTGTAATACGGGAAGAGATTTGTCATCTCTAGAAAAACAGTTTTTCTTTCATTTTAAAATAATCCAAGGGGCTGTGGGTTTAGTGAGTATATTTATTATTTAACCTCTACCCCCAAAAATTGATAAAATATAACACCAAACCAATTCATCCCATGTTGACAGGTGTAAAAGTTATATTGTAATATGCAAAAATATACAGAAAAACAAACAGAATCATAATTGACGTGGAAACATTTTATCTTATGATAATATATAATATATCCCTATATCTTTTACTACAATCTGTAAATGAGCATTACATGATTGTATTATATGATATTTATACTTATATTATATCATTACAAACTTCTTACTGAGATAAAGTTGTCCCAGAAAATTGCAAAAATGTATAATACTTGAACATTTTACCTAAGTTATACATAGTTTTTGTATAGCTTTTGATTTTGAATTGTCTTGTCTTTTCTGAATTATATTCAAAGCTTATTTTTGCTGTAACAGCATATAGTGTCCAATAAAAAATTGACGTCATACAATACAAATGACCAATGATAGGCCAGTATACAATTTACAATTACAATGTATACTGGCCTATCATTGGTCATTTGTATTGTATGACGTCATTGTTTATTAAAAACTTTACCCTGTTTCATTTTGCTGTATATTAACAATGAAAAGCTGGTATTTGTTTTAAAGCTCAGCCATTTGAACTGTTGTAAGAAAACACCTTTGTTAAAAAGGGAAACATTTGTTACAAATTGAATCAACTTGGGTTAGGTACTGTGAACCATGGATATTTATATGTTAGGGATACAGGGATAGGAATAGGGAAGGACAATTAAAAAAAGTATATATATTATTAGATTTTATCCCTCCCTTAAGTCCTAACCTAATCAACTTAACACCTCTGACCCCACCCATCCCCCCCCCCCCAAAAAAAAATAAAAAAGCAATTTTGAATTTAAAACTTTCTTTTGTCTGCATAGACTCTGAATTAAAAAAGGAAGAGGGGGGACGGAAAAATGTTCAAAACTTACATTGACAAACCCCAAACTGTCCACATTTGAGCAAGACGATTCCAGTTACGTCATATACGTTTCGGGAAAGAAAAAGCGAAGGGGGAAAGAAAATCTCTTCAAAAGAGATGGAAGAAAAGGGAAGAGATTTTTTCCCCCCCTTCCCTTTTTATATGACGTCACAGGAATCGTCTTGCTCAAATCTGGACAGTTTGGGGTTTGTCCTTACATTTAGAATTTTAAATTGGCCAAAACCGTTACGGGAGCTATGTAAAGCTCTCTTAAAATGAAGAATTAAATTGTTCAAGATCTTAACAAGATCTTAAACCAACAGATCAAAACAAAGTTACTGCTTAGCATAATAGGATGTTTTTAAGAGACCAAAAATGAATCTGATCTATTTAGCTATATTGGCAAATTATAGCTAAATTTTTCCTACTTTGATATAGAATAGCCCCCCCCCCCCACAAACACTTTTTTTTACTGATTTTACGCAAATGTTTCTTATATCATCTCAGTGGGAAATATTTTACTAATACATCCTTGATTTACAAAATGGGGATACTAGTTCGGTACAGGGACAAGGAACCAGGATTCTGACAAACAGTTATAAGAGAAAATTTCCCCATGCACAACCCACTTCCTTCTTTTTCCTCACTTCTGACCAATTTCCCTATAGTTACAGCACAAAACAAGTTTGACGCCAACATTACGCCTCAAAAATATCAAAATTTTAAGTAATTTTAAATAAATTAATTTTCTTAGACTTGGATTTGAATATTAATACCAGGGAGGAGGAGGAAATTAGACTTTAACTTATACTTTTACCAAAAGTTTTATAAACATGCTCTTTATTATCCTTTATAAAAATCAACAATGTTATAAAAACCAACTTTCATTTTCATTTTTAATCGCACAAATTATTAATATGCTTTTTTACTAGGAGCACTTGAGGTGGGAGGGGGTTGAGTCAGTTATGCATACCGAATGAATATAAACAAAACTACCCCTTCTTTAGATTAAGATTATTGATTAAAAAGTGAGGACACTTTGGAACCAGCTAATCACAATTCAATATGATGGCCCAAAGTTTATGAGCCAAATAATGATAAAACGTGGTTTTAAACTTTGGGTACCAGTGTAATTTAAAGTCCAAATTCCACTTCATCCCTGAATAAATCTGCTTGATGTTCCGATACAAATAAAATTATCTACTTCTGCAGGGCATATGATATGATAGACCTGTCTATTATTTCAATTTTTATGATTTACTGTATTATCCTAAAAGCTTGATTCGCTTAACAACATAACAAGAATGACAGTATCCACAAGAAGCCGAGAACAAAAAAATCATGGATGTACATGTCCAATCTGACAAAGTTAGTTATAGAGCAATTGTTCAGATATAAAAACGAAACTTCTGTAAAATAAGTTTCTTTGTTTTTTTGTAACATGATGGACCCGGATAGACGGACTAATTATAGAAAAGACTAAGTAAATTAAAGACATCTTATGAAATTGTCCAGAATTTCCTTTACATGTTAGAACTAAGGTTCTTCAAATATATATACGAACGAACATACTACATTTAGTATGCTAGGTGAGTAAAATATTTTCTTTTAAAGTACATTAAGATAAAAGAAAGAAAATCATTCTGATTGTTTTAAATTCTAAATTTGACAACAAAAAAAACTATTTTGAAAATTTCATTTATCATTTAAATTCTTTAAAAAAAAATTTGGGGGGTAAAACATAATTGCAAAACACAAAAAATATATACAAATGTTACAATAACGCCTTCTATCAAACAAACAATAAACTAAAATGTATTCCTCTTTAACCCTTTGTAGAAGAAATAAAATAATAAGTAATTCTATGCATGTATACAATTTGCTTTCTACAAATTTTAGATTAAACTAAAAATTATTTTAATCTTTATTAAAGGCATAAAAGTTTTATTATTCTAAACGTTAAATACTGAACCAGTCTATTGAACATAAGTGTTGAGTTTATATATAAGTGATATAACATTATGTCCACACAAAACGGAGAAAATTAGAGAAATAAATCATTAGTAAAAATTATTTTTCCTGTGTGGCTTTGAAACAAACTAACATCCGATGGATTAGAACCAGTTTTCAGCCATACTGAAAAATCCTGTATAGCATCGTATTAAAGATAGTTTTCCACGAATATTGGTTAAAAATGTTTAATTTAATATCCGCGAAAAGCTATCTATAATACGATGCGATAAATAACTAATAGAGTAGATATTGGATTCTAGTAATGAATGTTAATTTTGATCTCAACTTAGCACATGTAAATAGCAGTGTTTTTTTTTCTCAACAAACTGTCGAATTTTTGTCAGTTCTTACATTTTTTGTTGTTACTTTTTAAGGTTCGTAGATCTGTTAAAAGGTTTCAATTAGACATTTCACTGTTAATGCCATGCGCCTGACTTAGAAGCAGGGGGTTCATTTCTATTGTCTTACGTATAATGCTCGGAATCGAACCTGTCGCCCCATCGAAAATTAGCAAACTTTGTGCTGGATTGTGTGATAAACATAAGTGATTCCTGTCATTAGGGCAGATACTGTATCTCCTAAACGGACATAATTCCATATAATTCCATTACAGAGTAGCACATTGATACATATCAAATATTATCAGGGATATAGGTAGGACAGTAGAGATAATTATATTACTTCAGAGTAGCACATTCATACATATCAAATATAACTCGAGGATACAGATATAGGATAATAGAAATATTTATATTACAGAATAGTACATTGATACATTTCAAATGTTAGGGATAGAACAATCTTATTTCATTCATTTAAATTATATTTCTATTTTAATTTTTTTTTCACACATTGATGAGAAGAGTTAGATTTATAGTCAATTGTCCCATCCCTAAATATTTGATATATTTTTAATATAACCAGTTAGTTATAGGGCCAAGCACCGCAGGGTTAGGGTTCCCAGCAGGGGTTAAACATAATAAAATATCCCCCCCCCCCCTTAATTTCATATTATTTTAGGGACGGGTTTTTCTGTGGCAAAGCTTAAAAAAGTAAATACAATCAATAAGCATCATATACTAACAAGGATGACAACATCCATAAGTAGCAAAGCTCAAAATTTATTGATAGGCATCTGGAAAAAAATAATGTTTTGAGTATGTTAAAAAGACATAAATGGAATAAATCACGAATTCTTTAAAAAATGCATAATGGCTTGTGAAGCATTAAGCTAAGAAGAAAAAAGTAAAATCTAGAAATCGATCTAGCACCGCAACCAAAAGCAAGTCTTTATTAAACTTGGTGAACATATGTAGAATGTTAACTTAATTAATCCCTAAAAATTCCAGCTGTTTATACTTTATCTTGAACAGGAGTCGAAAAAATCATGAAAACTTGAAAACTAGGAATCGATCTAGCACCCCAACCAATTATCATATCTTATAAAAACTTTGTAGAAATGCGTAAAATGTTGACTTAATTAATCCCTAAAAATTCCAAACGTTTATCTTGAACAGGAGTTGAGTTAATCATGAAAACGTGAAAAGCTAGGAATCGATCTAGCACCCCAATCAAAATACAAATCTTAAGGAAACTGAGTAAAAAATATGTAGGATGCAAATTTACTTAATCCCTGAAAATTTCAGTCGTCTGTCTTGAAAAGGCGTCGAGAAAATTACGAAAACAAAAAAATCTAGGAATCGATATAGCACCCCAATTAACAAACAGATGGACAAAACAATGCATAGATTAGATGTGCATATGTCATAGGAATTTCAGCTGTCTATCTTTAATAGGAGCAGACGGACAGACGGACATTTCGAATTATAAAGTAGCTTCGCTACTAATAAAAAAGTAACAGAATCTCTGTGTATGTGTGTGTCCTTACCAATGTATCTCGCTAACCGCTGAGCCGATATGGTTCTCATTTACAATGTAGCTTCATAAAAGTCCTGGAAAGGTTTATAACTATTTCATGAAATCGCCCCCCCCCCCCCCCAATAATTTTGTTATACTTTTTCTTTTCAAAACGAAGCTAAACAATTAACATCAACATTCAACATGCCTCCCCTCAAGTGCACCTAGAGGCCTCTAGGGGAATATACACTAGTATCAAAATAAAGACATAGTAAACATTTACAAAAATACCTATGTTCTAGACTGGCTTAGATTCTAGATGGAACTATTTCATATGGAAAAAGGATAAGAGGATGAATACTCACCCCTTTTTCATTGTAAAATATTACTTCCACCCTAGTCATAGAGAAAAAAATAAAAGAGAGGAATCGAAGCAACTAGAAGACGAAAATAGGCAGTGGGCCTAGAGGCCTACTTAGCGCTGTTGCCGCGCAAAAATTTATTGCTATTCCACTACTTTTCAAATGGGAGGATTAAAAATTATTTTAAAAAATAGTTTTTTATTTTTTACTTTTTCCATATTTAGAGCAAGAATATTAGATTAGATATTTTCGTTTTAATGTTTTAATTAAAAATTACATAGAATTTTATTTTTATTTAAAAAAATTTGTTCATGAAAGATGAATCCTTCTATTTCTAAAAAGGGGGATTTTTTTTTTCATAATGAACATTCAGCTGATTCTGACCGCCCACGGCTGTTTGCTAAATATCGCTTTTCTTTTTATTCACATTATTATTTATGATTGACTTACAAAAAGCCCTGGGCGGTTTTTGATTTTCGTCTGCTTCTAAATTTAGGGATGGGGAAGTAGTATTTTACCATGAAAAAGGGGTGAGTATTCATCCTCTTATCCTTTTTCCTTATGACCCTAGTAAAATAATTTGTCTGCTATTTATCTAAACTGCTCACGGCTTTTTGCATCATAATCATAACCTATGCTATATATGTAAAAAAAGGTATAAATTTTTTAAAACTTATTATTATTATTATTCTATAATTTATTAGGTTTTAAAAAAAATTTTAAGAAAATATTTAAAATACATTTTGATTTAGGATCTTAAATAACAAACAGCCATTGGCGGTTTTGGTGCGGCAGAAAAGTTTGTTACACCTAGTTTAAAAATGGGAGGATTTACCTTTTATGATTGAAAATTTAATTTTTTTCAAATTAGCCTAAACGTAATATTTAAATCTAATTAACATAATAAAACTTTTAAATGTTTACTAATAAAAAATTAATAGTTCAGCTCTAAGCCACCAGGATCGCTAGTTGTCTAATTCAAAGACATACATGAAAAGCTTTTTATTTTGGGGGGGGTAAAATTTTTTTAAGGGGGGGGTAATTCGGTTTTGGGGGGGGTAAAATGGCGCGCAAAGCGCGCCGCAAATTTTTTTTACCCCCCCCAAAATTTTTACCCCGGGGGTAAAATTTGCTTGGGGGGGGTAATTAACCCCCCCTGAAATCTGTTGGCAGGGGTAAAATTTGTTTACCCCCCCCCAAAATTCAACCCCAGGGTAAAAATTTTGGGGGGGGGTAATTTAAATTTTATCAAAAATTTAGTATTAAAAATGCACGCGAAGCGCGCAAAAATTTTTTTTGTTAGAGATTTTCTATTTTGGGGGGGTATTTACCCTCCCAAAATTGTTGGGGGGGGTAAATACCCCCTCCTAAATGGGGGGGGGGGTGAAATGAAAAAAATTTTGGGGGTGCCTACGGCACCCCCAAATTCGTTTGGGGGGGGTAATCGCCCCATTACCCCCCCCCTTGGACGCCTATGGTATGATGCAAATAGCAGCTATAATTGTCTGGAAATTACATTTTAAAATATTCCCATTTCAAAAAGTGGTGGAATAACAATGAAAATTCAGCGCGGCATTAGCTCAATATAGGCCTTTGGGCCCACTGCGTATTTTAGTTTTCTAAATACCTTGATTCCTCTCTTTTATTTTTTTCTCTATGTACTATTTATTATAAATTTATTTTCCGCTTTTTACAAATTATACATAGAGTAGCTTTGCTACTAAAAATCCAGTTATAAGATAAAGTTTTAAAAATAATAGGTAATTCATATAGAGAGACATACAGAAATAGTATATGCTAGCATGCTGCATAGCTACTCAACTATAGATATACTACTTACAAGATAGGATATAATAGTTTACTAAAGAGCATGTTATAAGTAATATATAGATAGACATACAGACATAGTATATGCTAGCATAGCTACTCAACTATAAATATACTACTTACAAGATAAGATATAATAGTTAGCTAAAGAGCATATGTAATAAGTATGCAGGGAAGGATACGGATACCACGTCATTAATCACAACCCACTAAATTATAGAATAATCATAGAGTAGCTTCACCCTCAATATTATGGCCTTAAATACTTGAATAACTTTGAGTATTGTTTTTGTAAATCTTATTTTTTCAATTAAACAGACAATAATCACTTTTATTGCTTGACCTTTGTCTGGTAGTTCTATCTGTACCGTGACATGCAAGGAACTAGGAAGCATTATGTAATCATATTTTTATCGTTGATATTTATTAATAAAGTTTTGTATGTACGTTACAAGTACTTGGCAGGTTTCTAGCTATTTTTCTCTCTAAAAAATAAAATCTATTGTTTGTTTTTCTGTTTGTGATCTGTTTCGTTGTTCCTCTGGGTCTTGCTAACCACTGAACTGATTAGGCTGTGCTTAGATCTACGAAAACAGTAAAAGTGTCTGACTATGACGTCAGAAAAAATTAACAATTAACCAATGAGAAGCCAGTATTCACAATGGTAAAATATATAGCGGCCTCTTATTGGTTAATTGTTAATTTTTTCTGACGTCATAGTCAGACACTTTTACTGTTTTCAGATCTACCTATGTACTGTAATGATTAAAAAATATTTTCAGGGGGGCTGTACCATCCCCTCCATATAAAATTGACCCTTCCCTTCCCTAAAGAAATAATGACAATAACATGGATAACAGCAATGGTTATAATATAACTAAATGGTAAAATGTGAATTACTTATTTTTGATTGGTTTAAGTATGTTATACTCTATAATAGTTAAGTAAAGGGATGGTAAAAGTATATATAATGGTTTTACAATAATCTTACAGTAAAATATGTTATACATATTCACTAATAGTAGAAATACCTTTAACCTCAATGTAGTGTATCTCTCACATTTTTGGAAGTTTATGTAGGGAGGGGAAGTCGATACTCCCCTACTTTTAATCTTAGTTTTTTAAAAGTTTTTTTTATGGGGGGGGGGGTGTATTTTTTTTTATGGGTTGTAGGAACTATAAGAAGTAACACTGTAAAGGAGAATTATATCGGTTTAGATGTTAGCGAGATCTTTCAGTACAAAAAGACAGAAGGCTCTCAGACATCCTGTTACCTTTATATACGGATATTATTTTGGGGACAGACAAACTTTAAAAGTGGTTCCTAATAACTGCAATGTCAGTTGCACAACATAGATATTAAAAGCAGTGTGACTAAAGTGCTTTTTAAAAGCGAAGCTTTTCTATAATTAGGGTCGGTCCGTCCGTACATTCGTCCGAGATAGATAGCTTGTATTCGTTAATTTATGCATGTTAGAATTGTCCTATCGATTTCAAACTTTGCATGATAATTCCTCTAGTAGTTAGGTACGATTTAGAAAGCGTAACAACTCTATAATCATTACCAGAATGTCCGTACGTCTATTTTAAACATGTTGATTTTTCTACTTTTTTAACAACAAATTTTTATGTGATCTAAATATCCGCTTGATTTGATTTTTGATATATTGATTCCTGGTACAACAAAGAACAATGTTATAAGCAAAGCAACTCTATAATCAAGTCCTAAGAATGTAAGTATGTCCATAAACATTATCCTGTATCAAGCAGTTTTTCAACAAATTTACTTACAATTTTGGTTCGACTATTATACTTTTATATTCTGATTATTCAGTTCAGACACTATATAAGTGTTAATGTCTGTTTCGTTTCGGTGCCTCGCTTTCATGGATGTTGTCATCCTTGTTATCAGAAGGAATTGGACCAGAGATTTGACAAATTACCAACTTGTGGTTGATCCCGTCACCTAGAGGTTATCAAGGTAAAGTAGCTTTATTCGTCATTATTCGTGATAAAAACTTTTATATGTGCCAGGGAGGGAGGGGAATTGGGGTGTCCTCAAAGTTTTATAATAACTTTTTTTTATTCGTTGCTTAACAACTTTGGGAACTTTTAATGAACTTTGAATAGTTAGTTCATTAAGTTGAGTATCAAAACGTCTCATCCACTACTCATCATCATTGGGAAGATCAACGTCAATTTATCGGCCATTTTCTTTTCCTTGTAGATCCCTGGAAATGTGCACATTTCATGTGCAAAAACTATTTGGTTAATATTGTTGATTTAATCTTAAGGGGAGAGAGAAAGGCTAAATTTATAAGTCTTAATTCATTTCTAGCGAATAATATTAATATTTGTCCGATGTTTTAGAGATCTTAAAGATTTAGAAAATACATAAATCATAATAGATAAAAAGGAACTGTACAATTCATCCTGGATATTGAAGACAACCAACCCTTTGATTACATGAACTCATCCTTTAAACGTGTAAGCATTTGAATAAACAGTAATCTATTAAAACTCCTTGATATTGTTTTTAAAGTGCTTAAATACAAGATGCCAAATGAGGGCAAAAATGTATCTTTACAATGGATTTACGAAAGTTTTGTTAATAGTTAAAGAGTTGCTACGATTTCTTACTTTAATTGTACCTAAATGTCACAAAAATCATATTGCAAAATTTGAGATCTTTAAGACTATATTGACATGCAAAAATAAACGGTCAGAGCAAAATAACTTTTACCAGCCAAGTTCTTAAATAATATTTTTTTTGTTAATAACAATGACCTTACAAAAAAAATTTAATAGTTTTGTAAGGTTGCATACAAAAAATCAAAATACATTTGGCATTTTAAAAATACTTAGGTTTTTTTCTGATGAGATATCCCTTCTCAGATATAGTTTGATCCTTTGATCTGTTGAAACTTTGTAACCTTCGGAATTTACTAGGCACCCATTGTTTGATAGAATGGTTCAAATTTTACAATTCTATGTACTGTAGTGACAAAAAAATAAGTGGAGTAAATTTTATTTTATTTATCGTTGCAAGGTCGTTCAAGAAGAAGGCTGGAGAAAATGGGTACTCTGAAATTTTTTTTTATATATCTTACAACCCAAACCTATTAAAATTTACCTTCAAAAATTTTTAGAGAGGAGGATTTTAACATCCTCCAAAGCCGCAAAAGAAATTTACACCCAAAATTTGAGTTTTACCCATCAAAAAATCATTTCAGAGAGAGGAAAGTAATAACCTGTCCAGCGGAATAGATATCCTTCGCTACACACAGACAAACAGACATCCTGTTACTTTTATTTAAGGATTTTTATACATCTACATAATTATAATACATCATGCTGTAATTGTAACTAGGAAAAATAATATAATAAAATTGCTGTAATTTTTTATGCGATTTAGTTTTTTTTCCTGCAATATGCAATATCCCTGTTCCTTGTTACAAGTTTCTCCTGTAGCTTAGCATATTCTGTATTGTTCAATCTGAAAATATTTCACCAGTGGACTATCCATGACACCATTCTCCCCCGCACCACCAATTGAATGAAGAATCCTTGTAGGGTTAGGTTTAATTTGCAAGATTAGATTCCAAAATTACATACGACATACATGCATTATAATATATAAAATTTGCATGTTTTGCTTTTATCGTAATAATTTTCTACAAAATAATATGTACTCTTATAATAAAAAATCAGTATATCAAGCAAAGCATCTTTATAATTACGTCTTAAAAAGCAGGTACATCCGATCCATATTGGATGAGTTGAGTATATTGTTTTTTGTTCAACATTTCAAAGAGCGTTAATTTTTTCAAAAAGCAGTGTTGTTTAATGTACTCATTTGTCAGATTGACAAATTTTTTGAGCTTATCTCTAATGGATTATTTCCATCTTGTTAAAACTTCTTAAAGAGGGGGTGATATAGATGTCCCACAAGCAAATATGTTATATTTCTCAAGTTACTCCTGTAGCTTATACTATAGATTCTATTGTTTAAACCAAAAATATTTTGCCTTTCATGAATTCTAATGTATCAAAACTTTCCAACCACAAACTTTCAACAGGCTATGCTGTGTATTATTAGTTCAATAAATACTAGCGGCTACGCCCCTAGAGGCCGCTAGAAAAAATTGAGGTGGGTCAGGCAAAGTCGTGCGACCCTCTTTTTAAATTTTTGTTTGAGAAGAAAAAGTAAAAAGAAAATATTCAGGGGAGCATCTTTTTAAAAGGGTGATTTTTCTTGGTAAGATGGCGTTACCCTGATATAAAATAGTTATAAACCATTCCAGGTCCAATGAGAAGCTATATTGTAAAGGAGAATCATATTAGTTTAGAAGTTAGTGAGATCCTTTGTAGGAACGATTCCGGCCATATTATTGGTTAGATTATGCATAATTTTGCTTCGAAAGTAATTTAAAAGTATCACTGCTTGTAAAATATACTGATATACTAAGTTTAATAAACATCTTATTCGTTTGCTCCAATTTTGATTGGTTAGTACCAAATTAGCAGTGTCCAAACTTTTCAATTTATAATTATAATCTTCATGAGGGGCAATTTTGTTTATCATTATTGGGGATGGATACCAAGCCATTGGCAATTGTCTTATCCCTTAGAATCCCTGATATTCTTTCAGTGTACTGACTAATTTCGCAACATGTACTTGAATTGGGGTATTACCAGGGATCTAAAGGGATAAGATAAAGGCCAATAAATTGATATACATCCCCAATGATGATACACAAAATTACCCGTTCTGTAAATTACAATTAGTGGTTGAATCGTTTGGACACTCAACTATTGGACCAACTAAATCAAAATTCCATAAAAGTCCCCAAAGTTGTAAGGCCAACGAATAAGAAATCGCTATTATAAAACTTTGGAGACTAGTGTAATGAACAGTCCAATGTCCCCTCCTACCTGGGAATAACAGACCACCTGATCAATGTGCTTAGAGTAGCTTCGTGGATAAAAGAAGAAAATTAATGCGCATATGCTGAATAAAGCATTGGAAATTTAAACAGAGAGAGTGAAAGAGATATAATGAAAGGAGAGAAAATAGAGAGAGAAAGAGATAAAAGTGTGAGCTATATAGTGAATTAAGTGAGTTTATGTGTGTGTGTGTGTGTGTGTGTGATGGTAAAGTTAGTGACACTATGGTATATATCGGCTTACCAGTGCCAAATATTGGTTATTGAAGTTCTCTACTCCCCACCACACTGTGTACAGTCATACACAAAAGTTGAATTTTAAATAGCAATATGAAAGGCATATTTTTTAACTCCTTGATAAAATTTATTCATGAAAAAGTTTTATTTTCATAGCTGCTGTTATAGGTAGATGTCTGAACTTGTTTGTAAAGGTTTCTTTTCTTGATTCTTGTCCATTCATCTACCAAGCTATCTATTGCGAAAATTTTCACGGCTTCTATTAAAGATAGTTTACTTAGTCCGTCTGTTTGTCTTTCTGGCGTTAATCATTCTTTAACTTTTGTTGAATTCTAACATAGTGTGACACATCTTCTCTTTATTTCCCATTTACTTTGTAACCCCTTTTTTATTCCAACCCTATAAATGTAACTCACACTATTTGATTCCACTTTCTCTTAACTAAAGGCAACAATTTTCTATAATTGGGACTTGAAAGTGCCTTACTAAAATGAATTACTTAGAAACGAAATAATTTTTTCCTGATGTTACATTACTTAAAAATATATAAGCCAAAAATTTATTTTTAATTAGGAAGTTTAACGGATAATGGTCGAAAAGTTAATAAAAACTCCAATTACGATAAACAATATGACCTCTTAAGTAAACACTAGAATTATTGTAGGGTAGTTGGAAAATTGTTACTTTGTATGATCCAATCAAGTTTATATATTACCATCTATACCCTGAAATAGTAATCCGTACCAAAACAGATAGAACTTCCAAACAAAGACCGTGAAATCAAAGGTCTGTGATGTTACTGTTATAACACAAGTAAAGATTTGTATAATATAATTTCAGGTAAAATAAAATATGTTTCCGTTTTATGTATTGCCTTAACCTTGTTAAACTTTCATTTGAAAAAAATCAGTTGAAAAATTCAACTTGAATTAATTCAAATAAAATCAACAGTAGAACATGGAAGTCAAATTTCTGGATAAAGTTCCTTTGTCCCAATGGATCTTACACCATATTTTCATGTTTTCTAATAGAGTTAAACTTGATGCTGGCTAAAATAATTATCCTCCCCTTCCATCCCATTTTCCTATACCCTCCCCTTCTACTGGATGAACGAACTGAACAATAATTGACGAGGAAAATAGCAACCTAAATTGACAGCAATTTTTCTCCTGTCATAATATCCACGTATATTCTACATTAGACTGGCCCAAAAAACATGAATTTTTAAATCTTTACCATATCAATTTGCGCATACCTTGAAGCTGTTACCGGCTCAAATGTAGACCTTTTTATGAAAACTAGACCTCTCTACAATGAAAATTGATCTCGAAATTTCAATCTTAAGCTTTTTATCAAAAACTTCATATTTTCATGATTTTAACAAGAAATAATTAAAGAACTGCCATCCTAAAATAATGTAACAAGAGTTTAAATATGAAGCAATTATAAAAAGTAGGCAGAACCGCCATTCCTGCCGAATAATTCCGAAAAACGTCTAAAACATTATTTTTTTTAAATTGATAATTTGTGTAAGAAATTGAACTAAAACAGTAGCTATTAGTCTTATGAGAAGAGAAATGATGAAAAAATCTAAAAATTACACGTTTTAAAGACATAAAATAGGAAAAAGTGTTTTTAATAAATTTCATGTCTCAACAGACATTATCGCCAATAAAGAGACAATTTATTTAAATAAAAAATTAAATGAAGGTAAAAAAACATGTAATATAAGTATTCTCATTTTCAACTTTAAAAAAAGCATACTAATAAAAAAATTAATATTGCAAAAAATAATTTGATTGTTATTTATTAAACCAGGAATAAAGAGTAAGGCTTATCTTTAATTATTTTTCTTCAATGATTTTGCAGTATGAATTAGCTTTCCCAAATTATTGTAATTGTACATAAATAAATTTTTATACTTTCTTTCTTCATATGTTTATTCCTGGTGATTTTAATATTTTATTTCAATGTTTGTAAACAAACAGACAGAAAATTTGATGTTTTGCTTTATATCTGGTGTAAGGCTTTCTTTATTTGGGGAAGAAAAGGTGAAAATAAAAATGCATTTGACGAGATAGCGATAGATTTTTTCTTAAAATCAATTATAGGGCTAAAATCTACTAACAATACATAACCTATTTTTACATTGCGCACATTTAAAAGCGATTTAGACCTTCATTTGGGCCACACTATTCTACATACATTATTTTGCGGATATAAAGACAGGTTAAAGTAAGACGCGCACTATTTTTAGAGTAGATGCATGAAAAAGATGAACAAATTTTGTCTGTTAGAATATAATTTAGCTTAATTTAAAATTCATTATGATATGATTTTTAATTATTAAGTAAAATATAAATTTCTCAATTATTAATCTTCCAATGAAATAAAAAAATCTTTTGCTCTTTTATTAATAAATGATCAAGTTAAAAAAGAAGATTTTTTTGATGAAATAAAAGTTAATGTGAGGTGAACTAAAACTAAATTCAAATTAGCCTTAATACTTAAAATTTAAGTTAAATGAGAAATGTGCGACAACTTTAATTGCCCCTGTTGTATTTTGGTCAGGCAAGATATTTATATTAAAGTTAATGAATTTTATGAATTAATTCAAACTGACGAAAGTAGCTTATAGCTGTATTATCCTTATCTAAAAGTAATAAAATGTTTGTCAGTTTGTGTATCTGTACCTTGAGATCTATCTATGTGCTGAACCCTTTACAACAGTGAAGCTTCTTATATGTCCATGTTTTTAACTCAAAATTATTATTTTACTTTTTCTTTTAAAAAAAACTAAAATGGAAGGTGGTTGATAGACTTATCCCTTACACTCAAGTACCCCAAATAACCTCTAGGGGCACAGCAGAGCACAGAATTGTAGTTTTTATTTTATTTTAATGAGCTAATGCTTCAATGCAATGAAAATTTGAATTCTTTATAATCTGTGTAAAATTCTAAATTAATCTTACATAATTTTTACTAACCATGGAAACCTACTCTTGCAATGCAAATTCATCAGACATATTTCAACATTTGCCAATTATAATTTGTTGACCTAAATATAAAAACTTTGAGTGTAGTTCTGCCATTAAACTCATTTGTGAAGCTTTGATTGAGAATCCTCCAGGCTTAGAATTAGATTAGTACTGTACACAACAAACTAGAGAGTTACAAGTTGGACAGTTCTGTCACATTTCACCAATCAGTGCAGCTAAATTCAACTGGGAAGGGGAATGATCATTTTGAAAAATAAATTAGCATGCAACATTTGAACAAAAAAGTATTTTACTTTTATGCTGCTTAATTATGTTTTACAGCCAAATGGTGGTATGAGCTAAGAATATTTGGTTTTGATTATATTATTCTTCATTAGACCTTATAAATTATTAAAGAATAACAGTAAAATTGCTTGATAAAAGTTTTGTCTTTCAAGAAATTGAAGTATCAAACATTTATTTGATTGTTATAGAAATAAAGAATAAAAGACAATTATCATTTAGAATTGTTTACCTATTTTGATATACCATGCTTTATTAATAAATACAAAAACCAAAAATAATATAAATTTTGATCTTTAAACATTTCTATTTATAATTTTTAATAAAACCTTGTGTAAGAAAGACATTTATTTCTCTTTATGGCCAAATTTGTTTGTTGTCCAAGTAATTACCAGAATATACATTTTAAATATACCATATGAAATCTAATTGTTATAATCATGTAAATGCGATTGACTCAAAAAAGTATTACCCCTTTTTGTGATGTTGAAAATATTTTGTTGGATCTATATTGTATTTCCTAATATGCTACTAGTGTAGGTGATCAATTATTAAAGCAGAAGGAATAAACTTAACGTTATATTTTAGCTTCTTTATATCAAAGTGTAGAACAAGCAACCTAATAAAAGTTTTTTGCAAGTTTGAAGTTGGAGCAGATAGATTGGAAACAACACATATTGTGGAGCAAAGGTTTGTATATTAAATATTACAAATTGAGTAAACAACTAACTAAATCTCAAGATGAAAATTCAAACAAGAATTGTTTTTGAGTTTATTTCCTTGTACATATTTTGTCTAAAAGTGCTAGTTAAAAAATTTAATAATTATTATTTCTTACTGTTCTCTTTAATAATATCTTAAACCAAAGATAAATAAAGTGATCTCTGGAAGATAAATTTATGTGTACCTAGAAAAAATCAATGATGAAAATATTGGACAATGCTAGATTTCACTATAATAATTGGGTATGAATTAAGCCCTATGTTATTTGCAACTTGTATGTAAAAACTTTGGCGGCAAAAATTTGTAGTGTTTGATTATTGAATCAGGGGCCATCAATCTTAATTTAGTGCAAAGTATCCGGACATAATTAACTTTTTCATGCAAAATAAAACAATAGGCAACAAAGGGAGAGGAAGAGAAGAGAAAGTCTCAGAGAGAAAGAAAGAGAGAGAGAAAATGGGCAACAGAAAGATAGAAGATGTAAAGTAAGAATTATAGAGAAAAAATAGATAGACAAGAAAGGGAAAGAGAAGGAGAGAGAAAGAGAGAGAGAGAGAGAGAGAGAGAGAGAGAGAGAGAGAGAGAGAAAGAAAGGAGAGAACGAAGATAGATAGATAGATAGTTAGATAGAGAGAGAGAGAGACAGAGAGAGAGAGAGAGACAGAGAGAGAGAGAGAGACAGAGAGAGAGAGAGAGAGACAGAATATCTGTTAGAGAAAAAAATTAACAAGAAATTCTGAGTATAAAAGGTAAAAAGATTGATTTGATTTTGGGACATTGATTTCAAATCTTACAAGATGGGCAACATTTGGAACGAATGTTTTATTTCAGAAAAACTATTAAAATATTACTCAAAAGTTTACCATTTTAAAATTTTAGCTACGCTTTATTTGGGAAATTGAAAATAAGAAGGAGGGGGTATTATTTTTTTAAAAGCAAAGCTACTTTGTAATTCAATTTGTCTGTCCGTCATATATGCATCTAGTCTACACATTGTTTTGTTCGTCTGTCTGTCGGTCATCTTCAAAAGACATTTATCTTATTCAAAATCCATGATTTTTTTTAGCTTTGCTTCTTATGGATGTTGTCATGCTTGTTTATGGAAACTAGGCTGTGCCTATACCTATGTAAAAATCTAAGAAAATTCCAAGAAAATTAAATGAAAAAGACCAGACTTTGAGAATTAAATGGAGTAGAATGAAAAGATATTTAGAAAAAGGTGATAATAATATCAGTTGAGGATACAAAGATAGATAAATAGAAGATAAATCAATCTTCCCCCAATAAACAATGTTGTAAAAAAAGTTAAAAATAAACGTACGGATGGGTAACGATTAATAAGTTGCTACGCTTTATAACACGTTCCTGAATCGTATAAGTATCTATTTATTTTTCTTTCGATCTATTTATCTGTCAATTTATCTATCACGTGAAATAAGTACATAAATGTACCAAGGCATTATTTATCTCTATCTATTCCCTTTATGTGCTCGTTCGCCTTTCTTTCTATTTATCTGTCTTTTTATCTGTCTGTCTATCTGTCTATCTATCTTCCTTAAAGGACATAAGTACATAAATGCATAAAGGTATGAATCATATCTATCCATAATAAAACCATCCCTTTTCTATCTATTCAAGGACCCATTCACTTATCTTACTATTTATCTATCTATGCATTTAATTCGTGTATTTTTCTATCAATCTCTTTTACTATTTATTAATTTATTCATCTATCTACATTAATGTATCAATTTATAACTATTCATTGATCTATCTATTTATCAGTATCTTATTTGTTTGTCAATCTATCTATCACGTGAAATATGACATAAGAATTAAATCTATCTATACATCTAACCATCCCTTTTCTATTTGTTTATGTGTCTATTCACCCTTCTATAAGTCCATCTATCTATCTATGTATCTGTCTATCTATCTGAGTATCTATCTTTCTTAAAGGACATAAGTACATAAATGCATAAAGGTATGAATCATATCTATCCATTAATCATAGTTCATATTCATCAAGGAGTTTTTAGTAAAAGACAAAATTTAAAAAAATCAGCTCTTATTCTTTTCAGTAGCGAAGCTACAGTATTATCTATTGTGTCTGTCCGTCCGTCAGTTTCTTATTCCTTTAATGTAAGGGAAACGTGACTTTTGTGTATGTAATAGTTATTTCTCGCATCGTATTATAAACGGATTCGAATAAATACAAGAAAAATATTTAAGAAGATCTAGATCTTGGTCCGGCGGTCTGTTGTTCATGTTAGACACATTTTTTATTCATTTATATAGGTTTGGTGTTTTTTCATACACCATATTGTTTATGTCTAAGGGGTAATTTGTTCTAAATTCATTGGGAGGGGAAAGATTTATTTATTTTTTTATTGTCATATCCCTGCTTATTTTACAAACATTTACTTGTACTCCCTGAGATTGGGGGGTCAACCGTTTTTCTTAAAATTCCCCCAGACCCGACGATTCTTAATATCTCCTTTCAATTTGTTATGGTACTTGACAAACCATCTCCCCCCTTCCTCACAAGAAAATATAATTCTATTACCATTGCTAATAAATTTTGTCACTTATCACTTAAGTTACTTTAAAATTTAAATATTTTGATTTTTAGCTGACAAAAATTTTATATTGTATGAAAAAAGATAATTTTTTTTGAGTGGGGAAGGGATTAGGTTCGTCCCCAAGCCCAATAGTCTAAAACTGCCCTCGACAAATTCAAACTTATCGATCGATCCAGCCGTATATAAGTTCTATTCAGTCATACATACAGACAGCCATCCTGTGATGTATTTAGTATGTATAGGATTGACGGCAAAAAAGAGTATTTTGTGACTCTATGCTAATATATCTATTATCTATTGACAAATATCTAGTAGTAACATTGTGACTCTATTTTAATATATCTATTATCTATTGACAAATATCTAGTAGTAACATTGTGACTCTATATTAATGTATCTATTATCTATTGACAAATATCTAGTAGTAACATTGTGACTCTATATTAATATATCTATTATCTATTGACAAATATCTAGTAGTAACATTGTGACTCTATTTTAATATATCTATTATCTATTGACAAATATCTAGTAGTAACATTGTGACTCTATATTAATATGTCTATTGACTATTGATAACTATCTAGTAGAAACATTGTGACTCTATATTAATATGTATATTATCTATTGATAAATATCTAGTAGTAACATTGTGACTCTATATTAATATATCTATTATTTATTGACAAATATCTAGTAGAAACATTGTGACTCTATATTAATATATCTATTATCTATAGACAAATATCTAGTAGTAACATTGTGACTCTATATTAATATATCTATTAATTATTGACAAATATCTAGTAGAAACATGATGACTCTATATTAATATATCTATTATCTATAGACAAATATCTAGTAGTAAAATTGTGACTCTATATTAATACATATTATCTATTGCCAAATATCTAGTAGTAACATTGTGACTCTATATTAAATATCTATTATCTATTGACAAATATCTAGTAATAACATTGTGACTCTACATTAAATATCTATTCACAATATCTAGTAGTAACATTGTGACTCTATATTAATATGTCTATTATCTATTGACAAATATCTAGTAGTAACATTGTGACTCTATATTAATATATCTATTATCTATTGACAAATAGCTAGTAGTAACATTGTAACTCTATATTAATATGTCTATTATCTATTGACAAATATCTAGTAGTAACATTGTGACTCTATATTAATATGTCTATTGACTATTGATAACTATCTAGTAGAAACATTGTGACTCTATATTAATATGTCTATTATCTATTGATAAATATCTAGTAGTAAAATTGTGACTCTATATTAATATATCTATTATCTATTGACAAATATCTAGTAGAAACATGGTGACTCTATATTAATATATCTATTATCTATAGACAAATATCTAGTAGTAACATTGTGACTCTATATTAATACATATTATCTATTGTCAAATATCTAGTAGTAACATTGTGACTCTATATTAAATATCTATTATCTATTGACAAAATATCTAGTAGTAACATTGTGACTCTACATTAAATATCTATTCACAATATCTAGTAGTAACATTGTGACTCTATAGTAATATATCTATTATCTATTGACAAATATCTAGTAGTAACATTGTGACTCTATATTAATATATTTATTATCTATTGACAGATATCTATTAGTAACTTTGTGACTCTATATTAAAATATCCATTGACAATATCTAGTAGTAACATTGAGACTCTAAATTAATATATCTATTATCTATTGACAAATATATAGTAGTAACATTGTGACTCTATACTAATATATCTATTATCTATTGACAAATATCTAGTAATAACATTGTGACTCTATATTAATATATCTATTATCTAATGACAAATATCTAGTAGTAACATTGTGACTCTATGTTAATATATCTATTATCTATTGACAAATATCTAGTAGTAACATCGTGACTCTATATTAATATGTCTATTATCTATTGACAAATATCTAGTAGTAACATTATGACTCTATATTGATATGGCTTTTATCTATTGACAAATATCTAGTAGTAACATTGTGACTCTATATTAATATATCTATTATTTGCAGTCAAATATCTAGTAGCAACATTGTGACTCTAAATTAATATCTCTATTATCTATTGACAAATATCTGTTGTCAGTGGTATTGTCACTGGCAAATGATTTATTATTGTAAACTCTGAGCTAAAGGTCTCACTCAAGATCTTTACTCTTACTAACTCTGTGTCTTTTTATTAAGCGAAGCTTCTCTGAAGCTTATTTGTCAGTCTAAAAAAGATTTTTAGCATAAGGGCCGCTGATTATCAACCCTATAACTCACTTTGTTCGTCTGGCTTCGCTTCTTAGGGATGGTATATAATATATTTGTATTTCACCACTTGATTTTAAATTTTTCTTGCTTTCCCTTTCTTTGGCGTTATATACATATTTAAACATTAAAAATATTCTTTTTTATCCCCATTTTAAAATCTTTGTTTGGTTATTTAAGCATATTCAATTCTTTTTTTCTCCTAGTTTTGTAAAATCAGGACTTTTCTACATTTAGTAACAGTTCGACCGTAGTGGATACCTTTGATAGTTTTAATTTGGGCTTGTAATAAGAATCCTTTGTAATTTGAATGATGATTCTTGTGTACCAGTTAGGTACCATATTTTAAAATTATTACCATTGTCCATTATTTTATTAATTTGAATTTCTTCAATGCATCTTTTAAACCAAGGCTGATGACAGAAGGGATTATTTTGTTGATTGACATTGGAGATGTATTAAATTTATCGTCCATTGTCTTGTCCCTTAAGATCCCTGAGTAAATGTTGAAAGGGAACCAAGAATGAGTAAAGGTTTAAATCCTATTTTGTTGATGATTACTGGGGATGTATATAAATCTATCGTCCATTGTCTTATCCCTTAAGATCCCTGTGCAAATGTTTAAAACGGAACCAAGAATGAGTAAAGGTTTAAATCCTATTTTGTTGATCATTACTGGGGAAGTATATACATTTATCGTCCATTGTCTTATCCCTTCAGATCCCTGTTTAAAAGGGAACCAAGAATGAGTAAAGGTTTAAATCCTAATGTTATTTGAAAAGCCAATGTATTGTAAACCAGAAATGAAGGAGTACACTATATAAAAAAAAATTCGCCATATTTTCTTGGGCTATAGTATAGGGAGAGTAACGTATCTGTTCTAAAAATAGCCCCGCTTTGCAACCATACGAAAATCCTAGAATAATTATCAATCCGTTAACGAGATCTTACTGGACATACACACACATAAACACAACTAAATTCTTAAAGTTTAAGATTTATTAACTTACCAGAGAGATTAAGTTCTCAATTTTAGAGGAGCCTCAAATAGGTTCAATTATTTAGGTTTTTTGACTGTCATCAAAGATGCTGAGGGCTTAGCCGACAGTGTACGATAAGAAAAATTAATATTTCTGTTGAATATCGTATTGTTGTTTAACATAAGGAACGTTTCAAACATAGGTTTAGTTTATAAATTAATGCTTTTTTAATGTTTGGTTATAACGATTTTTATTGAAAGGCACCATCCCTTAAATTTATGATTATAACCCTAAACAAAAACCTATCCATCTTATATCTTTTGGGGAATAATCTGGGATACAGGGATACGACAATATATATAATTTCATATACATACCCAATGATGACATTCAAAATTACCCCTTATGGAGATTTAATTCGTTGGTAGGAAAGATTGGAACTTCTTCTTTAGAAACCAACCAATCAAAATTAAATATATTCATTTTATTAGAATAATGTTATAATGATAACTAAAGCTACGATAAAATTGAATGAAACAGTCCTTGTATATAAAGTTATGGTATAAAAATTGCCCAAAACCAGCAGAAGACCCATTACAAGCTTCCCTAGAATCGAGAACTTAATCTGTTAATAGAGAATTCTTAACGGACAAACAAAAAATAGACAAATATTTATACATATAGCGGTTGCACTCCTAGCATCTACATTAGGTAACAAAATAACCTAAAACCATCTAAAAACTGAAATTAAAAAATATAATAGCCTAAAACCATCACTGAACCTATATTAAGCTCCCAAAATTAAAAACTAAATCTGTTCTGTGATTAGCGAGATCCTAACGCACAAACAAAACAAAAAACCTTGCTACTTATTATAATCAGATACAATATAAAAATCTCTAGTTCAAACTCCTGACTGTAATTTGCCAGGGATATAAAAGGATAAGACAATGGCCGATATATTGATGTACATCCCTAATGATTATACACAGAATTATAATTCTGTAGATTACAATTAGTGTTTATAACGTATGGACATTCAACTTAATGAACCAATCATTCAACCAATTCCTCTAAGTTGTGGAACCAACGAATAAGAAACTTTTGGGGCTGGTGTAATTACCAGCATAATGTCCCTTCCCTCCCTGGTAATTTGCCCTCGGAAACAATTTACATTTCCGCTTCCTGTATAATATGCCACAATGAACAAAACTTCTAAAATTTTTACAACTTTAAAACTTTTGAAAATCAGGAAGATGTTTAAATTTTAAATTGGTTGTTGTTATACTTTTTTATTGCCTCGGCAAAAGGAATTTGTAATATTATTCTAATTTTCACCTTTTTTTTATTTAACCCTTTTAGATTTAATACCGGCTAATTCAATCAAATTAGTCAATTTTGATATATTTTGCTTTAAAAATTTGAATCCGTTTATAAAAGTAACAATATTTTTGTTTGTATGTCTTTGAGTTTGTACCGAAAAATCTCGCTACCTACTGAACATATGTATATGGTTTTTATTTATAGTGAAGCTTCTTATTGGTCCAAGTAAGGTTCTTTTTTAACTTTATGAGGGTGGGTACCTTACATAGGGAATGTGAGATAAACTAATCTGTAATTTATTTATATATTATTTAACTTTTTAAACTTATTACTTTAACCCTGTTTAAAATTAGATAATTGAAATAAACAGTTATGTTTGTAGTACAAGAATAAAGGGATGGACAAACAGACATATAAATGAACAATATGCAGAAAGCATTATAAAACTTGGACAAATTTGTAGGACAGACTGACAAACGTAGACAGACCTGTAGACATCTTGACAGATAAAAAGGATTGACAGACAAATGATTTAATAAACAGAGAGATAGATAAACAAACAGATGGACAGATAGATGAATAGATGTGTGACAAATAAATAGACATATGTACATACATTTAAAAAGATAGAAAAATAGCTGTACATATTTTTCAACCCTATTACTAATTCATTTATCTGATATTATGATATAGTTGATATTTTTGTTTATAAACTGTTACGATGATGCAGTATAATAATTCTTACAGTTGGATGGATAGATTTTAGCATTTTATTTTCTTCAACTAAAATATGATTTGAGGAGTCAAGTTACTCTAATAGTCACCAAAAATGATGGGTGCGTATATCCGTGCATTGTATTTAAATCATGTTAAAATAAAAATTAAAATCAATTAAAACAATATAAGTACTGCTTTATAGAGTAGCGATGTTATCAAATCATATAAAGTGTTTTTCTGTCTTGAATTAAAGAACTATGGCTAAAAATGTGTTTTAAGTACCTCACTTGCAAAGTTCCTGATTTAATACAGTTTGACTAAAGATTAGCGTTTGATAGATCTATTTTTTTTGTAAAATGGCTTGTACTGTATATATATGGTATATATGTACATCATAACATAAAACATTTAAAAATTGGTTTCTAATCTTTCTATATCACGTTCGCGACATTAATAGTTAAAGCAGGGAGGAATGCATTGGCCCAAAACAAACTTAGTTCATGACTAGCTACAGTTTAGACTTTTAGACAAAGGTCATGCTATCAAATGGTTTGTTGTCTTCAGAATGTTTTGCCGCGTAATCATGCTCTTTACTAGAAAGATTTATTTTAAAGATACACTGTACAAGACCTTATAGTTTATCCCGTCCTCTAGAAGTCATAGGTTTAACAAGGATGACAACATCCATAAAAGCGAAGCACTGAAACGGTAGGACAAACGGGCATTAACACTTGTATAGTGTCTAAACTGAATTATCAGAATATAAAAGTATAAGAGTCAAAGCAAAATTGTAAGTAAATTTGTTGAAAAACTTCTTGATACAGGATAATGTTTATTGAGTTTATGGGCATACTTACATTTTTAGGATTTATTTATAGAGTTTCTTCGCTTAAAATATTGTTCTTTGTTGTCCCAGGAATCAATATACCAAAAATCAGATCAAACGGATAATTAGATCACATAAAAATTAGCTGTTAAAAAATTAGAAAAATCAACATGTTTAAAATGGACGTACGGACATTCTGGTAATGATTATAGAGTTGCTACGCTTTCTAAATCGTACCTAACTACTACAAGAATCATCGTGCAAAGTTTGAAATCGATAGGACAATTCTAACATGCCTAAATTAACGAATAAAAGCTATCTATCTCGGACGTAAGGACGGAACGACCCTAATTATAGAAAAGCTTCGCTTTTAATAATAATTGTAGTATATAGCTCTTACATAAATGTTTTGTTTGTACTTCTTACAGATTTTGTTCTCAAAACTTTAGGATAAATGATGTTGTCACTTGTACTGGTATACAGGGATATCAAAGGATAAGACAATTAAGAAAAAATATCCCCCCCCACTAAATTATGATAAACAAAATTACCCCCATATGTACAACCCAATAAAGGTTCAAACTTAATCACTAAGGTTTATAAGTAAACGAATAACAGAACGAGTTTATGAACTTTGGAATTCTGTAATAGATTTAATTTAAAGTCCACTGTCCTCTTCCTCCCTGGTGGCACAACAACAGTTTAGACACTTGATACATCATTTTATTTGTTCACAGGAAGCTTCACAAGTCAACTATTTATAAAAGCGAGGCTTTTCTATAATTAGGGCAGGTCTGTCCGTTCGTAAGGGTTAGCTCTTTTTTTTAATTTAGACATGTTAGAATTGTCCTATTTCATTAAAAGTAACAGGTACGATTTAGGAAGTGTAGCAACTATTTAGCTAGAGTTATTTTTGTTTGTCCTTCTTTCTGATTTTTGGAGCTTTTATGGAAGTCGTCATCCTTGTTATATATAGAAAGATTATACATATGTACATTATAGGAAAAAAAATGCTATTAATAAAGTAGTGAGTTTTTTTGTCTTAAGATTTTAATATCCTCTGAACTGATAGAGTCCTCTATATAATGTAGCTCCACATAGGGTCCTAGTAAGGTTTTAGGCTTTTTTTTTTAAATTCAATTACTGGAATACAAATCGCTTAGATGCTTGGGGCGCAGCTGCTAGTTAATTCATTTATTGGTGGATAATTAAATAAATAAACACCTTTTTAAAATCAAAGCTTTTCTACATTATGGGTGTGTCGTCCGTCCAAATAGAATAGATAGATGGAAGGATAAATATATATAGATATATAGACGGATAGATAAATTGCAAGATAAATAGATAGATAGATAGCTGGATAGATAGATAGATTCATATATAGATTGATAGTTCTCTGAAGATTGTTGATACAAATTATTTTCATCTTTTTGAAAAGGATGTTTTCGCTTCAAAGGCTTTCCCTTTCTATAAATATTTATGATTGATAAACCTTGTGTGTGTGTGTGTGTGTGTGTGTGTGTGTGTGTGTGTGTGTGTGTGTGTGTGTGTGTGTGTGTGTGTGTGTGTGTGTGTGTGTGTAAGTGTGTGTGGGTGTGTGTGTGTGTGTGTGTGTGTAAGTGTGTGTGGGTGTGTGTGTGTGTGTGTGTGTGTGTAAGTGTGTGTTTGTGTTTATGCGTGTGTCTTTGTATGTGTGTGTATTCACATCTTGAAGATAAATCTATTTATGTTCGAATCAGAATTCCCTTTCAAAGTTTCTTGCAATATATCTAACGCTTACTCATCAAAGAAGTTACATAGAAAGTTGTTTATTATAGTCTTAGTGACCAATAATTACACAGTTTAGGAACAATCTGGCCACATTATTGGTTTGATATTGTACACATGTTTGTACTAAAGGGCAGAAATTTTGAAATTTTATTAAGATTGTAGTTGATCCTTATTACTTAGGATTAAACTTATCCTGGTGAATTTATATTGTCTGCAATTTCAGTTGATCAATTCAAGAAAATAAGCAAAAGACCCTGTGCCGACTTTCAATTTTTTTAATATTAACCAATATCGTCGGAAATATGAACACAGCCAAGTCGCTATAAAAGAGCAGACGAAAAAGGTCCCCACCACTTGAGCCAGGCAGTTTTCTGGGTTATACAATATACATCAATATTTAAAAACTCATCACTATGCACATTAAATTCTTCCAGACAACTATTTATTAAAACAATGATGGATTATTTGCGAGTTATGAGATAAGATCAGAAAATTTTATCTTCTTCTATTAATATATTGATTTTAAGTTTACTTATGGTTCTTTTTATGAACTCTAATTTAACAAACTTTGAATCATACAAACACATACACACAAAGATAACAAATTTGCTGCTTAAAAGTTAAAAATAAACTGGAGAGGTTATTTTAAAACTTATTTAATTTATCAAATTAACAGCTACTCTATATTTAAAATTTCCAAAATAGTATTTTTTATATAAGTTGCGAATCATATCACACCAGAGTTTAATCTTTTATAACAGCTTAACAGAAAATCAAAGAAGGAGGGAACATTTTACTTTAAATTACACTGGTATAATAAGGTAAATAAACAATTTCTCCCATTTTTTGGGTATAATTAAAGGGAGTGTGAACGTAAAAATTTCTCATCTGATTATCAAATCTTAACATTTACTAAGCACATTTCACTACACTGATCAACCAAAAATGTCCTATTCACAAAAATATCCAGAAATAATGCCTTGATTTTATGGTATTTTGAGAGGGAAAAAGGGAAAAACAGGGAAAATCTGAACGTTTTTGTTTCTTATAATGTTTGTAGGGATATTTAACTTGTCATATATAGTTGAAACAATTTACTTACTGTTAAGGATTTATTTTATGCTATAAAATTGCCAATTCGTTTTTTTATAACGTAGTAATTAGGTAATAAAGACATATTTTAAATTCGTATTATTGACAAAAAAAATACCTCACTGTCTACAAAGGGTTGAATCTCATAGGTTTTATAAAATAATAATATCCTTTATATTGTGTTGAACAATAAATAACCCACTTTGGAGAATTAGTTTACACTTTTATCAGACTGTTTATAAAGAAATATTGCGTCTTTATTATTAACAAATTTGTAATTAAAGGTGGGCGAGAGATGGGCCATTTAAAGTTAATTGGATACTAATAAAAAACCTATTTCTGGCTTTGTTATTGTATTTGGTTTTCAATAAAAAAATATTGCTTATTTTATCAATTTCTAAGTAACTATACATTGGATTAAAGCAAGGATTATGTTAAAAGTCAGCTTAACTGTTAGGAAAAATCTAGAACTATGTGAAAAAGTTTAATTTTAGCTATAATGGGAGGAAAAAGCAATTTAATGCACATTTTATATAATACGGAAAATTTCTTCCTTTCCCCGTACCTTATAAAAATCGTCGGAAAAAGCCGTTTTTTAAGCAAACAAAAGCGCGTTTTGCTCTATCTGTGAGATATTATGAATGAGATAATGTTAAGATTTGATATTAAGATGAGAAAAATTTACGTTCACAGTCCCTTTAATAAGTAAATTGATTGGTTAAAGACCAATAATCCTAATCTAGAGTCTCAGAGAAAGGTTAGTTTTATTTGTCATAATTGGGGTTGTACTTGAACTATCCTAGATTGTCCTATCCCTGCTAAAAACCTAAACGGTTATAGTCCCTTTTGTGGCAACGCCTCTTAAGGGGTGTTTCGTCGTATAGTAACAGTAGTTTTTCTCCTATTTCTAGCCCCTGCGGGGAGCTCAAACCCTGCGGGGCCAAAGCTACTATGAAAATACGACGAATAGCCCGTCAAGAGGCGTTGCCACGAAAGGGACTATACCCAAAAACTACTATGATACAAATCTAAAACATTTTTGGTCTGTGATTCTTTCTATAATTTGATATCTTTGTATAGTTTCATAAGAATTTAATAACTCGGTTTTGATCAACAATATGTTCCTTCTTATAATAAGAGCAGAGATCTTAAGCAGAGAGAGAGAGAGAGAGAGAGAGAGAGAGAGAGAGAGAGAAAGAGGGGACAATGAGATATTTATTACACTAGTACCCAGAGTTTTATATTAACGTTTTCTTATTCTTTGGCTTAACAACTTTGAGGATTTTAGTTAATTTTGATTAGTTGGTTTATCAAGTTCAGAGTTCAAACGTTTCAACCAAAAATTTTGATCTACAGAGGGGGTAATTTTGTGTATCATCATTGGGGATGTACATAAATTTTTCAGCCAGTGTCTTTTCCCTTTAGATCCCTGGAGCTTAAGGTATTACACAATCACCCCTTCTGCAGGTTAAAATTATTAGTTGAATAGTTTATACTTTGCTAGTGTTGAACCAACCAATTAAAAGTAAATCAGAGTATCCAAAGTAAGATAACATTCTAAAACTTTAGACATGGTAGTCTAATTTACAGTCTTATATCAACGCCCTCCATGAATAAGATCTATAGGGAATTATTGTAGAAAAGCTTTGCTTTAAGATTTGAATTATTATATCTAATAAATTTAATGTGAATAGGATACTGTATAATGTGTAGTATAATTATTTACAATATAATCAGGTGTATAATATTATAATAAAACTTTATTGAAAGGCAATTTACTCAATTTCTTATTGAATCCCTTATTTTGTAAGTTGAAAAGAAATAGCATCTTAAAATTTTTTTTTTTTTGGGGAGGGTTATTTTCCAAAATGGATTTTAAAACATTTCCTGGAATTTTTAAGAAGCTTTGCTGTTAAGGAGAGTCATAGTAGTCTAACTGTTTGGTATACAAACACACAAACAGCCATAAAGAGAGACATCCTATTACTTTTTATAAAGGTAAAAGTTAACTGGTCATGCTAGGAGATTTAACCAAGAAGGGATTTAAATCCATGCGGGGAACTGTAACCCCTGTTAACCTATAACATTACCTAATTGATTTATATTTAAAAGTGTAATAAGGAAGAGGGGTGAGGGGGGAGAGAAGGAGGTAAAATATTGACAGTTTAATAGAGAATTTTGTACATTTTTTTCTGCAAAATAAATAAATTTTATAATATTATCAATGTAATTATTAGTATGTTAGCTTAGAAACCAAAATCTAATTGTCCGTCACCTATTAAACTTATCTTATTAGATTATATATAAGATTATAAATGAGTTCTCTTATTTGTTGGCTTAAAAAATTTGGAGACTATTATTAAATTTTGATTGGTTAAAAAAAATAACAATCTTGTACCTAGTGTTTAAAATTTCTCACATTTAACAGTAGAGGTATTTGTTTATTATTTGGAGTGTAAATTAACTTATAGCCCACTGTCTTATCCCTAAAGATCTACGATTCTTGTTACCTTAACTTATTGTCATCTAAAAATATGAAAAATAAATGTACATTATTGTGTAACAAAAACCGTCATTAAAAGCAAGACAAAGAGATTTAGGGAAGGTATAGCCATTGACAATTAAATTAATCTACAGTGCTTTCTCTTCCCACTTTATAATGACAATCTTTATCACAAAAGAATTTTGAGAAATATCAATTACACGAGTTTGCCCTATCCCTGAATCCCTGCAAAGGCATGTCCTGTTCTAATGATTATTATGAGTTACAAGAAGTATATTTTCCAGAGATCTTAAGGGATAAGACAATCGAAGATAAATCAATAAGTCTACCCTATGATGATAGAAATAATTACCTTTTTATTAAAAGTTTGGGCACCGTAAGTTTTAACCAACCAACCAAAATTTAATTAAAGTACCCAATGTTTTAAGAGGGCTTTATTAAGTCCAATGTCTCCTCCCTCCATTACTGTCATTTTCTATGAAGAATAGATGTGCTGAATTTTAATTTTCAAATGTGTACGCAGTTTCCGCGGTGTTTCCTCATCCTACCTCAATATTTATACCAAGCTTAAAAGCTTCAAACTTTCAAAATTTTGAACGTATAAACGATACATACATTTAAAGTTTAAATTTTTAAAATTTATATATTTTTTTTTGAAGTTTGAAGCTTTTTAGCTAGTAGTAAATATTGAGATAGGATGAGGAAACACCGCGGAAACTGCGTACACATTTGGAAATTAAAATTCAGCAAATCGAAGAATAGACTTACTAAAGAAAATCTGATCAGCTCCAAATGGATTTCCTATTCTAGCCCTAGTTTCCTAAAGTGTACAGCAGATAACACATTATTGCAGACCCTTTTTTCAGCTACTCCGGAAATTTGTGAAAACAAAGCGATTTATACATTATACATTCAAAGTTTTAATGTTTAAAAATTTTTTTTTTTTTGAAGTTTGAAGCTTTTTTAGCTAATAGCAAATTTCGAGATAGGACGCGGACGCTAGGTACACTTTCGGAAACTAAATTGGAGTTCATCGAAAATCTTCCTATTTCAGAATTCAAAAGATATGTAAATAAATTGAAAATCATACTAACAATGGAATAATCAAAACTATGCATGTAAATTTGCTAATAGATAACAAAATCGTTGCTGATTTTGATATTAAAAAAACAAGGATGACAGTTTATCCATAATAGCAAAGCGAAACAAATCAGTCGGACAGGCGAACATATAGTAACTGCACGTTTCATATTACATAAACAGAAGACTATTTTAAAATCTTAACAAAAACTTCATAGAAATGTGTCTTTAAATAGCTTAAATACAAAAGTATGAACACAATATCGCATTTTTGCTTGATTAATGAGATGCTTTGCTTATTGCCTAATGTTTACATGGTGTCTAATTATTAAACTAATCATTCTTTCAAAACATGATAATGAAACCATTGAAACAAGTAAAAAATCAAAATGGACTTATTAGGACTTGTAGGAAAAATTATAGAATTTTTACTATTTCTAAATTGTTGCAACTGTTTTAGGATTAGGAAAATTCTAAAAAGATGGTGCTACTCTAATATGCCGAAATAAGCCCTTAGATATATCTGAAAAGGACTAAACAACCCATTCTTAGAAGGAAAAAAATAAAATTTTATGATACAGATACATTTTTAGCAACTAATTTATTTCTATGTCTCTGATATTATCCTTCTCTTTTTCCTTTCCTACATTACAACTCATTAAGGCCACAAAGACAACGTTTACTTACTTGTAAACATTTCCTAGTTTTTAAGGAGCCCCAAATCACTAATATAAATCTATTGCAGAAAACCAAATCTTTGATTCCACTAAATTTGTTATAAAAAAATCGCAATTTGGGATTGACTTGTAGAGGCTTCCCTGAAAAGCCAATATTAAAGATGTAGAGTAGAAGGATCAGGAGGTAAAATAGATTAATTGGAGTATAGCAGTTAAAATAAACAAATGGGAAATCAGTTATAACAATTCTTTGATTTGCTTGAGGTCATTTAATGTAAAAAAAGCTTCACTGAAAAGCCAAACTGATATTTGTAGAATGCGGAGGGGGGGGGGGGGGGGTGTTGAGGTAAAAAAAATCAAATGGGAAATTATTTGTAACAATTTGATGTTGAAAGAGCTTCGCCGAAACGCCAAACTAAAGATCTAAGGTAGGGGTGCGGAGAGGTAAAATAAATTACATGGGAAATCAGTAACCAATGTTTGTTTCACTCAGTGTCATTTAAGGCTTACCTCAAAAAAAGTTAATACTAAAAGGCTATAAAAGGGGGGGGGGGATTTGGAGTTAACAAATGGGAAATTATTGTAACCATTCTTTGATTTACTCGGGGTCATTTAATGTTGAAAAAGAGTAACGAATTACTCCACATTTAGCTCATGTATTAGAGGTAAATACTCAGAAGAAAAATAGATTTTATCAGGGAGGAAGAGGACACTGTACTGTTTATTATTCTAGTCCCCAAAGTCATATAATAACGTTTTCTTATTTTTTGTTGACTTAACAACCTTGGAGACTTTTATTGAATTTTATTGGTTGTTTCATTTAGTTGAGTGTCCAAACCTTTTTAACAACTAATTTAATCTAAAGAAGGTGTAATTTTGTGCATCATCATTGGGGATTTACATCAATTTATCGGCCATAGTCTTATTCCTTTAGCCCCTTTGTATTTCATGTAGAAACAACTACATCTCACTTATAATTGCTAGCCATAAATGTTAGAAGAAAAAGACTGTAGTAAAAAGGTCACAATAACAGTTATTGCCACTTCAAGTATGACTTCCAAACCGATTGATATCAACTGGAAAAGAACCGATTCTCAGCCATTCTAAAACATCATGTACTGCATCGTATTACAGACAACTATCCACGTATATCAAAATTAAAAGTAATAAACTTTATGCCAGTTTTGTTAGCCCGGGACCTCGGCCACTCGGGGCTAACTAAATGGGTTTAAATCTTAATTTTTTAAATTTCAATCTGCAGAAATCTGTCTATAATATGATGCGATAAATAACAAATGACAATAAAAACTAATTTGATGTACATCCCCGATGATGATAAAGAAAAGTGTCCCTTTGTAGACAAAATCATTGAATGGAAATTTTGGATACTGCCAGTTGGAACCAACCAATCAAAAACAGAAGATTTTCCAAATAAAAGGTTATAAACTTATATTTAAATTGAAACACACACTTACAAATAGATTTTTATAGTTTATGTCATTAAGATTTGTGTGGTTTTAACTCACTTACACACATGCACACATACACACACACACACACACACCCACACACACACACACAGAATTATGTGGGTGTAAATGATTATAGTTTTGTATAAATAATGTTAGTCCATGGATTTAAGGATAACACAATACATACAATATTAAATATTCTTTTTCAGCATGGTTTCGAAACTGATTAATATCCGCTGGATTATAACCGGTTCTAAGCCATACTGAAAAATCGTGTATCGTTTCGTATTGTATCCAGTTTTCTATGAATATAAAAATCTACAATCATAATATTAATAAACTTTAACAATTTTTCACTTTAATGTCTGCGGAAAGCTGTTTATAATAGAGTGAGGTAAATAACTATTCCACAAGATCAAACGTCTTGTTGAGTGTTAGGAAACTGATCTTCAAAAGAAATAAAGCAAAAAAAACTATTAAAAAAACTTATAACATATAATAAAATGCATTATGACATTAAATTTATTTTATATGAAAACATCATAAATGTTAAATGGGAACTTTGGGGACAAGTTTGATTATTTCTGCAGTTAACTATCCCTATCTTCCTGCTTATGATACAGATATCTTACCTTTCCACTAGATTTACCCCGTCATACACTCATTCATCAAACACACGGACTCAGAGGGATAGGGCAATTGTAGAATAGTTTCTACGCGCCAAAAATTTATCCTGTTTATAAGTATCGCTAATAAAGAATATGGTATGTCAATCTATTTGCTAAGGGAGGCAGGGAACATTTGACTCTAATATCCTGATTAAGTATGTTTTTTTTTCAAAACAGTTAAGCAAGAACTAATTAATTATCAATTGACCAATCCTTTGACAAAATTTCTATGACTTTTATAAAAGTTGTTATAAAAATTGTTCATATAAAAGCAATACAAGAACAAACATTATTTCCCACAATTAAACATTTTGTTTGCCTATCCAATATTGCTTTACCAAATTATTATAAGAAAGCAAACTTTTGAATTTGTTTAAACCTTTACCCAATGCATTTGCACTGTACATAAAAGTGTTTTAAAATTTCTGTAATTTCTTTAGTTTCAAAATTAAGGAGAACACCATCAGCTAGTGATTTCAGACAAGGATCATGCAATCAGAGAGTTTCTTATCTGTCGGGTATAAAAGAAACCTAATACACTTTTTGGCAGAAAATTGTTGCATTTTTAGCTGATAAAGTCCTGGGCCCTTTTGATAAACCCTTCAGTCAAAGAATACCAAATAAGGTAATTATGGGGTATATAACTTAGCTAAGTGAAAATGCATTTTTATATTCTGTATGTATACCTTTACTTATTTTAAAGGTGCAAAAATCAATAATAACCAGTAAAGAGGTTGAAACCATTTTTATAAAAACAGAAATATAACCAATGATAACGGTGTTGACCCTCTTAAAAGTTAATGTATGATTCTACTTTCCCCCTATTGTTAACGATTTCAACTGCATCATGGCCGAAATCATTTTTGTAAACCACCATTCCGTTTTGGCCTCTCTTGGTAATGATATCATTTATAATGAAATGGTTTTTTGTAATGTACCATTCATCTTTCAAGAGAATGAAAACAGGAATGGTGGTTTACATTTTTAACATTGACATGACATAATTTCTCCATACTACTTTTAAATTATGTTAGCTATAAATATGAATAAAATATTACTTGTATAACTTGTATATACTATTATGCAACTTTAAATAAGAAAATCAATGTTTATGAACACATAAAACTAATGTAACATTCCTGCTTCATCTTAATTGAAAGTGGAATGGTGTATTACTAAAATCATATCGACTATGATGATATCATTACCCATTGAGGGGAAAAAATCAAACTCTATCTATTTAAAGGAGCAAAACTGTAATTATAGATGACATTTTTGCTTTTATAAAAATAATTTCACCCTCCTAACTGTTAACAAAGTAAACATGTTCTTTAATTAATTACTTTCAAACCACAAGGTGTGAAAGCTACATTTAACATTCAGACTTCTTGAAGTAAGGGTTATATTCTGCTCCGAATTCTTGAAGTTGAAATGGACTTCCTGAAGATTCTCTGGTTCATTATTTTGATTTTCTCATCTGCTATGTTTTGCTACCAGTTAAACGTAGCAACCACATTCTTGATGGATCCACCCACAGTTCTAACACAATATGAAAGAGATGCTACTGATGATGATATGCCTCTGGTAACCATCTGTCCTACAAATCAGACCCCAGATGATTTGAACGAGAAGTTTAAATATGATTCTCTTAATGAAATACTTAAAGGAGACACTGTTTGTGATGATGGTGAAAAGTGCTACTCTTGGGGAGCACATCTAAATCTTACTTTTGGTGAGCTAATAAGCCAGGTTTTTGGTTTAGAAAGAGTTCAACAAATTTTTCAATATCGTGGCAGAAATGTAGAAGATGAAGTCGTTTTTATACCAGGTTATGGTATGTGCAAAGAACTTTCATATTTCAATGTTACACAAGAACTACAATTGATAAACAAAAATGGAGACGATGCTAGAGTTTTTTTATCAGACAAAACTTATAGGAGCTATTTCATGCTTGACACAAAATCTCATGATGGGCCAAATATAATGATAAAACCAGGGAAGTATCAGTACATTGATGTCGAGATTCAAGAAAAGTCAGATTGCACCACAGAATCCAAAACACCCATGACACAAAATGAGTTCAAGAAATGTGTTGATGATAAAATTCAAAAAGAGTTTGAGGAGCACAATATTACCTGTATCCCACCTTGGCTATCAGAAAACAGACAATGTAATCAAACTTATTCTCGAAAATTCTACCCTTACCATTTCTCGAAAATATTCAACAAAGACTATAAAGACATGGTAGACATATTGAGTAATACTAAGGTTGAAAAGGAATGTCGACAATCTTGCAAAGAAAAAAAATATGTTGTAAAAGAAAAGGGGGCAAAACCATATAGTTCTGCTGGCTTTGCTGATCTTACTTTTGACGAGAAAGTAGTTGTAACAGAGATAGTTCCAAACTATGGTATGTTCAAGTATATCATTGATGTTGGAAGTAGCTTGGGTCTCTGGTTAGGTTTATCTGTATTGGGACTTCATGATCTGCTCGTCTGGGCTGTTCAGCTAATCACAAACAACTCAAACATCAAGAAGATCAAGACTGTGGTTCCAAAATAAATTTAAGGTATTTGTAGAAGATTTTTATTTAATTAAAAATCGTGGATCAAGGAAAGCTAATGAAGTAGCGTGCTTTGTCGTATTTTCACAGTAGCTTTTGATAGGTTAGGTTAGGTTAGGTAAATGTCAATGATTGATTTGCAGGGTTAAAGCCCATGGCAGGGGCTAGAAATAGGAAAAAAGCTAATGTAAATATTCGAACACTTACTATTTTGTTTTCTTTCCATGATCCAAAATTTTTGATTATTTGCTACAGTAATCAAACTAACTCATTTTGGTTGGTTTAAGGGGCACTTTTTTTGAGAGGGGGGGGGGGGAGGTGAACTTCCCTGTATTCAAATTCAGTTTTTAAAAGAAAATGTAAAATAAATTGAGGGGGGGTAGGGTATTTTTATTCTATGTGCGATTTCTCTTTGGAGGTTGGTAAATGGTACCCTCCCTAAAATAGTTATTACCCTCCAATGACCTATGAAAAAGCTACATTGTAAGGGAGACCATATTGGTCAACCCGTTAGCTATATCCTCCAGAAAGACAAACTCATAGACATCCTGTTACTTTTATATGATGATTGCTTCTTTTCTTAATGTTAATTGTTAATAGCTAAAAATCATTTGAAAATTAACTCATAAAAAATGCAGGATTTTAAACTAGTTAATTTGTAATGCACTACAATATTGTAGACAATTTTATGTTGGAAAGAAAATCTAAAATTGACATGATTAGTTCCTACTTTGTTGGCTCAGAGGGGCCAGATTCCTCAGCAAATTCAGCTTGGGGTCAATTCTTTAATATTTATTTTCTTTTCAGCAGACAATTGTCAATGATGTAATACTATACATGTTGTTTTTGTACGGCTTGGAACCAGTTTTAGTACTTCAAAAATAAATCAAATTTTGAGCCATGCCAGAATAGTTATTTATCAATTCGTTAGGTACCTTCATTTCACTTTTCAATGAAATTTAAAATGCAGCGGTTTTTGAGAAAATTAGATATGAAAATTTCAAGTTCAATTTTCACCCACTAGGAGTTACCGCATATTCATGGCAAGAGAAGCAAAGATTATTTATTTAAAATTTTGAACAAGTTTGCTTTTATAAAGTTCTTCATAAAATCACTCCTGAAGTGAGTTAATTAATGGCCATTTTTATCAGTTGCTTTGCTAAGGTCACGGAAATCCAGCCTTAAATAAATCATTTATAGAGAGGTTTTATGACAGACTTTATAAAAGCCAGGGACAAGGGAAGGCTATTCTGGCAAACAATGCTTTAGAGTTGATTTCTTAGATTTCCAGTTTAAACTTGATGATGAGATAAAGCAACTTTTGGCAGAATTTGATAAGAAACTAAAGCATTAATTTAGCACTTTTTGCTTTGTTTACTAAAAGCCGTGCTAAAAGGATTGTCAGAGTTTATCTGCCCGCTCAGTTTAAAGATGTATGAGCAGAAATAATGCCTTTTTACAACTTTTAAGTATTTTATCTAAATCATAAACTACTCGTAAATTATATGTTAAATAGTGAATAAATATATTAAAAATCCTAAAGAGTGAATAGCTGTAATACTTTGAAAAATATTTAAGATTGTTTAAATATTTATCTCATATACAAATTTAAATTCAAAAAAGGTTTTTACGACACCTAGCAATAAAATTCGGAGCTACATGGCTATGTATTTTCACAATCATACATTTTACAATATTTGTTGTAGTTTAATTTTGCCTTTCTTAGCAACTTCTTGTATCTAATGGCTAAACACGTTGGAGGAAAGTGGCGAAATAGGAATCTAAAATAAAAAAGCTTCCCTGAAATCATGATTTAATAAGTACTGCAATAATCAAACCTAAAAACTTCTAATCTCCTCCGAATATTACAACTTACAAACTTTTTAAATCATTTAAAATATGGGTAATTTCCCCCAAAGTGCCTTGTAGAGCACAGAGTCCCCCCTTTCCCTACCATTAATGTAAAACAAAAAAAAACGATCAAAGGGGCGGCATGTTAGAATTGTCCTATTGTTTTAAAACTTTGCATGTGATTCCTGTAGTAGTTAGGTACAATTTAGAAAGCGTAGCAACTCTATAATCGTTACCAGAATGTCTGTATGTCCATTTTAAACATTATGTTGATTTTTTTTTACTTTTTAATAACAAATTTTTATGTGATCTAAATATCCTATTGATTTGGTATACTGATTTCTAGGACAACAAAGTACAATATTTTAAGCAAAGCAACTCTATAATCAAATCCTAGAAATGTGAGTATGTCCATAAACATTATCCTGTAATAAGCAGTTTTTCAACAAATTTACTAACAATTTTGCTTCGTCTCTTATACATTTAAATTCTGATTATCCAGTTCTGACATTCTACAAGTGTTAATGTCCATTTGTCCTATCGTTTCAGAGCTTTGCTCCCATAGATGTTGTCATCCTTGTTTGATAAGTAATGAACAATGAATTTAATTTTGAGCTTTAGGCATAAGTTCGAATTTTTAATTTTTGTGTAAAGATCCAAGATGCTGTGAGTATTGGGTTGGATTTGTCCTATTTAATTTTTCATAAAGTGAGATATTATTTAGTTATTGAATCGTTTTGAAACTTTTGCCTTAACCTGCCTCAAGGGGTTAATCAAGGTGTTGATCAAAGTGCTTTTGATTAAAAATTTGTTAATATATTTTTTTTTGTTTGTAAACAGTTACAAATATCTTGAATAAGAAAAAAATGTAAAGATTTTAATTTCAGGAAGTATTTTAGAATATTTTTTAAATCTCCCTAATTCTAAATTCTTCAGTAAGAAATCTTTGTTTTGATTTAAGAAGCAGAAGCTAACGAGCTTATGATAGGCAAGGACAAAGGATAGTCTTTCTGGGCAACAATTCTAGGAAAATCACGAAACCTACTCTGAAAACCTTATAGGGTACAGAGCAAAAGAGAAGGTGCAACATACTTGTATTTTGTAGTATTGTTCAATTCAGAAAGTATAATATCACCAAACCTCACCTCATTAACCGTCTGTTTTTAGAATCAAAACAAAGGCTTCTTACTAAACAATTTAGAATTAGGGAGATTTAAAAAATATTTTATAATACTTCCTGAAATTAAAATCTTTACATTTATTTCTTATTCATGATATTTGTAACTGTTTACAAACAAAAACAAAATATTTCACCAAATTTCTAATCAAAAGCACTTTGATTAACACCTTGATTAACCCCTCGAGGCAGGTTAAAGCAAAAGTTTCAAAATGATTCAATAACTAAAAAATATCTCACTATATAAATCTATAAAAAAAAGAAATTGGACAAATTCAACCCTAACGAATTGGATCTTTACAGAAAAATTGAAAAGAATTAGAAAATAATCTAACTTATGCATAAAGCTTAAAATTAAATTAATTGTTCATTACTTATTAAACAAGGATGACACCATCTATGAGAACAAAGCTCTGAAACAGTAGGACAAATGGACATTAACACTTGTAGAATTTCAGAACTGAATAATCAGAATATAAATGTATTAGAGTCAAAGCAAAATTGTAAGTAAAAACTGCTTCATAAAGGATAATGTTTATGGACATACTCACATTTCTGGGACATGATTATAGAGTTGCTTCGCTTATAATAATGTACTTTGTTGTCACAGGAATCACATAAAAATTTGTCCATGTTTAAAATGGACATACGGACATTCTGGTAACGATTATGGAGTTGCTACGCTTGCTAAATTATACCTACAGGAATCACCTGCAAAGTTTTAAAATGATAGGACAATTCTAACATGCCTATGGACTGACCAATCCTAATTATAGAAAAGCTTCTCTTTGAAAAAAAATAACCCTAAAATATAAAATACTAAATTCTATTTGAACATCAACTTAATCTAAAATAAGCTAAAAAAGCATATATTGGGGCTTTACTACAAAGTTGCCTATCAAGCACTGTTCCCCTCCTTTTAGATTTTTTTTGGTTACCTTTGCTATAACAAAAGGACTAGTGCCCCTTTGATCGTTTTCAATTTGCTTTACATTAATGGTAGGGAAATGGTGGGGCTCTGTGCTCTACAAGGCACTTTGGGGGAAATTACCCATATTTTAAATGATTAAAAAAGTTTGTAAGTTGTAATATTTAGAGAAGATTAGTAGTTTTTAGGTTTAATTATTGCAGTACTTAATAAATCATGATTTCAGGGAAGCTTTTTTATTTTACTTTCCTAATTCGCCACTTTCCTCCAACGTGTTTAGCCATTAGATACAAGAAGTTGCCAAGAAAGTCAAAATTAAACTACAACAAATATCATAAAATGTATGATTGTGAAAATACATAGTTATGTAGTTCAGAATTTTATTGCTAGGTGTCGTAAAAACTTTTTTTGAATTTAAATTTGTAAATGAGATAAATATTTAAACAATCTTAAATATTTTTAAAAGTATTACAGCTATCCACTCTTTAGAATTTTTAATAAATTTATTCACTTTTTAACATATAATTTACGAGTAGTTTATGATTTAGATAAAATACCTAAAAGTTGTAAAAAAGCTTTAAGTTTGCTCATACATCTTTAAACTGAATGTGCAGACAAACTCTGACAATCCTTTTAGCATGGCTTTTAGTAAACAGAGCAAAAAGTATTAAAATAATGCTTGAGTTTCTTATCAAATTCTGCTTAAAGTTGCTTTATCTCATCATCAAGTTTAAACTGGAAATCTAAGAAATCAGCTCTAAGGCATTGTTTGCCAGAATAGCCTTCCCTTGTCCCTGATGATAGGTTTGGTGATAGCTTATGATTTATACTATCTGAAATGAACAATAGTGCATTATAGAAATAGTTGCACCTTTCTTTTTGCTATATCAGCTGACGATTACCAGGGTAGGTTTCGTGATTTTCCAAGAATTGTTGAATAATTGTTGATGAGACGGACCGCCCCTGATAAAAGCAATATTGTTCAAAATTTTAAATAAATAATCTTCGCTTTTCTTGTCACGATTATGCGGTAACTCCTAGTGGGTGAAAATTGAACTTGAAATTTTCAAATCTAATTTTCTCAAAAACCGCTGCATTTTAAATTTTATTGAAAAGTGAAATGAAGTTACCTAACCTCGGGTGATGAAATGCACTATGTCCTAATTTAGGTTCTGACACAAAAGTCAAAGTACCTTCATATGCACTGTGCCCTTGTTAAACTCCAATCTAATGAATATATTTAATAATATGTATTATTACTTGGATCTTACACCCTTTTTTCATGTTAATAAAGTGAAACTTGCAGCGGATTAACAATTTCCCCTCTCCACTCCTCTCATAGAGAAAAAAATAAAAGAGAGGAATCGAAGCAACTAGAAGACGAAAATAGGCAGTGGACCCATAGGCCTAATCAGCGCTGTTGCCGCGCTAAATTTTATTGCTATTCCACCACTTTTCAAATGGGAGGATAACAAATTAATGTTAATGAGTCACTGACACAGTATAATTCTAAAACAACAAAAAAATAGCAAATTAGTAAAACTGCATGTTTTTAGTTGACAACTTAATTAAAAATTACACAGAATTTATTTTTACTTTAAAAAATTTGTGCATGAAAGATGAATCCTTCCATTTCTAAAAAGGGGGAAAATTTTTTCATAATAAACATTCAGCTGATTCTGACCGCCCACGGCCGTTTGCTAAATATCGCTTTTCTTTTTATTCACATTATTATTTATGATTAACATACAAAAAGCCCTGTGCGGCTTTTGATTTTCGTCTGCTAAATTTTCTTTAAAAATTTAGGGATGGGGAAGTAGTATTTTACCATGAAAAGGGGGTGAGTATTCATCCTCTTATCCTTTTTCCTTATGACTCCTCTTAACCCTCCCCCTCCTACTGGATGGACGAACTGACCAATAAACGAGATCATTGTTAACAAGCTAAATTGACGCGAATTTTTTCCCGGTCTTAATATCCACGTATATTCTACATCCATTGCTAGTGTATATTTTACCGTATCGTTAACAATTATGAGTTATAAAATAGTGACTACACAGGTGCGTAGCTAGAAGTAAGATACATGAGGTACTGATAGTTGTTTTAAAACTATTATTTATGGTTAAAGATTACGTAACGAACTTGCAATTTATGAATTAATATAAATTTTTTTAATTATTTACGTGATCTATAAATAAAGACATTAAATGCACGAATTTAATAATTTTAAGTCTTCACTTTTATTATGCATAATTGTGAATTTAAAAAAAGAATGTAATTTTTGCTATAATTGTATTGCATTTGCAATTTAAATTATGCGTTGAGATGACTATCGGCAAAATTTTAAACTACATTAAATACGTTAATATTGTCATTTTAAAAGAATTAAATGTATTGTATGTATCCTTATAATAAAGTTACAGGATGTTTGTTTGTTAGGACCTGCGAAGGTTTATAACTAATTTGGGGAAAGGTACGACCACCCTTCCAAGAGAAATCGCTTCTAGAAAAAATAACCTCACGAGAAAAAAAAATATTTTTTTAAAACTAAAAATCACCATCCCCCCATTTTTTTTCTTTTCTTTTGAATCTAAAATAAAAAAAAATTAGGTTATTTTGCCGCAAGTATAAGATATTGTTATTAACACAAATATAAACCATAATTTAAAAATGGGGGGGGGGGGTAAGTACTAATCACCTTTCTCCATTCAAAAAGGTTTGGCTGAGGAGCGAGGAAACTTCACCATTTCTTGGAGCGAAGCACCATCATGCTTCCCCACCCTCCAAATTAAAAATAAATGAATATAAGAAGGTATAGAGGGGGAGGGGAAAACGTCTTGTCCGCTAAGATCTCGTAAAGGGTAGGATCAATTTTGCTTAAAGTTTACAATTTTTAATATGTTTGTATTTTAAGAAAGAGGATAAATCAGACCCCTTCTTTAGGGAAAAAACCTCATTACTTTGTTTTCCAACCATTTACTTTACAGGTTAGGGACACTGGAATGTGGAGATTTTGGGCTGTTTGATACACAGTCCTCAAAGTTTTATGATAACGTTTTCTTATTCGTTGGCTTTACAACTTTTATATAATTTAAATTCTTGGTTCATTAATTTGAGTGTCCTAACGTTTCAACTTCTAATTGTTATCTACACAAAGGGGAAATTTTGTGTATCATCATTAGGGATTTACACCAATTAATCTATCAGAAATTGTACTATCCCATAAGATTCCTGCTAGGGACAAGCAAATGGTAAATTGTTTCAAACAAGCTACACATGATCAGTGCGTAGCCCCAAGAATTTAAACAGTTAGATCACGGACTGGTTATGAACCAGAGTGGTCTATCTATCTGAGTAATATATTAACACTTCTTTTTTAGCATAATAATTATCTTTTAATATATTGTTGAGTTTTCATTAAAATTGACATGGTTTGACTTTAATGTGGTGTTAAATTAATTGGATTTATTATTTTTTGTAATAAATTTAGAAATGTAATTAAATATTTGCTTTAATTACTCTGAATAAATATTTGTATTTAAGACAGAGACGACTAGCGGCATAATTTTGAACTATATAATTATGGTAATTAATTTGATATCAGCAGACCTTTTCATGCAAAGTGTTTAATTTTATAAAGCCAACATAGAAATATATTTTTAACTAGAAGTTAGATACTAGTATTTTTGAGAGGTAGGAAGTAGAAAAAAAGCCTAAAACCACCTCAACATATAAAATTAGACAGAGAGGTGTAAATATACCATCCTGGTAAAAGTTTTGGGGTGGATACATCCCCTTAGGTGTACATTCCCTAAAACCCCATTAAGAAGGGTGTAAAGCAATTGCATTGTTTTAAAAAAACCACTCCCTCCTTTAATATGCTACAAAAAAAAAATATTTTTCACAGGTGAAAATTAAAGTATGCTTGGGTATTTAGCTTTTTTTAAATGTCTAACTCAAATCGAAACTTTGTGTTAATTTGAATATGTTTCTATTAGTTTTTTTATAAAACATTTAAATTAAAGAAAGTAAATTTTTAGCATACTTTTGCGATTTTTTTACTCTGACCAATATTCTAGTTTTTTCCCCACTGCACAATGCACGGTGAACGTTTGCAGGGATCTAAAGGGATAAGACAATGACTGATAAATTGGTGTACATTCCCAATGACGAAACACAAAATCACTACTGGTGTAGATTACAAATAGTGGTTGAAACGTTTGGACACTCAACTTAATAAACCAATCAATCAAAATTCAATTAAAAGTGTCCAAAGTTGTAAAGCTAACGAATAAAGAAACGTTAATATAAAACTTTGGGAACTAATGTAATTAACAGCCAACTGTTTCCTCCCTCCCTGAGATGATTGAATTAAATGATCATGCTGAATTCAATTGAAAAGAAATTACCAGTAATAAATCTATTTTAAGTGGAGATATCTTCTTAATATCATGCCAGGGAAAAACAGATCTACAACACATGTAAAATCAAATTTATTAGTTTCCCTCCAAATTGGATCACAAAACCCTATTACCTAATTTTGAAAAAAAAATCAAAATTATAGGGAATAGGGGTGTTAACAGTACCTTATCGAACTATTTAAAGAGTAACTCTACAATTATTATTCTGTTCCAATTAATTCTACAAAAAATCACGAAACCTTTTAAAATATCGTGGAAGTATATTTTGTTTTTTCATTGAACTGAAGAGGGGTGAGTAAAAAGGGGAGAAGAAGGGGAAGGGGGTTGTGGGGAAATTTTCCTTTAGAATTGTTTGTCAGAATGTCATTCCCTTGTCCCAGATTCTGTTTTAATAAACCAGGGAAATAAAGAGATAAGATAAACTATAAATAAATTGATATACATCTCCAATGATGATAATATAACTAGTACTACATATTCTGTACTTGTACAATGAAATTATTGTTTAAAATGTCTGTACACTACTAGCATGTAACCAAACTGACAAAATTCAATGAAAGAACTCAAAGTTTTTGAGCCCACAAATAAAAGGACATGTTTGTGAATCTTTTGGTGCCAATATAATTCACAGTCCAATGTCCCTTCCCTTCCTTGTTTTTAAAAGCGAAGCTATTCTATAATTTTGGGTCGGTCCGTACGTCCGTCCGTCCGAGACGGATAGCTTTTTTCGTTAATTTAGGCATGTTAAAACTGTCCTATCGATTTCAAGCTTTGCATGGTGATTTCTGTAGTAGTTAGGTACGATTTAGAAAGCGTAGCAAATCTATAATCATTACCAGAATGTCCGTACGCCTATTTTAAAAATGTTGATTTTTCTAATTTTTTAGCAACAAATTTTAATGTGATCGAATTATCCGATTGATCTGATTTTTGGTATATTGATTCCTGGGACAACAAAGTACAATATTATTAGCGAAGCAACTCTATAATCAAGTACTAAAAATGTAAGTATGACCATAAACATTATCCTGCATCAAACAGTTTTTCAACAAATTTTTTTCAATTTTGCTTCGACTCTTATACATTTATATTCTGATTTTTTAGTTCTGACACTATACAAGTGTTAATGTCCGTTTGTCATACCGTTTCAGTGCTTCGCTTTTATGGCTGTTGTCATCCTTGTTTCTAAATAAATTTTGGTGGAAATTTGGATGGCAGACAAACGTACGCAAAACTGAGTTTAAGTAGTTTTGCTTCTGATATTAATTATTACCATCAGTCATAATCTAAAACACAGATTCACACACAAAAATACACAGACACACATACACACACACACAAACGATCAGCGTTTCTTTTTTTGGCAGCAGCACAATGTCATTTGTACCTTTCACACACACACACACACACACATAAAAGAGTTAGTGTTGCTTATATAAAGTCTATATGTGTGTGTGTGTGTATGTGTTTATGATATTATAAGTTAAAGTTTTTACCTCTATAAACAATAATATTATTTTCTCTATATTATGTGTTTTAGATTATCTAATAAAAGAACGGGAGTTTTCAGTTAAGAGGTTTCGTGAATTTTTTAAAGGTATATCTAAGATATTGTGTAAGTATAATTTAAAATCTAATTTTTACCTTTAGGATAAAATAAGTTTGTAAATTGTTTAATAAAAAATCGAGGGGGTAGGGGGGAGCAACCATCCGGTAACTTCCCGTAAATATATATAAGATTCATTAATAAAAGAAAATAAGATTCTTAATGGAATAGTTAGAACAAACTATTTGACTATCCATTGTAATCTACGTTTTTAAACATTATTAACTGAATACTAATCTATGTATGCATACCTATTGATCCGTCTACAGCTAAGTCATCTACCTGACTATCCAACTATAGTAATCTATTTGAGAATACCTATTGACCCATCTACATACACTTCATATACCTGATTACCCAACTATTGTAATCTATGTGAACATACCTATTGACCCATCTGCAGACAAATCATCTACCTGACTATCCAACTATAGTAATCTATGTGAGAATACCTATTGACCCATCTACAGACGAATCATCTACCTGACTATCCAACTATAGTAATCTATGTGAGAATACCTATTGACCCATCTACAGACAAATCATCTACCTGACTATCCAACTATAGTAATCTATATGTACGTGTGTGTACCTATTGACCCATCTACAAACAAATCATCTACCTGAATATCCAACTATAGTAATCTATGTGTGTGTGCACCTATTGACCCATCTACAAACAAATCATCTACCTGAATATCCAACTATAGTGATCTATGTGTGTGTGTACCTATTGTCCCATCTACATACGAATCATCTACCTGACTATCCAACTATAGTAATCTATATGTGTGTGTGTACCTATTGACCCATCTACATACAAATGCTCTAATTTCCTGTCCGTTCTAACTGTCCATATTAGGTAATGAAGAACAAGAATAATATTGTCCAAAAGAGCGAAGCAAGTAAAACTAAAAAGTATATAATGTTTTCAGTTAAGAATCTAGATATATTGATCTGGATATATAAATTTATTTTAGTCTACAAATATTAGTTATTTATCATATTGTATTATCGACAGCTTTCCACAGATATTAAAATTAAAAATTATAAGTTTAAAACCAGTTTTGTTAGCCCCGAGGGGCAAAAGGCCCGGGCTAACAAAACTGGTATTAATCTTATGTTTTTTTATTGTAATATTCGTAGCAAAATTTTCTGTAATACGATGCTATACATGATTTTTCAGTATGGCTAAAAAGCGGTTATTATCCAGGGGATATTAATCGGTTTCGAAGCCATACTGGAAAATATATTACAACTGATTAGTCCTTTAAGATATTGTGATATTACTACTCATTTAGGGAGGGGACATTGATCTATAAATTACACTGGTACCCAAAGTTTTACAACGTTCTCTCATTCGTTTTCCAAAAACGTTAAAAACTTTAGGTTAATCTTGATTGGTTGGTTCAAATTTCCATTGTCAGAACATTTTAAACAAAACATTATAATCTACAGAAGGGGGAGGAAAAATAATTCATCATCCATTGTCTTTTCCCTTACCTTTATACTATGTAGAATGGCTTTAGTGTAGAGACCTAACCTTTTCGGTTCTTAAGAAACAGGGTTAAGCCAATGGAAGATCAATTGATCTCTTTTCTCCAAATAAAGTAAAATAAACTACATATTACTTGTCTACAAATATTACTTATAAGAATTTAGATATTTATCATTTTTTGTTATTGTGATTCATTTTTACTCTTTCTTAAATACTTAAATGTTGATAAAATAATGATTATATTATCTTCAATTTACGTATTCTTTATCCATGATATGGTTGATAATCCCTGGACACTGCATCCAACAACCATTAGTCACAGACAACCTACAGTTGGGACCACAAAACCACAAACTCAAAGTTGTGACAATGAAAACAATGCAACTAGTAGGGAGCATGAAACCAATAACTATTAGTCACAGACAACCTAGAGTTGGGATCACCACACAACATCCTGCACAATGTAGGAGCAAGTAAACTAAATTAATTCAGTAGAAAGCATGAAACCAATAACTATTAGTCACAGATAACCAACAGTTGGTGTTTGTAAACAAACAACCTATACAAAGTAGGGATAAGTAAACCAAATACATTTAGTAGGGAGCATGAAACCAAGAACCATTAGTTACATACAACCTACAGTTAGGACCACCAAACAACCATACAAAATAGGAACAAATAAACTAAATACATTCAGTAGGGAGCATGAAACCAATAACTATTAGTCACAGACTATCTACAGTTGGGACCAGGAAACCACTAAATCAAAGTTGTGACAAAAAAAGCCAAAAGTCACAGACGACCTACAGTAAAGACCACATAAGTTGGAAGTACAAAACCAAGCACTATAATAATCATTAAAATTGAATTTAAGTTTTTAATCATCCATCAATAAATACAAAAGCTAGTCAATTTGTCACACTCTCATTCTTGGAACAGTCAGACAGTGGGATATTCTCAAAATGTAGAGCATCTCCACCACTTAAAACATCAGTTTTTTATAATATGTGAAGTTATTTATTTCAATTTTCTGTGCAAAATCAAAAGAAGTTAAACTTTATAAACAGCATTAAAATCTAAAAATTGTAACAATGTAGACCTATTCGTTCTTATCATTAATTGCAAAGGATAATCCCAAGATCCCTGGGTAAATTGGGCCGGACCTTTCAGGACATAAATCTCTGAGAAGTTGGTAAAAGTAAGTTATTGACTGATACTATTTTTATCCGCCCCCACCCTGGGTAATTTATACCACAATAGGTTGAGACGCTTCAGCTGTATTTTAAAACTTCACACCCTTTGAAATTTTGAACTTAAATATTTATATTCTGAAGTAAGTCTCTGAGAAGTTGGTAAAAGTCAGTTATTGACTGATACAGTTTTATTCTAGGCATAATAAGTTTGGACGCTTTAGCTGAATTTTAAAACTATTCACCCTTTGAAATTTGGTATTGAAAAATTGAGACGATAAAGTAATTCTCTGAGAAATTCTTAGAACTTTGCATAAGTAAGTTTTTGAATGATATCCTATGAAAGCGTGGGTGGTAATACTTAAACTTTATTTTTAATCATGAGACTTTGAAAGTCAATTGAACATAACCTACTATCTTTACCACACAGTAAATGAGAAACAAAAAGTATAGAGTCTCACTCAAATTTACATCGTGATAAACTAACACACATACCTTAGATGTGCCCTCTTACACAGAATCCTACTATTTTAATTCACCCACTGACATACACACAATGCACACACACACAAATAACCATCTTACACAGACTTTTACTATATTTATCAAATGAGGTATAATTATTACCACAACCCAAAACATATTTTAGCAATAGGGAAAGCTATCATTAGCTTCTTTCTGCAAATGCAAAAAATTGTATTAGTTTGATAAATATTGCTTTACATCTATTTTATAAAAAAAAAATGTATAGATCATAGGAGTGCTGAAGGGGGGATGGGTTATGTGGTACAAGACATCCATTAATATTTGAAATTGGTAGGAAATGGAAGATTTTCATAATAATTGTGCTCCTCTAAAGATTTCCTTAAAATAATTTCTTTCGTTAGTTGCAATATCCCTACCAACTTTTCTTGTATGATATTGCGGAAAAGGGTGCGAGCATTGCAGGCAATTAATTTACATCCTTGTTCCATCTCTCAAATATTACCAGCTACTTAATGTTAAATTTCTCACATAAATATTGGTAGAAGATTTATTATTTTCCATTGTCCAACACCCCCGTATCCCTGAATATATTTGTATCTACCATAAATTATCCTCCCTTAAAAGTTTTGTGTAAAATATATCATTTATGCAAGCCAGGGATACAGGGATAGAACAATGGACGATAAATTAATGTTCCACCACGGATTAAGTAGCTGGATGTATTAATGTACGTGTGAATGGGGAGAGGGGGTCCCTCTTAATAGATTTGACCAAGTGACCTCCAACCTCCACACCCTCCCCCCCCCCCTCCACAAAAAAACACAATAGTTTATAATAAAAGCAATGAGTAAATTTTGGGTGGGTATCCTAGCCTAAATATTTAAATAAAAATTAAGATAATATTTTAAAATCCGTCAATAAAATCCTCAATACAATATATGAGATACAGATTAATCATATTTTTAATTTGCTGCGCTTCTATAAAAGCAAGGACAACCTTATCAATCAGAATAAATGATATGTCATAGTAAAATCATTTATTGTTTGGCTCATTTTGTAGTATTTTCATTCGTTAATACCTGTCTTTGGTAGCAAGCATGAATACATTTGAGAATAAATTAATTTATCTATTATTACTTCAATATTTCATCCCTTTAAAAGCTAATATTTGTACAATAATTTAGAGGAGGATTCATTTATTGTTCATTGTCCTCCCCATCCCTGATTGATTTATTTCAATAAGTCCCTTTTTTTCTGCAAAAGCTATCTCAAATCCTTTACAACACATACCATCCGATTTTTGACCGCCCGGGCAAATGCGCTGAGCATTTGTCGACCGCCTGAGCAAACGGGCTGAGCACTATCTAACCGCCCTACTTGGCGCGCTAACCTATAGATGACCGCCCATTTGAATAAAATTGGGTATATAAGGAAAACAATTACTTAACAAAATCAGTTTCACATTCTTACATTCAAAGTTAGATTATAAATTTATATTGGAAGATATTCCATTAAGGTTATTTGGAAGTGATATATGTTACACGTTTTATATCACAGTCAAATGACCTTTACGGATAACTAATACTTCGGTTTCCTGTTAGCTGCCCTAGACCTGGATAAAAATATATGTGTTTGCTCTTTGACAAAGGACCGTACTCAGTGGTTGTTTTAATAGCTAATCACTGGTTAATGTTCTTTGATAAATGGCAAACATTTACAACGTTTTGTAATCATTAAAATTGTTAACTGGATCTTGCCATACAAATTTGTATAGATAAGGTAGTGTCTCTATAGTCATGGTTATATAATATACGTGACTAGAGTAGACACTGCTTTATTATCAACCATCTACACTATATATTCTATATAACTATAGATAAGGTAGTGTCTCTATAGTCATGGTTATATAATATACATGACTAGAGTAGACACTGCTTTATTATTAACCATCTTCACTATATTCTATATAACTATAGATAAGGTATTGTCTCTATAGTCATAAATATATAATATACATGACTAGAGTAGACACTGCTTTATTATCAACCATCTTCACTGTATATTCTATATAAGTATAGATAAGGTAGTGTCTCTATAGTCATGGTTATATAATAAACATGACTAGAGTAGACACTGCTTTATTATCAACCATCTACACTATATATTCTATATAACTATAGATAAGGTAGTGTCTATATAGTCATGGTTATATAATATATATTACACATTCTTGTTTTATGCTTCATTCGTTAAATCATACTTGTTTTTTTGTAAAAGTAAGATAAAATTAAGTTTAATTAAACAATATTTTATTATGAATACAATAACAATGGCAAACTCTACAAAACAGAAAAATTAAATGATAGTTGTCAAGGTAACAGCACTTTCTTAGGCCACCACATCATCATATCATTAAAATCTAAAATAAATTTAAATGTATGTAAATACAAAAAATATTATATTATACAGAATGCTAAAACATCTTTTCCTTCATTTTACAACCCTCACAATTAATACCCTAAAGATACATTACATTACCCCCCCCCCTCAAACCATTGAAACTTCTTATTTTACTCCCTCTAAAAAGCTTGGACGTTCTTGAACTGCCCATCTCGATCCAATTTTTGTTTAAAATTATGGCGTTGATAAACCTTCTTCTTAACACCTTAATATCGACATATTTTTCCTTTCCAGTGAAGCTTTTTATGGCTATTTATTGTTAGGGCAGCTAAATCGCCCTTATGAAATGATTTTTGTTGTTTAGTTAATCCGTACATAAAAGCAACATAACGTTTGTCCGTGTGTCTGTCTGTGTGTGCAGAGAAGGATCTCGTTAACCCTTACAGATCGGGCCCCATTTCCCACCCTAATAGATCGGGGGGGGGGGGGTCATATTGCCCCCCCCCCTCTATCTCAGCTTCTGTTACAGATAAAGACTTATAATTTTTTTTTTCTGGTGGTTCATGTGTATTTTTAGAGAAAACTACTTTTTTAAAAACAAATTTACCTTCAAAGGCACTACATGGGCTTTTTAATGAACTATCACTATCAACCTAAAAAGTAATACACAACAAAAAAAATATGCCTATAATATAACAACAACTTTTAAATGATGTAATATACATCTGATTTTATGATGTCTTAATTTTTTTGGGTATTTTACAATGTCATGTACACAAATAATTCACTTATTTTGAAAATCAATAGCTAATATTTCTTTTTTTTTATATTTTGTACAATTTGATCATGCAAAAAAGATGTAAACTCCCAGCTTTGATTAACAAAAATACCCCTTATACTTATTGAAATTATTGAGTTGATTGAATATGTTAATCACTGTTGCTTTGAACAGAACAATTAAATCTTGATTCAAACTTGCCAAACATATCCAATAGCAGAATGATTGTGTGAATATCAGGTTATCCAGTCCAATAACCCCTCCCTCTAAGAGTTCTTACCCATTGTAGATTTATGTCGAGTATTTGTACTAATTCACTTGGCTGCTGGGTTGTTAGATTAAAGTTGATGAACGTGTCATATACAGTTTTAAACTTCATAAAGGTGTCCTAAAATTAAATTTTGTTAAACAAAGATACATGCAAAATTAAATTAATCGATATGAATTAGTAAGTTTAGCAACTAACAATGACAAGATTTTCGCATGTCTTTTTTTTTAAATTGCCTTTTGACCAAAAAAATTTCATTTCATATTCTCTTTCCCTGATTTTTGGAATATTTTATGTCAGAACAATAAGGTACAATGGTAAGCTTTACTATATTAAGTACTTTTAGGTTAATATTTATAGAATTGTTAACTCCGAAATTATATTTAATATTATATAAAAGCAGTGACGTTTTATAAATATATTAAGGGGGAAAGTACCACCACCCTACTAGGAGAAATCGCCCCTAATGCTCAACAACCACAAATTTAAAAACTAAAATTAAATGATTGGAAGTGGTGGTCAGGCCCCCTCCCTTCCTTTGCCCTTAAAGGAATCTAGTAAGAAGCTTTTTTATAAGAATTTCATAGAGGGTTATATGGCACTCAACTTTCTCAGGGACGAGTGATTATCAAGACCCTTCCCAAGGATACAACTTACAAGGTGGAATGTTCCTGTATTTCCATGGATAAGAGATATTCCATCTGTTCTTGCTGGCGGACACTGAAATCTTCCTTTACCTCCCTGCAAAACAAAAAAAAATAATAAAAAAATGTCTAGAGGCTAAAATAATCAAAAAAAATTGTCTTTCCCGCATTTTTTATGTTTATGCATCCTAGACGTAAATTGTGTCATATAGTAAACCATCTAAATAAAGATTCTTTTTGGAGTTGCAATATTTATTTTGGGAATGTCTGGAAAGTAGGTTCCGTAAGAAAGTAGATTCCCTAAGAGGCAAAACTCAAATCAGAGGTAAATTCTTTAAAAAAATTGCCTCACTAAAATCATTTTGCCCCACTAAAATCAGTGAAGCTCGCTAAAAATTTAGAGGGGATAATTTTGCCTCACTAAAATTTTAGTGAGGCAAACTGATTTTAGTGAGTCAAAAGTTAAAAAAAAAAAATTCACCTCAGTTTTGTTGATCTTTTTTTGCCTTAGGATGAACGCAAAGAAAGAGAAAGCCTGAAATGCTGCTAAAATGTCACATGTGACGTCATAAAATTACATCTTTTTTGGGGGGGTTTCCTTTCCCTCTTCTCCTCTCATCCTCCCCTTCTTATGACGTCACACTTATCATTTTAGCAGCATTTTAGGCTTACTCTGAAGAAAAGATAGACATATTTTCACAATGGAACATAAACCATATTTAAAGAAAATATAAAAGTAATAAATGTGCTTTTAAATTTGATTACCATTGTACAATGTCCAAATCTGAAGTTCCAGGAGCATGGCATTTGATATATCTGCTCAGGATGCCTGTTCAGGTACACATTCAAAATATCCTGGTCACCCAATTCCAATTTTGTCTTAAAAATAGGACTTTCTGATAGATTATTATCATTTGTTTGATGGATAGTTGGATGGATGTGTGTATAGATGGATTAATAGATAGATTAATAGCTTGAACAATAGATGGATTGATAGATGAATTGATAGATCGATAGATGGAAGAATACATGAATTAAAAGATACATGGATCGATAGAGGGATAAATAGATAGGATAATACATGAATTGATAGATTGATATGGATTTCTAGATAAATTTATCACCATAGACTTCCTTGGTACTTCTCCTAAATGTTTAATTAACCCAATTTATGTTGTATTTTAGCTTAGCTTTTAAATAAGAAGGTATTGTTGTAGAGTGAAACTTACCTGGAATTCATCTACAATAGAAAGGGTTCTGTTCATCCAGTCAATTTCTGGTTTTCGAATTCTGATAAAAATATCTAATTGTCTAATGTCATTGGTTATAAGGGAAAAGATATAAATATTTAAACCCAAAATTCAACATTCTGTTTTAAAAGGAGGATGAAGCCTAATCTGTACAACTTTTGCACCACTTTTGATTCCCGTAACGTCATAAAAAAAATGGATTATCTATCTCTTTTTTAGGAGTTTTCTTTCACAATTCTCCTCTCATCTCCCTCATTTATATGACGTCACAGGAATCAAAAGTGGTACAGATTTGGCTTTTTCTAAAAGAAGTTTTAAAAGTTTTTAAACTTACAAATAAGCCTTATAGTTAGCATAAACCATTGAAATTGCATATCAATGAAAATCCAACAGTTTTTACAAAGTACACATATAAAATCTATAAAAGTAACTACTTTTGTTAATAATGATACTACGAATAAGACCAGGAATGTAAAACTCTTACTTTTCTAGATCCATCAAGACAACGCCAGAGTTTAGTCCCCCCTTGAAGATTGGAATACCTTTAGTTGGATACCTCCAACCAACCACAGTCATTGATATCATCTAAATGAAGGTCAATATTTAAAATTACATTAACCTAATAAACGGAACTAAAGATTGTTTGTTCAAAATATTTCATTTATAATTTTTTTCAATTGTTAAAAAAATACAGAATTGCTATGAATGAAATTTAGCTCATCTTTTTTTTGACAAATTAAACCTCCTAATTAAAATCTTGAAAGCATTTCATATTTAGAATACTTTCCTTAAACCTTTTAATAAGAATATTCGTTTCAAATAACCTGTTTATCATCAAAGCTTGGAAATAAATCAAAGAGGTCCTCTGGAGGACGCAGAAAGACGACATCTGTATCCAGGTACAAAATCTAAATATTTGTTTGTTTTTGGATTGAATCAGAGCATTTGATGCAATCAAACTCTAATCTTCTATTACAAAAGGTAACTAATTTTAATACTAGTACTTTGAATAGAGATTTGCATAAAGACGACATCTGTATCCAGGTACAAAATCTAAATATCTGTTTGTTTTTGGATATAATCAGAGCATTTGAGGCAATCATACTCTAATTTTCTATTACAAAATATAACTATTTTTTATTACTAGTAATTTGAATAGAGGACGCAGGAAGACGACAACTAAATCTTTATTTACTTTTTTCAGATTGAAAGAGAGCATTTGATATATTCACTCTCTGATTTTCTGTTTCCAAGGTGATTTTTTAAGCCTTTGATTGTTAAAGATGACTAATATTCACTGGTTGGTAATTAAATAGAGAACTTAAGTACAAAATCTAAACATATAATACACCCTCTCTAAAAATGTCTAGTTTAATTAAGTGCTTTGATAATGTAGATAATGTAAATGAAAGGAATCAAAGCTGTAAAGAACCAGGAATCTTTTGTAAAGTATAATTACTGGGTGAAAAGTTTGGATATTACTAGTTTGGAACCAACCAATCAATATTTAATAAAAGTACCTTAGTTTTGAGACAAGGTATAATATAAAGAGGTTCAAAACCATGGGTAACTGTATGATAATAAACATGCAGCTTCGCCCCAAGAGGTAATTAAAAAAATGTATTACATGTGGTGCAGCACCAAATAGTTGGTATCATCTGTATCATTAAAAAAAATAATAGTGATTTTTTTATTTTTGTGGTAGTTGGGGGTGTTCCACCACTCAAGAAAATAGCCTAAAACCACTACAGGACCAGTAGGTATATTCCCTGAAGAGTAGAAACCAATCAGTTCTGTGGTTACTGAGATCTTAAGGGACAGACGGACAGACAGACGGACAGACAGACGGACAGACAGACGGACATACAGACGGACAGACTGACGGACAGACAGACGGACAGACAGACAGATAGACAGACAGACGAACAGACGGACATCATTCTACTTTGTATTATAGATACCTTATCAACGTCAGGAAGAATGAGAGGTAGGAAAATGAGCTCGGTGGCGCACTTGCGAAACATAGCCTTGATTAATTCTCGTTCCTAAATGATATTTTTTTTTAAGGTTGGGATTCAATTGTTTTATTTGTATCATCAATAGACAATTCTATATTGCTATTTTGCTATATTCTATCCTGATATTGATTACAGTCTTTTCAGTTGTTGCAATAAAAGAACCAATTATTGTTTTCTTTCCTTCAGGTTCGACAAGGTCACAGACCAACAGGAATAAGTTCTAGAGTTGCAAAACAATTAAAAAGATCCATACCGGAGGAAACCAAACTTGATGTTTTGTCAGGACAAATTTTTCTCCATAAATTTCGTCAACTGTTGTTAGATAATTTGATAATCTAAAAAACATTTTGGATCATGGAAAGAAACGAATTCGTCGTATTTTCACAGTAGCTTTTCTCCTATTTTTAGTAGCGAAGCTACTCTATAATTCACTTGGTCCGTCAGTCCGTCAGTCCGTCCGTCAGTCCGTAACGCTATGGGGGAAATGAGATTTACTCAGCTCCTATAAAAGATAGAATGCTGAAATGACAACATTCCCATCATTAAGGAGCACAATTAATTATAAAACATCAATGTCGTTAGGACCGCTTTTTTAGCAGGTTTAAGGCTATTTTTGTATTTTTCACATTTTTCTCCATATCTTCAGTGTTTATGGTGCGATTTTCAAAATTTTTTCAGTTATAGATATCTAAATTAAATTTCCAGTCGTTTAAAGAAAACGACTATGACGGTCAGACTGGTTTTAAGCAGGTTTTAGGCCATTTTTGTATTTTTCACATTTTTTTTCATATCTTTGGTGTTTGTAGTCCGATTTCCAAAATTTTTTTAGTAATAGATATCAAAATTAAATTTCCTCTCCTTGAAAATCAACTATGACGGTCAGACTGCCTTTCAGCAGGTTTTAGGCTATTTTTTGTATTTTTTGTATTTTTCACATTTTTCTCCATATCTTTGGTGTTTATGGTAAGATTTCCAAAAATTTTTCAGTTATACATATCAAAATTAAATTTCCTGTTGTTTGAAGAAAACAACCATGACGGTCAGACTTCCTTTTTGCAGGTTTTTGGCTATTTTTAAATTTTAAAAAATTTTTTTGGGGATATCAGTATCAAAATAATTTTTCCCATTGTTATGAGCATCTTTTATGTAATTTACTTTGACCGTCATCATTATACAAAATAAAACAGGGTTTCGTGTTTATTTTTTTCCAATAAATCAATTAATAAATACACTTTAAATCTACTTGTACGTATTACCATTCATGATTTTATTTTTTGTGCTTCGCTACTTATGGATGTTGTCATCCTTGTTACCCCTATGGCGGGCTCTAACCATGCGGGGCAATCACTAACATTTACTTAACCTAACCTAATCTAAAATAACCTTTCAAATAGTACTGTGAAAATACGTTAAAACACTCAACTTCATTTTCCTTCAATGACCCAAATTTTTTTCCCGAGATTTGAGAGTTGGTTTCCCTAGAGGTGTTACTTTGATTAATGCCCAATGTGCTCTGTCATATTTATCAACAATGTTCTGCTTGCGGCTATTGCTATAAATACCATTACCCACCCCCTAACTTATGATGTTCTATAATTGACTTAGGATTTTCAGGGAAGGAAGGCACAATTGATTTTAAATTAAACAAACTTAAAGTGTAGCTACTCTACAACAAACAACTTACTCGTCGTACATACTGTCATCATCAATTAAGATATGGAAATGAAGCTTCTTCTAAAATAGTGAAATATTATTTGTATGATATCAGTTGAATTGACACTAAATTTCATTAAATTCAATGGTTCCATCGTTATATCGTTAAATCTTCATAAAAATCTTGTGTTTTTCTCAGTTGTTATCAAAGATAGAATTTTGAAGATTCCTTTGACCTTAGCATTTTTTCAACAATTCAATTTGTCCTTCTGTTTGACTGTTATGACAACTTTTTCAATCCTTAAGAACTGTGCTTTTTATACATGTTGTCAACTTTATTTTCCATAAAAACTGCTCAATATTTTGATGCTTTAATAATAGCAACTCTAAAGTTTAACAGGGTTCTTCATACCTTTGTAAGTATCAAAGCTGAATTGACTAGAGCTTTTATTTGCTGAAATTGTCGATTGGCCGAGGTAAGCATGTTTCTTCCTTCCTTATCCCTAGAATAAAACAAGGATGACAACATTCATAAGTAGCAAAGCATAAAAAATCGTCAAAAACCTGCTGAAAGGCAGTACGACCGTCATGGAAAAATTTTGAAAATCGGACTATAAACACATAAGATATGGGGAAAAATTGGAAAAATATAAAAATAGCCAAAAACCTGCTAAAAATGAGTCCAACCTTAATGGATATTCAATAGTTAATTAAGCTCCTTAATGACGGAAATACTGTCAAAAAGTTTCAGACTTCTATCTTTTATGGGAGCCGAGAAAATCACGTTTCTCCTAAAACTTTTCAGACATACATACGGACAAACGGACATTTAAAATTATAGAGTAGCTTCGCTACTAAAAATGATGACAACATTCTTAAAGGCAGAGCTCAATAAATCAGACAGTGATACAAACGAATATTAACAAATGTATTGTAACAAACCATCATGTCTTTTGTAGCATGGCCGACAGACCAACTGGATATCCTTTGAAAAAAGGAATCTGTACAAAAATAATGAGCAGTTATCTTAAGTAGCAGCTAAGAAAATCACATTTCCTCCATAGTGCTATAGAGGGGGGCATATAGACAAGGTGAAGTATAAAGTAGCTTAGCTAATAAAAATAAAGTTACAAGGATCCACAAGCAACCAAAACTACATGGTATAATCCATCCTTTGGTTCATACACTTCATGTAATACTTCCTCTGATAACTAAAACAAGAATAAAAAGAACCATAACTACATAGTATAATCCTTTTTTAGGCTCTTATACTTCCAAATATTGACAAATATAGAGTATCGGCGCATTTAATATTTAGCAATATAAATATAAAGTTAATTGTAGAGATGATTCGCTAATGATATAGTACATAAACGCGCTAGAATCATTACTCCAAAAATAAGATGAAAAGGTAAATATATTATATTTCACCATAGCTCTGTGGTAATGCACTGAGCTACGGTCATTAGAATTAGAGTTCAAACCCATTTGTAATGCTATCATGTTGTCTCAAATTTTCCTACCAATTCAGGCAACCTCTCCCTAGTTGTAGTGGAAGACGGCACAGCCATTGAAAGGGACATATGATCCACGGGCACAATACCCGCCTTAAAAAAAAATAAAAAATATCAAAAAGTAATCATTATGGATTTGCTACGCTTTTTAAATTGTATATAACTGTGAATGGAATCATCATGCTAAATTTAGAATTGATGGGATAATTATAAATCTAATATAACTACCCTATATAATTATAGAAAAGTTCAAAAGAAAATAATACCTCAAGTTTTGTTGTAGTTTCTTCATCGATCAAATTTGCCTCTTCTATGAGTGTTTCCATGTAAGTTTGCTCAGATACTGATTTCTTTAATAATAATATTTTTATTTGTTTAGTAGCGGTTACACCCCTAGGGCATCTATATTAGAAGGCACAGAGTGGCTCTGGATATTTTAACAGAAAAAAAGTTGTCGTTAATTTAGGTTATGGACATCACTTATTGGACTTTTCATTCATCCAGTAGGAGGAGAGGGGATGGTGGAAAGGGGGTGCTCGTTATTTTAGATGCTACAAGTTTCACTTTATACAGTATATGATAATCTGGTGTAAGATCCGAGAAATAATAGATCCTTTACCTCAAGTTTAGTTGTTGTTTCATCGAACAAATTTGCCTTTTCCATGAGTGTTTCCATGTGAGTTAGCTCGGTTACTGGTTTCTTTAGCTAAAATATTGTTTTAGTAGCTACTACTTTCCTAACATCTAGGGAATCTATATTCGAAGCCAAAAAATTTATATAATAGTAGCTTAAAACCATATCAAGACTTTATTATGAAAATAAAATGACCTAAAATCATTCCAGGACCTATGTTACTTAAAATAGAGAAGCCAATCAGTTAAGTGGTTATTTAGATATTAATCTTCAGACAAAAATTCTTAATATTTTATATACTAGGATAAGAGAGGCTGCTTTATAAATTGATATGTCCCTTGTTTCATATGTTTCATGATTTCTATTTCATATGCATTTACATTGAACATCTGGTATTTAAATACCTCCGTAAGTCAATCCATGACGTACATATGTTATCATTCATGATAATTAACAAATTAATAATAAATTCTATTTGAATTTTTATGTATAGAAAATAAAAGTCAGGAAAAGAGAAAAGCTAAAATAATTTTTTTTTCAATTAGTCAAAATTAAAGTATCATTTTATTTTACTAAACATGGATATTATAGACAAAGGAAAAGTTTTCGGTAATTTAGGTGGTTATCATGGACATCACTTAATCGTCAGTTCATTCATCCAGTAGTAGGGGAGGGGATGGTGTAAAGAGGGTGAATGAGGGTGGTCATTATTTTAGCAGATACAAGTTTCACTTTATTAGGGTACATGATAATCTGGTGTAAGATCCAAGAAATAATAAATCCATTACCTCAAGTTCATTTTTTATTTTGCCAATCAAATTTGCCTTTTCCATGAGTGTTTCCATGTGAGTTTGCTCGGATACTGGTTTCTTTAACTACAATATTGTTTTAGTAACTGTTACTTCCCTAGCATCTAGGGGATCTATATTCAAAAAGCTTAAAAGCATCTCTAGACTTAAATATAAATTAAAATTTCCTAAAAACCGTCACCGGACCTATGTGAAGCTTACTTAAAATAGAAACTCCAATGGGTTCATTGGTTATTGAGATCTTAAGCTTCAGACAAAAGCTCCCAATACTTTATATAATAGGATTAGCAAAGCTGCTAAATGATTTGGAACGTTTAAATACAAAAGGTTTCATAATCTTCTATTTTCTATGCTTATATCATTTATTTTCATTGAACATCCGGTTTTCAAATGGCTTTGTAAATATGTCCATCAACATACATATGATAACCAGGGAATATGGAATATAATTCTGACAAACAATTCTAAGTAAAATTTTACCCTTGACCCCCTTCCTTTTTTTCTCCCCTTCTCATCTACTTCCTTTTCAGTTACACAAAAACAAATTTTACTTTTACTCCAATAAAATGTTTAATTTTCGGCAATTTCAAATGGAATTAATAGGCTGAATAGCAGCACCTGATGTTCACATAATTGTTAATTAATAATGTTTATTTGAATGTTTTTCTGTGAAAAAGTCAGGATAAGATAAAAGTGAATATAAAGATTTTAATATAAAAATAAGCCAAAAATTTTAATAAAATTTCAGTTTTTTCAATGAATATAGAATAAACCTGGGTCAATTTAGGTTTCTAAATTGGACATCATTTATTTGTCAGTTCTTTCATCCAGTAAGAGAGGAGAAAATAGGGTAAAGCAGGTGGATAGAGTAGTCGTTATCTTAGCAGCTACACGTTTCACTTTATTAGAGTGTATGATAAGCTGGTGTAAGATCCAAGAAATAATGAATCCATTACCTCAAGTTCATTTTTTATTTCTTCCATCAAATTTGTCTTTTCCATGAGTGACATGTGAATTGGCTCGGATTCTGCTTTCTTCAACTATAATATTTATTTAGTATCGATCACACCCCTATCATCTAGGGCATCTATATTCGAAGGCACAGAGGGGCTAAAAACAGCTTTAAACCATCTCAAGACTTAAATATGAAAATACAATGACCTAAAACAATTACAGGACCTGTATGTGAACTTGTGAAGCTTACTTAAAATAGAAACTCCAAACGGTTCATTAGGTATTGAGATCTTAAGCTTCAGACAAATCTCCAAATACTGTACATAATAGGATTAGCGAAGCTGCTATATAATTCGTAAAGTTTAAATTTAAAAGGTTTCATAATTTTCTATTTTTATGCATAATATTGTTAAGTTCTATTGAACATCCGGTTTTTAAAAGGCTTTGTACATGTACATATGTCCATCAATATACAATTAACATCCTTGTTAATTAATACATTCTTAATAAAGTTTATTTGAATATTTTTGTATAGAAAAGCAAAAGTCAGGAAAAGATAAAAGCCAAAAATAATATTTTTTCAATTAGTCAAAATGAAAATAAAATAAAAGTGTTTTATTGGATTTAGGTTGCTAGCATGGACATCCCTTCTTGCCCAGTAGGAGAAGAGGGGATGGGGTAAAGAGGGTTGATGGAGTTAAGCAGCTACACGTTTCATTTTATTAGAGTACATGATAATCTAGTCTAAGATCCAAATAATAGTAAATCCATTGTTTTGTCCGACATACAGAAGGACAGACAAAAATATCTACAGAATAGCTTTGCTTATAAAACTGACCTGATTACTTGAAAATTGCTTAGATGCAACATAGATTTGAAATGCAATAAATATTAGCGCAATTGAAATCACTACTTTACCCTATAATCACAAACAAAAATAAGATGACTGCGTAAATTAATTTAGACTAGCGGCTAGGGGCTCGGTTTTCGAAGGGGGCTGAAAATAGCTTAAAAACATTCTAAGACTTAAATCTAAAAGTAATAGCCTAAAACCACCCTTGGACCTAAGTGAATCTTTCCTAAACTCATTAGGTTCAGTAGTTATTGAAATCTTAAGCTTCAGACAAAAAAATTAAAGGACTTTTTCACTTTAGTGAATTTATCAAAAAAACTTACTACTTTTTACATTAGGATAGGATGGCGATATAAATTAAAGCAAAGTCATACATTTGACGGAAGAATTTGTAATGTTAAAGAAATAAAATATTATTTTAAAATTGAAACAACAGTTTTTTTTTCCAGTATCCCTAACATTTGTGCTAGGCTTATTGCCATATGCCTACTTGCTGCCCAATCGTCATGGTAAACACCATTAAAGCTACTGTAATAAAAATGTCTTACCAATACAAAGAATTTTCCTTGGTTGATAGTGGCGACCATTTTAATTTTTCATAAATATCTGAGCAAAATTTATATTTAATACCAAATATTTATTGAATGTTAAAGTTGTCTATTGATTCAAAACCATGTATAAAGATTCCTATTGTAGTGAGGTATAATCTAACAAGGATGACAACATCCATAAGTAGCGAAGCACAAAATTTCGTGGATGGGACTGACGGTCATTGTTGTTTTCTTCAAACTTAAAAAAAATTGAAAATCGATTAATTAACACCAAAGATATAAGGGAAAATGTAAAAAATATAAAAATAGCCAAAAACCTGCAAAAAGGCAGTCTGACCGTCATTGTTGATTTCTTCAAATGAGCGGAAATTTAATTTTGATATCTTTAACTGAAAAAATTTTGAAAATCGGTCCATAAACACCAAAGATATGGGGGAAAATGTAAAAAAATATAAAAATAGCCAAAAACCTGCAAAAGGGCAGTGTGATCGTCATTTTTATTTTCTTCAAACGAAGGGAAATTTAATTTTGATATCTTTAACTGAAAAAAGTTTTAAAATTGGACCATAAACACCAAAGATATGGGGGAAAATGTAAAAAAATATAAAAATAGCCAAAAACCTGCAAAAAGGCAGTCTGACCGCCATTGGTGTTTTCTTCAAACGACGGAAAATTTAATTTTGATATATCTTACTGAAAAAATTTTTAAAATCGGACCATAAACACCAAAGATATGAGGAAAAATGTGGAAAATAAATAAATAGCCTAAAACCTGCTAAAAAGCCGTCCGACCGCCATTGATGTCTTATAGTTAATTGTGCTCCTTAATGATGGGAATGTTGTCAAAAAATTTCAGCTTTCTATTTTTTATAGGAGCTGAGTAAATCCCATTTCCCCCATAGCGTTAAGGACTGACGGACGGACTGACGGACTGACGGACGGACAAAGTGAATTATAGAGTAGCTTCGCTACTTAAAAGTATAAGACCTTGAAATTATTCTTTAATATAAAACAAAACTGACAACATCCATAAAGCGAAGCTCTAAAACTGTAGTACAAACGAACATTAACACTTGTAGAGTGAAAGAACTGAAAAATCAGAATGTAAATGAACAAAAGTAGAAACAAACTTGGTCAATAACTGTTTAAAGGGCGAATATAGGTTGAATATGATATGGGCTTAAAATTTAGGTGCAATTCTATACTTTTAGAATATCTATGCCAAATTTTAAAAATCAAAAGAAACCTTAAATAGATATTGCAATTTTTGTGTTCACTTCAACATATAAAAATCAGTGACCAACAAAATCGGCTTTTTTTTTATCCTTTATAAGACTTTTTTTGACTATTTTTCTTAAGTTTGATTGACTATTACATTGGCACACATCTTAAATGATAATTTAAATGTTTTTTTTTTTAGATTATATACTATTTTATTAAATTTTTAAAAAGCGTAAAAATAATTTGCGTAAAAGTGCGTCAGGAGTATTGACTAGGGTAAATAAAACGTCTTAAAGTTTATTTTCTGTACAAAGATCATCGATTAATTCTAGATGATATAAATACCCTAAAGTATGCATTTTTCAACACACACACACATGAAGACACACGAATTGAATGCAAAATTTTCTCCAGAAAAAAATATAAGAAAAAAGAAACAATGTTCACCTATTATTTTTGTCCCCTTTAAATTAATTATAACAATTACCATATAATTATCATACTTACAGGAAATAAAATTTCTCCTGTAAAGCTTTTAAAAGAAATAAAATTCATTACTTTATACTTTGTTGGGGAATAATTGTTAAGGAAGAAAACTTCCAAGATACAAAAAAATACATTGATAACTGGTTTCCACGTTATTACGACTATCATTTAACGAAAGCTTTTTAATTCAACCTTGCTACGTAGCCTTGTGTGATGCTAGGGTGTTTGAGTTCTTAGGGAACCACACTAATTACATAATATTATCTTGAGATAGACAGGTTTTAAGCTATAAACAGACTATACAATTGGATATGTCAATATCTTTAAGTTATTTATAATCTATGGAATGACCATAGAGAAAATAATAAAAGAGAGAAATCGAGGTATTTGAAGGACTAAAATAGGCAGTGGGCCTAGAGGCCTATATTGAGCAATTGCCGCGCTGAATTTTTAATGTTATTCCACCACTTTTCAAAATGGGAATATCTTAAAATTAAATATAATTTCAAGACAATTATAGTTGCTGTTTGAAGCATGCATCTAATTTTTAAGGGATGATATAGAAATATTTTGAATTATCATCCATTCTGATGAAACCTGATGAAAGAATATAAAATTATCATTATTAATTTTTCATAACTTTGCTACTGACTTTAATCATAACACTCATTATCAGCTTATAAGATTTATATTGCAGTCTATCTAACTTATATTTTTTAATAAATAAACGTTTTTACAAATTTAATATGAACATTTGATTGTAAATTATAATAATCAGTTTTTCAGTGCCATCTAGCTTTGGATATAGAACTAGAATATCAAAGCGTTCATCAATTTTTATTTTGCCTGTATTTTTCTTGTTTTGGATTTTTGTCACTAAAGGGCCAAACCCTGAGAGGTAAATAACATCACTTGAAAATGTTAAAAATATTGTAAAAACGAGTATTGTCTGAGAAAGAACATAGATAGCATTACAGATTATTCACTTATTTAGATTATTCAGTTATGAAATTTTTATTTAATATTTAGCCTTAGTTTTAATGCATGTCTTTGAAGTAGACAACTAGCGAACCTGGTGGCTGAGAGCTTAACTATTAATTTTTTATTAGTAAACATTTAAAAGTTTTATCATGTTAATTAGATTTAAATATTACATTTAGGCTAATTTGAAAAAAAATAAATTTTTGATCATAAAAGGTGAACCCTCCTATTTTTAAACTAGGCGAAACATACTTTTCTGCTGCACTAAGACCGTCCGCGGCTGTTTGTTTTTTAAGATTCTAAATCAAATTGTATATTAAATATTTTCTTTAATTTTTTTAAAACATAATAAATTACAGAAAATTAATAATAATTAATAAGATAAAATTTTTTTTATTTTTTTTTACATATATAGAATAGGTTATGATTAAGATGCAAAAAGCCGCGGACGGTTTAGATAAATAGCAGACAAATTATTTTAGTAGGGGGGAAGTAATATTTTACAATGAAATTGGGGTGAGTATTCATCCTCTTATCCTTTTTTCTTATGGGAATGACACGGTTTTTTTGAGCCCATATCATATTCAACCTATATTCGCCCTTTAAATGCAGGTTAATGTTTAAGGAAATACTAACACTTTCAGGACTTGATTATAGAGATGCTTTGCCTATAACATTTTGTTGTTCTAGGAATCAGTGTTCCAAAAATCAGAAAAATCGGATAATTTTATCACATAAAAATTTGTGGTTCAAAAAGTAAAAAGGCAACATCTTTAAAATGGACACACGGACATTCTGGTAATGATTATAGAGTTGCTACGCTTTCTAAATCGTACTTAACTACTACTAGAATCACCAAACAAAGTTTGAAATCGATAGAACAATTCCAACTTGTTTAAACTAACGAAAAAAGCTATCCGTTCCAGACTGACATACTGACCAACCCTAATTATAGAAAAGCTTCGCCTTAATTTTTTTTTTAAATGATCAAGTGTAGATAAATATAAAAAGTTATAATCTCAATTAATTTTAACAGGTGCAGTATTGTTATAATTAAATATTAAATAATGCATTCAACATTTTTCAACGATTAGGAATTTTCTGCTTTGTAATTATTTTATAATATTAAAGTTTTTAAATGAATTTTAAAAACCTCGAAATTTGATTCTTTCTATATAGCAATCAGAAAACATTCATGACTGCATGCTCAAGTAGTGAAGTTCACAAAATGTAAGATTTCTATCTTTAGAATCAGCTGAGAAAACTAATATACAGTATACACACTAGAAATTCGATTTCTTTTAGAGGATTGCGGAATTTACAAGGAACCGTGCTCAAAAACTTTAAAAAGATAGGAATATTTTTTGAAAATTTTAGTTAGAAAAACAATTAGCTGTTTTAAGACATAACCCAAAAGGTACTCGTATATCAAACCTGCTTTTTCTTGACATAGCTTAATGTAACTAAGAACAAAATAGGAACCCCTAGTAAACTTCATAAGGTACCTTAAACCTTTCCTAAGTCTTACTTAACATTACTACATTTAGGAATACTTAACAATAACTAAGAAACTCCAAAAGGGATACTTAACTAAAAGCTTACATAAGCCTGACATAAGAAAATACCATTAGGGACACTTATCTTCGTTTGTGATTCTCACTAATATTGATGCTCATTGGTCACATAAATCTTCTATCTCTAATAGCAGCAAAGAAAATAAAATTAGATCTTTATTCTTTAGTACAGACACACAAATTTAGTATTAGAACAGCTTAGCCACCAAAAATAAAAAATAAAAAAAGGAATAGAAAAATTGCAATTGGTTCATCTGTATACTTTATTTGGATCAACTGCAGTTAACGGTAAAATATTTCTGGTAACGAATATTTCCAAAAACCTATGAATTTTAAAGGCTGCTAGCTGTCAAACGGTTGAACGTACAGATCATGCCTGCAGTGCAGAGAAAAAGACCTATTTTACGCGTTTTTTTTTCAGTGAAGCTTTCCTTGTGCATCATTGGATCTTGGCTATTCCAGATTATTTGTAGGCCTTCTTATGCCGCTTAAAATGGTGTGCGGGTATGATTTGTACGTTCAGCCGTTTGGCAGCTAGTATCCTTTAAAATTCATAGATTTTTGGAAATATTAGTTACCAGGAATATTTTACCGTGAACTACAGTTGATCCCTTTATTTTTTATAAGGATTTGATTTAAACCTTTAAAATCAAGGTTCAAATTCTCGAAAATGTAAGAATAAGAGGAGTAAGATTATTAGAGCACCCTTTACTTGTTAAGTTGTTAACAATAAGAACAGATTATTTTTAAAATTTGTTACCACCTTTACTCTTAACTTTATTCAACTGAATGATTTTACTTAATAAAATCTAATTTTCCCTTAATCTAATGAAGATCTTAGGATTAAGGTCATAAAAATTATAGAGATAGAAGGTTATGTAAAACAAATATATTTTTAGATGCTTTACCTCAAACTGTTTTTAACCCTCTTATTTTAAATTTTGAGAAGAAAAAAATATTTTGAAGTCCTTGCCAAGAACATCTAATCGGTGGTGGGGGGTAAAGGGGTGATTACCCACCCCCCACCCTACCAAATAAAAAAGCTTGGACGCCCTTGGTCCTTGGAAAAAAACTCAAGTCCTTAAGGGTCCTAACTCTACGGAATACTATCCCTACTGGGCTTAAAATGCCGGATTATAATTTAATGATAATTTACAAAAATAGTCGACTGTTTGATAACACATGCAAGATTTTACTTCTGCAATTATCATTTATGCTCCATTTGCCTTTCCCTCCACCCATCCCTAATAATTTTACAGATGCATCTTACACAGATGTAATAAAGAAAACAGATGCACTGATAGATATCCTTTTTCCTTAAGTATCAAAACTATTTTGAAAGGGTCACTTATTTTTATCACCCTGTGTTATACATACAATTCATATTATATGTAAGACGACCTTTAACTCAACCTAATCCTATTTTCAATTTTTTATTATCTTGCCCTGGACTTCAATGTAAAAGGTGAGGTTTGGTACTTGTGTTTTATTTTCTTTTATCTGAGGACTCAGTAACCAAAGAACGTATAATTTACTAAATTTTAACCATACGTTATTATAATAAATTAAAATCTTTTTTAATCGTTACCGTTAATTTAGGCATGTTAAAATTTTCCTGTCGATTTTAAACTTTGCAGGCTGATTGTCTAAAATAATTGGTTGCTTGTTTTATGGATTTGAATCATCATATTGAGTTAAATCCAAAAAATCTTCGTCTGCTAAGAATTATAAGTTGAGCAGAGCTGGATCTTTAAATCATTTCAATGGTGATTTAAAGATCCAGCTCAGATTATTATGTCTGCTAGGTCATACATAGTATTAAATCTATTGTTACAGGTATTTCAAAATGGATTTATTATTAAATATCCCCTCCCCTCCTACTGGATGAACGAACTGGCCAATAAATGACACAGCAATAACAAGCTAAATTGACAGCAATTTTTTATCTGTCATAATATCCTCGTATATTCTACATCCACTAAATTCGACAATGATTCAACACAAAAAAACAATACTTAATTATTTCAATGTAATATTTATTTCGATAATTAATAAATTAAACCAATCACGGAGGCAAGTAAGAAAAAAAGAAAAATCACAAATCTTTGATTTCACCTCAATATTTGATAAAAATTGTAAACATATTATTCAGAATTACAAAAAAATACGCGATGGTTTTGGTAAAAAAAAATCTATAACAACATTATGGCAAATGTGAACTAAATAATTCAGAATTTGATTATAATTAAATGAACATACTGAATATGACTAGAATAAAGTTTTGTACAATTCAAAATGATCTGAAAAAGAATGATTTGAAGGGAATGGGCATAACAAATACACTGCTATTAATCAGTAATTTGTTGGGGCCTCTTCCCTTTAAGGGGTGAAATTAACTAATAAAATAAAAAGCTCATATGAATATACTAAGAATAATAACAAAATAACAGAAAATGTTTAAGATTCATTTTATTAGTGAGATTGATAGTCTATCCACAAAAAATAAGGAATGTAGTTTCATTTTTAAAATAATTGTCAATACTTTTTTTAAAAAAACTAAAAATGGGTAAATAATAATTTACTAACAATTGTCTTTTTCTTATTTAGGAAGACAGTTCTTGGTGTAAAAAAAAGTTAAAAACAAAAAAACATAAAATAAATTTAATTCAAAAATGTTTTAGAAATTACAAGAGTCCAAAGTTTATAGTGATTGTTAAGAGAAAATTTAAAAAGCACTTAATTATTAATTAATAAATGGATTTGCACCATATAATGGAAACCAGTAAAAGATTGGGTACTAAAAAGGGATATATTGTGACCTAATCAATTAGATCTTGTGACCATAGTTTGAGATCCTTGATGAATAAAACAAGAAAAAGCGGGTACATTGCTATACAAATCTTTATAAACTAAAATATTCTTTAACTGAGCCAAAGTTAACATTATTATTGCAACAGAATTACAAATAATTTAACTATCCATTACAAAATTGTTTTCTCATTTGCAAAAGTTAGTAAAAGTTAATTGTATAAAGAAGAGAGAATAAAAATATTGATATGAGGATTACTGAGCAATTGGAGTTTGGGTAATAAATCCTAACAACCAAATAACATTAAAAACTAACAATTTTAGTGTTCAAAAGTTTGGGGGAAATGATTAGTAATAAAAAGTGTAGACTTTTAGTTTAAGATAAATTAAGTTTTTGCAAGACATATAAATGAAAATTATAAGATTTTGTTTCTTTTTTGGCCGGTTATATTTCTATTTTTTTTTCAAAAGTTCATTCATAAAATTTTGATTAAAAATATTGAGTTTAAAATCCTATTTTAAAACTGAAGTCCTCTATTAAAAAAAGTTAAGTGTATCTAAAACTTAATAGAAGATTGCCATTAAAATATCTAGTTGGAGGGTAACTCTATTATTATGGCAATGACATATGGCAACGAGGTTAACAAGGCAATATTTAGATTCTTTATATCCTTGTAAGAATTTAAATTTAGTCAAAATTAATTTTAAGGAATATTTCAATTTTTGTTGATTACAAGATGAAAAGATCTGTAAAATTACCTTTGAGATAACAATATTTCTATTGTATAATGATAACTTAATAGTTTATAACTTGGTGTTATTCATATGTAAATCTTTGAGCTGTACTTGTAGTAGTTATTGTAAATGATATACATATAACAAAATTGGTTATGAGAAACACTCAAAGTACATATTATTGAGATCATTAGGGTTTGGAGGTACAGTAAGTGGTTGTACAAGCATTTAAACTTGTACTTTATGTACACTTAACAGTTATTATCATGTACTTTTAAATAAGAAATCAAAAGCACTGTTTCAAAATGTTTTTTAAACTGTTAAATGTTAAAATACAAGAAAAACGCTGATACAAATATTATTAATACAAATATGTAGATAAAAAAACAACAGAAAAGGTTCTACGATTTTCTATAAAAAAAAATGAAAAAATGTAAAAATTTTCAATGTTCATAGCTTTAGACAAAAATAGATATTGATAGAATTCCATATTAATAATTACTGAAGAACATTGTTTAAAGTGGACTTGAAATTGAAAATTTGTACACTTTTAAAAGTATTTTTTTTTGCAAAACGAAGAGAGGTACATTTAAGATTTTTTTCATTGCTTTTTAACTGAATAACAATGATTTAATGTGACTTTTTAATGTATATTTAAAATTGTATAGTTGAAATGCACCTAAGCATAAAATAACCAAAAAAATAAATTAGTTTTTTTAACTGTAATGTCTGTCTTTTTTAAATTTTCAAAGTATTTTTTTTTAAATTTAGTTCACCAAAAATTATAGTTAAAGACATTATTGTGTATAAGAAAAACTAATTTATCTATTTTTCCAATATGACTGTATGCAAAGCCGAGACCCTCTAATTCATTTGTTAATCATTATAACACAATAACAAAGTGGCTTTGTAAAACCTTTGTCTTTCTACTTAGTTTATAATTCACTGTTTTAAGAGGCCATATAGTTGCGCATATTCGATCACGTAGGCTGCTAAGTTTTAGGTCCATGGTTTATTTCATGATCATTTAATTTAAGTATTGCAGTTTAAAACCCTGATTTTTAAATTTAGCTTATACCATTTACTTTATCTTTTTGGTATTCTTTCATTTTATAAAATTTGCCAACTATTATTTATATAGCTGAAACTTTTTCAGCAGCTTAATTAAATGCTGATTGAAATAGTGATATTCATTAAGAACTGTCTTTATTTTGTGAGTGTATGATAGTCTTTGACTTACACCACATCTTATTGTCCATGACTGATATCTTTTGATAAGATTTTGACTGGTATAATCCTCTGCATGTGGGCAGAGCGAGAGAAAAATTTGTTTTATGGCTGGGTTGACTAGAATGGTCCAATTTGACCTATATCTGTATCTGAAATAATAATGAAAGTTAGAAATAATTCTAGACTATCAAACATTTTGGTAAAGTCTAACTGTCCAAAGATACTTGTATAAAATCGTAGCGTATTACAGACAGCTTTCCGCGGAAATTAATATAAAGATATATGATTAAAACCATTTTTTAGCCCCGAGGGGCCATTGGTAAATTGTCTGTAATACGATGCTCTACATGATTTTTCAGTATGGCTGAGAACAGGTTCTATTCAAGAGGATATAAATCGGTTTCGAAGCCATAATGGAAAGATTCTTAAAATTATCCAAATTTTATTTATAAATTGGTATTTAGTAAGATTATGAAATGAGGACAAAAGCAATTTCTGATAATCGAATAAAAAATAGTTATGATTTAATAATCTTTAAGGGAAAGAACAGACAAACGGACAAAAAAAAAGTTGGAGGACCAACGTTGAGTTGAGAAATGATCAAATAGGGCGGAAGATGTAAAGACAACAATAAACCAATGTTTTAATGACGGAAGATAAGATTCAGACCATTATGTATCTCCTCATAGAAGCAGTTCTGAAAATCTTAATGTACATGTTATACCTGAGCCTAACGACGATAAAGATCCCGCCGTACTGCCGCCACCCTCATACGCATAGTTCCGTAAATCATCGAATGGCGGGGCGCAAGGGTCAAGGTCGGCCCGCCGCTTGTGATCCTCAATAAAGGTCTCCACGTTAGAGTCCGGCCCAGGCAGTTGGTGTTGATCTAAATATTTAAAAATAATAATTCTTCAACTTTTAGTAATTTGTACACTTAGGGTCATACATTCATCATTAAGGCGGCATAACATAAAGCTCTGATTCTGAAGTTATGGATGTCAGAATCAAATTTAAGCATTATAGGGAACATAAGTAACATATTTATCTTTTTCTTTGCACTATGGGTTTTAGTTAAAAAAAAAGTATAAAGAGTAAAAAAACACTTCTTATGAAGAAGAACTTTACAAAAATTGACTTACATGGTATTTTCTGCCTAGGTAGACTGTGTCTTGCGAGTGCCGGATCAGCAATAGGAATCTGCAGGGGTGTGATGTCGAAGGCGGTCATATCATCCTCTCCGCCGCCCTGAATTTATTTTAGTTATCCATTTGTTTCTTAGTGATTCCGCTGTAGATAGGCCAAACTAGTTTTATTTTAAAATTCACCTTTGAATACACATGGAAATAAAGATAAATTAATCATTTGGAAAGTTAGGAGTTGCAAACATTTTATAATAAAAAGGGATCTTAAGGTATAAATTGTTGCACATTTTCAATAACATAAAAAAATTTTCCCTTCTGTGGAATTAATTAATGGTTAAAATGTGTTAACACTGATATATACATACCTCATCCTCGTAGTTGATTATATTTTCTCTAATGTCGTCTTCGGGTCCAGGATATTTGATCTGGGCCTCGCGGCGCCGGTTATACACAACGAATACAAGCACCAAAACTACAAGGTAGAAAATAATATTAGTTTTTATTTGGTAAATAAAGTCTAAAATTCTTAGTTTATTTTAATTTAGTTTTTTTGGTGGGTCCAGTCCATCCATATGTTTTTATTTACAATTGTGTTAACAATGTTTTCCTTTCATAGCTCACTAGCGGTTATATCCCTAGAGGCCTCTAGGGGCACTTAAGATGAGGGGGAGGGATTTTCTGCCCATTTAAAAAAGAAAATTTTAGGGACTTGGATCATTTTTTTCCAGGGACGATTTACCTTGGGAGGGTGGTGGCACCCTCCCCCCAAATAGTTACAAACCTTCCCTGGATCTATGAGAAGCTACATTGCAAAGGAGAACCATATTAGTTCAGTGGTCCTTCGGTACAGACAGATAGACATCCTGTTACTTGTATATAAGGATTACGTTGATTGCTTGTATTTGCTGCGATACTTCATAATAGATTTAAATAATTCTATCTTTACCTATCTAATATCTATTTATCTAACATGAATATAATTGTAAAAAAAAACTTGCTTCATGCAAAAATACATTAAATAACAAAATAATAATTTTGTGCATAAAATAAAAGCTTAATCTAAAAAATCAAAGTTAATTTTATGTGGTCTATATAAATAAGAGATATATTAAAAGTTAAAACAGATGTATTTATATTAAAGGAGTTTACCATTTTCGACATATCAATATATAGCAAGGGATTTGGCCATAAGTCATTTCGTAGGTAAACCATAAAAAAAAAGAAAGGCATGCCTAAACCTTATAGGGTTGCAACTACACTAATTTTAAAATCAATATAGCTAAAGACTTAATTTGTTTTGTTTTTCCCTGATTTGTTAAATTTATGAATTTAGAGAAATAAAAGAAAATATAATGCTAGGGAATGCACTTTAAGTAAAATACTTTTGGTACAATCCCTCTTTTTATCATTGGACAATCTCCCCCACTATCCAGGAGCGTAAATTATGGAAAATTGAACATAGTCAACCCCAGAAAATAACAATATCATTTGAAAAATTAAATGTTAAGCTGCTCGTTTAAAGCTAAATATTGAACAAGAGCAAATTAAATAATACCATTTTCTTGATATTTAACAAATAATGGGAGAAACTGGGAGGGGGGAGGGGGGTTGGGGCTTACCAGGCAATTACTGGGATAATGCAATATTTTCATGCTTAAAAATATGTGGGTCATAAAACACTGTACATTATGAAACATTTTAGTTTTTGCACCAAATCTGTATAATCCTATATTATACTAAAACAGTTTTATGTGTGTGTGTCCATTAATATCCGAATTCATCAAGGTCATGATGTAATGATGGAGGGTTGAGATAGGCGTTTCTTGAAATGACCAATATAGGAAGCTCTTTATAGTTATAAAATAATGTCATATGACACAAATGACCAATGATAGGCCAAGACACATACTAAATTACAAATGGATTGCCAGTATATATTTTAATAGACAAATGGTAGGCCAGTATGACGTCATTGTTACAGGCACTTTAAAAAGTTTCTTAAAATAGTGGTTTGACCAAGGTTATAGAATTTTCATGGGTAACTTGTACCTGAGTAAAATGTGCTAGGGGTAACACACACACAAACCTTTGATAATAAATAGAACAATTTTTTTTTATTTTAACAATCCTAGTAAACTATGTAAAAATTACTTACTCAGCAAAGACAAAATACAGAAGACAAACACAATGATAAAATCTTTGCCGCCGAGCAAAACTGCGGCGCCTTCATCACAATACCGCCCCGTCCAGCCCGGCGGACAGATGCAACGGAAGCGCCGCGCGTCCGACAGGTTGATGCAGCTGGCGCCGTTCGCGCACAACGTCGGGTCTTCGCACTCGTCCTGGTCGATACAACGGGTTGAACCAAGACGGCGGGTGCCCACTGGACAACTACACAACAAATAAAAAAATAATAAAAAAGGTGCATTAAACAAAAATAATATAGAAATAAAATAACCTAAAATAAAAATGTTGATTATCAGAAAGGTAATTAGTAAGGTAATAGAAAATAATCATAACATGCAAAAGTGCGATAGAGGAAAACTTAATTTTCAGATTATAAAGCTGGAATCACATTCAGCTATAACTAACTTTTTAAGTTTGTAAAGTTTTTATGTAATTCTCAAAGAAAAAATCTATTAAAATCTAATCTTTTTTATCTAAAAATAAAGCTTTACTTTAAAAACATGCAAGAAAAACAGAAACATGCAATATAATAATATTAGTGCAGGTTAGTCTAAACTAGCAGGGCTCAGCGCTTGTATAGCGGTGTTCACCACTTGTATAGCGGGGTACAGCGCTTGTTCAGCGGGGAGTATTTCTTACTGAGTATGATTAGTAAACAAACAAGAATAGCGGCCAGGGCTCCCATTGACAGCCGCAGTATCTGTTCCTCTTGCATCAGCTCACAGTTGGCGCCGGCAAACCCGCTGGCGCACACACACTTGTAGCGCTCGTTCTTGTCGCGGTTCATACAGCTGCCACCGTTGAGGCACGGGTTGTCCAGGCACTCGTTGCGGTCCTCACACCCCTTGCCGTCAGGTGTCACGCGTTGCCCGCGCGGACATCTAGATGTTAGTCGGGATATTGGGTTTGTTAGTTTATTAGTAAAATAACAAAGAAAGTTATGACTGATGTAGGAAAGTGCATTGAGTTTTATTTGCGTTTTTTACAGTTCATTTATCATGTTTCATTAATATAAAAAAGGTAAATTTAATTTGAGGAAGAATAAGTTGAGTTACACTTTTTACACATAAAAATATTTATAGTTAAAATTTTGTTTGTTTCCAGATTTTACAATAAAATCATTTAATACAAAAATATTGTTAAATTAATTTGATCATAGTACATTAGGTAGTTATTTCAAGATAGAGAACTAGAAGAAATAGAATAGAGATAGCATAGTAAGGATATAGAGACCAACACCAAGCCATAATATAGAAAATTCAGCAAAAGCACCAAAAAATAATCATTATTACATTATATATTTAATTAATTAAAAGCAGATATAGAAGATAAATTGCTCAAAAGCACGCATTTATAATAATTAAATTTACACTTTTTCTCAGTAAAGTCGATTCGAAAAAAAAATAACTATTTTGCATTCAACATGTTCTGTGAATTATTTTTTTTCTTTTTGAGATATGATAATCTACAATTGGTGTTAAAAAAGAAAAAGTGACAAAATTTTATACCAGTTTTGAAAATAAAATGGAGCGACAGGATAATGTCAGATAAATATAAATATTCCCCGAATATTTCTTTAATTATTTTAACATCATTGCCGGTACGTTGCCGTTCCTGCAACTGGCAGAAATACAGTATTAAAAAGTAAAATGACTTACGAGCACTCATATTCCATCCAGAGGTCGACACATACAAACGGGTTGGGACAGATCACATTGGCACACGGGTTGTTGGAGGGACAGTTCTTCTGCAGGTTCCGGGCCATAGTGGCCTGGCCCCACTGGGTCCCATTCACATGGGGCGGTAGGGGCAGGGGCTTACGCTCCAGTCTTATGTCGTCCATACATCCTAAATATTGAATAATTGATTAATAGTATAACATAAGTGTAGAGAAGCTTCACACATGTTCCCGGATGGTTTTAGGCTATTTTATTTAGGATGATTTTAGTCCAAAATACTGCCCTCCTCCTAAAGAAGCTCATAAGACTTTCGAATACTACATTTTTCAACCATTATTTTTAACAAACAAAAAACTTATATCCGTAAGAACTTTTTGTAACATATTTATGTCATTGGATGTATATAATATCAAATTCCTTGCTAAAGCATTTAACTATAAAAGTTATGTCAACTTTTACTTTGCACTCAGTTTAAGCTTTGGAAAAGTTTGTATACTATCAACACACAACAATGTATTTATATTTTGAAGGATTTAGGAAATAAGCTTATCAATTTATGATACGATTTTATGTCTTTAGAAAGAAAAAAATAGTTTGAGTGATTTGTTGTTAAATGATTTATGTTAAAAATTATTTGTCTGAATCCCCTTTCCTACCCCGCATTATTCACATCTTTTATAAGTGCTTAGATGCAGAAACAAAAACTAACCTTTAGAGAAGTCTGAATAAACCTCAAACGTCCTAACACCGGTATACTCCGCCTTTCCGCCGGCGTAAACTCCCTCCTGTTTATCCACCGCCATATTCTGGTGGCCGACAAACTGGAACGAGTCGTTGTACCGCCGACCCTCGCCGCCGTCCAACGTGAGGATGGCCGCTGACCCGTAGCGGGTCACCTTGGCGACGTGCCATTGTCCATCGTCGACATAAACAGCCGATAGCCAAATTTCTTTCTCTTCTGTCCGTAACGAGTTTAGATTATACCTAGAAAAAGTATTTTTAAGTCAGAAATCAAATAGTTCAAATATCCTAAAAAATAATATTAGATATATTTTGAATTTAGGAATCTATATTTTTATTTGAATTTAAACCTAATTTTGACTCTCTTTCCCTTTCGTTTTCTAAATATTAGAAATAAAAAAATATTTAAAAAGTAGGGGGAAGACTAACCCTACGGAACCCTATTCCTATGGGGAACAATCCTTGCAGAGCTCTTCTAACTTTTACTTAACCTAATACACATTTTTTCACAATAATGAAAGAATAATCTGATTTATTGCAAATTTCCATATTAATACCTAAATTTGAGCTTGCTCTGTTGAATCTCCAGAATTCCATATTCCCTGTTGTGTTGATCAGAAACTCGGAATAATTCACCCTGCTCCTCTCGGGTTCGGAACCTGCAATTGTACATGTATTATTCAAAAAATTAGGTTAGGTTTTATACGATATTTCTATGTATACTACCTAGTAATAAGTACCACTTTTTATTCCATTTTTACAAGTTTAGTTAAAATAGCAGAAAAAAATAGAAACAAAACAAGGCAAAGTATTTATAAATAGTAATATTAGGTTTAAACCACAAATCTGTACAAATATGAATGGATATAAATAGAATACGTGGATATATTGACAGAGGAAAATTAGTCATCAATTAAGGTTGCAAATATGGACCTCGTTAATTCAGTAGGAGGGGAGGGGATAGATCAGGGGTTATCATTATTTTAGCCAGCTGGGATTATCACTTTATTAGAGTACATGAAAATCTGGTGCAACATCCAGGTAATTATATACCGATTCAAATCAGTCATAAATCTATCTACTGCAACGCATACCTAAGTTGAATATCAGTTGTGAATCTATCAGGTTCGAAGCTGAGGGCATACTTGACATAAGACTGACTGTTGAAAGTGCTGGGCATGGTCTCTGTATTGCAGTTAGCCCCCGTCCACCCGGGATTACACTCGCACCTTGGAGCCTAAACAAAAATATACAATTTTTTTAAAGTTGGTGAATCAAAAATTATCTAAAATAAACCTATAAGGGAGATCAGCATACCTAATACCTATTTACAATATAATGTGGTTAAACTTATAATGAAATAGGTACACATTCTAATTTTAAATTATTTCATCTTATGTTTATAAAAAGCAAATTACTTTTTATCACATTATTGATAGGTTGCTTGTTATTGCTGCAATGCTTATGACTGCCATTGTTAAAATTATATAATTATTACCTTTAGTGAACCAACGCATTTTCCATGATCCCCACATCTAGAGCCAGGACTGTTGTTGTTATTACACACCTCCTGTGTTGGCCTACATCCAGGTATACTGTTCCTAGACAAACCTGGATCTGCCAGGTCATACAGCTTAGAGTTGTGGATAACATTCCTGATACACCCATCAAACGGTTTTCCCGCCGGCGTGTGGCTCCAACGGTACTGGGACGGATCAAATTGCTCAACTGCCATTCCACCGATTTGCAATGGCGTGTTCACGTTTAGGTATTCATTGAATGGTGGTATTTGGCCGGTAACTTGGCAAGTGCTGTCGTCAAATGATGTCGGCGAGCCGTCCTCTTTTTCGTCAACATTGGCAGAAGTACAGAAGTCAACAACCATCCTCACAACCTCGCGGTCCCAGAAAATATCAATCCGATGCCAGTCACCGTCATCCAGAGGATGCTTTACAGGAATGCGCAATTCCAACGTACCCGAGCCGAAATCCAACAACAGGCGGGGTTGGCCACGCGATAACTCCAGTGAAATAAAGTCTGATATTAACAATTCCTCATCTTCTGGGGGCACAATCGGACCATTGTATAGAATGACACCTTCAGGCTTTTTGGCCAAAAACTCGACGGACAAATGGCTTTCTTCGCACAGCTCTAGGGGTGGATACCACGCCCAACCTTTGCCGTTGAATGTTCTCGTTGTCTGCTGACATCTGGGCCCGTCAAAACCGCGGGGACACTGGCATCTTACACCCCAACGTCCCTCCAGGCAACGGCCTCCGTTGTAGCAATGTACATTTTTACAAGTTTCAGGTTTGTCAAAGTTTCTAGCGGCACATGTACATTCTGCTTCTACGTTAACTCTTACACCAACTAAAGCTGTTCTGTTACCGTTAACCATATACGGCAAGGAGGAAATTTCTAGTGAATTAGAACAACTACCTTCACAGTTCGCATTCTCATACAAACATTCATCAATACCCACCATTGTGATGTTAATCTTTAATTCTCTCTCAAAATCTTCTCTGTGCTGAAGCAATAATCCGTTTAGTTTAACAGGCTTGAAATATGGCGACCCGTGGACAGAAAATCTAACATCAGTTGTCATGGCTAACCGTGGGTGGTTCATCACACTGAAAACGTCAACATTTTCAACCTTGACGTTCATAATTTGGGCCAGCTTTTCTTTGAATAGTTCCGCGCGGGATTGTGTCTGTTCGCCTTTCCGCCAGTCCCATGTGCGGATAAAGTCCTCGTCCGATATGCCGACAACCCGCATGGAGCCCGAGTTGACGACAGCCTCGTGCGGTATTTCTTTGACCACTACGGTTACGTTGGCAGGTACATCAACCTAGGATATAATTGTGCGTCAGTTTGACTTTATAACAACGTTTGACAGCAAATAATTAAATGCTATCGATTTATATTAATTGTAAAACATAGAGAATGTTCGTATATCTGTTATTACTTCAATAACGTTACTTTGCCTTGCCAGATTAAAAAGTAGTAAATAATATTTTATTTGTTAATTAATTAGTTCTTAAAATATTCAAAACTTACTAGGATGCTGTGAGTATTGGTGCAAAAAATATGACGTAACAAAAAAAATTAGCCAATGAGAGTCCACTATAAATTTTACCATTGGTCAATAACGGCCTCTCATTGGCTAATTTTTTTTGTTACGTCATATTTTTGCACCAATACTCACAGCATCCTTACTAGCCATTTAATCTTATTTCTTTCTATTCTTAAGGTATGATACAGCTGAAATTTTAAAAAAAGAAGTTTTTTATTGTTGCCCTGCTTAGGGATATTTAGAGGCTTTCACACCACTTATACCCCTCCCCCTTATTTAAAAAAATAGATTTATCTTTAAAATAAGGGAGGGGAGTTTCGTCACTTTACTTTTGGACGGGTTTTAAACATCAGTGCTACACAAACACTTTGTGTTTGAGGACCCATATTTGTCTGAATGCCGCGTAAATTGTTACCTGTGTATGTTTTCTATCCTGAACTCTGAACTTGAGCTGATATCTTCCCTCCCTGACACCATGCTTCATGGTGATCATACCAGTGTCACGGTTCAGTGAGAAATACGGGTGCGCCTCGTCCTAAAATAAATTTTTTAACTTTAATAGATCTAGTCAATCATGAAGAGGCAAAGTCTTTGACTGACATCATCGTTTTAAACTATATCCTTTTTTATAAAACTGGTAAAATACAATGTTAAGATCCCTCAAACCACTAAACTGATTGATTTTTGAGAAGATATTTTATCTATTAATAAATTAGGTTTTTGTATGGTTTAAGGCTATTTTTATGCGCTTTAACTCCTTTCATATACAGATCCCTTATAGATTCTAGAGGCAGTCACTATTTTTTTTTAAACTTTATCCTTGAATTCAAATTATTTAAATAGTGGATTAAGTCAGAGGGAATATTAGACTGTAAATTACACCGGTACCCAAAATGTTTTTAAACAAGCACATTCATTCGTTAGCAAAAAAAATGGTCACTCCTAAATCTTGATTGATTAGTTGAAATTTTCAGTGTTAGAACTTTTTACCAATAAATTAATCTACACAAGGGGTAGGTACTTTTTCATTAGGGATGTTATGTCCATCAATTTATAGTCCATTGTCTTATCCTTTAAGATCCCTGAGATTAAGTTGAATAAAAAAGAGAAATTGTGTAAGTCTGTTCTGTATTCCACATATGGGCTATCCAATAATCCACAAAGATTCTAATTTTTCACAGAATAAGTTGCGAAACATCTTTGCAATTATTTTATCAAAAATACCACTTCACAATATTTGGTTCTTTACCTCAAAGTGCTTAGCGAGCACAGAAACACCCCTCTTCTATTTCAATTTAATTTAAATAAATTTTGTCTAAATTTAAACACTAATAAACGAGAAAAACTACCTCTCCCCCTTATTTTCAAAATAAAAGGGAGATGGTTCTATGTTCGACTTGGCACTTTGTGGGAAAACCACCCAGTATTTCAAAGAAATTTTAACACTTCTTTCAATGTTTTGTTTAAGCCAATTACACTCTTAAATGTAATATTTTATGGAGATGTAAAACAGTAAATCTTGTTAATGCATGTGACTTATTCAATGGCATTGATCCATGTTTTGAAAGTAATTTTTTGCATGTTTTGTATAATCTTTGCACAACCATGTTCTTGGTTTTATGCATTTTGCATAACAGGATTAGAATATGCTTTTCTAACCAAATACATACATTCTGGACCAAAAAACGGGCTAAATTAAAATTTGTTTTATAAGTACAGTTTTTCTTCCTCTTAATTTTGTATCTTTCTCTATACAATGTAAGACTCATGACACTAATTATGTTATTTATATGAATAATGCTTTGGACTAAAAAAAGGTGAACGTATGTATTTGTAATCAAATTTTCAATAATAATTTGGACAAAACAAGTATCTATTATAGACCTGCTAGCTTAAATTTCAGAAAATGCCTATTCATCATTCTAAACCAGTTTATAGTTTGGTTTGTGTACTGTGTTGTATATTCAGGGATCTGTAGGGATAAGACAATAGAAAATAAATTGATGTACACTCCAATTATGGTAAACAAAATTATCCCTTTTACAGATTATAATAGTTGGTGGTAAAGTTTGAATATTGCTAGTTTCTACACCCAATAAGTTTTTGTAAGAAAAGGGTCCCCAAAGTAGGTACACCTGAAATAGCTGTTATAAACTTTGGGGACCAATTTAAAAGTTCAAAGTCCCCTTCCTCCCTGGGTATACTATATGTGTGCAGCGAAGCAAGAAATCAACCCTAATATAATATTACAAAACTCATTAAATCAGCACACATACACACAAATCAGAGATTCAAAGGGATAGGACAAAGACCGGTAAATCGATGTACAATACATCCCCAATGATGATACAAAGAATTACCCCTTCTGTAGATTATAGTTAGTGGTTGAACAATCAGACACTTAACTTAATGAACCAGCCAATCAAAATTCAATAATAGTCCCCAAAGTTAATAAGCTAACAAATAAGAATTTTTTTAAAAAAACTTTGGGAACTATTGTAATAAACAGCCCAATGCACACAAGTGCTTGGTAGGAATATTTCATCTAAAGAATAACTTTTTTGCTTTCAACTTTTTCATCAATCAAATATAAATTTTATTGTGACAAAATGTATTGATTCATGATAATATCTTAATTGAAAATTAATTTTAATGATATTTTTTTGGCCGGGTGAAAATGTTATTTCTTTAGATGAAAAATATCTATCTGAATTTTTTTTTCCTGGATATGCAAAAAGAAAAATATCTTTAATTTTCTGGATAAAAGGGAAAGATTGTGCATAATATAAAAAAAACAGCCTTCGAATTTTTACATAATTCAAAACTGTTTGACACTTTGCAAGATATATTTACATTTTTTGTAAATCTACTTATCATGAATTTTTCGTTTTCTCTTAATAGAACAAAAAAGAAATAAGTATGATTTGTATTGGTCTCTTAATGATGGTTTTAGTCAATAAACTTTTTTTTAACCATAACTATTTGAAACACGTCAAATTCTAATATTTCAATAAAAACAAAAACAATAAATAATTAAAAGTTACCTTAAACCATTTGAATGTTTTATCAGCAATGTCCCAGTCATCCTTGTCATACACGTACACGCGGCCAATCTCAGTAGCAGGGGATGAGCCCTAGAAAAACAATAGTTATTTATTGCATCGTATTATAGACAGCTTTCCGTAGATATTAAAATGATAAGTGATTAATTGGTTTTTAAGCCATTCTGGAAAAAATTTAGTTTATTTGATATTCTAGCTGTGTGATTTTGATTATTTGCTGATTGTTTTGTGTTTGTGTCTGTCCATAAGATCTCTTTGACGACCTAAGCAATATTTTATTGACATTGAAGACACTCCATAGGAATGTTAGACTTACAAGTTAGTTAAAGACAATTTCGATTCGAATTTCACCTAACAGCGATAATGTTAAAAATGAGAAAAGTATTTCATTTACATATAGGCGAACAATTTCTTCTGAAGAAAGGTTCCATGCATAATTTTTCTTCAGAAGTTTGAACAACGTTTAAATTATATTTTACAAAAACATTTTCATGTTTTTAATATTTTTAATAAAATCTTCCAATATGAAATAATCTATATTATGTGAGACTTAAATAAACTCTATTTAACCTCTATATTTTTTATATTTCAATGCAATATATGATAGTGGGCAATAGTTTTCAACAACAATTAGCATATTTTCTAGATAAAAACGTTCATTTATTTTGTGTAGACTTGAACAAATAATTTGTTATACTTTAGGTGTTATGTACTTTTACAATAATATTTAATTGCTTGCGTCAAATTATTGCAAAAATGTATTAATTAAAACTAGAAATACTTCCTTCTTTTAAAGAAAAGGTATACCTTTTTTTGTAGATAGATTTACCTATATATTTTTTATTTTAAACAAGTTTAATTGCAAATAATGTAAACCTATAAGAATAGATAATACTATAATACTAATATTTCCAATGTTCTATTCCTCTATCCTAGAAGAAAATGAAGATAATTATAACTTACCATGTAATTATAGACAAGAATATCTTTATGTCCCGGATGCATCTTGTTATCATTAATATCCCCAATGATGACAGTCAGGGTGGAGGTGCCAGACATCTTCGGGTTGCCCGAGTCCTTGATCACAATGGGCACCAGGAATTCCTTCTGCTCCTCCCGGTCAAATGACCGCAGGGAGGACACGACCGCCATTCCGTCGCCGTTGGCACCCTCTGCAAAAAAAATACATATTTTAAAATCTTTAAAAACAACAGGTTTGCCTAATTTTCTAGTCAAAAACAGAAATAGCAATATTTTCTAACATAATAACATTAACAGCATGTTTATTACATTTTCAGAGGCTTCTCATTAGTCCAAGGAAAGTTTGTAACTATTTTGACGGAGGGTACCTCCAACCTCTCAAGAGAAATCATCTTTAGAAAAATGACCAACCCCACATTTTTTTATTACTTTTTCTCTTCAAAACTAAAATTGAAATTGGAGGATTGACTTTCCTTCCCCATGCCTAAAGTGCCCCTAGAGGCCTCTAAGGGTTAGCTGAAAGCCTTTAATATAGAAACATGTAAATTTTGTTTAAGCCTATCTAATATAAAGAAGCTACATACGAGTTAAAAAGAAAATATTTTTATTTAAAATTTTAACAAGATTTTGACTTTGTGAAAAGAAATGAAAATGTTAAAACCAAAATGTTTGAAATTTCTTTATTAGAAATTCTTTTATTTGCTCTCAACATTTTGATGTGGTCAAATTTTAAATTGTATTTATTGTATCCTACTTGCGGTTTCGACCCTAAATTCTAGGGAAATCTGGGCCTAGATTAGGGTTAAAATTCTGAAAATCTACTTGATTTGATTAGCCATAGTTTCATAGGGGTTGGACCTAAGTAGTCATGGTGTAGGCTGTTACACTTTGTATAGCCACTAGGGCTAGCAAGCTCCCTGGCCAAGTATGGTATCCCAAATTAAGTTACAGTAATGATTGACGCTCTCCGCATAAGAGCTTGGGAAAAGGGTAGTACTGATATTATGTACGTGACTCTGACTATTGAGTATCCACGACGCCCCTTCTTAAAAATCTACTGAATTCATTTAGTCTATCAATCTTTTGCTTTAGAATAAACAACATTACAATCATGAACAGTACATTTAATATAAGGTTATGCTAATAAACATTACAAACGTCTTTAGCAAAATATCTATAAAAGAAACTGCTGAACTGTTCAAATCGCCCCTTTTGAGAAAGCTTTAGATATATTGTTACTATAATTTCTTTATTAAAATTCTTTGTAAATTCTAAAAAAATTACTCACTTGAATCATGTTCAACTTTGAAGGAGGCTCTGATGACATCAGCTGCATTGGCGTCCATTCGGAAGATGAATGACGGACCATTACCACGGGACCTTAAATAGAATTACATTAATAACAATATAGGGATCTTAAGGAACAAGATTAATAATTGGTGAAAATAACCAACGCAGTTATGATAAACATAATTACCCTTTTATAATCAAAAGGTTTGGAGACAGCCAGTTAGTACAAACCAATCAAGATTTTGCAAAAGTACCCAAAGTTTTTAGCAAAAATGTTAAAAACTTTGGGTAAATTACATGTATGTGAGACAAAAAGCAGCATTAGTGTATAAAAGTAAATACAGTTTCCACATAACATAATAATTCATTTTATTTGTAAACAAGGGCAATAATGTCCAAATGTATTTCTCAATGCTGTGTTTAAATTATAAAGTTTTAAAATAGAATATTCTTTTCTGCTCTATTTGTATATGAGACTCCATTAAAAAAACTATAAATTGTATCTGTGCTACATTTTTTCATATAAGTCACATTTAATAGTTGTAAAATATATAAATACATATATTTCTAGTTTCTGCGATGACAAACAAATTCAGTGTTCTATTTTGTATGGTGCATATTCTGCACAAATAGGTTTTCTCGAATTATATAAATATTTCTAAAATGATTTGTTTAAAAAAAGTACAAGACCTAATCATTAATTTTAGGTGTTAATTGCCCTTTACTTTTAAAACATGCGTACAATCTTGTAGTACTGGGTATTTGGTACCATTATTGCAGCTTAGCTACATGTGAAATAATTTACATTCCATTTACGTAAAATGTAAAATGTTTCACAAATGACCATTTTTACATCAAGTACATTTATGTAACTTGGTTTCCTCCATTCATGTATAGCTTTTTGAGTTTTAATATCCCACTAACAACTGAACCATTGTGTGTTTCATAAAGGATTTACATAGGTTCCAGAAAGGTTTTAGGCTATTTCATTTTGAAATAAAAGCCCCTCCCCCTATCGCTCTATATGCTAGGGTTCGTATCATTCTATTCTCCTGTCTGACTTTGGTCTGTCTTTTAGGGTATGTTTTTTAAAATAAAATATAATAGTGATATTTTCTACTGTCATAAAATTATCTAAAGCGAGACATAAAATAAGATATTTATCTAACGTAAGCTTAACCCGAGGAGGGATTTGACATGATGATATACTTATTGCTCTATTCTATATAGTAGTTGTATGTATGTGTATCGAGTAATTATATGTGGGAACATTTCTTATCCCCCTCAAAAATATTGTACTCACCGATCATCATCATCCGTAGCCAGAACTTCAACAACCTTCCTGGGGGCACTGTGCTCAGGTAACACAGGTCTATAATCCTTCAGAAATCTCGGAGCATTGTCATTGATATCATCAACCGTTACAGTCAACGTGGCGGTGGCAGTTTTAGGTGGATCACCGTCGTCAATCGCCAATATTTTGACTTGATGAGTCGGCTGCTGTTCCCGGTCAAGTGCCCGCTGAATCGTTACCGTTCCGTCCTCACTGATGGCAAATTGTCGGCGGCGGTCAGATGCGCGGTCTATTTCATATCTAACTTTGCTCAAACCTCCTAAAATAAAATTGACGTTAAATCGAAAATTTGTAATATATATAGTTTTCTTTTGAATATGTAATTGTATGATAATGCTATTTTAAAAGGCAAATGTTATTTCTATAAAGAAAAATAAAGCAAAAAGTAAAAAATGCCGATGTAATTCAATAGGCTAATCTATTTTTGTATATATTTTAGATATAAGTATACTAATATTGAGATGAATATACCTAATCTATTTAGGCTAAATACTATTACCTTTATCTGGATCTGTAGCGCGGAACCTCTCCAGAGCCTTGCCAATAGGAGCATCCTCTGTCACATTAGTCTCAATATTGGATCTCTGGAAGACAGGTTTGTTGTCGTTGATATCCCGGAGCTTGACGACCACCCAGGAGTAGGCCACGTGATACTTGTCGTGGTCAGTGTCCTCGCCCTTGTCGTTCACTTGAATCCTAGACAAATATAATTATGTAGCAGGTACCTTAAGGGATAAGACAATGAACATTGAACAATAAATTGAATTATACCCCCGATTATGGTAAATAAAATTACTCCTTCTGTGGATTAAAGTTTTTATGTAAAAGTTTGGACACTGCTAATTTGAAACAGCCCGAAGTTTTAAAGCCATGGAAGCTTTTGGTACTTTTGTAATTTACTTTCCAATGTTGTCCCCTCCCCAGAAAGTGTCTATAATGCATTATGTAAAAGAAAAAGGATGGCTGTTTGTATTTAACTCAAGAGTTCACTAGCTGCTGGACCGATATGGTTTTCCTTTGCAGTTAAGCTTCTCATAGATCAAGAGAAGGTTTTATTACCCTAACAAGAAAAATCTCCCTTGGCAAAAAAAAAGATAAAACATATTTACCTGAATCTAAATCCTTGTCTCTGGAGAGTATCTTCATAATCTAGTTGTTGCACAACTTTTAGAGATCCTGTGCCGTCATTGTTTCTAACCATCGTGAATTTGTCTGCCCCAAAACCGCTGGACTCAATAACCTAAAATTTAGTTTGGGGGTTTTAAATCTGAAGAAAAACTCTTAAAATAAAATCTTATGCTATTTCAGTTAGTTTTTCCCAATAATAATTACTTTTTTTACGTTTACATGATTTTTTTTCTTCAAAATTTATGTGAAAACAAACAGTAGTTTTGTATCTAATCCTGTTATATAAAGTAGGAATTTTATATATTATCTGTTGCGAAGGATCTCCCTAACCGCTGAACCGATTCCTTTACAGTTATGCTTCTTAAATATTCAGGAAAGGTTTATAACTATTCCTTCAGTGTGCCCCTAGAGGACTTTAGGGGAGCATCTGCTAGTTTATTATAAAACAAATTTTACCTTGTAATGAAACTTATTGCTCTCATCCTCATCATGCACCGTTACCGTTAAAATCGGCGCGTCCGGCAACAAGTTTCCGTCCGTCTCGTCCACCTCCGTAATCCACTCCTGCTTCGTGAAACTCGGCGGCATGTCGTTGATATCCTTGACGCGTATAGACGCCGTTCCCGTGCCCTTCAACCCGCCGCCGTCCATCGCCACCACTTGTATGGAATAGTCCGGCGTTTTTTCACGGTCAAGACAACAAACCGCCGTTTTGATGACACCAGTCTCCTCTTCTATCTCAAATATAGGCGTGCCGGTAAGTTCGTCGATAACGTTCTTCTCGATGGAGTAGCGAAGCTTTGCATTGGTGCCCTCGTTCAGGTCATCGTAATCGGTAGCGGTCATGGTCATTACCATCATGCCCGCTGTACCGTTCTCGGTCACGTTCCCCGAATATACACCCTAAAATTATGAATAATGCAGATTTTAAACTAAAGATAAACTGTGTTTGAATTTTTAGTAGCACATATACTCTATAATATTTCTATTTAAGTTTAAATAGATTAACAATGTATTTAAAGTATGGCTATGCATAATATCTTTGATGTTATAATATGATAATTAACATAATTTTTTCAAAAGAATAATTATTATCATGATAAAAAGTTGTAAGAGAAAAATGCATCCTTGAGAAAAATAAGAAATGTTGTTCACAGCGAAATAAAAGTAGAAGTGTAAAGACCAATTTTCAATATATCTTATTTACCAAGAATATTTTTAAAAGTAATTTTAAAATGCTTCGCTGATGCCGTAATAGATATTTGCCTATCGCCTCGTATTATAAACAGCTTTTCACGAATATAAAATGTATAATTATAAGATTAAAACTAGCTTTGTTAGCCCCGAGATGCCGAAGGCACGGGGTATCAAAACTGGCTTTAATATGATGATTGTAGGTAAAATTCTATGGACATAATAAGATACATAATTTTTCAGTATGGCTTAGAACCGGTTCTAATCCAGCGGATATTAATCGGTTTCAAAGCCATACTGAGAGGATATTACTGTGTGATATCTTTCTTTGATCAGTTTGTAAAAACTTGTAAACCTCTTTGAACTTTATCCACAAAGTTTCCCTTTCAAGGACAAAGTAAGTGAAACGTGAAAAAAAACTTGCCCCAAGGGGAGGTCTATATTTAGAAACTTGATTAAAATAAGGGGCTAATCTTGGCAAGATTGGCAATATATATCTTAAGCAAGTATTAAGTTTCAGAAGATAAATAGGTAATTTATTAAAACACTTTGACAGAGGTACGGACAGACGGAATACATACATTTTTATAGAGTAGCTGCGATACTAGAAAATATAACTTTTGAAAACTCTTACCGACGGAAACAGCGGTGCATTATCGTTGATATCCTTGAGGTTGACTTGAACATCTGCATAACCGACCAAACCATCCCCTCCTTCGTCCTAAAATATTTCAGTTTACTTTTTAAAAAAATAGTTTTATATAAATAAACTAAGCTTAGCAGCTGCGCATAACCATTTATGTGCATCAAAATTTATTGAGCGAACAGATTGTTATCCTATTTTGTTCAGTAGTAAGTTTTTAATCTGTAGCGAAGGATCTCGCAAATCGCTGAACCAATATGGTTCTCCTGTACAGTAAAGCTTTTTATAGGTTAAGGGAAGGTTTTCAACTAATTGGGGGATGGTATCTCCACCCTCCCAAAAAATGCACTCCCTTCAAAAAGTCTTTTTCTTTAATTAAAAATAGGGGTGTGGACTTCCCGCCTTCCCAACTTAAAGGCCCCTAGAGGCTTCTTGGGGGCGTAGTGGCTAATATTGTAAAAAGATTTTGCAGGTGACTGACCCCAGCTGCCGAGCCCACATAATTATTTAGCAGCAAGAAATGACTGCTGATTAATTAAATCTTCAAACTATTTTGTGTTTGTATCAATGACAATACCTGAGCAAATACAGTAAATCTCCATTGAGGCCGTCCGTTAGGCTCATCACGGTCCAACGGCTAAAAAACAATACATTAATAATTTGAATATTTGAGATAATTTAAAAATTAATATATTCTATAAAAAGGACAATTTTGTCTATACCAACAATAATTAAATAACAGGATTCTAATTTTAGAAGTATATCTTGGAAGAAACATTAACAAGTGATGAAATAGGGTATTTTTCTCTTGATGATAGTACAATTAAGAAAATATAGGTTAAAAACTTCAATGAATATTTGTTTAACATGTAATTTGTATAGGGGACTGTAAGACAAGCCAATGTTCGTACAGACCCTGGCTTTATTTTAGCTTCGCATCTATCAAACATAAAATAAATTATTCATACCTTTAAAACATAGAGCTCTCCAGAGGTTTTATTGATATCAAACTTGGATTGGTCCGGCCTATCAGGATCAATACCCTGTCCAGTTAAAAAGTAAACAATATTCTCTTGTCTATCTTTATCTCCATCCGTTGCTTTCACCTAAATATGAAGATCAATAAGTTTTCATTGTAATTTCAAGTAGAAATAAAATTGTTTAAAGCTATTGATAATGAAATTGGACAATTTTGTCATAAAAAAAGAGCAAAGATATTTTTTAGAAAAAGAAGATAAAATAAGAAAAAAAAGTATGAAAATAATATCAATTGAGGATTTTAAAAAATGTTTCTTTAACTGACATGAGACAGTATAGGAATTGCAAAATAATAGTTTAAATATTTAAAGGTTTATATAAAGAAAAAAAGTAAACAAACACAAATAAACATGCTTTAAAGTGATACTTAAGCTATGAAAAGAACAAAATGAAAACATAAACAACTAAACTTTGGCAAAATGCAAGCTTAATATACATACAAAGTGCAAACTTCAAAATTTAATTCATAAGTTTAGGACAAGATATAAGCATAGTAATATATCAATACATCCTCTAAAAATAATCAATACCAAAAAAATTTAAAAGAATTAGAAGAAAATCATTTTAAAAGTCTATTTCATCTTTTAATGATAACTAAAAGCTACCCCTCAAAGATAAGTAAAAAGTGGGTTTGGTTTGATATAACAGACGTATTTTATTACTTTTAAAGTATATATGATGTTTATATAATGTGCAATGTTTGTCAGGGATCTAAAGGGATAAGACAATGGCCGATACATTGGTTTACATCCCTATTGATGATTTACAAAATTACCCCTTCTGTAGTTTACAATTTGTGGTTAAACATTTGGACACTCAACTAAATGAACCAACCAATTAAACATGAAAAGTGCCCAAGATTGTAAGTAAAGCCATCGAATAAGAAATTGTTATTAAAAGACTTTGGGGACAAGTGTAATAAACAGCCCAATGTCCCCTCCATTCCTGAATGTTTGTATATAAACAAATATTGGATGCTATCAAAACTTAATAGTCCCATAAACCTTGGAAAAATTACTCTACAAGAATCAACAATATATTTTCATAAAAAAAATATATTTATTTACAGGGAAAATTTTGAAAATAAAAGTAAAGTACCCTTTTTTCATAAATTCTTAAAGGTAAAGCAACAATATTTTTAAAAAGGGAATAGTAGAGCTTTAGCAAAATTCCGTAAAGCTGTGAGTGAGATTCCAGTCAAATGCGCTTATCGGGTCAAACTGTTCAAATCTGCGTTTAATTATACTATGTGTTTGGTCAACATTAAAAACAGTTAGACTTAATAAGCGCGTTTGACTGGAAGCTTGCTTACAATTTCACGGATTATTGTGTAAGCTTCTAATCCCTTTGATTTTCCAATACTCTACCTACTTTCAAATGTTTTACAAAGCCCTAAACCCTGCGGGAATTCCTTTCAAATTACCTTTAGAATAGGCTGAATAATATGTGTAGTTTCTTCATAAATAGTGGCTGTATAAGTGGAGCTTTCAAATTCAGGGGGAAGGTCATTAACATCCCTTCACACACAATAATATTAGGAATGGTTTCACAAATTAAATTTTATATCAATTGTAACACAATTATAAACTCTAGGCACTTCAAAAACAGCAAAAAACTTTTATTTTGGTTTGAAAAGGATTCTGCGGCTCCAATGGTTTAATGTTTTATGGACTCTCATGCTATTAAAAATTCAAAGATGATAAAAAAATGAGCCATTTTTGAAAATTTATCAATAATAGTAACATTTTGTTTAAAACAAATGAAGAAATCTAACTATTTGAATAACTGTATGCTAATAACTTCCATAATTAACATTTTTTTAAAATCTCAATCAAATTTACTTTAAACTATAAAAATAAAACAAAACATAAAGCTGGTTTAATAATTTTACTGATTTAAAATGTAGAATATTTGTTGTTGTTAAAACCATTCCTAATATTAATGAAAACTTGTGTATAGTTTTCATGTAAACCATCAGACGCTACTAACTCTAACTCAAACTAAAACAAAACAAAAAAACATGCATAAAACGAAACAAAACATAACAAAATAAAACAAAACAAAAATAATAAGAACTTAAAACCTAAAATAAAACAAAAAAACAGCACAACCTAAAGCTACAAAAAAATGAAAATATAATGCACATACAGAACCCTTTTTCTAAAAAGGGATTATAATCACAGACAGGGTGGATGGGTGCAGTTTCAGTAACCTTTAAAATTTCTTTGGGTAAATTTCTGTCATCCTCTTCAGTAATCTGTGTCTCATATGTTGGTCTGTCAAAGACTGGAGGGTTGTCATTCACATCTTTGACATGAATGACAACTTTTGTGTAGTTTTCATTCAAGTTGTCAGAAGCAACCAACCGCAGCTCATACTGGATAACAAGAATTATTAAGAAAAGAAAATTATTTACATAGATCAATGCCTGAAAAATATTAGGTTCAACTTGATTAAAAAATTACACATGGGCAAGAACAAGCAAATTGTATATAAAAAAGTTTTAACCTCCAATTCTTATTCAAAATATTGTGCTTTTTCCTTGTTAATAACACTTATAACATGTACCAAAAGACACAAAATACGCAAAATATTTGACTATTGATTATTTTTGGCTGTAAAATTTACTGCAAATACATTTTAAGGTACAAAATACATGTCCCTTAAAAGAATTTCATTAATGTGACAAAGTAAAAAAAAATCATAAATCTTGAATATGTATTTACTTTGTAGATAAAGAAAAATTAGTAATAAGTACAATATATTATAAAAAGATTATTATTAATAAACTTTTGCAGGTATAATCTATTTATAAACGTATCATGTATGTAAGTATTAAAGTACACATATACAAATAATAAATGTGTGAGAAGATTTTTTAGTAGTTTAGCTACCATAAACTAACTATTGGCCTGGTTTGTATGTTTGATTGGATGTAGTAGTAAGGAAAATTTCTTACATCCATATCTTAATTTTCATTACTTATATATGGATGTTGCCAATCTTGTAAATCATCTAAATACACTCTTCCAAATGCGGAAAGAAATTGTGCGCAAAAATTTCTTATTTGAAAAGGTTCATGAACAAGGAAAAATTAAATATCCACTTAGTAGTCAACCTTTGCACGATGGAAAAGTCAATTTAGTAGTGCCGAGTTTTTGTTTGTTTAATACCATCAACATCTCTGCAGAGAGAGCTTGCCTTCAGTTGTCACAAAAATCCAGCAATTGTGCAAAATATAATTGAAAAAAATAGTAGTTCTAATTTAAACATATAGATGATTTATAAACTATTTTTTTAACAAAGACAATTTGATTAAATGTAAGCTATATTCACTAAGGTAATAATTGAAATATTTAAGAGGGATGCTTATTTTCCATTCATTTAAAAAAAATATTTCAGACCATTGTGAATATACTCTAAACTCTGAGTTTTATTTGCTAGTTTGTGAAACTTGCCTTATTGTTTTATTTCTCTTTATTTCCTCTTATTTAGGATATTTCATCAACAAATGTCAACTAGGAAAACAGCAGGGATATTTCACCTGAAGAAATACCTTTTTTCACTCCCATTTTACATATTCTAGTACTCTATGATACAAAAATAAAAGTTGTTATGAAGAAAAGTCAAAACATTTTTTCATTTCACATTCCACCACATTCATTTATGAGTATTGTAGCAACTCTATTATTAGGATATGTCCAAACCTCCGTCAGTATATCCATTTGTCACTCCTAGAAGTACTTCAGCTTACAATGTTTCAAGACTTTTTATATAATTTTACTACATTTTCTACTTTTACCTATTCTAAAAATAACAGTTTACTGTTCTATTTTTACACAAGCTATAACTTCCACTAATGCTATGATACTTATGAACAAAATTGTCCTTGTATCTTTTTTCAAAAGACTCTCAAATCAAAAGAGTTTGTGTTTGTGTATATTGAAAATAAAATGAACTGTGTGAAGAAATTGTAAATAAAGTGGGTCTGTATAATAAAGACTTCAACATTTTCTGGGCTACAGGGATTTAACAATGAACAAGAGAATTATCTTCCCCCAGTTAATATCTAAAACATCATAGTAGAGGGTATAATTTTTAGGTAAAGATAAGAACATAAATAACTCTCAATCTGCTATTTTCATCTCCCTCCCTTGATATTTCTACCCAATTCCAAATTTTTATATTTCATGAATTTACATTAGAGCTACAATCTTAGTATTTAAGAAATCATGGATATTTATTTCAATTAAAATGTTTTACTATTTTAAATAGTACAAAGAATGATAATTTAATTCTAGTGTGTATATTTTAACAAATGAAGACATTCTTTATAATTTTGGCCATATTCTAAAATGAAATCTTATCTTCCAACAAAGAGAAAAGAATAGAAAATATTATAATTAAATAAAAACATGTTTATGATGAAACTGCTCTAAAACCAGTTTTAGATGTGGGTTACCCATTTGTTACATTGTAATTTGACAATAAACAATAAAATTATTATGCCAAACTTTTGAGAGATTTATAATAATTCGTTTTTGTAGATTTTTCCACAATCAAAATAGATAGGTTTACTCAATAGATAGTCTCCATTCTTGGCCTACATATTCTTTGTTATTCAGTAAAAAGATAAATGTTTCAATTTCCTTGGCGTGAATTCTTTTAAAGGTAAAAGTAGTTTCATTCTGGAATACCAAATAGGTTCAATTTCTAGGTTAAGATTAGGATAAGATTTTTTTTTAAATCTAAAAAAAGGTTTTTAATAGCTCAACCACTCTATATAACTAGATTATGTCTACCTCAAGTGATAGAATTTAGCATCAACGAAGTGTTTAGTCATAGAATTTACAAAATAGGTCATAAGAATCTTTTTATTCTTGTCATTGACAAAGATGTCATTGAATCAAAAGTAGAGCAATGTCTTGGCCTTTAAAATACAGCTCATATGAAAGTAAAAATGGGATTAACTTGAGAAAATAATAATAATTCTGTTTCCTTTCCAATGCAAAATATCTGCCAAAAATTTGCATAAACATTTATGTATTCGTAAAGAATGTAAGTGTGCCACACTATCAAATGCTTTTGTGATATCAAATAAATGCAACCACCAAATATTTTATCATCACACTCCCTTTCAAGTTTAAGAATCTAATAAGCTTCCGTCATTGTGCGTGTATTTTGGTCTGTGTTTGCCTTTAGCACACAAAGATATTTTAGTTTATTTTGGGAGCTTCATTTTCCTTTGTGATTTTTTATTTACATTTAAATACATCACGTACTTGTTTTGCCTTCAACATTTCCGCCAGGCATTAAGGAAATTCATAGGCATAGTATTTTTTTCTGCCTTTAATCTCTTCTTTGTCTGTCTGTACTGAAGAAACTTGCAAACTGCTAAACTGATAGGGTTTTCCTTTACAGTGTAGAAGGAAATGTCCCTCTTTTATTTTTATACTTTTTCTTTATGAGACTAAAATAATATGGGGAGTTTCGAATTTAACCCCCTATCACCTCAATTTCCCAAAGGCTAGTATTAATATTAGCTGCTCTATTTATTTATAATTTTTCATGTTCAAATTTTGTGTAAGTTAAAAGCAATTTGGATTAAAAATTGTAACAAATTCTGGCGTAAAATTTAGTTTATGTTGACATAAATGTGTATTATGGCTTATAACAACAAGGATAGCAAAATTAATAGTTGGAAAGTGTTATGTATATTGTATAACTCCCAAAATTATTACTTTGATTTCTTATACCTTTTTTAAAAACAAAATAAATTGTATTTATAGGCAAGCTACTCATTTTGTAACAGTCGCATGCAGAAAAGGGGTGTGGGTAATCTAAAATAACACTCATTTCTATAATACACCCCCTAAAGCTCACACCCTATAAGTATTAGTGGGATGTAACCCCTGGCAAAATCCTGTGCACGCCACTGTTTAGATTTTTTTTTCAGCAATGTAAACAAAAAGTAATAAAATTTACAAATGACTATTTTAATATTTATTTGGTTTAAAAACTGAAAACTTACAATACAGATTTGAGTACAATTTATTTGGATTTTTAAGGTTATAGGTAGTTTAATACTCAGTTAGGTTTTTTTAAAATTGAAATGCACTGAAATATACAAAAGACTAGAATAGCAATTTCTAGCAATAGACCAGAGCTGACAAAAATGTTAGTAGACTTTCAAAAACTAATTAGAGCAAATTAAGGGCATATATTTTAACACTTTAGATACAGGCCATATCTTATATGATATATTCCCCCTCCCCGCTCTAAATAATCAAAAACCAGCCCAGAACCAATAAAAATCTTCTCTGAAAATGGTTGAACGATCGGACCAGATCCATTAATACATAAAGTCATCCTATTACTTAATTTTTGAATACAAGGGCACATACATATATAATATAGTGAAAATATTAAAATCATTAAGGTGTAATAGACCTTAATTTCAAATTAGGCATAACATTTTAAGCCATACCCAATGGAAAATTTTTAAATAAATTTCTTTTGATTAATACACATAAATTTAAATTAAAAATCACTTTGACATTGAATACAACAAGATTATCTTATAAAACAAGGATGACAACATCCATAAAAGCGAAGCACTGAAACGGTAGGACAAACGGACATTAACACTTGTATAGTATCAGAACTGAATAATCAGAATATAAATGTATAAGAGTAGAAGCAAAATTGTAAATAATAATTGATACAGAATAATGTTTATGGACATACTTACATTTTCATGACTTGATTATAGAGTTGCTTCGCTTACAATATTGTACTTTGTTGTCCCAGGAATCAGTATACCAAAAATCAGATCAATCTGATTATTATATCACATAAAAATTAGTTGCTAAAAAAGTAAAAAAATCAACATGTTTAAAATGGACGTACGGACATTCTGGTAATGATTATAGAGTTGTTACGCTTTCTAAATCGTACCTAACTACTACAGGAATCACCATGCAAAGTTTGAAATCAATAGGACAATTCTAACATGCCTAAATTAACGAAAAAAGCTATCCATTACGGACGGACGGACAGACAGACCATAATTATAGAAAAGCTTCGCTTTAAAAAAAAACTATTTAGCCTCTCTAAGCTACTGTAATCAATTTAATTTCTCAACTGTAAACAGTGAAGAAGAATATATAGAAATAGAGAGGGCAAGTTCACGTATTGGTAATAGCAAAAAGAAACTTTTGTGATGGCAAACTTATGTTAAGTGTTGAAAGTTTTGCAGATCTTTGCCTGCAACTAGTTGCGTGCACAGGGTTTAGCTAGGGGGTGTGCTAAAGGGGTGTGACTTCTTTTGACACCGCCCTTGGCATTTCCAGGGGTGTATTAGGATCGAAAAATGTAGACCCTTATCATAATGCTTGAAGGGGGATGTATCCACCCCCTCTATTTTGGCATGGAGGTGGTTACACCCCACCCCCTCTGCACGCCCCTGCCTTTAACATTACAACTTTAAAATGTATTGTATAAGATCAACAAATAGAAGGTCTTGCTGTACAGTTTATCTAACATTTTAGTTATGGAGCTACTTTATAATTTAGTCCGTCGGCCCGTCATTAAGCTTTGCTTATGGGAAAATGTAAGTTTCTCTGTTGCTTTTAAAGATAGACGGCTAAATTTTTGTGTGAAGATTGTTTATACAACTGAGCATCTAATCTAAAATTTACTTGGCCTGTTGGTCTGACAGTCATGCTACAAATATATAACTTTGGCTAACCTAAATTTTTTGGTGCTCCTCTACTTATTAATTTTGTCATACTTGTTTTGTAGTATTAATTCTTATTAATTTTTATATATTCATTTAAAACACATATAATCATAATAAAATGATATTCTTATTAATACAAAAATATAATAATACATATACAAATACAAAATATATTCAGTCTACAAAATTAATAGATATTTTCATATGATATAATATAAGTTAGGTATCTAGTTATTATAGTATGAAATGCAATGAAATGAAATCTTTATATGTAGTCGATCAATCGGTCAGTCTAGAGTGCTTCAAAGTCAACTAAGTAATGAAATAAGAACTTACCCGCCGTCTCTGTTCATAGTCCAAAGGTCCCGCCACGTAGATAGCTCCGGTCATGTTCTTAACGGCAAAAGCACCACCAAAGTTACCCCGCGTAATTTCATAACGGATTCTTGAAGCTGAATAAAAGAAATCGTTAAATCTGTATAAAAATTGTTATAGATACCGTCTTATTAAAAAGAAAATAGAAATAAGACGTTTGGTTTAATTTTTACCGAAAGAACATATTTTTGATTCAATATCATACAGGAAGAGAGAAGACAATGGGCAGTTTATTACATTAGTACCCAAAGCTTTAAAATAATGTTTTCTTATTCGTTGACTTAACAACTTTGGGGACTATTATTGCATTTGGTTTGTAATTCAAAGCAGGGGTAATTGTGGATATCATCATTGGATATGTACATCAAATTATCGTTCATTGTGCTATCCCTGTAGATTCCTGCATGTCATACCATTTTATAACAACATTTAAAGTCTGCAAGTCTAACCTTCTAAAACTATTTCACTCAATTTATGATTTTTTAATTAGATTTAACATTTCTTTATTCTAGACATGACAATCATTTTCAGGATAATGCAAAATTTAAAGATTATTATATCTTAAAATTTTACAAAATTTATGCGAGAGAGAATACGAGAATACAATGAAAAAGTCTAAAAAATAGTATAATGTTAAAATTAAAAGGATCTCTATCTGTCTGAACTGAAGGATCTTGCTTACCACTGAATAGATGTGGTTATCATCTACAGTGTAGCTACTCAAAGGCCCTGGGCAGGTTTATACCTATTTTGGGGGAGAATTTTTTTGCTTATTTTTTTCCCGTTAAAACTAAATTTAATGTAGGGGAGGGGGAGACTTCCCCTTACCATCTCAAGTGCCCCTAGAGGCCTCTATGGGGCATAGCCGAAAGTGTGTACATAAAGGAGCTAAGGTACTCAATAACTTACATTCATCTTTATCATTGGCTGTAACAGTAAGGACAGTATGCTGGATATCTTCGTTCTCGTCCACCTAAAGTGTTAATACAATCTGTTAATTATGATCCACTGAAAGAAAAATCAAAATAATTTAACATGGAAAAGAAAATTCGATTGAAATTATAGAAATCGTTAAAATATTATTAATGTACCTTTGACTTTACCAAAGCAGTTGACTTACAAGAATCCTATATACTAATACTATTCTTTTAATTTTTCTGTAAGTAATAAGTCTAATAAGATCCCGGAAATGGCTTCATTTTTAAGGAAGTCTACAATAATCTTCTTTAAGTTTGGAGATTTTGGGTGAGATTGGGGGGATTTGGCCCCGAGACATAAATATACTGTTTGGCTACTAGTTATTGAAGTGAAACCCCCAATAACTATGGAGAGGTCACTAGTCTCTTTAAAAGCAATATAGCAAGAACACATTTCTATACATGAAATTATTTTTAATGCATTATTAACCAACCATGTACTAAAAACTTTTTCAATTACTGTAAAAGTTTTTTTTTACTTTCTATTAATTAAACACAAGAAAGCTTTCCCGGAAATGTTAAAATCACATCTTGGATGACATTAACAGAAAAGGAACAGGGATGGTAACTTCTATTGAAGCGAAGATCAACTGATTCTATTAATTTAAACAAGCTTAGACATGCTTTAAATTTGATTGAAATAATGGTCAAAATTCAACATGCTTAATATTAACATTGTTCTTATATAGAACTAAAAGGGTGTTTGTTTGTCTGTCTGTAACGAAGATGTAGCCTCTCAAAGGTCCTGGGAAGGTTTATAACTATTTTAGGAGAGGGTGCCACTACCCTTACGAGATATCGCCCCTATAAATGGAAAAAATCTCCAAAAAAATTTTACTTTTTCTCTTTGAAACTAAAATTCAAAATTTTAAAAAAGGCCTCCTAAAGGGGCGTAGCTGCATGTTCTTTAATAACCAAAAATTTGATAGTAACCCAAAAACAAAATATTACCTCTGCTTCATAAAGTTGTTTATCAAAGTATGGAGGGTTGTCGTTCTTGTCAGCAATTCCAATACGGATGAACTTCGACACTGAAATAAATGAATTAAAGTAAGTAAAAGTTAGTTTTTATCATTATATCTGTATCATACACGTTTAAGGGGGGGGGGGTAAAGTGGTGTTTACTACCCTCAGCCTTTGTAACCCCTCCTTTTGACCCCTTAAAATTTAGATTTTTAACCCCTAATATTACGCACCTCAAAATTAAAGCTTAAACGTTCCTGTGCTATGTGATAACAATAATCTTTATTTAGTCTATGTAATGCATATATTACTTTTATTATAGAATATTTATCAATAAACATCCTATTTTCTTTGATAAGTAGATTATTATTATTGTTTACAAATAAATATTTCCTTTTTGCCTGCATTCATTCAAATAAGTACACAGCTTTTCCTTTAAAAATGACAATTACGGTCAGGGAGGGACTGTAAATTAAACTGGTACTTAAAGTTTTATAAACACGTTTGTTACTTCAAAAATTTTGGGTACTTTTATTGAATTTAGGTTGGTCGGATCCAAACTAGCAGTATCCAATCTTTACTGTTTAGGTAATATTTGGATTTAAAATCTTTTATTTAATTTTAGTAGTAGTAGGTTAACAAATCTTTTTTTTTAAATTACAAACCCGGGTATATATTTACAAAATATGTGCTTTAAAATTTGATGTAGAATATACGTTGATATTATGACAGGTGAAAAATTGTAGTCAATCTAGGTTGATATTTCCCTAGTCATATATTGGTCAGTTCTTTTATCCAGTAGAGGGTAGGGGGGGTTAGGAAAAGAGGGGGAATGGGGGGACTCGATATTTTAGCCAACTACAAGTTTCCTTTCACACAGTACATGATAATATGGTGAAAGATCCAGGTAAAAATAATTCCATTACTGTGAAAAAATAACCCCTCAAATAAAAAATGAACACCTGACTGTGACTTAAAATTTTTATTAAACATTGAATTATACATTTCTCAGTTCTGTATGCAGTTTTGCCTCAAAATACAAGAACAGTAAATTTTAAATATAAATCTTTCTGTGCGCAAAATTGAAATTTTCTTGTTCAGATTTCAACAAAAAGCTAAACATTTTATTTATTTAACATAATACCAATGGATTTCTTATTACTTGGATCTTACACCAGGTTATCATTTAATCTAATGAATGGAAACACGTAGCTGGCTAAAATAGCGATACCCCCATCCACCACCTTTACCCTATCCCATCCCCTCTACTAGATGAACGAACTGGCCAATAATGATGTCAATGTTGCAACCTACATTGACAACAATCTTTCCCCTGTCAAAATATCCACGTATTTTCTATATCCATTATTATACCAATACATTAGATTCCTATTTCTGTAAATTTTATAGTAAATTTCTGCTGTTTATGGTAGTAATGATTTTTAAACTACTAGCGACTAAGCCCATAGCATCTAAACGCTATGGATTCGATGGGTGAAGGACTGAAAAATTCCCGTGACACCTTAAAGAGCCATTAAATAAAGAATTCATCCGTTTTATTGGTTAGAGATATATTTACGGATAGACCTTCTACTTTATATAACAAAATAAAAATTTAGGTTTCTTACTTTTACAATTTTTTTTTGTCTTTGCATATGTTTATAGTTTATATAGTTGATTTTTTTAGCTTAAATTTAATTTTTTACTAATAAAGAGTTTGACTTATGAGAATCAATTTTGCCTATTACTTTCTACTTATTAAAAATGTTTGGAGTCATAAGCATATTTTTTTAGAACTACATTATGAATGAAATTTTTTGAACCAATAATTCCAATCTTATTAATCATCAATGGCCTTCGGTTCCCTAGACTAATAAAACTGGTTTAATTTAAAATTTTAATTTTAATATCCTCGGAAAACTGTCTATAACACGATGCAATTATTCTATTAAAACTTTACCAGCTGTATGGTTGAAATTGTCCGAAGGTAACAGAAAGGGAATAATTAAACTTCCCGCCATTTTAAATAAATTTCTTCACTTCATATTTTTTTCAATCACTTCATTAACTGATTCATTTTATTTGCTTATTTGCCCGGTGTAAATATATCTAAAACTATTATATTACTATGTTCACTTAAAAGCATAATTATATTTTTTCAATGAAAAAACACACTTACAACGTTAATCAAGTAAAATAGTTTATTCATAAACAAAAATATTTAAGAATACCAATATGAGGTACAGCGATCAGGAAATAACTAATTTTTCTGCCATTTTTACACAAAAGTTCCTTTTAAATTTTGATGCTTTTCTATTGAGCACTAACCCCCCCCCCCCTCTTTTTCTATAGTAAATTGAAAATAAGAGGTAAGACTAGTTTCTTTTCCCTATCCTTATCCCCTGTGGTGAGACCTCAACCCTGCAGCGACTATATCTGCTGTGCACTAACCTTTTGGGGCTACTTAGCAATCAAAATAACCTAACCTAACCTGAGCCACAGTAACCAACAAACAAACAAAAAACTACCCGCTATAGTCTGCTGATGTAAGGAATATATCATGTGTTTTTAATAAGCTAAAAGATAAAATATTTCCTGCAATTTCCCTATCCTTCCTCAAAGTTTCTAAAGACAAACATAGAATGTGTTTTGATGATATCACAGAGACAAACTTTGTTGCACTAATACTCAATGTATTCTAAAGAGTATTTCTTCTCTTCATACACATACACATACACACACACACACACACACACACACACACTCACCCACTCACTCACACATTGAAAAACACATATAGACGCACATACCCATAAACCTCAGTACTCCCGCCTCTTTTTCTATTCTTTTATATTTATACTGAAGGTTATTTGATTATTTTCTTTTTTAAATAAATATATTTCTTTGATCTAATTTTTTCTATTAGAGTAGTCTCAAACCTTACCATGAGCCATTTAATAGTTATTTCTCGCATCGTATTATAAACGGCTTTCCGCGGATATAGAATGTACTATTATAAGATTAAAACCAGTTTTTAGCCCCGAGGTGCCGAAGGCACGGGCTAAAAAACTGGTTCATATCTTATGATTGTACATTTTTATATTCGTAGAAAGCTGGATATAATACGATGCTAGACATAGTTTTTTCGTATGGATGAGAACCGGTTCCTATCGACCGGATTCGAATGAATACGAGAAAAGATATTTAAGAAAACATAGGAGAACACAAAATTAGGGAGGGAGGGGACTTTGAACTTTAAATTATACTGGACCCCAAAGTTAAATAAACAATTTCTCTCATTAGTAAGCTAAAAATGTTGGGCACGTTTATAAAATCTTGATTGAGCTGCACAAACCAACAGTTCCAAAACTTGTCCCCAAATAATTTCAATGGTAGAAAAAGTAACTTTGATAATAATATCTAAGGGTTTATTCTAAAATGTTTTCTTTTAATTTGCTTTTGCATAAGCATTCAGTTTCATAAAAGTTTTATATGAAATAAAACCTGATATTTTAAAAGATTTAATTTTAAAACATTTTATTATTTCTCAAGTTTCCAAGATCTGACATATTTTTGGCGCAACACAAAATGTTTCTTTGTTATAAATTTTAAACATAAAATTCGACCCCCCCCCAAAAAAAAAAAAAAAAAAAAAAATTGTAGAATCGGGAGAAAACTTCGATTGGTGTGATGGGTGTCTTAAAAAAGTAGTAATCAACTTAGGAGAAATATTTTGCATTTTGACTTTAAGTGTTCAAAACCCAGCAAAAAAAGTTTTTTGCCAATTTCTGACAAAAGTGTAGACAAAATATATAAATAATATGTTCTTTTGTGCCTAATTTTTCATTCTTAACATAATTCTCTATCAGAAAATGTTTAAAGGGGCCCAAACGGATTAGAGTAGAAAATGAAAGCAAAATGAACTTGGACAAAAAGGTTCATGCTAAATTTTAAAAGGGTTACAAACGTAAAATTAGTATAGTATTTCTTACTTCATATAAAATAAAACATTTTCATGAATTTAATTTGAAAATCACCACAAATAATGCATAAAATATGTTATTTTCTGGGCTCGGCAATATGGGCCTACGACTATAAAATTAAGAGAAATCGATGCTTTATATTTAAAGGGTTTGCTGCCGAGCCCTAGTTATTTTAACACAGAGGCCCATCATTTTTTAAAATGATGTAATATTTCTTGAAGTTTTTTTATAATTTGAACACAAACTATGTAAATATGCTTTTTATATTTTATCTTTAGAAACAGAGTTTTATAAAATAAAGTTTTTGTGATGCATATTTTGTGGAACTGTCTTTTCTTATAACAAGTTGGTTCCATCCTATGAGGGTAACATATTGTGTTAAAACATACAGAATATCTAATCCTTAACCCTTTCTAGCATTCCCTAAAGGCCTAAAGTAATAGGATGTCTTTGTGTATATCTAAATTATCTTTAAACATTTAGGATTTGTTTCTTTTTGTTCAGAAAACTTCTAGCGTTTAAGATACAATAAAAATACAGTTTCTTGCAAATATGAAAATTTTATGTAACTATTCCGAACAATGTAGGGTTAATTTTTTCTGCACCTTGTAAAACCATGCAAATAAATGCAGGGACTAGGGACTGTTATTTAATTTATAATCACAGTATCTTATCACTGCAATTCTGTAATGTTTATAATATGATATGACTAAGTTTAATTGTTCAAGAAATCAACTTCTTCGAATTCAGTCAGTGAGCAATATTCTAAAAAGTCCACAAGAGCCGACAAAAAAAAAACATTGCTGAGATATTTATATGAAGTACAAACGTTGGAAGGCAAAAAGGTAACAATTCGATATCAAGCATAATTTTCTTCCCAGGGCTCGTTAATTTAATTCACTCATATATTAATATACTAAAGTTGGCTCCATATAACTATATCGCTATTGGCTAGTTTTCTATAAGTACATATCTATTTATCTATTTCTTAATAAATCAATTTTCCTTCCCCGCCATTACTATCTAAAAGAAAGAAGTAAATATTTATTAATTTAAATGATTTTAAAAAAAAAATTTCAATTATATTTTTTCACATTACCATCACCAAAGGGTTAATATGATTGAAATTTTAGTTTTAATATTTTAACACAAAGGAAGTGTCGCCACAATCGAATTCTTTTAAAATACAGTTTTCTTAGATTTACTCTATTATGAACGTATATTTTTTATTTATGAAAAAAGGATTAAATACTTCAAGGTAATTCAAATATCTACATGAAGTGAAAAACTTAATTCATTCCATAAACAAATAGAATAAAGGTCTTATCGCTTTGGTCAATGAGAGTTTAATGAGGATTATTGGAGCACTATGAGTTTTAAACACTTTACCATTGGAAGACTCGAGCTCATTTATAGACGTTTATTTCCTATATAGATCTGTCATGGATCTTGATGCAATAAAGCAGGCCGTTTTGTAAATGTTAAAAATTGGAAGATTTCATTAAATAAAAGTAATCGCAAATATACTTAGTAAATAAATAATATCTTTTATTGTGTTACTTTTGTGGGGTGACTTGAACTACACACTTTGAAATTTTTGTCTTTTATAAAATCATTCCCTTATCCAACATTTATATATAATATGTGTTCTGGGAAATATATTCATGGATCTAAAGGGATAAGATAATGGACGATTAACTTATGTACATCCCCAATAATGATAAACAAAATTACCCCTTATGTCGATAAAAATCATTGAAACAAAAGTTTGAAAACTGTAAGTTCCAACCAACTATTAAGATCTGATAAAAGTAGGCAAAGTTTTTAAGCTTCTAAAGCCTATATAATTTACAGTTTAATATCCCTTACGATGCTGTGAGTATTGGTGCAAAAAATATGACGTAACAAAAAAAATTAGCCAATGAGAGGCCACTATAAATTTTACCATTGGTCAATAACGGCCTCTCATTGGCTAATTTTTTTGTTACGTCATATTTTTTGCACCAATACTCACAGCATCATCCCTTACTCCCCGAGGAAGGATATTCATAATTTTGCATCAGATTAATCTTATATATGGCACCAGAATACGCAATCATAGTACAACTATTTAATCGGTCCACTGGTTAAACATATTGTACGCAAAGTCCTTCATTAAACTCAACAATTTTCATTAATGATTTTTGGCTACACTTAGTCTACAAGAAAAATATAAACCATATCCTATTATATGGAGTAGCAAGGTTTTTTCTGTTTAAAGATTAAACTTCTGGACTTAATAAATTTTCCTTTTAAAGGAAGCTTTACAGGGGTTCCTGGATTTTTTAAAGCTATTTATTTGCAGATTAAGCCGTTGAAAAGGATTTAGATTATTTTCTACCCATTCCGGCCACAGTAAAAGTGTCTGACTATGACGTAAGAAAAAAATAACAATTAACCAATGAGAAGCCAGTATTCACAATGGTAAAATATATAGCGGCCTCTCATTGGTTAGCTGTTAATTTTTTCTGACGTCATAGTCAGACACTTTTACTGTGGCCCCCATTCCTATCCCCTTAGAATACAGATACCCTAAATGCAACGCAAGGGGCGCAACCGTTAGTATTCAATTGACTAAGTAAAATATGTGATTCAATAAAAAAAAACTATTCTGTTTTATACCCTTAAAGGGCGAATATAGGTTTGATATAATATGAGCTTATTTCAAAAGTGCCATTATATAGATTATAAATAACTTAAGGATATTGACATATCTAATTGTATAAGTCTGTTTATAGCTTAAAACCTTTCTAACTCAAGATAATATTATGTAATAAGTGTGGTTCCCTAAGAACCCAATTACCCTAGCATCACACAAGGCTTCGTAGCAAGGTTGAATTAAAAAGCTTTCGTAAAGGATAGTCGTAATAACGTGGAAACTAATTAATCAGGGGTAAATATACCCATCTTCTACCTTAATACAAATTATATAAAGTAAAATATTTAAAAGTTTAAAAAAACATCAAATAATGTAAAAAGTAAAAAAAAAATAATTGATAAAATTTTCTTGGAGGAAGAATGATTTCAAATCCCTGTTTTTTTAAGGTTCGTGTGTGTGTGTGTGTTAAAATTGCGTACATCAGGGTTTTTATATTTTCCAGAATTAACCAATGATCTTTGTACAGAAAATAAACTTTAAGACGTATTATTTACCCTAGTCAAAACTTTTACGCAAATTATTTCTACGCTTTTAAAAAATTGAATTAAAGAGTATATAATCTAAAATAATAAACATTTAAATTATCTTTTAAGGTGCGTGCCATTGTAATAGTCAATCAAACTTAAGCAAAATAGTCAAAAAAAAGTCTTGTAAAGGGCTAAAATAAACCGTTTGTCGTCAATCTCATTTATCATGTGTTCAATTGAAACAGAAAATTGCAAAATCTACTTAAGGATTTTTTTGAATTTTTAAATTTGGCATAGATATTCTAAAAGTATGAAATGGCACCTTTCATATAAGCTCATATCATATCAAACCTATATTCGCCCTTTAAAAATCATTTTTTCATGTGAATAATGCAAAAAAGCTACGCGTTTGACATTGAGAGATTGATTTCTATGAAATATAATTTGATAGTTAGAAAGTTCATAAACTTAAGATTATACTAGGAAACTATCATACAAAGTTTAAGATCACAATAGTAATTTATCGTATCTTATTATAGACAGTTTTCTTCGGAGAGTAAAATTGAATTCCAGTTTTGTTGACTCCAAGATAAAGTAACATTAAACAGACAACCAATCCTTAGATTGCAACTATACATGGTAATACGTTGTTGTTATCTAAAGGCCAAGGCATCACCCCTACTTTTCTAAAAAGTGTCACGTGCCTGTCATAGCAGCAGTAGGTGCCAACAATCATATACCAAAAAATATGGTTACCTGAGTTAGGTTGACCTCCAGAGTTGGGTCGGGCAGATGGGGCTCCGTCCCTCGCCTCAACCTCCAATGCATATGCTCCCTTCGTTTCTCTAAATAATTCAACAATATTAAGAAAGATAAAAGTATGGATTTTAAAGGAAGATTGATTGATTTTGCAGCTGAAGTAACTCTATTCTTCTAAATTTTTCACCCTGAAGTTCCTTATATAATTTAAAAAAACATTTAGCCTAAGTATCCCGAATGACATCATATTAGAAAATTCCAATATCAAGATACAGGGGCGTCCAAGCTTTTTATTTTGGGGGGGGTAAAAAATTTTTTGGGGGGGGGTAATTCGTGTTTGGGGGGGGTAAAATGGCGCGCGAAGCGCGCCGCAAATTTTTTAAAAATTTAATTACCCCCCCTGAAATCTGTTGGCAGGGGTAAATTTAGTTTCCCCCCCCCCAAAATTTACCCCCGGGGTAAAATTTTTTGGGGGGGTAATTTAAATTTTATTAAATATATAGTATTAAAAATGCGCGCGAAGCGCGCAAAAATTTTTTTTATTAGAGATTTTTTATTTTGGGGGGGGGTATTTACCCCCCCAAAATTGTTTGGGGGGGGGGGTAAATACCCCCTCCTAAATGGTTGGAAGTGCCTACGGCACCCCCAGGGTAGGGATAAATTTTGAATGGGGGGGGGTAAAATGAAAAAAAAATTGGGGGTTTTTATAGGCACTATGAAGAGCATCTTCGCCATTTAAAATTCCCTTTAACACTTAAAAAATTATTAGCAAAAGGGTTGGAATAAAAAAAGTTAAGCTGCCATATAATTGAACCTGTTTCTATAAATAAAGAATACCCTTCTTTTAACCCTTCAGTCCATAACGTTAGATTTTTTTACTTATGTTTTTTCACCACAAAAAAAAATTATACTTCTAAATAAACTGGTATAAAAAGGTGAAACAAGTCTAAATGTAAAAATATCCTTTCAAACCGCGTCCAAACAAGAAAAAGAATTAAATTTAAAATTGTTTGCAGAGATAAAGGTTTAAAGAATAATCAAAGAAATTATAAATATAAGAAAAGGCATTGATATAAAAAAAGGTTTGTCAGCAAAAACGTTAAAGTCAAAAAAGTATTTCTTTAGTTTCAATATCTCTTCCCAAACAAAATAAATGAAAAAAATTATTCTCTAAACCTTTATCTGCTAGTACTAACCTGTCAAAAACAGCCTTGGTAAAAACTTCTCCAGTTTGAGAATTAATTTCAAAGAAATCCTTCCCCTCATTTCTGTTATGGTTAGACAAACAGTCAGTTTTTAATATAATCCTCTTTTATATTTGTGCAATTTCTATCCAGCGATTGCCTCACTTAAAATTGACCAATATGTACTTTGATTGAAATGTATTATAAACCATTTCAGTCGCGTGACATTTATAGTAAAAGGTGATGTAATCCCTAATAAACAGAAACAACTTTTTATCACACGCAATTTAGAATTCAGACAGAAGTCGTATTATCAAAGAGGTAAGACAATGGCAGATAAATTGATGTACACCTCAAACCGACCCTTCAGTATAGCTTAAAAACAATGGAGAATTTTTTATTGTTTTACAACACAATCAAGATTTGATAACAGTATCCAAAGTTTGTAAGACAATGAATAAAAGAATATATTGATGAAACGTTGAGAACCAGAATATTATACAGTCAAAAGTCCCCTCCCTCCATGTGTAAACAAGAGTTAATCTGAACTTTATAACCTTTAATCTTACAATTCTAAATTTAAAGGCTTTCATCCCATATTTAATGTCTAACTGCAAAAGTATAAATTGTACATTATTGTAAATCATTTATGTGATAGCATCATACAAAATAGTCAAACCAACAAACGTACACACACACAAACACACTTTGGAATAAATTCTTTTATAGTAATGTAAAGATGTATATTTTATATTTAGCAGGGAAGGGACAATTGAAGATTAATATACACCCTCAATGTTTTATAATGTCAAAAGGAAGAATTATGTATAGTGAAAATTGTATTAAATGTATGCCTTTGTCCCTGATATTTATAATGAAATTTATGATACACTATTTCTAAAATAAGTTAGCTTTGATAAAAAAAAAATATTTAAATTTTGCTTTTCTTATTTTTACTCAAACATTTTATGTTGCACTTTTGTATTATATTCTATAGGTCAAAATGATTTGTGTTAATTTTACACAAGTAAAATTTTTATGTTTTGTAGCTGAACAACTATTTTTTATGCAACGTATAAGGCCTAATGAGTTTTAATAGAATTGGTAAAATTTTTAACAAGGACGATGGGACAATGGGCTGTTTAATACACTAGTCCCCAAAGTTTTATAGTTACGTTTTCTTATTGGTTGGCTTCACAGCTTGGGGGACATTAAGTGAATTTTGATTGGTTTGCTCATTTATTGGAGATGTACATAAAAAAATCGGCCAATGGCTTATCCCTTTATAATCCTGGGTCTTTAGGCACTTTAACATTGCTTGTAATACTTTTGACAACTAAAAATCTTGATAACATATAAGTAAAGTTGTTGTGTGTTAATAAAAAGCCAGACACACATGATCATTTTATCTTGGAAAAATATTTCCGTTTAATCCAAAATAAAACGAAATGTTTCAACGCAAAAAAAAATAAAATGCTTAATAATATTTTTTTCAAATTATAAAGAGCTTCCACCCTTTTATCCGCGAAAAGCTGTCTGAAAAACGATATTATCTAATCAAGCGGATTTTTATCGGTTTCGAACCCATTCGGGAAAAAATATTTCATTCCACTAGAAAAAAGCTAAATAAGTTTGCTTACAAAAAGCAATAAATATAATTAAATTAACTATTACCTTTATTATAATTTTAAATGACTTATAAAAATGGTTAGTATTTTAACTTAAAAACAAAATATGATTATCTTTTTTACTCCATTGTAAAATAGCACATGTTATACATATATGTGTACAGGATTCAAATACCATTTTATTGGAAGCTATTTATAAATATGTGTTTATACCTTTGCTACATTTACTTTATTTTCTTACTTCTTTTTTTAAAGTTTAAACTTTTCTATAATTAGGATCGGTCCGTCCGTCTTTTCGTGTAACGGTTAGCTCTGTTAATTTAGACATGTTAGAATTGTCCTATCGATTTCAAATTTTGCATGATGATTCCTATAACAGTTTAGATAGCGCAGAAACTCTATAATTGTTAACAGAACGTCCGCACTTCCATTTTTTTAGACAATATTCACTTGTCCTACCATTTCAGAGCTTCTCTTTTATTGATGTTGTCATCCTTGTTATTATAAAAAAGAGGATTATTTAGTTAAAGACTGTTAGTTTCCTAGGGCTATCCACAATATAGTAGTAGACGTGGTTGTTTGGGTAGGTACCATCCTTGTCTATAGCGTTCACTCTGAAAATAAAAGATTTTAATCAAAACTTAACAGTCTTATTTTCTTTTGTTATGAAAGATATTATCACATTTGGGTAGGTACGTGTTTAGGGAAAATAAAATAACTTCATGTTATCTAGCGATGGACAGGCAGACATAATGCTAAATAAACAGTGTGCATGCTTTTAAAAATACCTAAACCCACATTGCTAGAAAAAAAATGTAAAATCCAATGTTGCATAAAATGTGTAAGGCAATGTTGGCAGGGATTTAAAAGGATATGACAATGAAAGATAGATTAAAATACATCAAGATCAATAAAAGTCCCCAAAGTTTATCATATAATAAATAAGGGGATGAGTGTATAAAACGTTTAGGACCAGTTTAATTTACGGTCCAATTTCCTCTCCCTCCCTGAGTATTAGTAAGCCACTGCATTAGATTTGGTTTTATAAATTGTAGCACAAATATATGCAGTCAGATTTATGCAGATATGCCACATTTTTTAGTAAGTTATGTCTCTAATATATTTCGGTTCCCTCACTATAATATATTTCTTCCTGTTCACTTTTTTCCCAAAAACCTTTAAAAAAAGACGAAAACCCACCTATGGCCAACGTGAAGCTTCTCTAAAATAGAAAACTAAATCGGCAAATTAGTTATTGTAACCTTGATAATATCTATAATACTTTGTATTAAAGATAAAAAACAGTTTATTATTGTAATCCTTAATTAATCCTTAAAATATCATATTGATTGTATTTATATTTCATATAAATAATTGTCCCAGTATCCTCCAAGTAATACTCGTGTTCTTGTTATGCAAAACATCCATAGATATGTGTGATACATATAAGTTGATACATATGTATATATTGATAGATTTATGTAAATTAAGTTTTTCTGAGCTGGATCTTTAAATCATTTCAATGGTGCGCCGAATCGGGGTGCGCCGAATTTCAGCCAATCACAGCGCGGTATTTCGTAAAATGCTGTGCTCTCATTGGTAGAAAGTTAGCTCACCCCGATTTGGCGCACCATTGAAATGATTTAAAGATCCAGCTCTGCATTAATGTCTCTGCAAGGCATATATGTAATAAAATATTACATGTAAAAGTTTACTATAGAAAAATAATGATAATAGGTATAAGTTAGACAAGGATTTCCAAGAAATAAGTAGGAAAAATAAAAGTCTAGTCAACAAATTAAAGGCCAAATTATACTTGCAAGGTGATAAGTTTCACATATTTGAAGGCTATGACTGATCACATAAACGACACAGCAGACAGGCAAACTGTTTAACATCTTTAGTTATGAAACATTTCGTTCGAGATTCGAACTCATCACCTGCCCAACAATCAAGGATATCGTACCTGGTAACTGGAGTGCCTGCAGGCTCTCCCTCCATCACAGTTTCCTGTTCTCTTTCAGTAAAGAGTGGGATCTCATCATTAACATCCTCAAGAACTATGTGGATGGTCGCCTCACTAGCCAACTGTTGGGCTCCGTTATTCTAAACAAAAAGAGAATCAATCTAAAATATAAAAGAGGTTTTAGTGTGTGTGTGTCTATACCTGGAATTCTTAGAACAATTTTTACAAAATTAACTCCTCCCTCCTATAAGAAGTAGTCTCTGGAAGGAAAGATAGGTCTCTAAGGGCGCAGATAATATTAGATAGTAAAAAATACAAACAAAGATTTTAAAATTTATTTACTTAAAGAATAAATATGTAACTTAGAAGTTTTAACAGTCAAATGTTTTGCTAAATTCAATTATACACTTTTCAAATATCAACTAAATATCAATAAAAACGAAACCAGACAAGTCAGGGATCTAAAGGGATAAGACAATGTCCGATAATTGATCTATATCCACAATGATAATACCCAAAATTATCCCTTCTGTAGATTACAATTATTAGTTGAAATGTTTGGACACTCAACTTGATGTACCAACCAATCAAAGTTCAAAACTAGCCCCCAAAGTTGTTAAGTCAACGAATAAGAAAACGTTATAATAAAATTTTGGGGACTAGTGTAATAAACAGCCCAATTTCCCCTCCCTCACTACATATTACAAAAATAAATGCAGTAACTTGTTGTTAAATAAAAATGATTGTCATCTAACTATGACAAAACTGTACAGCAAAAACATTTATAAATATTATTTCTTTGTGCTATTTATTATACTTTTCTCTGCAGTCAAGTGGTCTGTAAGTTGTTATTAAGTACACAATAAGAAAAGAAAGTAAGTATATTATTTTCATATAATGTTTTATTCACTTTACTTTTGGTAAAAGGGAAAAAGGATAATGTTTATCAATTCGTCATTGGTCATACTAAAGATGCTAAAAATGGTTCCTTCTGCTGCTATGTCAGGCGCCTGAAATCAATATTAAGAGAAGGGGGAATGCCTTGGCCCATAAACAGGCGCAACTCATTATCATGCACAGTTGGGACTTCAAGACAAATGTCGTGCAATCAAAGGGTATATTGTCTATCGGGCTTTATACCGCAATAAGACGCGGAGTATGTTTCATGGTTCAGTGGAGATGTCTTGAACCTGTAGTTAAACTAAGCTCCCAAGAGGGCATCATTAAACATTGTAAGCAAAACTCTCAGGGAAGGTTAAAAAGATATTAGTACGTCACAAAATATAAGTTTACCTCTACACGAATGGTTAGATTGTATTCTTTGATTCGTTCATAATCCAACGGTTGATTCACCTAAAAATTAAAATATTAATTGTGGTCATAATATTTATAGATTCAATCGCTTCACAGTGATGTTGCCTGTACACAGTCAGTTTATCTAAGTATTTTTAGCATATCTTTTATTTATAAATCTTTAAATTTGTTTAAAATTTAAATTATATACATGAATGACCAATTATGGAAGGTTTTATTTAAGTAATAAGATGTTCAACTGTGTAAAAAAAAAAGAACTTTAGAATAGGTCTAATGGGTCTACAATTTCAAAGAAGCTTAGTTGTTTATGGGCAGTTAAGCTATTTTGCGTGGAACAAGTTAATCCAAGTCCCAAACAAAACAGAAATTTAAAAATCAAAAAAAAATGGCAACCCCTTAATAGTTTAGATAAAAAGAAGGACAGATTGACAGATGGACTCAAACACTCAAAACAAAAAAATATGGGGGACCGGTTAATAATAGAAAACTTTATTTTTGACGGATTACAACCACAATCATTATAAATATGCACCCACCTTAACATCAGCATAAGTCCAGCCATTCTCAGTTCTCTGTTGCACATAGAATGTATCGTACTTGTTAGTCTGATCCGTACTACCCCGGATTAATTGGTAGAATATCGTAGGATTATTCTCTATACCAGAACTAAATAAAAAGTTTATTTTAGTATGCAATATGTCAGGTGATATTCAGGGATATATAGGGATAGGTCAATCGACGATTAAATTGAGGTATGTCTACATAGTTACATTCTTTAGATAAAAAATTTAATGGTGGAAAAGTTTGAACTTTGCTAGTTTAAAGTAACCAACAGATGAGAAAGGGGTGAAATTTTGGGGACAAATTAATTAACAGTCCATTGTCCACTCCCTCCCTGGTTAGATTCACATACAATTTAGATATACCTATCTATTTGAGATAGAGCCACAACTAATTGGAATAAGGTATATCTATATATTTTAATGTGATCCTAATAATTATATTTCAAGAAAATTTGACTTTTTAAAACTTCTTCTTTAGATTAAATCGATGTTAATGAGTCAAATTTTCCCTTATTAAATTTTTTTATAAAATAAAACATTTTAAATCTAAAAATGATTGGTTTAACTAATTAAACTTTAACATGTTTTATTTTAAAAGAGAAAAGCTAAATAGCATACAAACGCCATGCAAAAGAATTTCTTAGATATTTGCATGCTACTGAAATTCAAACTTTAAGCTTCTAAAAGTATTAACTAAAATATTAATAATATTTTAAAGAGCTTAATTTTAAAAAGGAATTGATAAAAATCTTAAGAACATTTTTTTGTGATAATAAATCCCTTCCTGCCTCCCTGTATAATGGAACAAAAATTTGCTGTTTATAAAATAGGGAAGATGTATAAAATATTATGTTAAAATTTCGAGATGGAAAATTAACTGCATTTTCAGAATACAACTTTCACCTTAGAATAAAATAGGCTTTTTCACACAATGGATTAAAAATGTAAAAAAGTATATAATGGCACATTTTGTAATTAGAAATAAAACACTTACTTTGAAACGCTACCTTTACTGCACAATATGTTAAAAGGAATAAAATAACATTTGTTGACAGTCTTAAAATGGGAGGAAAAATTGGTTTTTTTTTAAACAATTGATTAAAGTTAAGATCTATAAATAAGTAAATGGACCATTGTGAAATTGTTTTGAACTGTCACTTTTGGTTTGTTTGTTATCTATCAGAGACTTTTATGCTAGATTTGCTGTATAAGTTAACCATAGCAAGGTTGCATCTTTTAAAGATAATAAAGAAATACTTTAGACTTAAGCATTTTTTACATTTTAGACTGAATAAAAAAAATTATCTTTGATATATTTTTTTTGTAAATCAAGTATAAAAATCATTATCTAATCTTGATAACAGCAATATAAGTTTTATTTCTAAAAAAACGTAAAGTTAACTTGAAACTATTTTTCACATTAAAGTGCCAACAAATATGTTATAATTAAATTAGGATTTCAATATACTCTTATATGTTAAACAACTTTGCTTTTATTCAATGCCATTCTAATCTGATATACATGAAATCTAGAGGCTCAAAAAGTAATTGATAGAAAATATAATTCATTGCATGTAACAATTATTATTATTAAGCTCAGTACACTGTAAAAATAAAGCATAAAATATACATTTAAAATTTTTCTAAATGCTTGGAAAACTTAGTTATTTTTAATAAAAGTGAAAGAAAGTTATAAATAGAATAAAATTTTGCCTGAATTTTTACAATGAACTTAAATCTAAACATGCAAACATGCTTGCTAGGTGCAGTGATAAAAAAGGGGAAGGGAAATTAAATTTAGATTTTACTTTTTAATAAAGTATTAAAAAGCAATCTAAATCAGATTCTTGATTTGGCAAAGTCTGTATTAAAAATGATACTGATAAAAAAATATTCAGCTCCACTGCACGGCAACTCGTCTCTGACTAAAAAAATCCACCTAAAAAATGTGTGGACAACAGTAAATGTTAAACTACACATCAAACACTATAATATTATATTATAGACACAAAAATATCTAAATACCAATCAAAACATCAAAAACACACAATAAAATTCACACAGTATGTATCTAATATCTATCTTTTTTTTCAAACAATATGTATTTTTTATTTTAAATTGAAAATCTTGGTTTAAAAAATGCATTATATATTTGTTAAGAGTATAAAAAAAATCACTCTTAAAACAAAATTAAGAACTAACATTCATTAGAAGGTTCTAAAGCTACTATTATGAATCATGGACAAAAAATGTGGACACAAAAAAAGGTTCCACAAATATTTTAAATGTTAATTAAATTGACGTTTTAAAAAAAATGTTGTCATAAAATTCTATCTTACTGAAAATAGGATAAACAACACAGGACTGTTTTAATCATATTCTTTAAATTCAACAGGTTTGTAGCTATGGAAAATGGTCCTTTAGGATATTTTTTAGATTAATAAAGAATTAAATAAAGTATCAATGCATTTATGTAAAGTTTGAAATTTCATTCTTTTCAATCCTAACTCCAGTTGAAAGTAAAGAAAGTGAGTCCATATTACTAAGGATTAACAGATATCCATGCTTTTAACTGACAATTATTGGTTGAAAAATTCAATTTGAATCAGTAATTTAAAAGTCTTTTTTGAGAAACAAAAAATTTAACAACCTTAACATTTAAAACAAGTATAGACCAAAAATCTGTTTTTAAAAATATAAAGAACAATTAAAATTCACACAAGAGCGTCAAAGTCTTTTTTTGTAAGTTAAAAAAAGGAAAAAAGTTTCAATATTAAACATAAAGGTTCAAACCAGGTTCATAAATTGATTGTAATTATATTCTGTTTTTAAAAAAATTTGTAAATAATTTCAAAAAAAAGACTGTGACACTTTATTATGAACACCAATCCATTTTGGAAACGCACAAAAAATCTTCCCAACAAAAAAAAGGACAAAGGGGAAGGGAGGTTTAAAACACACCTAGCCTTGACAGAAGTAACTGTCTGACCGACAGCTGTGTTCTCCTTAACATAGATAGGACCATACACAGCATTGTCCCATACGGGAGGCTTGTTGGACCGATCCACAACATCAATTTGCACTTCAACTGTTCGAGATAGGACTGTATCGCCTCTGTCCTCAGCAATGGCCTCCAGGCGATAGCTCTCACGCTAAATCGAATAATAGGTCACATTTCAAAATCATGTTTACCAAAGAGCAGTTCAAGTAGAGTATGTGCTTTTGAGGCACAAAGCTGAACTTAAACTTGCAAATCTTTGAATTTCATTTAAAAATATCAGATTTTTATAATGTGGACTTTATCCAAAATATGAATAAGTAATGCGTTTGGTGCAGTTTAAGCTAGAAAAAAATAATGAAATAGTTGATATCATTAAAATGTATGAGAAAATGTGGCCTTATCAGCTACACTGCTTCAAATACACCTTACCTTGTTGTTATAAGATTTTAGTTACACTAATACTATGGTGATTAGTAGATAAATTTAGCTAGGTAGTTTACTTGTGTTTAGAAATACACCCTAAAATTTACCTAATTTTTAAACTAGCAGTGCAGTTGATAAACCAGCTATATACATTCACATTCATGTACGAGTCGTACATGCGTTTGTTACAGAGTACAATATGCTGTACATTGCACTGTAACCAAATTCCATCACCTCTTATTGTTAGTTCTATGAGTAACAACTTTAAATCAGATATTAATGTAATTTATCATAGTGGCAATAGTTTTTGGGTAAAAGAGTTTGCCTCTATAATATAATTACAAATATCTTTCTTAATACAATGTGCTTCTTTACATAGCTAATAAAATTGAAAAGACGACATTTTAGTACAAAAATGCCGCGTATAATTACTCAAAGTGTACACATTACTCCAGCTAATAATGGGCGCCACCACCTTTGAATATGCAGCAGAGAGCGCTTAACGCGGGACAAACCTTGCTTTAACACTTGTAACAGTGTGACCAGGCATCGCATTCTCTTTCACATAAATTGGACCATACAATTGGTTGTCCCACAGAGGGGGCTTGTTGTTACGGTCAACAACATCGAGTTCAACCTCGACATCAGCGTGCAAAGGAGGATTGCCAAGGTCTGAAGCTCGCACACGAATGGTAAACTTTTCTCGCTAAGAAATTGAACATATGTCATTTTATGTAATAAAATAAAATCAAGAGATATTGTAATTAAAATAATCTACATATAAAAACCTGAAAATAGATACATTAATATTTCAGAATTTCCCTAAAAATAAAACCTAAAATTTGAAACAATTAGTAAAATAATAAAACTTTACGATTGACAATTAACAAAAAAATTAAATCTTAAGATTATTTATGAAATTTAAAAAATTAAAAGTATTTTTTATAATGGTTATGAAACAGACAGATCAAACTTAGTAAAAGAGTAACTGCATGTATATGGATATGGAAATTACTAGTTGCTTTGGCCCAAGACTTTTAAGTAGGCTAGGTGTCGTACAATAGCTTAAAACCACCTCAAGACCTTTATAAAGTTTTCCTGAAAAGTACAATTAATTCGGAACAGCAATTTTCGAGATCTTAAGCTCTAGACAAAAATCTTACTTCTTGATATTATAGGATTGTATATACTTACATCTAAAGGTTTCTTGAGATATATCCATCCAGATTCTGGCTGGATATCAAAGTATTGTAGGTCATCCCTGTTGATAATTTATACTTTATTTACTTTTTTTGCGGATGAATATTACATTTAAAGCTTTAAAACAACGCTAAAATGGGACTATTAATTTACAACAAAAAAAACTGTTTCTGCACATAAAATAACAAAAAAAGACCCAAGTCAAATTTAAAATTAAATTACTACTCTTTTGAAATAAAATGGAAAAAAATTTAATTACTACGATATCAAATGTTTTGTTTTAATCAAACTTACAGAAATTACAACAAAAAATGCCCCTCTACATGTTTCCTTACATTTTATTGAACTTCCAATAAGATTTGAAATGATAGTAAATTCCATCAAAGTTTGAAGTCGAACACTATCCCCTCTTTTAAAAAATAAGTATACCTAACCCTTTAATTTCAAATAAAGAGAAGGGGGTTTTTAAGTTTGATAGGCACTTTGATGGGAAGCACCAAAATCATAAAATGCTATTATGGTACAATCTATAATACAAAGTAGCTTCATGTCTGTCTGTCCGTCCGTCTGTCCGTCTGAAGCTTAAGATCTCGGTAACCACTGAACCTTGGATTCTACTCTTCAGGGTATATAACTATCGGTCCTGTGGTGGTTTTAAGCTATTTTCTTGGGGGGTGGGACACCCCCAACCCCCCCAAAAATGAAAATTTCCTCCCCTAATATTTTTTTTTTGCAGAAGATTTCTTTGGTGCTTTTTTTGCAGAAGATTTCCTTGGTCCTTTTTTTTGCAGAAGATTTCCTTGGTCCTTTTTTTTTGCAGAAGATTTCCTTGGTCCTTTTTTATGCAGAAGATTTCCTTGGTCTTTTTACGAATTTCGCCTCTTTGGGCAAAGCCCCTAGAGGCTAGGGGCGAAGCCACTAGTTAAGTTTATAAAGTATAAATTCCTGTGGAAAGGAGCGGAGAGACTGTATCTGATGGCCCCGTTATTATCAGCATCCTCGTCAGAAGCTGATACACGAAGAATGTTGGTTCCTATGTTGGTATCCTAAAATAGTTGCATGGTTAGATACAACAGTAGATCATTGTGTATTGGGATATCTTTAAATATAATTAACTTTGTTTTGTATATATATGTATATTCTCCATTTATTTTCAAATTCCTTTGATTGAACAATTTTTATTCTAATTAACAATAGGCAATCAATTGTTTATAGTAACATATACCTTCTGTTTGCAATTTAAAGTATCTATTATGATTTGATTTGGACTCAAACCAATATCCTTAGTTTACAAAACATTATCTCTTACCTGTTTTACATTCTCAATGTATTTCTGACGGTCAAACAGTGGCGGGTTATCGTTAACATCTGTTATTTCAACAGTAAATGAACAGACGCCTTCCAGTGATGGTTCACCGGAATCTATAGCCTTGACGGTCACAGACACACTCTTGCCATCTGCATCGCCTTCTCGATCAAAGACCTAAAAAGGTTAAAATATTATATATATTACATAAAGGGGTGGATAATGATATATGTCTGTCTGTAATGTAAGATCTCGTTAGCCGCTAAACCAATATGGATCTCCCTTACAGTAAAGATCTTATAAGTCCAGGGAAGATTTAGAACTATTAAGGGGTATGTAACCTCCACCCTCACAATAGTTATTGCCTTTCTCCTCCAAAAAAAGTCCAAAAAAGTGAAGTAGCCAATAGTACTGTTAAAAGTAAAATCGAAAACAATATCAGGTCATTTTTATCAACAATAAAGTAAATACAGCGTCTCTTAGTTGACAGGTGAACACAATAACAAGTCTAACAGGGATATATTACCTTGTTTGTGAATAGTTCTCCTGTCTCTTCATCTACAGTAAATTTAGTTCCTCTCTGGTTTGGTTGTTGAACTATGGAGTATTTTACTTGGCCATTCACACCTGCGATCATTATGAGGATAGGCATTGCTTCAGTTTGGGGGATAAGAAAACGGACGAGAAATGAATAGGTATAATTATATCATATGCAGATTAAAAGTATTGGTTGAAATGTTTGGACAACACAAGTTTGTGACCAATAAAAACAATTTAATAGAAATAACACAAATTTGAGTCCATAAATAATAAGGCGTGGTTATAAAACTTTAGATACTGTGTATTTTACAGTCCAATGTCCTCTCCCTCCCAGCGTAAATACTTTACAATTGGGGTACACTAAAACGTCGTTCTTAGCCAAAAAGAACTTTAAAATAGACGTCTCAACATACCTTAACAGTTCTTACAAGGTTTCGTGATTTTTTCATCTAAAAATCTATTATTTTGCGGCCAAAGTGCTTTAGAACAACATGAACATATAATGTCTATTGCATTTTAAAAGCTTTTCTATAATTAGGGTCGGTTCGTCGCCCGTCCGTCACGGACTGCACCACTTTTGTACCACTTTTGATTCCTGTGACGTCATTAAAAAATGAGAGAGAATTAGGAAAGAAAACCCCTAAAAAATAGATGGAGAATTTTTATGTCGTCACAGGAATCAAAAGTGGTGCAGATTGGGCTTCGTCACACTCTACAAGTGTCAATGATTGTTTATCCTACCGTTTCAGAGCTTCGCGTTTATGGATGTTGTCATCTTTAAAATGTTATCTACAATCATCTACAAAAATAAAATTCCAATGCTATTCCTCCCTTTATCCTTATCGACTGCATGCACATGAATAACAGGACTGCCATTGGGTGCTCCCTCCTCTATCTTGGGAGAGTAGGAAGCACAATCCTCAAACACTGGCTTGTTGTCGTTCACGTCGGTGATGAAAACAACCACAACGGCTGTTGAGGTGTGCACCTTGGTCGGTTCGGCCGGGTCGCGGTTCTCTGTGCAACATTCTCCGTCGTCCATGGCCGTCACGTTCAACTCGTATTTGTCCCAGTCAAGTTTGATATTTCCTACAAATATAGAAATTGATAATGTTTACAATAGGTTTGATTGTTCATTTACATACAAATTTTTAAGATGATTCTTATGACAACGAGGTTGTTCATAACACTAAATACTTTAAATTTACTTATTAAATTAACTATTTGCTTTCTCTATGACTGTTAGTTTTGCTTTGATTGGTGCGCTTTTTGGAATGATGGCATATTTGTTTTCAATAAAATTTTAAGCTTTTTATAGAGTCTATAAAAATAACATCATACTGTCCTACCATTGGTAAATCAGTATGTATACTGGTCTGCCATTAGTAATTTAGTGTGTGTATTGACTAATCAATGGTCATTTGTATTAAAAAAATTTACAAAAAAAACTGTACCTGAAGCTAACCTAATGACACCAGTATTCGGCTCAATCTTAAACATGCCAGACGTTGTGGAGCCTCCAACAAAACCAAAGGTGACACCATCACCATCCTTATCGCTGGCCACCACAGTGGTAACAAGGGTGTTGGGACCCGCGTTCTCGTCCACGTTGGGTGTGTACACCTGCTGGGAGAAGCGGGGCTCCTCGTCGTTCGTGTTCTCTGTGTAGACACGCACTGTGGCTGTTCCCGTGCGTGCTGGCTCACCCTTGTCTTTAGCTGTTACCTATAGTAAAATTGTTTTAGTAAAAATATGAAAATTCTTGAATAATAGAAAATTTAATTAAAAAAACAAATGTAGCAAATGTACAGCTTAAGGGTCTTAAGTATAGCCCTTTCCTAAACCTCCTTTTACAAATGTATTATTTCTACGGACGTCGTAACATTATCAAAACGATAGAGTACTACTTATGCTTATAAATATGTAATATACCTGAAACTCATAGTAGGCATTGTTACTATCCGCATCTAATCTCTTGTTGTTGGAAATGACTCCATTATTATCCACAGCAAAGTGATCATTTGAGACACTGTACACTATCTCGGCGTTGGCACCCGAGTCACTATCAGAAGCTTTCACCTACAAATGATAACATTTTAAGCAATTATAGTGTAAATCTCAAAGGTAATGAACGGTAAAGCGTCAGAAATCTAAAGGGATAAGATATGGCCGATAAATTGATGTACACAGAATTACCACTTCTGTAGATTAAAATCAGTGGTTAAAACGTTTGAACACTCAACTTAATAAACTAACCAATCAAAATTCACCTAAGCCCCCAAAGTTATTAAACCAACGCATAAGATAATGATATTATAAAATTTTGAGGACTAGTGTAAGAAACAGCCAATTGTCCCCTTTCTGGTAAAACTTGCATATCAAATTTTTAAACTATCTGTCACTTGACTCTTAATCAACCAATTACTCTTAGGATTTTAGTTTCGTAACTAATAATGCTTTGAATTTCAACTATTTATCTTTTAATTTTATAAGAAAGTTAAATTTAAATATTGATTCAAAATTGGAAGATTTTTCACCAAAAAAAATCGATGATTTTTTCCAAATCAATAAGAAAATTAACAAAATGTTTACCTTAAGAATTGGTGTTCCAATAGCAATATCCTCTCTGACATTGTGGGCTTGGTAGTCAGGCAACTCAAATTTAGGCACATTGTCATTTACATCTGACACCTAAAATAGATAATAAATCAGCACACCGCATATATTGTGTCCTTGAAATGTTGATTATAATGCACTTTTGTAAAAGAAAGCTAACATATAATTAAAGGCAATGATTTCTTTGAGAATGAACTGTACGTTCTGTTATTAATTAAATTATTATTCATCCTATATGAGATAAAAAAAAACTAGCTCATTATACCTAAAATTGGCCTAAGTGCTAAGGCTGTCCTACTTTAATTAATCCAAATGAATAGAAACTACCAGAGATAAGTAAAAAACATTGCCATCGATTTATCAGATAACCATAGCAAATTCTATATTACTAATGGTCTAATTTCATTTCTTTACAAAAAATATTTTGGGATTATTTTCAAAAATGAAATTGGTAGGTATTTTATTGAAAGTAGTATTCTATCAAAGGCTTTGTTTAGTTTTAACTATTTATAATTGAATACATTAGTAAATTTAAAATTACCTTAATGGTAAGCTCGACAGAAGTAGAAAAGCCGCCAGAATCTTCTGTAGCAGTCACCAACAGCTGATAAATTGGCGGCTGGCGGCTGTCTTCAAAATCCAGCTCCTTGGCCAACTTAACAATTCCGGAGGAAGGTCCAATGTTGAATGTTCCAGCTCCTTGCCCCTCGGATTTTAGGGTGTACCTAAAAAAGAATAATTTGAAAATACGTGAAAGTTAATTAAAGACCATTATGAATACTAGCAGCTGAGCTCTGTATTTAAAAGAGTAATGAAAATATACTAAAACCAAAAATAGATATAAAAATTATATAGCCTAAAACTATCCACAGACCTATAATAAGCTTCCATAAAATGGATAACTCAATCAGTTCAGTAGATATAGAAATCTTAAGCTACAGAAAAAGAAACCTTACTACTTTATGTAATAAGATTATATAGAATATAGACAACTAGAATTTACGTATTCTTACTAATTACTGATTTTTTAAAAATGCACATCAATTTTACTTACTTCATGTTTTGTCTTTGTTGTTATCTACTTATGGAACTTGTTGTACTTCTCATTAAAATTAAAAACTTTTTAAAAATACCTGATTTCACGATCAGCAAAAGACTTGGCCTTCACCGAAATGATATCCGAATCCTTTTTCTGACTCTCCGGTATCTCCGCCTCGTAGGATGGCATGTAGAACTGCGGCGGACGTTTTCCGCCGACAATTGACAGCCGTTCCTCGGGAGTGGACTGGTAGGCGCGGCCGATTTTGCCGTTCTGGTCCTCCGCCTTGACGTAGAGAACGTACTCCATGTCAAGTTGGAATGGTTCGTTGCCTCTGGTACGTACTACGCCAGACCGTTCGTCAATCTCAAATCGTCCTCCAGCTAAAATGATAAGAGTTAATGAAACAGTGGCGTGCACTGGGTTTAACAAGGGTGGTATAAACCTTGAGAGGGTTGGGAAAAGAAAAAGGAAGGTCTACCGAATTTCAATTTTATAAGGGTGTTTGACAACCCACTAATGCACACACATATTTAAAATATCATCTAGATATTCTTTATGTCTTTACTGTAAAAAAAAATCATATAACAGTTAGGCAATACTAAGTAAATTTGGTATTTGCATGACCAGACTATGTATGTAAAAAAATCTTAGATTTTTTATTCTGTCAAAATTAAAAGTTCCATTTTCAAAATAAACATTCTATGTCATTGACAAATACCTTAATTGTAAGAAAAATGCCAAAAAATTAGGCAAAATAGTTTTTCAAATACATAGTTTACTTACTTCTGTCCCTGACTAGAAAATAATGGAGGTTGGGATCTGAATCTGGATCCTTTGCCTGCAGGGTGAACACTGGGGTGTTGGGGGGAGCATTCAGCTTTACTACAGCCTAAATGTATATCGTTATCAATATTACTAATTTTGTAAATCACATTTTGTATCAAAAAGCACAGTTAAGTATCATACAGATAGGGTAATAATATTTTAGATAAAACATAATTAGCATATGAATTAGAATTTGTGTAAACTAATGGTAAAGAATTACTTTATCTTGGTAGGTAATGTCAAAAAATCACACATTATGACAATTAGCACTGGGATGATCATTTAGTCGCTTTACTTATCTTAATTTTACTGGGTGACATATAAACACGTAGATATGCATTACAAAGTATTAGTTATAGAGTAGCTGCGCTTCATAAATGTTTTTTTTTATAAAAGGCAACCTGCATGGGTAGTGGTCTGTTGATAAAATATGGAGCTTCATCATTCACATCCTTCACTTTTACTATCACCCTCTGGTTGTCAGTATCTAAATAGACGTAAAATAATTATATTTTTTTTAACCTGATATGAGGGAGGTGAAACGGGACAAAAATCTACACACAAAACAATTACAACAAGAAACTAAATTTAACTAAATAATAAACAACTAAAATATTTTCTATTTACATTAAATTAGAAAAATTTTGGCCAAATAGTTTTTTTTTAAATTCATACTTAAACTAATTATAATTTATAACTAAAATTCTATGTAATTATGGACAACCCAATAAACTAATTATTCTCAAAATATAATCTTTAAAATTAGGCAAACGAAATCTATTACAAAAGAAACTAAAGAAAAAGACAATTTTTTTCTATAAAAGCAGAATCATTGCTTGTTTAAAATAATGTATACTAAAAGAGAACATGTAATACATTTCTTTAGTATTTACAGGGTGCCCAATTTTATCTGTCTCATTTGAACGATCAATAATTACACCCTATAATCATAGATTATAAAAAGCTTATATTAACATTTGGTTTGAAAAAATCTCTTTTTTAGTACATTTTATATAATACAACCTTAAAAATAATTTAAATTTGTGCAGAATATATTATGTGCTAAATCAGACCCTGAATTTTCATGTCACCCCCCAAAAGAACAGATTAAATTGGGCACCCTGTAGAAATAACGGATCATGGAAAGAAAACAAAGTAGCGGGTTTCATCGTACTTTCACAGTAGCTTTTGATAAGTTATTTTAGGTTAGGTTAGGTAACTGTTAATGATTGCCCTGCAGGGGCTAGAAATAGGAAGCTACTGTGAAAATACGATGAAACCCACTACGTTGTTTTTTTTTCCATGACACGAAATAATTTTGAACTTACACTGCAATCCTCGCTGCCAGCCTTCTCAAATAATTAAAGTGTAATTAGATTCTTTTATAATATCACTAATAGTAGTAGGATGTCAGTCTGTTTGTCTGTCATACTAAAGCAAAATATGTTTGCAATATTTATCAATTAATCAAAATGTCAAACATTAACAAGTACAACTTTATTTGTTCAGGCGAAGCTCGAGAAATCAGAGTATTAATTCGTCATTATGCTAGAAGTCGTTGGCTTCAACAAGATGCCTATCGAACACTGCCCCCCCCCCCCCGGCCCCGCCTCCTTTATTTAAAATTAATCGAAAATAAGGGAGGACTTTCCTGGGCTTAGTAATTTTTGTCATAAATACACTTGTCATGAATACATTTGTCATAAAACATATGTCATAAAATCATTTGTCATAAAGGTACATTTGTCATGAAAATATTTGTCATAATGGTACGTTTGTCATAAATTACATTTTTCATAAAAGTACACTTGTCACAAAAATATTTGTCATAAAGGTACGTTTGTCATAAAGGTACATTTTATGACAAATGTTTTTATGACAAATGTAATTTATGACAAATGTACCTTTATGACAAACGTACCTTTATGACAAATGTACCTTTATGACAAACGTACCTTTATGACAAATGTACCTTTATGACAAATGTTTTTATGACAAATGTATGTTTGACAAATATATTTATGACAAGTGTATTTATGACAAAAATTACTGAGCCCTTTCCTGTACCTAACGCTGTAAGGATGCCCAGAATCCAATATAACCTAACCTGACCAAAGGTATCAAACAAACAAAAAGGTATAGTGCTCTACAAGACACTGGAGGGGAATTTGCCTTTCCAATTCAGAACGTCAGCAAGGATAAAAACATCGAGGCTTCTCTAAAAGTTATAAATTTGATACGTCCGTCCGTCCCCAATAATAACACTCTAGGCCTACCTCCAGAGCCGGAGTTGGTGATGATGACCCAGAAGTCAATGGTCTTCTCCCTGCCGAGCTCCTCGTAGTCCCACTTTTTCTTCACTCGCACTGCTCCGTTAGGCTCAACCGTGACCCATGGATTTTCATCCCTGAGATGAAAATCATGAAATAATGATAGTAAACATATAAATTGAGAAAATAAATTATCACTATTCGCCGGAAGGAAAAAGCAGTTTTTTGAAAGGGGCTATCTGAGATTATTACAGATTCTGATATATACATATATAGACTAATGAAAAATGCAAAAAACGAAATCAAAAGCGTTCCTTCTTGGGAGAAAATCCGGGAAAAAGATTTTAGCTATTTTTAACCTAAAATTCACATTGGGAAGCCTGCAAAAAATATACAGACATTTTAAAAATGGCATTGCTTAGCACCTAGAGGTGGTAGAAAAATGATACACATACCATTGGAAAGCTCATAACCTCTAGTTTCCATATTGGTATATAACGTCTTTGTACTATTATTAGGTTTTGAGCTATCCTCTGAAGTATACACAAGTTTTAAAAATGCAGTTTTTTCTTGAGAATTTTAAGTTTGATACTTGTTACACAAACCTTTTTTAGATTATATTACATAACACCTTGGAGTTATAATTATTATTAGTTATATAATTATTTTATATAGGTAAAATTTTATATTTTGGGTACTTTCAATTTTAGCTTAATTAAAAATTGTCTTTGAAATGTGTACAGTTTGTAGTAAGAACCAGGGATGGAGGGGGGGGAGTTTATACACTTATAGGAAATGAAATTCCGTATAAATTTTTGCCTTGGATGTTTTTGGGCTTGTTGTTATAGTTATTAACCTTTTTGTAAAATTTCTTATATGATCAAATCTACCAGTAAAACTTTAAAAATTGAATTTTGGCACTTTTCTTCTACGGGCTAGTAGGTTAAAACAGCCCCCAAAACACTAAAATCTAAGGTCTGAGCATATTTTTTGAGATATCAAGCCAATTTTTTTAATGTAAACCTTTTTTTCATAATTAAGCTAAGTAGTCACTAAAGATTTCATTTTGTCACTTTCCTTCTTGGGGTTAGTGGGATATAACACCCCCCAAAACACTAAAATTTAAGGCTTGAGCTTACTTTTAGAACTATCAAGATGTTTTTTTTAATTAAAATTTATTCTCCTAATTGAGAAAAGCAGCCACTAAAGATTTGTTTTGGCACTTTCCTTCTTGGGTTAGTGGGGTAAAACAACCTCTTAAACATTTAAATTACATCTTAGTATCATATTTTGCCCTGGCTATTTGGACTTGTTGTTATAGTTATCAAATGATTCTTTTTTAATATTTTCTTATAAGATTGGATCTACCTTTAAAGCTTTAAAAATTAAATTTTGGCACTTTTCTTTAGGGGCTTTTGGGGTAAAAAAGCCCCTAAAACACTAAAATTGTAAATAATGAGATTATTTTTAAAGGTATCAAGCTAATTTTTTAATGTAATCATTTTTCACATAATTGAACTAAGTAGTCACTAAAGATTTCATTCTGGCACTTTCCTTCTAGGGTCTAGTGGGGTAAAACACCCCCCAAAATACAAATATTTTGAGTTCTGTGCTTATTTTCAAAGATATCATGTTGAATTCTAATGAAAACTTATTTCACATAATGAAAAAAAAAATTATTTAGTCCTTGAAAGAGAGTGCCTAATTGAAATCTATAGTGATTTGAAAAAAAAGTATTTATTAACAAAATCAGCCCAATATTTTTAAAAATAAGTTTTAGTAGTTTTGGAGCAGTTTTACCCCACTAGTCCATAGAAGGAAAGTGCCTAACTTAAGTTTTACTGGTAGTTTAATCATATAAGAGATTTTACAATGATCAGGTTTATAACTATAACAACAAGCTCAAACATCCAGAGCAAAATTTTATACTGAATTTCATTGCCTATAAGTGTATAAACTCTCCTTCTCACCTTGGATCTTATAAGTTTACAATTAGGGGGGGGGGGGGGGTTTCACCCTACTATCCCTTAGAAAGAAAGTGTTTAAACTAGCCCCTAGAAGAAAAGTGCCAAAATTCAATTTTTAAAGTTTTACTGGTAGATTTTACAAAACAAGCCCAAAAACATCCAGGGCAAAAATTTATACTGAATTTCATTTCCTATAAGTGTATAAACTCCCCTCCTCCCTCCTTGGTTCTTACTACAAACTATACACATTTCAAAGACAATTTTTAATTAAGCTAAAATTGAAAGTACCCAAAATATAAAATTTTACCTATATAGAATAATTATATAACTAACTATAATTATAACTCCAAGGTGTTAAGTAATATAATCTAAAAAAGGTTTGTGTAACAAGTATCAAACTTAAAATTCTCAAGAAAAAACTGCATTTTTAAAACTTGTGTATACTTCAGAGGATAGCTCAAAAACTGATAATTATACAAAAACGTTATATACCAATATGGAAACTAGAGGTTATGAGCTTTCCAATGGTATGTGTATCATTTTTCTACCACCTCTAGGTGCTAAGCAATGCCATTTTTAAAATGTCTGTATATTTTTTATACAGGCTTGCCAATGTGAATTTTAGGTTAAAAATAGCTAAAAATCTTTTTCCCGGATTTTCTCCCAAGAAGGAACGCTTTTGATTTCGTTTTTTGCATTTTTCATTAGTCTATATATGTATATATCAGAATCTGTAATAATCTCAGATAGCCCCTTTCAAAAAACTGCTTTTTCCTTCCGGCGACTAGTGTTATGCAATGTTTGTAATGCATATCCTATTATATAAAGTAGTAAGCTTTTTTCTGTCTGTAGCGAAAGAACTCGCTAACCACTAACCCGATATGATTCTCCTTTACAGTGAAGCTTCTTAAAGGTCATGAGGTGGCTTTAGGCTATGTTTGCCCTTCCCCTTTGAATATAAAGCCCCTAGATGCTAGGGGCGCAACCTCTAGTAGTATAAAAAAGGTATAAAATAGTATATCCATCTAAATGTTTTTCATAAAAGTTTTTTTGGACAAAATTGAAAAACCCAACAATTTAAAACTATAGATTTTCTCTAAATCCAATCTGTTCATAAATAAAACATATCATGGCTTTTTATCGCCGCGCTACTTAGAAACCAATAGTCTTTGGGGTATTTAACTGAGAATTTTAAACTGTTTGAATTTCTGAATTATAGAAAGGTTACCTTATTTTAAAAGTTTCGTAGTCGACCTCCTTATCAAGTCTGAAAACAATTTTGCCTTCGGGTTCACCGTCTGCCTCTGTCTTGTCCTCCCTCCTGGTCGGTCTGACCGCTCGGGTCACTCGCCTCTTCACTCGAGAGTGGGCCAAACTATTGTCCTCGGCAAGGGCAGGTGAATCCTAACAATTTTAAATATTAACAGATTTTTCTAATTTTCGTTAGAGGATTTTTACTTATTTACTTATTTTTAGTTGGGCGTGATTTAATCTTAAATTAAAGTATTACACACTCATACATACATCCACCCCCCCCCCCCCTTAAAATTTGGTTTTTAATTTCTAAAACTGACCTCAACAATATTTGTATCCTCAAAGTTGATATAGACAAGAGCAGGTTTGCTTGTTAACACGGGTTTCGAACCACTGTCTTCTGCTTGTACCTGGAAATAAAAAATAATCAGAAAAAATACACAACATACTTTTAACTTTTGTTCTTAATTGGGCTTCGATTATAATCCGAATTGCCTTTATAGTATTTTACTGTTCGAAAAGGTCGGATTTTTCATTAAATATTTGACTTTTGAGTATAGCAAAGCTAAATAATTGAGAATATACATTGTTCATGATACATATTATTTGTTTATAGGCCCACTTACCTCAAGGCTATACTTTGGGTGCTATCCCTAAAGCGCCTAGCAAGCACAGACTCCCTTTATTCATGCCTAGCCCCTGCAGGACTACCTTTAATTAAAATAACCTAATCTAACCTGACTTGAAGTAAAAATTAACACACAAAAAACTACCCTCCCCTTTAATTTTATTTATGTTAAAAAAAGCGGGGAAAGGGTTTATGTGCTTGATTATGTACTTTGAGGGAAACCGCCAAACTGTTTATGCTCTTATGCTCTTCTTTGATGTTACAGCTGTTACCATATTTATTAAAATGCAACGTCTATATGTTATCTAAGTAAACCAAAGCTCTTTATAGTTTCTATAAAAATGACGTCATACAATACAAATGACCAATGATAGGCCAATACACAGACTAAATTACCAATGACAGGAATATACATTTTAATTGCCCAATGGTAGACCAATATGATAGGATTTGGCAGGATTATTAGGTATACCTGGATGAGATACATGCGCTGGTTTGGTTTCTCAGTCAGCACAACCTCGCCAGTCTGAGGGACCACAACAAACGGTGCTCCCGCCAGGCGGATTGCCCGGTAGATAATCTTATCGCCGTCCGCGTCCTTTGCAACCACTTCGCCAACACTCTCAAATCTGATAAAGGGTTCGTGAAATTTTTTAGTAGAGAAGCTACTCTCTAATTCACTTTGTCTGTCCGTGCGTCAGTCTTTTCTTTCTCAGCGCCTATTTAAGATAAATAGCTTAATTTTTTGTAAGGATTTCCTTTACCAATTAGCATCTAATATTTTAATTACTTGATCCGTCGGTCTGTCGGTCATGCTTCAAAATTATACTTAATTTTTTCATAAAGTTTTCATGATTTTCTATTATTATCGCATGTGTATAGTGTATACTAAGTAGTTTTCTGTTTTCTGACTAAAATGTAATCATAATGTTATTGCTGCATTGTCATATTATTTGTCCATGTTTTAAATCAGGACTCGGCAGCCGCGCGTCACCCGCGTTTAAGCCTCAGTGAAATCGCCATACTAAATTTCAGCTGGATGTTTAGACCTGTTCCGAAATATACAATTAATGTTTTCGATTTTTTTTATTCTCACAAGTAGGTTTAGATTTGAGAATTTTTTCGCGACTGCTTTACATTATTTAAAAAATTTACCTTCTAGTATCTAAAGGCGCAGCAAATGTGAAAATATTTTGCTTGAAGATGGGCGGATTGTCATTAACATTGAGAACATTGACCCGTCCCTCTGTAGCCAAAGATTCGCCAGTTTCTGGTTGCTGCGCTACTACTCTATACCTGTAGAAAAAGGATGCTTAGCAGTTAGCCTAAATTATTATTATGAAATTGCTAATCATAGTAATAATCCGTCATAAAAGATTTCAAAACTATTAATTGGGTGGTACAAGTAAGCAGTGTCATGAAATTTCCACCAACGGTTTTAAACTAGAGAAGAGGTAATTTTGTTTATCATAATTGGTGAATACAACAATTTATCGTCAACAACACTGCCATAATTATGAGTTTTCATTTCTATAGATTTTTAAACAAAATGTGAGAATTATTTTCTAGAAAGGGAACATTGGTCTGTTTATTACACTAGTCCCCAAAGTTTTATTCAAACGTTTTCTTTTTGTTACCTTAACAACTTGGTTGACTTTGAATTGAATTTTAATTGCTTGGTTCATTACTTTGAGTGTTCAAACATTTCAACCACTAATTGTAATCTACTTACTTGATAACCGGATCCTTTTCATGATCAAGAGGCACAAGAGTCTTCAGTAATATTACAGTGCTGTTCTCTGTCACATAGATAGGAGTTGCTGATAGCTGCTTTCTAGCCTTCACAGGGTAGATAGATACCTAGATAGATGGATACAATATATTAGGGTAGCTAATAAATGATTTCTAGCCTTCACAGAGTAGATAGATACCTATATAGATAGATACAATATATTAGGGTAGCTTATTTCTAGCCTTCACAGGGTAGATAGATACCTAGATAGATAGATACAATGTATTAGGGTGGCTGATAACTGCTCTCTAGCCTTCACAGGATAGATGGATAGATATTGTATATTAGGGCAGCTGATAGCTGATTTCTAGCCTTCACAGGGTAGATAGATAGATACTGTATATTAGGGCGGCTGATAGCTGCTTTTTAGCTTTCACAGGGTAGATGGATACTTAGATAGATACAATATACTAGGGTAGGTAATAACTGATTTCAGCCTTCACAGGATAGATGGATAGATACAATATATTATGGTAGGTAATAACTGATTTCTAGCCTTCACAGAATAGATAGATAACTAGATAGATAGATACAATATATTAGGGTAGCTGATAGCTGCTTTCTAGCCTTCACAGGGTAGATAGATACCTAGATAGATAGATACAATATATTAGGGTGGCTGATAACTGCTTTCTAGCCTTCACAGGGTAGATAGATACCTAGATAGATAGATACAATATATTAGGGTGGCTGATAACTGCTTTCTAGCCTTCACAGGGTAGATAGATACCTAGATAGATAGATACAATATATTAGGGTAGCTGATAACTGATTTCTAGCCTTCAAAGGGTAGATCGATGCCTAGATAGATAGATAGATAGAATAAATTTGCTTTGCGAATTCTTATCAATTTTATAATAATTAATCGAATATGAAGCAGCTTATAGTGCTTAATAAAAAGTCACGTCAAAATACAAATAACCAATGATAGGCCAGTATATATTGTAATTGACTAATGGTAAATGTATCCTGGCCTATCATAAGTTGAAAGAAAAAAATAAATCAATTACGTACCTGTATATTATGGTTATGCCTGCCCTGTATGTGGAGTGTGCCAGCATCCTGACCAGCAGGCAGGTTCTCTGTCACCTGGCCAATATGACCGCTTGGATCCAACTTCCAGCGTAACAAAGAATCATGGGTTCTAACATGAACCTGAAATATTTAAAAATTATTGATTTTTTCTATATTAATATTTTTTATGAAATTAGAATAAATCACCAATTTTGATGTACAGTTAAGATATCTTTAACGACTTAAGCATTCCAATTTAAGAAGCTTCAAATAGCTCCGATCCTGGGATGATTTATGGCTATTTATTAGTAAATTAAAGTTTTTGGATGGTTTCAGTCTATTTTTTACATCCGTTTTCTTCCCCATTAAATAAAGAGCTCCTAGATGTTTGAGGCGAAGCAACAAGTAACAAGACATAACAATTCCTAATTTGTATGTGTCAGTGTGTTGCTTAAGATCTTTAGAATGGCTGTACCAGACTTCCTCCCCTCCAGAGCCCCCACCATAAGCCCCCCCCCCCCATCCTACTGATGACAACCCGGACCGGAAACGGACAACGAGCAGCCAACACAACAACAATGGCTGTACATTAAAGTAATAAAATAGGGGGGTAGTTGTAAAATAACTGTATGTCCACATGGTGGGGTCTTTGAAAATTAGCCAATAGCGCCAGAAAAATTAACACTGCAAAGTCGCAACAAAAGAGCAGAAATCAGTTCGCTAGCAGACGAAAAAGGTCCCTACAACTGGAACCAGGTAGTTGTCTGGGTTTTACATCTATACTTATACATTTATTGGCTTGACTATATTTGCTTACCTGTAGTATATGTATTTCTGTGGTAAGATTATTATTATCAGGTGACTATATTTGCTTACCTGTAGTATATGTATTTCTGTGGTAAGATTATTATTATCAGGTGACTATATTTGCTTACCTGTAGTATATGTATTTCTGTAGTAAGATTATTATTATCATGTGACTATGTTTGCTTACCTGTAGTATATGTATTTCTGTGGTAAGGTTATTATTATCAGGTGACTATATTTGCTTACCTGTAGTATATGTATTTCTGTGGTAAGGTTATTATTATCAGGTGACTATATTTGCTTACCTGTAGTATATGTATTTCTGTAGTAAGATTATTATTATCATGTGACTATGTTTGCTTACCTGTAGTATATGTATTTCTGTGGTAAGGTTATTATTATCAGGTGACTATATTTGCTTACCTGTAGTATATGTATTTCTGTGGTAAGGTTATTATTATCAGGTGACTATGTTTGCTTACCTGTAGTATATGTATTTCTGTGGTAAGGTTATTACTATCAGGTGATTATGTTTGCTTACCTGTAGTATATGTATTTCTGTGGTAAGATTATTATTATCAGGTGACTATATTTGCTTACCTGTAGTATATGTATTTCTGTAGTAAGATTATTATTATCATGTGACGCACTCTCATGTGATACAGCTATTGAAAAATTTGAATCTAAAAAAAAAAATCTTAATCTTAATTTTTTCTCTATAAAATTTGCATATGAAAATAGATTGATCTTTACTTAAGTTCAATCTTTATGTTGTTATTTATATATAACAAAAGAAATTAGAAGATATCTTTGCTAGTTTACAGGGAGGGAGAGGACAATGGACCTTTTATTACACTGGTCCTCAAAGTTTTATAATAATCGTTCTTTTATTTGTTGGCTTAACAACTTTGGGGATTGTTGAAGTTTTGATTGGATTGTTCATTAAGTTGAGTATCCAAAAACCACTGACTGTGATATACAGAAGTGGTTATTTTGTGTATGATTATTGGGGATGTACATCAATTTATTGGCAATTGTCTTCTCCCTTTAGATCCCAAGACTGACCTTCTTTATCACACATTGTATCAGTAAGAATGAGATGACCAGAGTTGAGCAAGTAGAAGCTGTCAGCTGCCGGACTCTGCACCAGTTCGAGTCCCGGCGCCATGGAAAACTTCTTTATTACGGTACCTAGAATAATTATATTATTTAATGATAAAGATACATTGCTGATAGTATATCCTTATATGAAAAATAACAGTATGGCTGTCAGACTATCTATTCCGAAAGATCTTGTTAAACGCTGAGCCGATTTCGTATTCTTTTGAAGTGAAGCCTCTTATAGGTTCCCGAAAAGGTTTTTAGTTATATTAGGTTAGGTTAACCCAACCCAAGAAAAAACATCCTTAAAAAATCAAAACCCTTAAAACTAGATATTTTTTACTTTCAAAAAGTAAAATTGAAAATGATGCTGTGAGTATTGGTGCAAAAAATATGACGTAACAAAAAAAATTAGCCAATGAGAGGCCGTTATTGACCAATGGTAAAATTTAAAGTGGACTCTCATTGGCTAATTTTTTTGTTACGTCATATTTTTTGCCGTTATTGACCAATGGTAAAATTTATAGTGGACTCTCATTGGCTAATTTTTTTTGTTACGTCATATTTTTTGCACCAATACTCACAGCATCATTGAAAATGATAGGTAGGTAGTCGAGTTCCCTACCCTAATCTTCGAGCCAGGTGTAAATAGAGGCCTCTAGGGGCGTAACCACTGGTACTTAAATAAGGCAATCTAAAATTGCTTGGGTAATGGGTTAACTAATTCTGTGAAAAAGATTACTACTCTTGTTTATGTAAATTTTTGTTAGATTATTAATTATGGATTTTATTGTTCTTCTTAATATGTCATTTGTATTAAAAATTTCTTTTTGGAAATGCAACAACTAATCTAAATAACTTTTTATTTTACCTATAGATGCATTAGATGGTAAGTGTAGACTACTGACATCTTGACTTATTGACGCCCAGGCTATGTCGGACAACCAGCCTATCATACACAAACATATGCACATCCAATCTTTTATTACAAACATCCTCATTTTGATTGGGGGATTTTTAAAATGTTTTTTATAACTAATTTTGTATGACTAAAAATCACATCTTGGGGGGGTCAAGGATCACTAAGATTCTTGTGAGAGATTCACTCGGTTCATTAAATCATTTTACTTCCATTTTTGTCTGAAAAAAAAACATCAAATTAATATGAAAATTAAATAAAATATCATAAACAATTAGTCATATAAGAGAGTAATAGTTCACCTAAAGAAAAAACTATTAAGCCTCCTTTCTTTCCGCCAGCAAAAAACGTACTTTTAAAAATAAAATGTGTTTTCTGCAGGTTTAAACAGTAAACACTTAAAACCAAAAACCTTCTTTGAAAAGGTCGTCTTACAAAGTACTATTTGTAAATTTGTTAGTTCAATGCACCACAAAAAAAAATATTAAATATGGAGGGATGCAAATAGACAATTCAAAAATAGAGTTGTTGAATCAATTTTTATTTTTGATAAAGATGGAGTGATAGGGCAACTGAATAATATTGCATCAGTATTTTCACAGTTTAAATAAAACATAGTTTTGACTGACAGAACATTCACAGACAAAATCTTAATATTAATTTGAAAGTATAACTTTAGTTAGGTATACTATTATTTACTTATAATAGATGATATGGGATATAGAAAATTTATTTTGAAGATACTAGCGGCTGCGCCCCTGCATCTAGTAGACAGGTAAAGCAGAAAAATTGTCTAAAGCCATACCGGGACCTATGTAAGGCATCCATAGTTATCGAAATCTCAAGCTGTTTTTATATCAACATATTTTTAAAATGATTTTCTATCAAATATTTCTATTAAGTTGTTCTCTTATGCACAAATATAAATTAGAAACTCAACCAGCCAATAAGAAAACGAGAAAGGAAGAGAGAAAGAGAAAAAAGAAGAGAGAACTGGAGAGAGAGATGTTAGTTTTCCCGTGGGATATTAACCTGGGGGTTCTACCACATCCGAGAAAATGCTAAAAAATAGCATAGCAGCTTGCTTGTATATCTTAATCTTGTGTTAACTAGTAGCATAAGATCTACCAATCTATGATTGGCCAAAGGATTCTCACTTCCAGTCTCCTTGTGCACCTAAGTCCTAGCTTCAGATAATCAGGGCTACAACAACAACAACAGCAGCAAGATCTAACTGCTAAACATATATGAACCACCCATTTAGGAAATCTTCATATGAGGTTTATATCTATTTTGGTTAAGGATATATAGGTTGGCTCTCTCCTACCAAGTGCATAATTATAAATATATATAAAAAAAATCATTTTCTTTTTGTCTAAAACCCCCACCTTTATCTAAGGTCTAAATCACAATTTATTAAATCAAACGGATCTTTTTTAAAGGATTTTCTGCTGATATAATAACTACTGAAAAAGTTTTAAGCTTTATTTTGTTATCCAAGGGTTTAGATATATAATGCAATTTTGCTATTAAAGTACAAGTCTTTATGGGGAATCGAATGAACACCATTAACCCGACGACTCACAACTTTAAAGCGGAATAATATTCTACAAACTTTTACAAAGATTTTAAACTTTTTAGGATTTCTTGCTGAAGCTTTTAAAAATCTTAATAAAAACTGTCAACTTTAGTTCTTTTTTTTTGAAAGGACAATCATTTTGTATTTATATTTAAAGGAAAAGAAATATAAAGTATTGTACAGTGTGTTCCTTTGATATTACAGTTTTCATCGGGAAATGTTAAATTGTAATCTTTTAGTACAAAGAAAATGTACCTCAGGCAAATAATTGCACAAAATAATTTGTAGAGGGAACATAGACGTCCAAAAGTGGGGGCAAATGGATGTTAACCCCTCATCCATCCTTCATTTTACCCCCTGAAAATAAAAAGCTTGGACATCCCTTAGGGGGGAGGAGAATTTATAATTGGCTTAGATGTACATTCCTTTATCCATTCTAAATTCCCTGAAATTTATCTGCTATTGTCCCCTCCCTCCATTGTGTGATATAAAGTTGTTAATTTTTATTTAAAAATTCATATTTATTATGTAGGACAAGTTCTCTTAAAAAGCAAAATTTGTTACCATTTTGCTGCCTCGCATAAGGTTACAATGATCATAAAGGTAGAGCCAATGGACGATTAATTAATCAACACCTCAATCTCAATCATTAAATTTGACCAGCAGAAAATTTTAAGGAAAAATCTCTCATTTGTGTAACCTTGCAGCATAACGTTTCATTTAATGTAAATGAAAAATTAAGTATGAATAAGATTCTAAGATCTATAGAACGCGTCTGGAGGTTTAATAAATAATAAAAGGGCATTAAACTTTGTCAACTATAAATAACCAGAGAGAAAGGGGAAATTGGACTGAAAAATACACCGGTACCCAAAGTTTTTTATCATGCTTCCTCATTAAATGACACAAAAACTTTGGGTATTTTAATTTATCTTGATTTGTTGGTTCCAAACTTTTTGACTAATATTCCTAACCTAGAATAGGGTTAATTTTGTTTTTCATCATTTTTTTGTATAGTGTATAATAATTAATCATTCCTTGTCTTATCCCTTTAGATCCCTGTAAATAACAAAGTACATACAATCGAAAAATATTAAAACCAATAAATATTGCAAGAATCAAATAAAAATGTAGGTATACCTGCTTTAACAACATTACTGAAAAACTATTTTTAATGCATTTAATAGTAATATTTTTAATTATAATAATTTTCCATAACAATTAAATATACTGTTTTTTCCTTCCTGTTGTATTATTTAATTTCTCCTTTACATAAAAGTGTCCTGCAATACTACCGGTATAGTTTACATACATTGTAACCAAAAGGCAAACGATAGCTATCCTTGATTCTGAAGGGATAAGACAACGGCCGATAAATTGATGTACATCCAATGATGATACAGAAAACTACTCCTTCTGTAGATTACAATTAATGTCTGAAGCGTTTGGACACTCAACCTAATAAACCAACAAATCAAATTTCAATAAAGTCCCAAAGATGTTAAGCTGACGAATAAGAAAACGTTATCATAAAATTTGGGGACTAGTGTAATAACAGACCATTATCCCCATTCTTTCTCTGAAGTACACCAGACCCAAAAGAAACTTAGCTGAAAAGTATTCACACCATTTCTCCCTCTTGATCAACCACCACAAATCCCGATAGCCTGATATCTAGTTGCCGAATGTGTACGCAGTTTCCTGAGTGTTTCCCCATCCTAGCTCAATATTTACTACTAGCTTAAAAAGCTTCAAACTTTAAAAAAAATATCAAAATTTGAAAAATTCAAATTTATAATGTATAAATCGTTTATACATTCAAATTTAGATTTTTTGAGGGAAGTTTGAAGATTTTTAGCTAGTAGTAAATATTGAGCTAGGATGAGGAAACACTCAGGAAACTGCGTACACATTCGGCAACTAATTCGGAGGTCATCCAAATCCCGACTAGGGCAATTCTATAAACGCTTTCAAACTTTAGGATAACATTGAAATTACAGTCAATGACACCATTATGTTTTGGTGTAATATGACAGCAATAAATATCTTAGGAACCAACTTAAACTTTGCACTTTGAATGCATTAGGCACTCTCTCGGCCGGTAGACGCAAGTATTATATAATTATGCCAGAAAAAGGATAAAATAACAAGGACAAACAATACTATGCTCAAAAGTAGCGTAACAATATAAAGACACTATAATGAATTTAACAGATATCTAACATATATAAGGAAGTTTTTCTTGTCTAAATAATTACCTAGAAAAAGACTTGGTACGTTGGGTTTCCTTTTCATGCCTTTTGCAAAGCACATAAGTTGAATATTAAACTTATGAAAATTTAATATTGAATAATATGCAGTAAATATGAAGTTAAATTGGATAAATTCAGGGAAAGAGGGGATATTGGGACTGTACATAATAATGTCACTCAAAGTTTTATAAATCAGAATTAAGTGCTCTTAGAAATTTTATTAAACTTTGATTGGCTGGTTCAAACTAAGAGTGTCTAAACTTTTAACCAATATTTTAAATCTACAGATGGTGTAATCTGTGAATCATACTTAAGGGAATGTACATTTATCGTCCACTCTCTTATCCCTTTAGATCCCTGAATAAATAAAAGTTGTTATAGCCTAAACTGCCTAGGCACAAATAAATTGGCAACTCAAAATATAAAAGTGAGGAATAAACCAGGAATAAAGGGGTAGGGCATTGGACGGTAAGTTGTTCTACACTCGCCATGTTCAACAAAATCAAAGCAGTATTTCTTTTCCTTATTTGTTTGTAAGGATAATTATTGAAAAGAAAGAGATGTAGAATAATTTAAGCACTCTTTGACTTACAAATTGTAAAAAGGGGGATTGGAAAAGCTATAAGAGAATTAATCAGTTTTGATGTTAATTGGTGAAAGCAGGTGTAAATTTGGCATAAAATTGATGCAGTTTTGACAATATTGGATGTATTTTTGTCACTAGACATGTAATCAAAGTATTGAATACCTGTAAATGTCATTATTAGATGTATTTATGGCAGTTACTTTACTGTATTTTTTGCAAAATTTTATATATTTTGACAAAATCAAGACGTATTTCTGCTGGTTATGACATGGCAGGGTGCCACATATTTGCTATGTAAAGAATGTTTAATATTAAAAGTTGTGTCAATTCTTCAATATCAACAATAGATGTAGAAAATACGTGGATATTATGACAGGGGAAAAATTGTCGTCAATTTAGCTTTCTATTTCCTCTATCATTTATTGGTCATTTCTTTCATCCAGAAGAAGGGGAGGGGATGGGTTAAAGGGGGATTCGTCATTTTAGCCCACTAAAAGTTTCATTTCGTTAGAGTACAATATAATCTGGTGTAAGATCCAAGTAACAATAAATCCATTATATTAAAAGGACTCTCCACAGAAAAATCAACTTTGGATTTTTGAAAATCTAACCTGAAATTATTATTCTCTGTTCAATTTTAGGCATTTTTTGTTTTTGTGGCATCGCGATCGAAGCCCTTTGAAATTTTTTACCTCCTTTAAGTGAATCCTCCCGCCATTTGATTTGTGCTGCTTTAGTGATTTTTAGCTTCTATTTTTGCCGCCGTTGCCGCATTCATCGCCCTTCGCCGCCACTACTCCGCTGTTCATCGCTTTTTAATACATGCTCCCCTCTCCCTTGTTCAGAAATTAAATGGAGGCTGGTGGTGTTGTGTATAGCAACGTACGCAATGTATAGCGGAGTAGTGGCGGAGAAGGGCGATGAATGCGGCAACTGCGGCAAAAGATGGTTATATTTGGCGGAGGCGAACACAAAATGGAGGCGGCAGGATTGTCAAGTCAAGGAAGAGGATAAATCGTAGAGCGGCCGGTTGCAATGGAGCAAATGTTCTTTAGCGGCAAACATATATTGAGTGGAGGAAAGTGTAGTATATATTGTTATAGCGGCAGTACAATTAGGCGGCGGACAAAATTTTCAAAGGGCTTCGATCGCGATGCCACAAAAACAAAAAATGCCTAAAATTGAACAGAGAATAATAGTTTCAGATTAGATTTTCAAAAATCCAAAGTTGATTATTCTGTGGAGAGTCCTTTTAACCCATGTAGTTGTTGCAACAATATTAGCATACACGGTTTATATCAGGAATCTGAAGGGATAAGACAATTGACGATTAATTGGTTTACCTCCAATTATGATAAACAAAATTAACCCTTCTTTAGATTGAATTATTTCATAATAAAGTTTTGTGCAAACCAATACAATTAAATTAAAGTCCAAAAGTTTTGATGCCATCCAATGAGAGGCCGCGTTTAAAAATCATAATTTACTGTCCAATGTCTCATCCCTTTCTGGGATAAGTATGATAGAGCAGCAATAACAAGCTAAATATGTTTTTAATAAAGATTTTTTATTTCTTTTGATATGTTGGCTATGTTAAATGAAAATAAAGCAGTAAACTCCAGAATAGTATCTGATGACTTATTCAGTAAAAGTAATTTTTAAATAATTCTATTTAAACCAATTTTGATCATATCCAGCAGCACCTTAGATTATCGCTCAAGAAAACATTCAGTAATTCATCCCAGAAGAGCCTGCGTGAATGCTGTATTCCTGAAGATCAATAATCATATAATAGGACAGACAAACGGACATGTTATATTTTAAACTAACTGCACTACTAAAATGTTAAAAGAGTTAACCACCGCTAGCTAACTTTTAGTTCTATTCTTTACCCCACATACATAAATTTTAACTTTTACACCCAGGGATCTTAAGGGGTAAGACAATGGACGACAATTGTCCAATCCGCAGATTATCATTTTTGAGAAAAAAAATTTGTATAACCAAATTAAGATTTAATCAAAGTCCCCAACGATTTTTGGAAAATAAATAAGAGAATTTGTTTATAAAATATTAGGTAAGAACATTCCCATTTCCCCTCAGCATAAAGATCTTTTTTTTGCAAAATCTGTTTAATCGCATCAAATCGGAGACTTATGTTATATGATGTAGTTTAAACAAGGATGACAACATCCATAAAAGCGAAGCACTGAAACGGTAGGACAAACGGACATTAACACTTGTATAGTATCTGAACTGAAAAATCGGAACATAAATGTATAAATGTCGAATCAAAATTGTAGGTAAAATTGTTGAAAAACTGCTTAAAAACAGGATAATGTTTATGGACATACTTACATTTTTGAACTTGATTATAGAGTTGCTTCGCTTATAATATTGTTCTTTGTTGTCCCAGGAATCAATATACCAAAAATCAGATCAAACGGATAATTAAAACACTTGAAAATTTGTTGTTAAAAAGTAGAAAAATCAACATGTTTAAAATGGACGTACGGACATTCTGGTAATGATTATAGAGTTGCTACGCTTTCTAAATCGTACCCAACTACTACAGGAATCATCATACAAAGTTTGAAATCGATAGGACAATTCTAACATGCCTAAATTAACGAATAAAAGCTATCTATCTCGGACGGACGGACCGACCCTAATTATAGAAAAGCTTCGCTTTTAACAATATATATAATTGATATATTCAGATGAGAGTTTAGGGCAAAATATATAGCATTTAAGAAATTTCAATAACCAGCATGAGTTATCTGTTATTCTATACATTCTATTCATAAAAATATGATTTAGTAAAATTTAAATGTTACTTTTGTTTGCTTGTTTTTCAGTCTGAAAATGGATTTATGAGTATCTGAATTAACTTTACCTATCTAAAATAGAAAATCTTTTATTCTAAAATTCATACGTATATTATGAAAGCTGTAATAAATTTGAATGAATATGAAAATATAAAATTCAGAACATAAATATATGTATTAAGTACACTGTTAAAAATTAGTGCTATGTATATCAAACTTCTTTTTTTAAATCAGTTTTCGAATATTTTCGTTATCTAACAGAATGACAGTTATAATTCTCCTATACAAAGTTGCTTTTCACAAGTCCAAGCAAGGTTTATAACTATTCCAATAAATCGCACCTCAAAAGACCTCCAAAAAAATGAACTTTTTCTGTAAAAAACTCTAAAAAAAAGTTTTAAAATTACAATATTTATTTTTTAGAGTGTATATATGTTAATATGGTAATGCCATTACTAGGATTTAATTACCTAAAACTTTCTCTAAATGTGAATTTCAGTTCTGTATAGCAAAACCAGGAATGTAATGTACAAACATTTTGTTTAAAATTGATTTAAATAAATTGATTTTTTTCCTTAAGAATAAATATGAAAAAAAAATTTCTTATATATTTATTATTATTTTCCTTGTTGTCTACCAAAAGCAGAATATCAGATTCAAGGATAAGGAAAAGATTAATTTTATCATCCATTGTCCTATTGTATTTTAATCAATAAATATTCATGAAGTAAAATAAAACGGGCCCCCAAAGTTTTATAAACACGTTTTCTCTTTTGTAGACTTAAAAACTTTGGGTACTTTCATTCAATACTGATTGATTGATACAAACTAGCAGTATCATAACTTTTACTAAAGGCCGTTTTGTTGATAATAATTGGAGGTGTACATCAATTTATCGTCCATTGTCTTATCCCTTAAGATCCCTGTCAATTAGTGCATTTTCAATATCTAGAATTAGATGTCTGTTTTTGATAACCATTATCGGCAGCAAAACTAATTTATACGTTTTCCTATTCGTTGGCTTAACAACTTTGGCGAATTATATTGAATTTTTATTTGTTGTTTCAAGTTGAGTGTCTAAACGTTTTAACCACCCATTGTAATCTAGAGAATGGGTAATTTTGTGTATCATCATTGGGGATATACATCAAATTATCGACCATTGTCTTATCCCTCAATTAAACTGCTTATTAAAAATACATTTTATTACAAAAAATAAGTTTCTGGCATTTAGTCTGTAATGTGTTAATGGAAATATCATTACTTGGATCTTACACCAGATTATTATGTGCTCTAATAAAGTTGAACTTGCAGCTCCCTAAAAAAACGATCCCTTCATCCAACCCCTTTACCCCGTTCCCTTACCTCCTACTGGATGAGCGAACTGACTAATAAGTTATCAACCTGAAACGACGACAGTTTACTACCTGCCAGAATATCCAAGTATATTCTATATCCATTAATGTGTAATACCTAGGTCTCAACTTAAATATGACAAATATCCTTTGGAAAAAAAACGATTTTATTTGATTTTACACTTTAAAATATGCATAACAGTATATTTTATGCATATTTATTTTTAGGTCAACACATTTATGCTTTGGATATATGAGAGTTGTGATATTAAAGTACACCTCCCATAACGATAAACAAAATTACCCCTTCTGTAAATTGAATTATTGGTGAAAAATTTTAACACTCAATGTTGGTACAATCAAATCAAGATTTAATATAATTCATAAAGTTTTTGAGCCAACGAATGACAAATCGTGTATATAAAACTTCCTCCCACCCTCCCTGGCAATAAGAACAACCATAAAAAAAACATTAATTAGTAGTCAGCACGATGCTTTCACTTTAACAAGGGTGTATGTATAGATTATTAAATTGAGTGTATAATCAGAAATATGTATTCATATAAATAGATTTAAAATTATTGGATGTAGTACCATATTTTCGCCTACTCTAAAAAAATGATGATTTATATAACGATACCCCGATCCACCCTTTTTATCCGATCCTCTCCCCCTTACTGGAGTAAATTACTTACTAATAAATGAGGATTATTGTAGCAACCTAAATTGACGACCAAATTTCCCCTGTCATAATATCCACGTATATTATATCCACTTTTATATAAATTTGTGCATCAGCCTTGTGGACTTATACCAGCTTACCATACCCATACCAGAATAAATTTTCAATATTAATTCAGAGCCGTTTAGACAGATTATTCACATTTTTTTACTATTACATAAAGTATAAGATTTTTTTGTAACTAAACAAATTAAGTTCTCCATTAAGGGAATAATATTATTATAGGCCCTGGAATGTTTTAGGCTATTTTAATTCTAATTTTATTCTTGAGATGGTTTAGGAACAATTTTTAAAAGCTAAGTTAAATATATTGATTTTCGAGAAATGGCCCCTTAAAAATAATAACCCCGCTAACTTGTAAAAAGAAAGAAAAATATTTAAAGAATAAGACTTGAAATAAAATTAAAATAATCTCAGTTAAAGATTACCTAACATTTCGAGAAATTAGAACAAATTCTATAAACTTTTGAAGGACATCTAAAAAAAAGGTAAGTTTCCCCCGTCTTGATCTGTGGACGGGTGGTAGTATAAAGTAGTGGTTATTATAATATGCATTTCAATCTACAGCCACTGTGCTCTACACGGTGCAAGGGATACCTTAATGCAACAACAAAAATCCACTAAAATCATATAACAATTTTTACTGTTATTTACTGTATAAGAGTAATACTTATCTCATTATATAGGCTTATTTGACTTCATTTTAGCTATACTATAATTTGTGGTTATATAAGTATGCATTACTTTTACAAAATTCTTCATATAGTAAAAATTTTCTTTTACATTACCTTATTTTCCTGATAAATAAGAGAGGAAGGGAACATATTATTTGGTTCCCAATGTTTTATTAAAAACATATTTTCGGTAGCTGGATTAAAAACTTATTTTTGCTTTGATTGATTGGTTAGTTCAACTATAAGTGTAAAAATTTTTCAACAAATAATTATAATGTAAAGTAGGGTTATTTTTTTTTACCAATTTCCCATTTATAGTTCAATGTCTTATCCCTTAAGATCCCTCCCATAAATGCAGCGAACACACGATGTGCAAGAGATGCACATGCACATACATACACACACACGCACCAACACACACACACACATATTGTGTGTATGCTGAAACTACTAACTTCTTAACTACATAATAAACAATAAGCATATTAACATACTCTTAATTACTAATTAATTAATAAAACATAAGTTAAATTAAAATATGTAGGGAGAGCGAAGGGGGGGGGGGATTTTTTTGTAAATTGTCTTAGCTCTTCTACATCTAGTGTAGGTACGTCCAAAACGGATAGCTCTTATCAATGATTTAGGAATAATTAGAATTGTCCTAGTGATTTGAAACTCGATTTAAAAAGCATTGCAACTCCAAAATCAATACAATAAGTGTGTCAATTTTAAACAAAGAGTTTAGTTTTTTTTTAAATATATTTCATTTTATGATATAATTATCCTATTTACTTTATTGTCGAATCTTGATTCCTTGTTTTATGCTATTCTGATCTCAAAATTTTGCAAATATGATTTGATTACATCCACGTATCTACTATCGGTAGAGTTTAATTTAAAGTCAAGAAAACAAAACATTATTATAACCGGTTCTGCCCCCTCCCTAATTCTCTTCCCCACTTTCAGGTTAAGGGGGTGACGCAAATTTCAGATCCATGATTTCGCGATTTGAGAAAAATTCATCTTTATATTATAGCGAATTAAATAATCTTGCAAGCATCGCTTTTATCTTATGAAGAAAAATCAGCGAAAAACCAGATCTTAAATTTTCGTCACTCTTTAAATATGACGCATGATCGCTACGACCGCGAGACGTGACAGTAAATTGTCCACTATCCTACCATCTGTAGTTTAGCAAAAAAATATTATAAAACAGGATGACATTTAAATCAGGGATCTAAAGGGATAAGACAATGGTTGATAAATTGATGTACATCCCCAATGTTATTCCACAAAATTACCCCTTATATAGATTACAATTAGTCGTTAAACCGTTTGGACACTAAACTTAATAAGACAACCAATCAAAATGCATTAAAAGTCCTCAAAGTTATTAAGCCCACGAGTAAGAAAATATAATTATAAAACTTTGGGAACTAGTATAATAAACAACCTAATGTCCCCTCCCTCCCTTCATTTATATATTTCTCTCAAGTATTCAATTATTTATTTAGATATTTTATAATGGATATAGAATATATGTGGATATATTGAAAGGGGATAATTCGTCGTCAATTTAGCATGCTAATATGGACCTTATTTATTGGTCAGTTCGTTCATACAGTAGAAGGGGAGGGGATAGGGTAAATGTATTGGATGTATTGTCGTTATTTTAGCCATCTGCGAGTATTTTAACTTTATCAGAGTACAAGAAAATCTGGTGCAACATCCAAGTAATGATATATCCATTTATTTCATGAGAGAAAATCTCAATTCTTTTTTTTATTGGAATTGAAAATAAGATTTAAAATATTTCAAATTTAATAAGGGCATACTAGAAACAATCATAAAAATAAGATATTTTTGTCCAATTAGCAACTCTAGACAAAACATACATTAAGCAGAGTTATTAAAAATTATTTCATATTCCCTTTTTGCGGGGGTCATGATTCAGCAAATTAATTTCATCTGAAATTGCTAAAAAAAAACTATTTTTGTGGGGTAATTTTAGAGTAAAACTTGTTTACGACGAACCGACCAACCCTAAATATAATAAGAATCGCTGAATAAAATATTGTATTTTGAAGTGTTATTTGAACCTAAAACAATTTGTAAATTTCAAATAAAGGCTAATTCAAAATAAATATCAAATATTTTAACCACTTAATGCTTGATTAAAATATTTGCAGTGTGTTAATATAAAATCAAATTTGCTTATTTTTCATCTTCTAAAAATATATTAATAGCATTTTATTGTATATTATTTTTTATGAATCCAAAACTTTTGAAAAAACAAAAAATTTCTGGGATCGTAAAGGATAGGACAATAAAATATAAATTTATTTACATCCTCAATGAAAAAAAAATATAATTTCACCTTCTAACGAATAAAATTATTAGTTTAAAAGTTTGAACACTACTAGTTTTTGAGCCAACCAATAATATAACACTGTTGTAAAACTTTGAGTACCAGTGAAAATTACAGTCCAATGTCCCCTCCTCCCTCCCTGAAAAATTTAGTTTTTGTTCTCAGCCTCTTGAATTAATTGTTGCCGATTCAGATTTTTATGTCTGTACAAAAAAAGGTTTTTATAAAATATTCATATTAAGATGAAAAAATTGCTAAAGTTATAAAACTAGAAAATTTATTTATATAAAGTTTTTTTGTATAGTAGGATCCTGCTATTTTTACAAGCGGCAGAATTGCAGCTGGAGGTTTTTTTTGTCAAAAGGTATAAATCTCGAAAATAAGCAACCATATAAAAGGTTACTGCTATAACTGCAACTAAAACCGCTTATTTATACATCAATTAGCTTATGTCCAGTGGCAAAAATACATCCAATATTGTCAAAAATACATCTTTTTATGCTAAATTTACATTAGCTCAACAAATTAAATGCAAAATAACAAAATATTTCAGACACATTTAATAGATTAAGATGTCACACTAAATACTTATGTGAAGTTTCCCTAAAATGGAGAACTTAATCTTTAGTTATTGAATATTAAAGTTGAAGACAAAAAAAAACCTTAATACTTTTTTAATAGTATAAGTTAGTTGCAGAAAAATAGGACTATTGCCTAAAATTGGGTTTCGAATACTCGACATGGGCCGTACATTTTAATTTTCGATGTTTAGAGTGGAAAAAGTTTTCATATTAAGATGCGAGGGGGGGGGATAAGGTTACGGGGGGGGGGGGTGTAATGCTAAAATATTTCCAATATATTGGTAGAAACATATTTATAGGTTAAGTTTGCGTATTATTACCATACATTCTTTGGGGGGTTCTATACAGGGATATTAAGATATAAGACAATGGACGATAAGTTGATGTACACCCCCAATTTTGATAAAACTAAATTACCCCTGTAGACAGACAGCTGAGTTGGAACTGAAGTTTGGCAGCAAAAAAAATCAAGAATCCCGAGTTTTTAAGCCAATGAATGAGTGAACAGGCTTATAAAACTTTAGGTACCAGAATAATTTATAGTTTTTATGCTTAATTTGAACCAAGCAATCAAGTTCCCTAACAAAAAGAGAACATTGTTACAAAACTTTAGGTATAATTTTATCAGCACCAAATTTTCCCAAAATCTCACATGTTCAAAATTTTGAAAAATAATAATATTAAAAACAAATTAATTAAATTATAAAAATGAATATGTTTTTTCTCTCTTTTTAGATTGGACCTTCACCAACATTTGATAAATTATTTGTTCAAATGGAAAAGCTATTAATCGCACAACTTTTCAAAAAGAATTATATTGAAAGAAAGATGATCGATGGGAATTGTTGGATTCTAAGTAATTTTCCTTAAAATGTTTTCTATTTGTTAATTATTTTAAAAACAATAAAAATTCTACCAATTGTGGTGGTTTTTGTCTGTGTGTTATTTAAGATCTATATAACGGCAGAGCCAAAAGTAAAATGTGTTGGTGATTCTATTAATGAATTATGTGCAGGATTTAGGCTATTTTGCTATGAGGAAAAGTTTTTTTTTTTAATTTTAAGGGGACTTTTAAAAATCAAACAAATTTGCTACTTACTTATTAACAATTTTAACTGTTATCGTTATCAAAAAAGAAAATAATATTAACTTTATAAAAAGCTACTTTTACTTTTGACAAGTAGTTAGAAGCAAAGTTTATTTCCACAGGTGAAATATCCCTCCAGGATATTTACTTCCATATTGTTTCAGGGAGGGAGGGGACATTGGACTGTAAATTAAACTGGTATCCAAATTATATCTTTGGCTTTGTACCCTTTAAATTTTTGTTAGTTGGTGCGAAGAATCAGTATCCAAACTTTTGCACCAATGCCTTAAATCCCTGAATGAAAATACAGTACAAAGTATTAGTTTCCCACTATAAGATAACTTGAGCTTTCTACAATATGTTTCTAGAATATTCCCTGCGGAGTGGAGCACATTCAATATCTCTATAGAGGCCTTTCTAGTTTATATACTAGGGGATTCTTAACTGTCAGTCAGAATCTTTTAATACAAAAGGGACTTTTTATTAATGAGACCTTTATCCAGGGACCTAATGGTCGAATGATAGCACCAAAATTAACAAAATAACACTCCTTATGTTGATTATATTTATTGGTTGAAAAGTTTGGACAAGTCATATGAAAATACAGACTGGGGGAGAAGTACACATAACGTTTTTTTATTAATTTGTCAAATGTTTTGTAATAGTCAAAAACACTCTACTTAATAAAATAAGTCGCGAGAATCGCCTGAACTAATTGAATTGCGGCTAGAAACCCTAATTTTGGGCGTACAGTGCCTATTGAGCACTAAACACCGCCCCACAAAAAAAAAAAACCATATTATTTATAAAATAAATTATAAATTAGTACAGGTATAGACCATGCAAGCTTTTGACATAGAGACTTATTTTAATTTTTTTTTTTAAACATGGGGGTATGGTTTCAGTGCTCTGCCAGGACTTTGTGGGAAAGCATCGATCTTTGTCTACAAAAAACAACTACCATATATGATTTTTTGTTACTAAAGAAACTTTTTTCTCTCAATGAGAAGGGGGGTACATCATTAAATTATGAATTTCATTACTATGGTCTTCAAGTATTAAAATCAATGATATCTAATCTAAAAAAATTCCAAAAATTTTCAGTATTCAGTATTGATGATTAGTATATCATTTAGATTTATAATGTAAACTTTCTAAATATGATCTATCAATATGACGAAAACAGAAGAAATAACAAAAAGAATATAAGAAAAAAAAATAAGAAAGAAGATAAAACTAAACTAAGAACCTAATTATTTGGAAAATGTTGATTCAGAACTTTTTAAAATGAGGAGTAGAGAATATCTTTTCTTGGGACCGTAGCTTTTCAATAATTACCAAAAAAAATATAAACAGTTAATCAGTTGTGAAATTTTAAGTCAAAATTGAAGTTAGCAACCCTATAAAAGTATCAGTGTGCCAATAAAAGATTTGTTTATATTTTGTTTGATTTTGTAAGTCTATCATCCTTGAAAAAAAGACACTTCTTTTCGTAAATCTAATTAGTGATTTTTTGATTAAACTTCATATAGAATTGGGGTAAAAAGTATAAAAAGCAATGCTTTTTTACGTCACAAATTGTAGAATCGCAAAAAGAGCTTTTTATTTTTATCCAGGGAGGGTGGGGATAATGAACTATAGATTATACTGCTCTCAAAAGTTTATCAACTTGATCTGCTATTTTTTTATCTAAATAATTTAGGTTTAAATTTTGAAATGTGATTGGTTTGTACAAACTAACAGTTTTCAAAATTTCAAACCAACAATTTCAATCTTCTTTTTATTTATCATAATTATTGATAGGGGGAGGGGGGGGGGTGCATAAATTTATCGTCAATTGTCTGATCCCTGTTTTTATCCTAATATTCATTATTATTTATTTCTCTTTAAATCTACTTTAAAAACTTCATACAATTTTAGGTACTAATATTAAATTATGGAAAATATTATTTGTAATAATTTTGTATTATCTAAGCCGGAAACAGGAGTATTTTGAAAACCAAGACAAAATATTAACAAAAACACGCCTAGCTTTTTATAAAACTATAGTCGAACTTTTTGATATTTTTATGATTATATCAAACTTCGAGGATTTTTCTAAGAATTTTTTTCATACAAAATGATGAAGTAAGTTGTTCAGTTTTTTAAATATTCAAGCGGCTACGCGCCCATAGCCCCCTGTGTAAGCTTTATTTAAAAAATAAAAAAATAAAAAAAAACTTCCTATTATATTTTAGAACAAAATAATATCAAAAAGGTTGTTCTACAATTTGGGGACTTTTACTGTTAAAATGTTATTTTATTAAAGTAAAAGATTAAATAAGAATAAATAATAATGTAAAGGGAATTATATTAAGCCTTAATTTAAGACAAGAATTTTGTTTTGCCTTAAACTTTTCCGCAGATTAAATGTGTAATATATGTTTGAATTTTATGAATAGAAAATTACATAAAGTAAATAAGATGCATTTTTTTGTTATTTCTTTCTAGCTAACATTACATTATTAGACCTAACCTCCTACAATACACATTAAAATTTGTGTTTACACAAAATATTTAACTTTAACATGATTCTACTTTATTAATATGTAATTTTAAGGAAGAATTGTATTGGACTTTGGTAGGAATTAAGCTATAAGTCGAGAGGTAAATATCATCTTTGAAATAAGTGTAAATATAAACTAAATATTACTATCTTCTATCAAAAGGAGAACTTAATTTATTAATTGTTTAATAGATCTTAATATACTAAAATAACAATAAAAATCTCTTATAAAGTGTTTTATTTTATGCTTTTATATCTTTACACCACTAACGTAATAAAAAGGAAAGAAAAAAGAGCATTGAAGGGCCAGGGATCTAAAGGGATAAAACAATCGCTGTTAAATTGATGTACATTCCCAATGTGAAAAGCATTTTACCCCTTCAGTATATTACAATAAGTGGTTAAAACGTTTAGACACTCAACTTAATGAAGCATCCAATCAAAATTGAATAAAAGTTCCATAGTTGTTAAGGCAACGAGAAAGGGTTTTTATAAAATTTTGGGGACTACTATAATAAACAGCCCAATGTCCTCTCTGATTGAAGGCGTAGCATAAAGAGTGAGAAAAAAAGAAGGAGAAAGCCATAGAATAAAGAGAGAAAGAGGGGGCTAAAGGGGTATTAAAGAAGTATACCTGCTTAATAATTCATATCTTCTTTTACAAACCTTGTCTTCTCACTACAAAAATTATCAAATAATTGTATGAGAGACTCACAAAATTTCTACCTTAAATAGTATTCAGAATATATTTAATCCTTATAATACAGTAAAAGGATTTCTGTGTGTTTGTCTATGCGTACCGTAGGATCTAGCTAACCCCTAAACCGATATAATTCTCCTTTACAGGGTAGCTTCTCTTGGGTCCTGGGATGGTTTATAACCATTTGAGGGAGGTTCCATCACCCATCTAAGAGAAAGAGCCCCTAGAAAAAATATCCCCCCAAATTTAAAAAAAAACTACAATTGAAAGTGGAGGGGGGTCGACTTCCTTCCCCCGCCCTCAAGGACCCCTTGTTGCCTCTAGGGGCGTAGACGCTAGTAAAAATATAAATTGAAATATAAAAACTTGAAATTGAATATTTTAGTGGAGTAAATAAATTTTTTAAATTCAAAGATAGTCTTATTTATTCTGTTTGATGAGTTTATACAGTAAAAATTTGCCTTTTGTAGCTGACATGATAATAATAGAAAGGGAAAAACTTGTTGTAGATTAAGATCTGAAAGTGCAGACCTGATGATACAATACATATGTAGTGTGTATGTTGGAATAGGGAATAAAGTTTTTTTGCATTTGCTTTGGGGGAAGAGGCGGCCTTGTAGAGTATTGCTTAATGCCGATCTTATTTCAAGGTTAATATGGTAAAGAAGAGTAACTTTTATATAATATAAAGTAGTAAGATGTACGTCTGTATGAACCAAGTATTTTCTCAAATTGTAGGGATATTCAGGGGTAAGACAGTTTATGATGAATTGATGTACAATGACATCCCAAATGATTATTTTTTAAAGTAAAATTTTGAACATAGGTAATTTGATAACCCAATAAATCCGCTATTAAAATACCCCTAGTGTTCAAGCCAACGAATTTAAACTTTGGGTACTAATATAATTTTAAACCAATGTACCCTTCCTTCCTGTAAGAATATCTACCTAAACTCTTGAAGAAGTTAAATCATGTTTTAAGCTATTTTACTTCCTAATCCATAGAGAACCTAAAGAATTAAGTTAAACCTGTAATTTTTCATTTATGGGTACGAGCTCAGATTTTAATAAGATAATTATTGTTAAGAAGAAATAAGTAATTGACAGGGGTCAAAGGGATAAGATAATGAATGAACAATTGATACATAAAATTATTAATTCTGTAGAATAAAATAATTGATTAAGATGTTTTGACAGTGCTAGTTGAATTAACCAATGAATACTTAATAAAATCCCTCTTAAGTCAACGAAGTGAAAACTTTGGGTACCAGTATAATTACTAGTCAATGTCTCCACCTTCCCTGAAATAAAATGTTATTAATTTGTTTCCAAGTAAATTAAAGTATCTAAAGTTGATGTGCAGCTGAACTTAAACCTATGGTTGGTGGCAGGGATCTTGGGATAATACAATAGCCGATAAATTAATGTGTCTCTCAAATAAATACACAGAAGTACTCCTTGTGTAGTTTACAATTAGTGGTTAAAATGTTCAAACACCTAACTTAATAAACCAACAAATGAAAATTAAAGTCTCTAAAGTTGTTAAGCCAACGAATAAGAAAACGATATTATAAAACTTTGGGGACTAGTGTAATAAATAGGCCCATGTCCCCTCCCTACCTGGGTTGTTGGTGTGAATGTTTCCTATTTATAATTCATCTTTCCAATAATTTAGTCTAAGAAAAGAGTTAACACTATGCTTCTAAATATTCTGCCAGTTATTTTTAAACACAATAAAATAGATTTTTCTGGTTGGTTTACTAGCGGCTACACCCTTTGCTTCTAGAGGCTCTGTGTTCAAAGGGGTTGTGGATGGAATAGCCTTAAACTAACCTAAGACTTTTGATTCGGAAACCATCCTGGGTCCTACGTAAAGCTTCCTTAAAATATTCAACTCAAATTGTTCAGTGATTAATGAGATCTTATGGGACAAACAAAGAATAATGTCATACTAAAAAAGTTTTCAATTTTAAGAGATTGTTTTCATGGTGAAAATATTTAAGTTCTTTTGATGGTCAAATAATCAAATAGTAGGTATGTCAAATTTGTGGGAATGAAGGAACACCTTTTCTGGATGTGCAGTGCAGACCTGACTAAAGTGCGCAGACACTTGAACTCACAGACTGGTCACAGGTAACCAGCAATTCAATAATGTACACAAGTGAAAAGTACATGAAAACACAACCAAAATATGCTTTAAAAGTTGAATCAATATTTGGATTTTCAAGTTTCTTTGTTTTGTATAATACCTACATTTTTGTTTAAATTGAAAAACTCCAGAAAGATCAATATGCACAGAACTTGTACTATACAGTGTACAAAATCAGATTCTATATTTGCCTATCATCCACCGACTCATTTAGTGCAGGCTAGGAAAATGGAGGGAGAGGACAATAGAATAAAAATATATCTTTGCTATTTTCTTTCATTTTATGCTTTAAACTTGAAAAAATTACCTAGGTTATTAGTAATCACAGAAATGAAATACTTTCCATCGTCTCGAAGACAGAAAAAAAATATCTAAACTAGAACACCTGTCATAATTAGATCAGCAAACAACTTCAATGAGACAGTTGGGTAGGCTTGATAATGTGTTAGAATTGTTGCTTACGCTACCCTTAGTGCTATGAAAGGTGATCGGGTTCGAATCTTAACCCAAAACGCGTTAGACCTTAAGAGTTAAAAATTTAACCTAGTGCCACGTTGTCAGATGCGCGACATAAATTGTTAAATAGGGAATGCTTTTGCTCAAAAAAGGCTTAATATATTGCCATGTTATAAATGTATAAATCAAAACGTAACTTTACAAAGTGTCTCAAAAATAAGCAATGTGACGTCATAAAAATGAGGCATTATCCATTTCTTTTTTAGGAGTTTTCTTTCTCACTTCTCCTGTCATCTCCCTCATTTTTATGGCGTCAAATGGCTGAAATTTAAGACACTTTGTAAAGTTACAATTAAAACCCTTTTTTGAGCAGAAATAACTAAAAAGAAACTAATTAAAGCATATTGTCTTAAATTGTTACTTTGATGAGAGTATATATACATATATATCATATTCTTGATAAGTTTAGTATAAAAATGTAAATTAACTCTGAGAAACAGAAAGTAGTTCTTCATTAAGAGACTTCAACGTATTCATTAAACGTATTTTTTTATCAGTCAGACAAAAGAGACAAAATAATTTGTTTTTCTGTATGTTTATAAGGTTGAAACCAGTTTTATGGTAGTAAATATATGATTTTAATAATACTCCATATGAAATTTTGCCTTTTTAGTTGGTGCTTTCTTGATGTAAAAGAGGAAAAAAATAAAACTTGAATATTTTTATTTTAATAAATAATACCTAACCATTATTGTTTATTATCTATTCTTGACGCATCTTCTATATAACTAAGTTATGACCGTCTATGTTAAAGTATTTTAGCTTAAAATGTTAGGTGATCATGGAGTATTTTACTCACCATAGAGTTTTCTACTATAGGTAATTTCTTAATTCTATTTTTTTTAAATATTATTTTACTGTTCTATTATCGCCCGAACCTCTTGCTAACTTCTAATGCTGCGTTACTTATCGCTACAGTATAAGTCCTTGCTGATAAACAATGATGTGAACTAGGGGAGATGTTTAATGAATGGTTACAATGGCAAAGTTTCTCCCCTCGTAATTAACTTTTTTATATAGAATAACTTGTGAGTGTATGTGTGCTGATATCAGGGAGGGAGGGGACATTGAACTATAAATTATTTTGGTACCCAGGAGTTTAAAAACAGGTTTTTTTATTAGTTTGATTAAAAACATTGGGGTCTTTTATCAAATTTTGATTTTTGGTAAAACATATCAGTGGTATTATAATGTGTATTATAATTAATGGTTTATTTCAATTTATCTCCATTGTCGTATCCCTGAATATTTTTGAGGTGTGGATAAATATTTGTACATATGTGTTCCCTCTTGTTCTGTTGTAATATTAGCATAGAACTTTTTCCAGTATGGCTTCGAAACCGATTAATATCCGCCGGATTAGAACCGGTTCTCAGCCATATTGAAAATCATGTATAGTAGCGTATTACAGACAATTTTCTATGAACATCAAAATAAAATCATAACATTAATACCAGTTTTTTTAATACCTTAAGCCCCTTGGTGCTAGAAAACTGGTTTTAATCTTCTAATTTTTCATTTTAATATCCTCGAAAAGCATAATACGATGAAATAAAGAACTATTTCATCATTTGAATACCATTTGCAAATATAAATGATAAAATTACTAAAAGAAGGTAAACCCATGGTTTAAAATGGATAAGACAATGGCTGATAGTTGATATACATCCCAAATGATGATACAAAAATTACCATTTATGTAGCTTTCAATTAGTAGTTGAAACTTTTGGACACTCAATTAAACAATTAAAATTCAATAAAAGTCCTGAAAGTTCTTAATCCAACGAATAAGAGAGCGTTGTTTTGAAACATTAGGGACTAGTGTAATAAACAGCTGACAGCTGGGTTATACCTTTAATATGCATAACTATCTCAATCTTATAGATTAACTGTTTTAGTGTCACAAGGGACGATAAATTAATATTCATCACCAATGAAGATAAACAAAATTACATCTTCTATAGTTTGGACACTGCTAGTTTGAACTATCAAATCAAACTTAATAAAAGTCTCCAAAGTAAAATTTACAGTCCCATGTCCCAGCCCTCTATATAAGTAATTCTAGAAAAGCAATAAGTCCAGTCTAGAAAATAGTCAAATAAAAGATAATATTCAAAAGACTTTGAAAGATTCTTCACACATTTACACACACACATACACATACAAAGACACACACACATACACACACACGTCATACACAAACACACACACACATGTATATTCACACATAGATACAGACATTTGGATGCAAATTTTAGTCGGAACTCTTCATAAAATATTCTACCTACATTATGTTTGGAACACATGACCCAACAACAAAATTTCAATGGGGAGTGGGGTGTGGTTGGATTTCAACACCCTCCTAAAAATTTTAACTGCCTTTTCTTTTCTTGCCACCATTCAAGGGTAGGCAAATTTCTGTGCACGTCACTAGAAAAGACAATAAATTAATTAACTTATAACCCTTCTTTCCCTCCAAAATTTGTTAGCTGAAGGGAAGATTGATTTTTTTCCCCATTTCTTAATCCCCGTATGATCCCAAATCTGCAGAGGATGAAAAAATCAAGGGATTTAAAGGGATAAAACAATGAACTATTAATTGATATAGATTGTACTCCACCAATTTCATAACCAAAAAAACTCCTTCTGTTGATTTAAATTGTGCTAGTTTAAACCAACCAATCAAGATTTTTTAAAGACGTTAGTTAAGCTATATAAAACTTTGGGGACTAGAATTATTTATGGTCCAATGCCTCTCCAACACTTTGCTGCTACTTTGTACAACTCAATTAAGATTTTGTAAAAGCAAAAACAAATAAGATAACGTATTTATAAAACTTTGGGGACTAGCATAATTTACTATTCAATATCCTTTCCCTCCCTGAAAGATTAAGAAAATGTCCTCACTCCTTTTATTGTATTCTTCTATATGACTGGACTTTAAAAGAACTGTCTAGTGGAAGGAAGGTTCAAGATGCAGGGATCTTACGGGATAAGACAATTGACTATAAAATTATATGCATCTCCATTAATATTAAACAAAATTAACCTCTTTTGTAAATTGAAAAGTTTGGATACTTTTTGTTTGAAAAAAAAAACAATCTATAATTATAAAATGCACCATAAGTTTTTAGTTATCGAATGAAATGAAGGACTTGTTCGAATAAATTTTTGGCTACTAATATTATTTAAATTCAGTTGTCCCCTCCCTCCGTGGGTGGAAGGAAGGTTTAAGAGGACCCAAATCAGGAAGGGATATCTTATCTGAGGATAATCTTCGGATCTACTGCAGTTCAAAGTAAAATATTGTTGGTAAGCAATATTTCTAAAAATCTATGAATTTTAAAGGCTGCTAGCTGCCAAACGGCTGAACGTACAGATCATGCCCGCACACTGTTTTAGCGGCATAAGAAGGCCTACAAATAATCTGAAATAGCCATAAATCAATAATGCATAATTATCTCGCAGTGCAGAGAAATACGCGAAAAAGACCTATTTTACGCGTTTTTTCTTCAGTGAAGCTTCCCCTGTACATAATTGGATCTTGGCTATTCCAGATTATTTGTAGGCCTTTGTATGCCGCTTAAAATGGTGTGCGGGTATGATCTGTACGTTCAGCCGTTTGGCAGCTAGCAGCCTTTAAAATTCATAGATTTTTGGAAATATTGCTTACCAGCAATATTTTACCGTGAACTGCAGTAGATCCTGATCTTCTTTGCCTTTTTTGTATTTTTCATTTGAAAATACTAAAACATGTAAAACTAATACATTTTAGTTAGTAGTAATTAATCTAGACTGACTGAAAAGTTGAATAAAATATCTTTTTATATAGCTGTCTTTTTTTGTTTGAAATAGAAGAAATCAGAAAATATTCAGGGATATAAAGGTATAAAACTATGGCCGATAAGTTAATGTACATCCCCAAGGATGATACACAAAATTACCTCTTCTGTAGATCACAATTAGTGGTTGAAACTTTAGAACTAAATGACCAAATAATTAAAATTTAATAAAAGTCCCCAAGTTGTTAAGCTAATGAATAAGCAAAAATTATTATACAACTTTGGGGACTAGTGTAATAAACAGCTCAATGTCCCCTCCGTCTCTGGAAATTATTAGTCTTTATAATCAAGAAGGTTCAGGGTTTGATTTCCCTCTGAAAAAAAAACTAGTTTAATCTAAGCTAGGAGAACAGAAATAGGACAATAGAAAATACAAAACAAAAAAAAAAATAATTTTCTTGTATTCATTCGAATCCGGTGAATAGGAAACGGTTCTCATCCATACGAAAAAACTATGTCTAGCATCGTATTATATCCATCTATCTACGAATATAAATTCTATATCCGCGGAAAGCCGTTTATAATACGATGCGAGAAATAACTATTCTTCCCATTATCTTTTCACTTCATGCTTAAATTATTTACTTTATGGGTTGCTTGAATAGATTTCTTATGTTTTCCATGTAATTATTGAATGACGATGCGTAAAATATATGCACATATAATATATCTTTAATAATAAACCCCCACCCTTCTTAGTGTTTTATAACTTCCGCGGAGGTGTTATTTATTTTCTAAAAGTAGAAGAAAAATAGTTATTTATTGCATCGTATTATTGGCAGCTTTTCACTGATATTAAAATGAAAAATTACAAGGTTAAAACCAGTTTTGTTAGGCAAAAAGGGCCGAATGCTAGGACTATTTGGTATTAATCATTTGATTTTATTTTGATATTCGTGGGAAATTGTCTGTAATCCGATGATAGACATGATTTTTCAATATGGCTGGGAACAGGGAAATTTCTGTGGACATGATAGAACCCCACAATTCTGACATTCATTAATATTCATTTCTTAATACAAATATGCAATGCCCAGGGAGGGTGGGGACACTGGACTATAAATTAGTCTTGTACCCAAAGTACACACGATATTAACTTTAAGACTTTGAGGATTTTAATCTTGATCCGATTGTAAAAAATGGCAGTGTCCAAACTTTCCTACTAATAATCATAATCTTTAGAACGGGAAATTTTGTTTATCTTAATTAGGTGTGCTTGTTGCCTTATTGACTTTAAAACAGCATGCCAAATATAATCCTTCGAAATTCTACATAAAAAAGCTTTTATACTAGGATCAGTGCTTATTTTTTTAACTTTCCCTTATATAAAAGGTACATATATGTATTAAAAGGTTCAGTTATTTGGAGTGTACCAACCTACGTAAAATAGCCTAAAACCAAGGTAGGATCATTAGGGATATTCCCTAAAAAAATAGACTTATTTTAAGGTTCTTTTGTAGTTTTGTATTTTAACCGATATGTAAACAATTGGTGAGCTACGAATATTTAATTGTATGCTCTTGATTAAAGAATCTGGTGTTATGTACAATGTTAGACTATTGTGCTGCAATTATATCCACATGTTTATGTATAAACTATTGGTGAGCTACGAATATTTAATTGTATGCTCTTGATTAAAGAATCTGGTGTTATGTACAATATGTTAGACTATTGTGCTGCAATTATATCAACATGTTTATGTATAAACTATTGGTGAGCTAAGAATATTTAATTGTATGCTCTTGATTAAAGAATCTGGTGTTATGTACAATATGTTAGACTATTGTGCTGCAATTATATCAACATGTTTATGTATAAACTATTGGTGAGCTAAGAATATTTAATTGTATGCTCTTGATTAAAGAATCTGGTGTTATGTACAATATGTTAGACTATTGTGCTGCAATTATATCAACATGTTTATGTATAAACTATTGGTGAGCTACGAATATTTAATTGTATGCTCTTGATTAAAGAATCTGGTGTTATGTACAATATGTTAGACTATTGTGCTGCAATTATATCAACATGTTTATGTATAAACTATTGGTGAGCTAAGAATATTTAATTGTATGCTCTTGATTAAAGAATCTGGTGTTATGTACAATATGTTAGACTATTGTGCTGCAATTATATCAACATGTTTATGTATAAACTATTGGTGAGCTACGAATATTTAATTGTATGCTCTTGATTAAAGAATCTGGTGTTATGTACAATATGTTAGACTATTGTGCTGCAATTATATCAACATGTTTATGTATAAACTATTGGTGAGCTACGAATATTTAATTGTATGCTCTTGATTAAAGAATCTGGTGTTATGTACAATATGTTAGACTCTTTTGCTGCAATTATATCAACATATTTATGTATAAACTAATAGTGAGCTACGAATATTTAATTGTATGCTCTTGATTAAAGAATCTGGTGTTATGTACAATGTTAGACTATTGTGCTGCAATTATATCAACGTGTTTATTTGTAAACTGTTAGTGAGCTACGAATATTTAATTGTATGCTCTTGATTAAAGAATCTGGTGTTATGTACAATGTTAGACTATTGTGCTGCAATTATATCAACATGTTTATGTATAAACTATTGGTGAGCTACGAATATTTAATTGTATGCTCTTGATTAAAGAATCTGGTGTTATGTACAATATGTTTGACTATTGTGCTGCAATTATATCAACATGTTTATGTATAAACTATTGGTGAGCTACGAATATTTAATTGTATGCTCTTGATTAAAGAATCTGGTGTTATGTACAATATTAGACTTTCTTGCTGCAATTATATCAACATGTTTATGTATAAACTAAAAGTGAGCTACGAATATTTAATTGTATGCTCTTGATTAAAGAATCTGGAGTTATGTACAATATGTTTGACTATTGTGCTGCAATTATATCAACATGTTTATGTGTAAACTAAAAGTGAGCTACGAATATTTAATTGTATGCTCCTGAATCTGGTGTTATTTACAATGTTAGACTATTGTGCTGCAATTATATCAACATGTTTATGTATAAACTATTGGTGAGCTACGAATATTTAATTGTATGCTCTTGATTAAAGAATCTGGAGTTATGTACAATATGTTTGACTATTGTGCTGCAATTATATCAACGTGTTTATGTATAAACTATTAGTGAGCTACGAATATTTAATTGTATGCTCTTGATTAAAGAATCTGGTGTTATGTGCAATGTTAGACTATTGTGCTGGTATTATATCAACAATGCACTATGATAAACGAGTATGTAGTTTTAATATCATTAGATTAAAGTAAAAGAATAGGAGACATGAGCTATATGTAACTTTGAAACCGACTCTCTACAAAGTATCTAATGTCTTGATTATACATCTATACTTATACATTTATGAAAGCAAATCGAAAGACTACTTACAGTTTTGACACGGTAAAAAATAAGTAAAAATGGTACATTTAAAGATACCATGTCGACATTAATTTTAAATACAACAAAGTATAGATTTTAAAACTGAATGTCAGCACAATAACTTCCTGTTTAACAGGGCTTTTAGCTAATATATTATTGGTACTTGTAACATACCGTAATTATAATTCCCTTATTATTATTCAGAGCAAAGCTTTTCTATAATTATACTTAAAAGGGCCGGAATTATTGATTTTTTTTATAATTCACAACCTTCGGCTACGCCCCTTGATGCCTCAGGGCACTTCTGGGAAGGGGCGCGAGGGTCCACCCTCCATTTTAAGTTCAGTGTTTAAAAGAAAAAGTTGGGGGTCTTTTTTTCTTGGGGCGATTACTCCTGGTAGGTTGGTGGTAACTTTTCCAATAAAGTTATAAACCATCTCTGAAAAATCACTGTATTGGAGAACCATAACAGTTCAGCTGCTAGCGAGATCTTTCGCTATAAATACACACAGACACACGGATATTCTGTTGCTTTTTATGTGGATAAGTAAAAGATGTAAAATTGGAATAAAATTGATATTTTTGATAAATTTGGACGTATTTTGCCGCTGGACAAAATCTATGGATGTTTATTGTATAAATGACAGTGCTGGTTGCATTTATGCCAGGTAACCAGTTGCAGTTTTACTGGTTGTAAAAATGGCAGCATTAAACCTTTTTAAATTTATGTGTAGTTCAAGTTAAGCGTAGCTTATGCATATTGATTTCTCATAATCGAGTAAAGATTAATATTACGACAAGGCATTATGATCTGATCATTATAAGAAAGTAATACATCTTATATATTTCTTATTTTTAATATAAATAAATGTATGTGGATTAATTAGTTTTTTTCTTGATTACGTATCAATATCTTCCTATTGAGAACATCTTTCAGTCATGGATTATTTACCATCTCAATACCAAACATGTATATTATTATTTATTCCAGGGCTCGGCACCCGCAACTAACCTCAAATTTGCACCTGTTTGGATGCTTTGAAACTTTTAAAAAGGCTATTGCCATATTTGGATGAAATTTAGACTCGCAGCTGATTTTCTCTAAGACTTACGGCGGCTGACGCGCGGCTGCCGAGCCCTGACTTATTCTTTAGTGGAGCTACTCAAGAATCTTTAGGGATATTCCAGTGGACTATAATTTGATGTACATCGTACATACCTAATGATGGTAAATTTTACAATAAGTAGATTTAAAATAATTAGTTGAAATGATAAGACACTCCCAGTTTGACCAAATGACTCAAGATTTAATTAAAATACTTAAAATTTTGAGCCAATGAATGAGAAAAAAAACATTAGTTATCTATCTCACCCTCTACCTGAGAGCGACTATAATAAATTAGTAAATACAATTCTGTTTTTTTTAAACTAAAGGTCTGTTTTTTTCAAAAATTGTAGTAATGTGTTTTAAAAAAGAAACACCCTTGTAATTATCATGAAGAAAAATTGTTGAAATTTTAAAGAATCACACCTAAGGATTTCAAAGGGCGTATTTCTACGACATTTTTGGCTTCAGTCTTCAAAACAATTAGACTAGAATATTTCACATAAAAAAACTATTTTGCTTCCAACTTTTCAGCTTTCTAAATTCTGAATATTTTTTTAAAAAGTACATATGCAAAGATTTAATACATTTTTTTCATAATTCGAAATTTTTAGATCAATTGTGTTAATTATAATAAAAGCAATATAAGATGATTATAGGACATTCTTTACTAGTATGCAGACAAAATGTCATACTAATGTTCATACATAATGTAATTATAATTAACTTATTAGATATAGAGGGTTAACAAAATGTCATACTACTGTTCATACATAATGTAATTATAATTAACTTATGAGATATAGAGGGTTAACAAAATGTAATACTAATGATCATACATAATGTAATTATAATTAACTTATTAGATATAGAGGTTTAACAAAATGTCATACTAATGTTCATACATAATGTAATTATAATTAACTTATTAGATATAGAGGGTTAACAAAATGTCATACTAATGATCATACATAATGTAATTATAATTAACTTATTAGATATAGAGGGTTAACAAAATATCATACTAATATTCATACATAATGTAATTATAATTAACTTATTGGATATAGAGGGTTAACAAAATGTAATACTAATGATCATACATAATGTAATTATAATTAACTTATTAGATATAGAGGGTTAACAAAATATCATACTAATGTTCATACATAATGTAATTATAATTAACTTATTAGATATAGAGGGTTAACAAAATGTAATACTAATGATCATACATAATGTAATTATAATTAACTTATTAGATATAGAGGGTTAACAAAATATCATACTAATGTTCATACATAATGTAATTATAATTAACTTATTAGATATAGAGGGTTAACAAAATATCATACTAATGTTCATACATAATGTAATTATAATTAACTTATTAGATATAGAGGGTTAACAAAATATCATACTAATATTCATACACTAGAGGAGGCATTCTAAAATTATCTCGCTATTGGCTAGATTGAATCTTAATCTTTTTCTTCCATTGGCCTATCTCTGAATATTAATCTTTTTCTTCCATTGTCCAACCACTGAATATCAACCCAACTACAAAAAAGTTACTACACTTAAAGATTTTTTAAAAAGATACTACGACTTTAGTTTCGTTTTTTCATCATTTTTTAGAGATTATATGTCCCTCTCTCTCACTACCCTTTCCTTCCATCTTTAAATTTCATTATTTTTATTTAAAACCGTATTTATAATTTTATCTCTCTTTCTTTGAAATATTTTAGGATCCTAGAATTTTTTTGTTTCAAATTATCGTCCTCAAAGGGTTAAGATATTTAGTTAAATGTTAAATTTTAGTTTAATATCTGAACACATTACAGACGCAGCGTTAGTATCAAATAATTTTAAAACTAAGTTTTCTTTGATTTACTATTTTATAAATTCAAATTTTCTATTTAATGAATAGAAATTTAATACTTTAGTATAATTGAAATAGCAACATGAAATTAAAAAAAAGAATTTATTCTTTAAAGAGTAAAATAATGGGTCTTATAGTTCTGGTCAATGAGAATTTATTATAGGTTTTTGAAGCACTATGAGTATTAAACACTCTACTATTGGAAGACTCGAGCTCATATATAGACGTTTATTTCCTATATAGATCTGTCATGGATCTTGATGCAATAAAGCAAGCCGTTTTATAAAAAATCTGTCGAAAATAATTCATAAGGTAAAAAACAGAAAAAGTAATCGCTCATATAGGTATAGAATAATGTAATTATAATTAACTTATTAGATATAGAGGGTTAACAAAATGTAATACTAATGATCATACATAATGTAATTATAATTAACTTATTAGATATAGAGGGTTAACAAAATATCATACTAATGTTCATACATAATGTAATTATAATTAACTTATTAGATAAAGAGGGTTAACAAAATATCATACTAATGATTACATTATGTAATTATAATTAATTTATTAGATACAGAAAGTTAACAAAATATCATACAAAATGTTCATACATAGGTAATGTAATTATAATTAGTTTATTAGATATAGAGGGCAAAATATCTTATAGTATATTATCTATTTAAGGTTATCTTTTTATAAACTTACCAAGAACTCTTAGGGACTCCACATAAAAATTATTTAATTTTTTTACTTATTTCTATTTTTAAGATATTTGGAGTATTGTCTCTCTATAAAAATTAAGTACAATTATATCTGCAGTATTATGAGTATAATTAAATATTTGGAGTATTGTCTCTCTATAAAAATTTGGTACAATTATATCTGTAGTATTATGAGTATATTTATATAATTGGAGTATTGTCTCTCTATAAAAATATGGTACAATAATATCTGTATTATTATGAGTATATTTATGTATTTGGAGTATTGTCTCTCTATGAAAATTTAATACAATTATAACTGTAGTATTATGAGTATATTTATATATTTGGAGTATTGTCTCTCTATAAAAATTTAATACAATTATAACTGTAGTATTATGAGTATATTTATATATTTGGAGTATTGTCTCTCTATAAAAATTAAGTACAATTATATCTGTAGTATTATGAGTATATTTATATATTTGGAGTATTGTCTCTCTATAAAAATTTGGTATAATTATATCTGTAGTATTATGAGTATATTTATATATTTGGAGTATTGTCTCTCTATAAAAATTTGGTATAATTATATCTGTAGTATTATGAGTATATTTATATATTTGGTGCAGTTAGGTCAAGACATTACAGCAATAGTGTTCATTCAATCTTACAATTTTAGATCATTTTTAGTAGATCATTTTGAAAATGGCAAAATAGATTTGAAGTTTGATATCCTATCATATACAGTAGTGAGCTTTTTTTGTCCGTAGCAAAGAATCTCGCTAACCCCTGAGCCGATATGGTTCTTCTTCACAGTGAAGCTTCTTAAAGGTCCTCCGATGGTTTTAGGTTGTATTTTCAAAATTGTGAAAAAGAAAGGCTTGTAGATTTATTTTTTCATTTTAATCCAATGTTTCATTGGACAAATTTGGTAATTTGACTTGTTTTTTTGTAAGTTTGAATGGACACCTATGACAAAATCTTCTGGAAAGGCAATGCTTATTTCAACATAAGATTGTCGTAATAATAATATATTTACTAGAAGTCAGGAAAATAAAGGGATAAGACAATGGAAGATGCATTTAGTTACACCCCCAATTATGACACAAAAAACCTCCTGGAGATTAAGATTATTGATGGAAAAGTTTGGACATATTAAGGGTTTGCACCAACCAATCAAGATTGAATAAAAAAAAGTCTCAAAAGTTTATAACTTATTTTAGTATGGCTTCGAAACCGATTAATATCCGCTGGATTATAACCGTTTCTGGGCCATACTGAAAAATCATGTATCATTTTGTATAATTGATAACTTTCTGCGAATAAAAATGTCAAATTGTAATATTAATACCAGTTTTATTAGCCCAGGCCTTCAGCCCCTCGAGGCTAACAAAACTGAAATCTTTTAATTTATCATTTTACTATCCACGGAAAATTATCTATAATATGATGCAATAAATAACTATTATTTACTTTAATCAAAAATGAGGAAAATTTTAATTACTAATTAACTTATGCATTCATGTAATATTAAAAAGACAATTCACGTCAATTTGAAATGATGAGTAAACGATTATATGAAAATATATGAATGTATTATATACAGAGATCTTAAGGGATAAGACAATGTGTGGTAAATTGGTGTACAACCCCAATTTATGATCAACAAAATTACCAAATAGAATTCAATAACAGCACTCAATGTATTTAAGCTAACGAATAAGTGTTTGTGTTTATAAAACTTTGGGAATAATTTACAGTCCAATATTCTCATTTGAAATGATGAGTAAACGATCATATGAAAAATATGAATGTATTATATGAATAATAAACAGGGAGGGAGGGGACATTGGACTGTAAATTATAATCTCCGTCATAATTTATAAACTTATTTCATGTCTTATTAAATCTTCGGTTTACAAGATAACAGTGTCCAAACTTTTCTACCAATAATTACAATTTAAATGTAGGGTAATTATGTTTATCATAATTGATAGGGGGATATACATCAATTTATCGTCCATTGTCTTATCCCTTTGGATCCCTGATGATAAGAAAATCCAAAGGGTTTGTTAATGACAGTCATGAATTGTTATAGTGCGGAGTTTGAGTGAACTAATGATTTTTCATCTGGATATTTTAGATTTCTTATCAGTAGAACTATATATAAAAATGGTTTAATTTTGAAATTATAAAAGTAAATTACATAGTAATTATATGAAAAACGATACAGATTTGATATATCAATTTACATATATACAAGAAGGGAGGAGACATTGTACTATAAATCATAATAGCATTTAAAGTTTTACAAATGGCTTGAAACGTTAGAGTCTCCTATTAAATGGTGATTATTTGATACAAACAAACTTGCAGTTGGCTTATTCTACAGACGAGGTAATATTGTTAATCAAAATAGGGGATGGTTTTGGGCTATCTATAATACAAAGTAGAACGATGTCTGTCTGTCCGTCCGTCCGTCCGTCCGTCCGTCCGTCCGTCTGTCCGTCCGTCCGTCTGTCTGTCTGTCCGTCTGTCCCTTAAGATCTTGGTAACCACTGAACCGATTGGATTCTACTCTTCAGGGTATATACCTATTGGTCCTGTGGTGGTTTTAAGCTATTTTCTTGAAGATGAAGATCATCAATTTTTTTTTTGATGATGAAGATGAAAATCCATCACATGTTCTACATTTTTTTAATTACCTCTTTGGGCAAAGCCCCTAGAGGCTAGGGGCGAAGCCGCTAGTAAATATATATTATACTAATCGCATAAATAGACGATATTTTATTCAAATCCCACATTTAGTTATGATATAAGATATTGATTTTTGTGGAATGAAACGTTATCTATACGTATACAGGGATCTAAAGGGATAAGACAATGGCCAATAAATTGATTTACATCTCTAATGATGATACACAAAATTACCACTTCTGTAGATTTCAATTAGTGTGTTTAAACGTTTGGACATTCAAGTTATAGTTGAGCCAACTTATAAAAAACGTTAGAGTATAGTCCGTTTTGTAACATCGCACCTTATGGGGCGATTCTTCGTATTTTTCACAGTAGCTATTCTCCTTTTTCTTACCCTGCGGGGCAAATTACCTAACTCTGTGGGGCAATCACCTAACCCAATATAACCTAACCTAACCTAAAATAACCTATAAAAAGCAATTTTATAAATACGACGAATCGCCCCTTATGGGGCGATGTTACGAAAGGGACTATTCCCAAACGTTATTTTAAAACTTTGGGAACAAGTGTTATAAACAGCCAAGTTTCCCATCCCTCCCTGAAACGTATATGTGTCTATTGTAATCAAATATGATCTATTGATCTAAATTTTTCTATAGATTATAAAGATTAAGTATCTCCTACATAACTAACATTTTTCGTTATAGTTCATTCTTTTAAGATATTTGGAAATTAGCGAAAATTTCTAATAACATTAATTTATTATTAAAATAAAATAAAATATCAGAAATGACCTAAGTATCAAAAAGGACCAACTTTTAATCATAAAGCTATTTAAAATAAAATTACTTTTTCAGTTTGATTGATAGAATTTAACATAAAATGACCTAAGATTTTTAATATTTAAAAATAATTATGTAAAAGCATATTTAAGAAGAGTTTTTTAACCCTAAAAACATATTGATATTTCATAAAAGATAGGTACATATACCTTTCTACTAAGATTTAAGTTAGATAGATTTATCTTTAAAGGAAATAAGTACACCTTTTCGAGATAGAATTTATGATGAGTTTATTTTTATGTGGTCCTAGCTCTTAAGTTTTACTTTTGAAGTATAAAAATATAAACCTATGAAGTCACATTTTCTATCATAATAGTTATTTATCGCATCGTATTATAGACAATTTTCCGCGAATATATAAATAAAAAGGATACAAGATTAACACTGTTTTTAGCCCCGTGAGGCCAAAAGACCAGGCTAACAAAACTGATAATATTTTTATGATTTTTATCTTAATATTCGTGGGAAATTGTCTATAATACGATGCTATACATGATTTTTCAGTATTGCTGAAAAGTGGTTCTAATCCAGCGGATATTAATTGATTTCAAAGCTATACTGGAATATGTCATAGATTTTAAAAATCTCAATATACAATCTTAATTTGCAAATAAATGATTATCCTGCAAAAGCTGATGTAAGAATGTCCTTAAAATGTCATAGCTTTCCTATAGATACACAACTTTAAGACTTGCAGACTTAAAAGGAATGCCTAAATCAACTAATTGACCCAAAAATTTAATGCACACTGAGTATTTTGTAATTTTTGTTTTGCAAATTTAAAAAAAATAGGTTTGTAATTGATATTTTTAATGTGCAAAATTTATTGATTTGAGTTGTAGGTGTCAGGGGTTGCTTATTTTTCAGCACAAAATTTTTCATTTTGCATAATTTTAGCTGACTTTCTAGAATAACATAACAAATTCTAAATTATTAAAATGAAAAAAAAATTCAAATACAATTATAAGTATTTAGTATCTAATTAATTTTCTTACTATATACCCAAAGCTGTCTGTGTGTGTGGCTGTGTATTGAAAAAATCCGTGAAAATAGCATGGATATATTATGTTGGGAGCCAGGTAGCCTTAAAATATATCACAACTTTTCAAACATTATTTTTGCAGATTTTTCACTTACAAATATAATTATTTTTTGTGGTAAAATAAGTCACTAATGATTGAAAAATCCGTGTATCACAAAATATTTATCACAAAATGCTAGGATAAAGCGTAATTTATTAAAAATTACAACCATATAAAACTTTGTTTTGCTAAATTTCTTTTTCGTTTTTCACCGCACTTCGAGGTCCTCTAATATTGACTAAAGAAGAAGAGGGGGAGGGGAGGTGGGGGAAATAAGAAGTTGTAGTGTGTGTGTGTGTGTGTGTGTGAGTTGAATAAAATAAGGAAAGACCTCTCCCCCCGTTCCTCTTCCGGCATCCCTCCTCTCCCCCTCTCCATCCTTTCTTTCCATCAATCGACTTTCCCCCACGTTCCATTTCTTGAGGTACCGGCCTCCCCAAAAACCCCTTTCTTGAGAACGCCACCCAAATCAGTGTTGAACCGACAGCTTTCTACCATCCCCCCCTCCCCCCGTCCTCTTTTCCCTCTCTGTGGGAGCTCTCCATACGAAAATTTCTCTCCTTTTCCCTTTTCTTTCTATTAACAGCATGAGATTTCCCCCCTCCCCACCTTTTCTCTTCATCAAACCATTAAATTTCTCAACCCACTTAACTGTATTACCCCAGCCCCAATTTTTGGAATATTTTTGCATTATTTCCCCCTCCCTCCCAACAAATCATTCTTCTTATCCTTATTTTTGTAGCAGCTTAACCCATCTTGTATAACCCTAACCCCGGAAGTGATATTTCTTCTATAATCAAATAAGACACTTTTAGCTTAAGATCCCTAAAATGGCTCAATAATATTTTGAGGATTTTTTGGGGCTTAAGGCAGAGGTTTTAAAATTTCATGTTTGGCATTAATAACATTGCCCACTTCCCTTTAAATTTCCCCACACACACACATACACACACACACACACACACACACAAACACAACCACACAGAAACACTTTGGCATGAACCAATACAGAATTAAAATGGGGGATGGGTATACTAGAGAGAGGTGTCATTTTTAAGGCAACTTTCGCGGAGTTGGGGAGTGGGGGGGGGGTGTACTTGGTTTGATGATATTGAAATGAAAGATGGGAGGGGGTAGGGATGGTTGAATGGGTGGTTAATAAGAAATACTGCATAAGGTTTAGGGAGAGAAATTTTAATCCAAGTTGCCATACCCTTACTTTTCATGCCAGTTCATGACTTGGAGAAAAATGTAGATATATTATAGTAGATCCCCAGACAAAATAGCTTAAAACCACCTAGGACCAGTATTTATATTCGCTGGAGAGAAGAGCCCAATCGGTTCAGCGGTTACTGAGATCTCTAGCTTCTGACGGACGGACAGGCATCGTTTTACTTTGTATTATAGACAATCATTTACACTCAAAATTTATGTATACCATCTTCCAGTTTATGTAGCTTTTTGTTTCAATTAGGTTAGCCTAACTAAATATTAATAGGCAAACCTAATTTTTTTGTGCTACAACTTACTAATAAAGGTTTTTAGGGCACATATATTTTTAAAATATTTTCTAGATCAGGGACGAAGGTTACATATATAGAACTTTAAACTTTACTGTACTCAAAGTTTAGAAACAATTTTTTTTATTCGTGAGCTTTAAACTATTAGGTACTCTAGTTAAATTTTCATTGCTTAGTTTACACTAGCATTGTCCAAATCAATAATACTATAAATTTAATATACAGAAGGAAAGTTTTGTTTCTACATAATTTGAGGTGTTCATCAAATTAACGTCCATTGTTTAACCCCTAAGATCCTTGGGAAATTATAGTTAGGTGTTTTTAGCTTTTCTTCAGAGTTATGGTATAGAAATGAATGTACGTGGATGTCATCAAATTAGGTTGTTATTTCCCATAATTTTTTAATTAGTTCCCCCCCCCCCTGGAGGGGGGGGATAGATAATATCTTTTTTTATCCCTCTGCGTGTTACACTAAAATTAGAGAACATTAATATCTGGTGTAAGATCCAAGTATCAATACATCCATTGGTAAAGAACCAATAATTGAGTTGGCAGCCCAATACTTAACAAGTAGGTTAGATGTATGGGTCTTGTAAGAAACAAGGATTTCTTTCTTGTATGCAAAAGGACTTGTTTTCACTTCAAAACCATCATAACCACAATTTGTTAGTAGGGGAATAACGTGTCTAAAAAAATCAGCCATCGAACGTCATAAAATTAGGGATTATCAACCTCTTTTTTAGGGTTTTTCTTTCCCACTTCTCCTCTCATCTTTATATGACGTCACATGGCTGATTTTTGAGACACTTTGTCCCCCTACTAAAAAAAATCACATGATTAATCAAAATCTAAATTTTTTGCTATTATGTATCTTTGCGAATGCCACAATTTGCAATTATGACAAATTCGCGAATGTGATATAACACCAAGAAACTAAATGCTTTATCACATGGATGTATGAAATAAAAGAGGAAATAATTTAGATCATGGAAAGAAAACGAAGTGAAGTAAGTTAGTTAGTAAGTTTCATCGTATTTTCGCATTAGCTTTTGACAGGTTATTTTAGGTTAGGTTAAGTAAATGTTTAAGATTGTCCCGCAGGGTTAGAGCCCCTAGAAATAGGAGAAAAGCAACTGTGAAAATATAACGACGATACCCTCTACTTCGTTTTCTTTTCCTTATCGTGATCCAATATTTTTAGTTTTATAATTTTTTTCTACCAAATAAAAAACAAGAATGTAATGTAGCGCAGCAATAACAAGACAATCACATATCAAATATAGTCAGATTATAGCTTTTTCTCTTATAAGCGTATTAAATTGTTAAGAAACTTATATTTTATTTTTGCCATTTAACATGAAACAAGGATGACAACATCCATAAGTAGCGAAGCACAAAAAATCGTAGATGGGAATACGTACAAGTAGATTTAAAAGGTTTTTACTAAAATCAAGAATAGATTTATTGGATAAAATAAACATGAAACCTTGTTTTATTTTTTATGATGATGATCATGATGGTCAAAGTAAATTATGTTAAAGATGTTCATAACAATGAGAAAAATCATTTTGATACTGATATCCCAAAAAAGTTTGAAAATTGGATCAAAATAAACAAAGATATGGGGAAATATGTAAAACATATAAAATAGCCAAAAACCTGATAAAAGGCAGTCTGGCCGCCATGGTTGTTTCTTAAAACGACAAAAAAATTAATTTTTAAATCCTTAACTTAAAAAATTTAGAAAATCAGACCATATACACTGAAGATATGGAGAAAAGTGTTAAATATATAAAAATAGCCTAAAACCTGCTAAAAAGACAGTCTGGCCATCATGGTTATTTTCTTTAAAAGACGGGAAATTTAATTTTGATATCTATAACTGAAACAAAATTAATCAATCGGACTATAAACACTGAAGATATGGAGAAAAATGTTAAGAATATAAAAAAAACAGCCTAAAACCTGCTAAAAGGCAGTCTGGGCGTCATGGTTGTTTTCTTTAAAAGACGGGAATTAAATTTTGATATCTATAACTGAAAAAATTTTGAAAATCGGACCATAAACACTGAAGATATGGAGGAAAATGTGAAAATATAAAAATAGCCTAAAACCTGCTAAAATGGCAGTCTGGCCTTCATGGTTGTTTCTTTAAACGACGGGAAATTTAATTTTGATGTCTGTAACTGAAAAAATTTTGAAAATCGGACCATAAACACTGAAGATATGGAGAAAAATGTGAAAAATATAAAAATAGCCTAAAACCTGCTAAAAATCGGTCCGACCGCCAATGATGTTTTATGGTCAATTGTTCTCCTTAATGATGGGAATGTTGTCAAAAAATTTCAGAATTCTATCTTTTATGGGAGCTGAGTAAATCCCATTTCCCCCATAGCGTTACGGACTGACTGACTGACGGACTGACGGACTGACGGACTGACGGACTGACTGACGGACAAAGTGAATTATAGAGTAGCTTCGCTACTAAAAATAATGCCCTAAGAAATATAGTCCCAATAAAAACACGTAAAAGTCGGGTCCCCCCCCCCCATACACACCTTCTATGATTGGCCAAAGGATTCCCACTTTCTATCTCCGTTTGCAGCTGAATCCTAATCAAAGAATCATGGCTAAATTAGTACATACATACATAACTTCTTAGGGCAAAGACCCTAGTGTCTAGGAGCGCAGAAAATAAATATATGAAATGTTTGTTCTCTATATTTACTATCTCTATTATGATGACCATAAAATTACATATATAAAATGATGTATTGTCGTTGTTTTTTCTTCTTGCAAGTTGTCCAACATTGATATTAAACATAAACAAGGATGATAACATCCATTAATATATACCATAAATAAATATCAATAGAACAAGGATGATAGTGATACATCCATAAAGCAAAGCTCAATAAATCAGACAGAAAGACACACGAACATTACCACTTATACACATCACTTAAAGAAGCAAAAAATGTATAAGTTTTGAACAAAATTGTATGAAGATATATTGCAAAAAAAGATGAAAACCATCTTTTTAAGTGTATATATAAATAAATTTTCAGGACATAAATTTACAGATGCTTCGCTTTTAAACTGTACATTTTTGCTCAAAGAATCATTATTCAAAGTTTGGAATCGATGACGAATATAAAACCCATAAAATACCGAACAGAGCTATCACTTACGTTCGTAGAAATTAACCGACTCTAGATTTAGAGAAGATGTATATATGTATGTAGCCTTGATTCTCTGAAGTTAGGGTTCAGATGCACAAGGAGATTGGAGGTGAGAATCTTTTGACCAATCCTAGATTGGTACGCTTCGCGCACAGCTGAGTGTATTCTGTGTTACATTACAAGCTGACCCGCAATTCTCGTGGAAGCTACTCAATTATTACATCACCCTGGTCTAAGTTTTGGCAGGTGTTCCATATTCAGCCACCCTAATTAATGGCACTCTCATATGAATGAGGAGCATGGACGAGGGAAAGCACGATTACAATTGCTTGATAGGTAGGATCCTAACTTCCTACAAATCTCCCTCCTTACAACCTAAGGGCATCACAGGGAAGGTTCCGTGATTATATTCTGACAAATTGCAACAGCATTTGTCATCCAAGTGCAATATCTATGAGGGGACTTGAACTCGGATTTTCACAAACACAGCGTAGTGCGCTAACCACTACTCTATGGGACACCCTATTTAGAGAAGATCCTCTTTTAGCACGGATAGTAACCCCCCCCCCCCCCTCCAACCTACAAATACCCAAGGGGCGTTTCCACTAGTATTTTGCTAAGTGTTTCGGTACGCATGCCTTGCCGTACACGAAATCTTAATCTCCAAGCCCTCCGAATGACCAACATGTGAATGTTTACAAATGTGTATTTATTACCATGAAAACGGTGCATCTAAAACAAAAATATAAAAATTAATTACATAATATTAATGGTTTATTATTTTTGTATATCGAGGTTGCGTGATTTCAATTTAATTAAAATATAAAATTTCTAAAAAACTTTAAATTGGCACGAAACATATTAAATAGCATCAGAAATTGATAATTTTAGATTCAAATGATCAATAAAATTAAGGAAAATATTCGTATGTCAAAAGTTAGCAGTTAAATGGTCTATTTGTTGAAAAATTAATGTTTTAAATTTCTTCGTAAAAATATACCATACTACACTTATTATTAAGAATTAAAGATAAATTCTTACCACATTATACGTCAAACTAAGCAGGAAGGCTTATTTGAGATCTTCCACGGATTAGAGCGCATGTATATCCATCCAATACATTATTTTTATTCACGTAGCTCTTCACATGGGAATCAACAAGGAAAAAATGTGCGCGCCTTTGTTTGTTTACAAGCGAAGCGCGGAGATAGTTAGGAATGCCGCGTAACACACTCATTCTCTGGTGTAAGGAAAAGGGAATTAATGGGTTCGAACTTGCCAGGGAATACAAGAAAAATCATTCCAACACACACCCGTCTAGTCACTGGGAATCGAACACAATAACTCATCTTAGCATCATGCGTGCAGACAGTGTCCACAAAATCACAATCTCATAACGCATAAATTACAAGAGTTTAAAATGGCATGGCCATCAGGCCTAAAATTAATTATGGTAACTTACGAATACCACAATAACTCAAACCGACTCCACTACCACATAAGGATAGGAATAAGGAATGGGAAAAGCATTCAACATTCATGAAATGCACATTTACCACTCACACATCTCATTAATCATGGCCTCATAATCTCAATTAAAGTTAGAATTACAGACCATGTAATTGCGAATACATGAATTAATAATCAATAGTACCTAAACTTTGATTAGGTACCTACATAATAATAGGCAAATGATTTTTATATTAAAAATCGCATCAATAATTAAATAATCAACTCAAACTTTTAATCAAAAGAAAGAAAGATTAAATAATGACATTTTTTCTACTAAATCTTTTTGCTAAAAAAGAAGAGTAAAATTTTCATAAAAAACTTCTCAAAATTAAGCATTTTCTCCAGCGGAAAAATACTCGGGCTTACATCTAGACATTCTTAGATAAGATAGGTAAATCCTTAAATCTAACATGTTTAATAAAATAGATACTTAAATCTAAATAAAATATGACTGTAAAAAATCATCAAACATCGGAAAATTAAAACTTCATAATTTTAAATCTTCGTGAATCAGAATTGCGTAAAATAAAATTGCAATTGAAATATGCAAATTAAATTACCAAAATAAAACAAAAGCTCAATTATAAGAAAAGAACTTCTCTAAATGCTGAGTTTGCAATTTCTCTCTGTTTTAAGAAGAAAGCAACTTGTACATATTCATACAGTCAAAATTAAGGCAATTTGGGGCCTCAGTTAGAATGAACCCCTCAAGATACAAACTAACCAATCTTTCAAATATTAATAATGCCGTGTTCCAGCTATCCTGACGGACGTTATGTCTTTCCATCACAAATTTTTGATACTGCATAATTTCCGACAGGATTTCTGGCGCAGGGCTCCATCAACTGAAAATAAACATAATTAGTGATGTTTAAATCAAATCAAAAATTAAAAGAATCATGAATAATTCAAGAAACTTTAAAATCATCAGTCAAAGCAATCAAAATAAAATTATCTTATGCTTTAGTTTTGCCGTTCTGTAGTATGTCTGGCCGAGGTAACAGAGCTAAGATACACTATAGAGCGGTCTTATTAAGCTTAAATCTTCGAACTCAAAGAATCTACTTAATTCAAGGCGAAAAAAATCTGCATTTTTTTTTAGGTACATCGGTTAAAAGGTAAATAGAAATAATTTTAATATATGTAATATTAAATTATCTATGTGATTATAATAAATCTTAAGAAATATTTATATGATGTAAAAATCTCATTGTGTTACTTTTTATCATATCGAATTTCAATTAAACAAGGATAAAAATGTTCGTATTTGCGTAGGTACCTAGGAAAATTTCCGCGAAAAAAATCCCTGGTCCCGGAAAGACTTAAATCATTGAAAAAACTTGCGTAAACGTATAAATAACTTAAGTTTGCATTTCAAATGAAAAAAATCTTGCGTCGATTTGAAAGTTTAAACGAAATTGAGTCAAAATTTGCGTTTTTTGTCTTTCGAAAAAAATATCTGATAAATCTACCGTAAAAATAAAATTCAAAGTTAAACAAGAACGATACTTATACTAAACTTTGGGTAGATTGATCTTGAGCAGACGTCTTGCGGAAGTCTCGTTACTCGTGGCGGCTGCGTCATCTGATAATTTGAACTTGCAAACCACGGTCCTCCCACCTGGGCGCACTTCTTCCACACGCCCCAATCTGAACTTCTTCATCAAATTTGTGCTATCGTCGATCAGCACCACGTCTCCCGGCTCGAGCAGCACCTTGTTGCTGCGCCACTTGACGGACTTGAGTAGCTCAGGCATGAGCTGCTCCTTGTACACCTGATGGAACTGACGGGTCAACTCCTCCAAGTTCTCCAGCCTCCTGGTGATGGGCTCTTTACAACCTGTCTCAAAGGTGCAGATTGCATCGTTGGTCCTGCCGCCTAACAGATCAGCAGGTGAAATTATTCTCCAGCAATTGACGTCATCTCCTTGGGTGGCATAGGTCAATGGCTTAGAATTCAAGACTTTTGCAGTCTCAGCACACAACACCAATAAATCATTGAAGGTTACAGTAGCACCAGCCAACTTCTTGTTCAACACACGCTTGACCAGCCCAACCTGCCTCTCCACAGTACCCACGAACGAGTGTGCTGCGGTGGGCACCAGATGCCATTCAAAATGCATTCGGGTATCCTTCAAAAGTTCATCCATAATTCGTTTGGCACCAGCCATATTGGTGCCTCTGTCTGTGGTAACCCTTCTAGGCATATTGTAAAACGCCTGAAGTTTTCTTAAGCCGACCAGCACGGCTTCAGTTGAATAATCAGTCAACACATCAACAAACACAGCCTGTGTAAATCTACAGGCCACAATCAACAACCAAACTTTGTACTTGGTCTTGGAACTCCTGGTGCCAACGCCAGGCTTCGTAACTTCGATCGGCCCCGCAAGGTCCATATGCACCTCCTTGAAGGGCATAGAGGGCTCGACACGATCTGGCAGAATATTAGCAATTGCGGGACTCGAACGCTTGGCATATTCAATGGAACATGCAGCACAACTCTTGACCACTTTCATAGCCTCCATGCGGCCATGTGTGATCCATGCATACCTGCGGCTTTGCGCCAACGTCTTACGATGGCCTCCATGCCCCAATTCATCGTGGGACTGTTGAAGGATGAGCCGCGCCAGCCTGTTGTGGCGGCTGAGCAAGACAACACCTGGGCTGTCCTTCATAATCTTCCTGGGGCCTCCAGCAGCGGCCTCAAGAGCCTCATCTCCTCTCCCGGACATTTTCAATATTGTAAATGTCCTAAAGGGATAACATCCATCATGACCCACAATGGGCCAACAAACCTGGACCTTGTGATGATAAGGTTGAAGGGAGTCGAATTTCCCCTCAGCGTCCATGGTCATCTCCTTCTCTTGGTTGAAGGAAGTCAAAAACAGGTCACAAACAGAATCCATGTATGTATTTGTGAAAGTATAGTTCTCATAATGCTTAGAACTATCATTGTTGCTAACATCATCCTCAATTGTTGTAACGCCACGTTTCTTGATAAGCAGCGTTTTAAAGCAGTTGGCAGCCTTAAGAACTGCGGCTACAGTCCTCCTTGCCTGCCTGTAGGTCCTTCTTGCCAGGGACCTCCAGAAATCGTTGTCCACTACCTGTGTGAACATTACCTTGAGCTTCGCCATCTTGGGATTTAGCTCGCTCTCGGGAATGGATGCATTTACCTCACCCGCCGTCTTAACGGGCCACTGGTCCTGTTCCAGGCGCAACCAGCTTGGACCTTCCTGGTATGTAGATCCAGGTTGTACATCCTCAATCGTACACAAACCACGCGTCGCCAGATCGGCGATGTTGTGTTGGGTTGGAACCCATCTCCAATCTTCAGGGCTCGTCAACTGTTGTATCTCGGAAACACGATGACTGTTAAAAACATTTAACATAACACTGTCACTGGATAGCTGAGCTAGGGCACAGCTGCTATCACTAAAAAATACTTTGCCAGAAATGTTGAAAGGTAGAGCTCTGGCTACAGTATCCACAAGCCTGGCCAAAATTAGACAACTAAGCATTTCTAACCTTGGTATAGACTCAATCTTCACTGGTGCGACACGTGACTTGGCGCAACACAAAACTACATCATATCCTCCAGGAACTGGCCATCTCAGGTAGGTGATGGCTGCATAGGCCTGGTTAGATGCATCGCAGAAACCAACAAGCATTGGAAGCCCCAACGGCTTATCAGGAACCATCGAACGTCTGAACGACACATTTCCAAGTGCCGAACGGTCCTGGAGGCTGGACACGAGCTCCGACCTCAACTCTCCAGGTATAACATCATCCCAGTTACATCCATGTATGCAAACTGAGCGCAGACAAAGCTTGGACTTAAGCAGCAATGGCGCTGCTAGACCCATTGGGTCATAAAGTTGTTGCACAATTCTCCAAACTTCACGTTTAGTTATCAACTCAGGTAGACTTCTCCAGAGATCCTCCAGGTCCAGATCCTCTAGTAACTTTCTACCCTTAATCTTCTCGCCGTGGTTGGCTCTGACAGGTAGGAACAACTTATCCTGTTTAGGGTCCCAAACGAGGCCCAGAACTTTTACACTGTCAACATCATCTCCAGAATAAACAACAGATTTAAACTTGAAATTGCCAGGTGCAATCATATCCTCCAGCTCTTGGACCAGCTGGACAGCTTCAGGTTTACTATTATGACCGCTCAAACAGTCATCCACGTAAGTACAAGTCTCCAATTTGACCGATGGAGGATCTTGATACAAAACAAATTCAGAACTGAGTGGTTGCTGAACATCTCTTCACACATCCTGCTGGGCTACAACGTCACAACCTCTAATTTTCTCAGATCCATAAACATCTTGAACATCCTGCTGGGAACGTCCACCAAAAATACGACCAGTGAGTCTGAGGGCGGTCACGGCCATATCTCCAGCCAGGGCCTCACCAAAGTTGATGGTTTTGGTAAGGTAGACCTCTGGCTCTCCATCAACTGTATCAGCCAAAAAAACACGTTTCAGCTGAGAATCTTCATAGGTAGCTAATAATGAATTATAGAACTTCTGAATATCAGCCACGAATGCACACTTATAACTTCTGAACCGGATAAGATTGTGCATCAGAGTATATAATGGAACTGGGCCGTCCATCATAATACTATTGAGGCTTAGCCCCTTGCAGCAGAGGCTGGAATTTGCGCATATCCTCAACGGCGTGGAAATAGACTCTTTATATGCGCAGACTAGGCTCGAATAATACACGGGCTTAGTATAAGCTAGGTCTTCTGGCGAAGCTTTCTGATACACTCCACGAGACACAGCTTCTTGAAACACTTGGCAGAAGGTGCTGTATTCACCTTTTTTAATCATTCTCTGCCGGTCACGTAAGCAGATCTTATAAGCCTGCTCTGAATTGTCAAATAACACACTTGGCGGCTGCTTGTAGGGATATGAGGCCGTCCAAATATGGTTCTCAAGATCTAATGTCAGACCTTCTTCAATCAGCTGCCGCTTACGCACGTCCAAGGCGGACTGCCCGGCGGCTATGGCGGCGCAATGACGGCAGTTCTTACAACCGCTGCACATTGATGGCGGCTGTATTCCCAAACTCTCAGTACTCAGGAACTCCATCTTGCTGACCTCCAACTTCACAGCTTTACAGGCGACAGGATTAGCAACAGTCCTGCCATCTGCAGACACAACTAAATAGCCTGTACCAAATAAGCTTCTGTACAGTCTAGAGTCACCAACCATTTTATCTGCACACGGGAACATAGCTGGTGTTAAATGGCCGATTAAAACATCAATCTTGCCGTCGACCATAGAAAAATTATCAGGCTTCATATTGAAAATGTCGGCGGCGGCTGTAGGATCAATAGAACGCAACCCTTCTTCAGTACCAATGCTGGGCACTACCGCCGCCTCCAGAATATGTGAATTCCGGTTGCGGTCAACCAAACAAATCTTGACTGTAGGACATGCTTGGCTCTTTCCATCTGCCAGAGAAATAGTAGCTGTGCGACCAGTAGATGGCAACTCTAACTTCTTGGCAATACTTCTAGAAATCAACGTCAAATTTGCTCCGCTGTCCCACATGGCATTGACGGTGACTTGACGTTTGTCAGCCGCCAACGCCGGGACCTGCTGCAACATCAGCATAAAATTGTTCTTGCTAAACAATTGTGACTCATACACTGCCGCAACTTGTCCACTAGCAACCGATTCATGTAATAATGAATTATGAGGCTGGTTGCAACTGTCAATGGTACAGCTGCCAAGCTTATCGGCTCTGGGACAATCGGCCACCCGATGCCCTTTTTGTAAGCAGAGCAAACAGGCGCCTATCTTCTTGATGAAGACTTTGCGTTCAGGAACAGACATATCCCTAAACTTGGAGCACTTGAACAACAGGTGATCAGAGTTACAACCTTCCGACGGGCAAGGCTGTTTCTTCTTGGTCTTAGCTGGAGACCCAGGTTTACCAACGGCTGTAGCTGCGGCCGCAGGATTACCTTTCTTCTTGGAGGGGGTGTCTACATCGATTGAACACCTCATCAAAATGGCGCCACGCTGTTCCTCTATAATCTTCAACAGCTTAGGAATATTTGGGGTATCCATCGAGCCCAACGCCAGGTTGAGCTTGTCCTGGAAATCACGTGGCAACTTTTTGGATAACATTTCCAAAAGAATAATGGTCAACCACTGGCTTGTGGTGACTTCTTCATCATCATCATCTTTAGTCAGCTGCTCGAGCTGGCTAACTGCACCACCAAACTCTGCTAAGACTGTGACAATCTGGTTGGAGTCCGACGGTTTAGGCTTCTTCTCCCATTGGTTGAAAAGGCAGAGCATCTGACGTGTTTTGGACTTAAAACGTGCGTCGAGGTAAGCCCATTGAGATTCATGAGATTGAATCTGAATTAACTGAAGTCTCAACTCTTTATTTTTGCAAACCTTTTCACTGCTCAACAATAACTGTAAATATGACGGGTCCTGTCCTACGGTAAGCTTTTTAAAATTGTCCTTGAAACTTACGTAGGCTGACTCTGAGCCGTCAAAGCTTGGAAGAAGACGTTCGTCGACACGATTCATATATCCTGGCGTGAATATAGAACCGGTGCCGAACTGTGGTGTGCCAAACGGCGACACAAATGGCGATGCTGTCGAAGCACCCGCCGTCGTTGTAGGCGGCTTCACAGGTTCAAGCTTAACCTCGGCCAGCCGTTTCATCAAAGCAGACAAAGTGTTTATAATTGGTTCTGGTAAGGGAAAGTATGACCCTTTGATAACTTTCACAATCTTTATGCAACGATCATATAGTTCAGCCTTATGGTCAGGCAAATTATCACCAACTAAATCAACAACACTTTGAATGTCACTGAGCTCCTCCATAGCATCTAGAGCATCTTTCAGAGCGTTATAATCCTTTTGCACAGTAATTATATTAGAATAAATGTCACTAAACTCCTCAAGCTCTTGGATTCTCACACCAAGCTTGCTAAAACCGACCATAATGCTATCGAATGTCTCGAACTTGTCATGGACAAGGATTGACTCCTTAGTGAAATGTCTAACATCAAGCTCTGAAGATTCACTGACCAACTTCATCACTTTATTTAGTTCACTGGTTAGGGCCTCGACGGCTGGGCGCAGCCGTAGTCCCAGTTGAGCGCCTTTATTCTTTTTAGGACCCATGATTGTCACAATAATTAACTGTACTGATTACGATTATAATAGTGTGTGGTAAGGTATCACAACCAACACATTCACAAAACTTCACAGATATTTTCTTAGCCGCATCTGTTCTGTCTCGTTTTCATTGTTTCGGTACGCATGCCTTGCCGTACACGAAATCTTAATCTCCAAGCCCTCCGAATGACCAACATGTGAATGTTTACAAATGTGTATTTATTACCATGAAAACGGTGCATCTAAAACAAAAATATAAAAATTAATTACATAATATTAATGGTTTATTATTTTTGTATATCGAGGTTGCGTGATTTCAATTTAATTAAAATATAAAATTTCTAAAAAACTTTAAATTGGCACGAAACATATTAAATAGCATCAGAAATTGATAATTTTAGATTCAAATGATCAATAAAATTAAGGAAAATATTCGTATGTCAAAAGTTAGCAGTTAAATGGTCTATTTGTTGAAAAATTAATGTTTTAAATTTCTTCGTAAAAATATACCATACTACACTTATTATTAAGAATTAAAGATAAATTCTTACCACATTATACGTCAAACTAAGCAGGAAGGCTTATTTGAGATCTTCCACGGATTAGAGCGCATGTATATCCATCCAATACATTATTTTTATTCACGTAGCTCTTCACATGGGAATCAACAAGGAAAAAATGTGCGCGCCTTTGTTTGTTTACAAGCGAAGCGCGGAGATAGTTAGGAATGCCGCGTAACACACTCATTCTCTGGTGTAAGGAAAAGGGAATTAATGGGTTCGAACTTGCCAGGGAATACAAGAAAAATCATTCCAACACACTAAGTTTTTCCTTAAGTATTATGATTCGCTTCGCTTTTATGTACGTTTTTTTCTTTGTATTTTTGCGACCAGGGCAAGTTAAGCTGATGTAAAAAGACAGAGTTAGCTTATCAAATCACGATTATCACATTACAGAATTCAAATTTATGCAAAAAATCACCAGCTTAAACAAAGCTAAGCTTTCATATGAAACATACACGATTCCTTCCAGCATTGAAAAATATTTTGTTTTCTGGTGAAAATTTGTAGGTATAATAGTTCTTCTTTAAGTAAGATTTATATGTTAGCTCTTTTTGGGGGTCTTGCAAGGGATTCCAAGGGATAAGATAATAAAGTGATATACATCTTATTCTTTCAATAATAAAATTTTCCATAAAGGTTAAGATTATTTGTTAAAAAAGAATTGGTTAGGACAACTAATTTAAATTGAATGAAAGTACCCTAGGGTTATAAGCGAACGAATAAGAAAACGTGGTTATAAAAATTTGGGTACTTGTGTAATTTACACTCCAATCCTCTTCCTCCCAGAGATTTTGAAAAAGAATAAGTATAAAACCATTTACCTGGCCACCAAAAACTTATTTCTAATTATTTTACTTTTTAGTGATCTAAAAGACATAAAAAACAACCCCATTTTAAGAAAATATTTAGAAATGTAAGACCACTGGTGGCTGCGCTTCTAGCTTCCAGAAGCTCTGCCTCAAGAAGGTTAAAGTTATTATGTTGTGCCCTCATGTTTTTTATTTTTATTTTTAAATGAAGATTTTTTTGTTAAGGTTATTCCACACCACAGTTAATATCTTAAAACCAGCAAATGATTAGAATTAGAAGCGATGTCCATGTTAGCAACCTAAATTGACGACAAATTTCCTCTGTAATAATATCCACGTATATTCTACTTAATAACATTTGTCTGTCTAGGTTTGGTGATTTTATAATGAAATTAATTTTGGGCGTATTATGTTTATTTAAGAAAATGTATAAAACCAAGATATATTTTTTAAACCAAATATTGATTCAACTTAAAAATTTAGGATATATTTTGACTTTTACTTTTCCTTCAGTAGAGGTTAAATGTTAATCTCTTACTGCTTAAAGTAGTGGCGCGCACAGGGTTTTGCCAGATGCTTGTGAGCCATGAGGGTTTAAATTTATGGGAAAGTATGATTGAAATTTAAATTTTTATGGGGGTGTTGATACCCTCCTACACCCCTTTCCCTTTTACTTGAGTGTCTATAAACTTAAAATTTTCTATTTTTTCATGAATTGGCAAAGATCAATTTCATGCTTTAATGCAAAAAGTGAAAATGATTAGAGCAAGGGGTGTATATTAAATCTCAAAATAAAATAAATACTATAAAATAATGACATAAGCCCTTATAAATGTGTAAAAATCAGCTGCTTAACATATATTCAGTGTGTATATGTGGCGAAGAGTTGTAATTTTTTATTCAAGTCATAACCGCACTTTTTTAGTGCATGTTTTTTTAGTAGCACAGCCGCCAGCCTCTTCTTAATATGGGATGGTATGTACGTTCGCCCGTTAGTTATAGCTTTTTGACGTTACTGAAAATAGACGGACAAAAATATAAAGTGAGTAGGGAAAATGTCAATCTTCTTAAAAATATTGGATAATACATGTTACTCTGGGAAAACATATTTGGGTCTCTTTTAAATTTCATACTGTAAGCATTACTGACAGACAGACAGATAGATCATTTTATTTTTATTTATTACAAATATAGACCTTCATTAAATCCGATATTGTGAGCGTTACTGACAACACAAAAAAATAGAAAAATTGTGTGTCTTGCTTTAAAGTATTAAATGATACGTGTTGCTTTATTAGTAGAGCAAACGAATTAGGTCCTTTAATAAGCTTCAAATAGTGATCGTTACTGATAAAGAAACGGACAGACTGACATTCAAAATATAGAAATAAGAGAAAATGTGAGCCTTGCATAAAAATATTGAAAGATATGTGTTGCTTTGTTATTAGTAGTGAAAACACATGTGGGCCCTTCAGTATGATTTAACAAATTTGTTTATTTCAATCTATATTAAAACAGCTGTAATTTATAAAGATGTGTTATCAAAGTTATAACTTTATATTTTATTTGGAAGGAAGATAGATTTATCTTCGTTGATGGGGTAACCCTTGCAATGATGGGTATACAAAACTTCCTATGATTCAACTAATGCTAAAAAGGTGAAAAAGTTAATCTTTTAAGACACTTTAATGAGAATGAATCGATATATTATTACTTGGATGTTGCACCAGACTTTCATGTTCTCTAATAAAGTGAAACTCGCAGCTGGCTAGAATAAAGATTTCTCTCTATCCAACCCCTTTACCCCATCCCCTCCACTCCTACTAGATGTACGAACTGACCAATAAATAAGTTCCATAAGGAACCTACATTGACATAATATCCACATATATTCTAAATCAATAAAACAGCTGTAATTTTTATCGATGTGTTATATTTGTTTTTAACATTAAAGTTATAACTTTATATATTTTAGTTTTACTTTTAAGGAAGATAGATCTATCTATCTTATTTGATGGGTTAACCCTTGCGGTGCTGGGTATACCTATTTGAGGTATACCTAAATTCATATGATTAAATTAATGATAATAAAGTGAAATAATGTAAATCTTTTCCAGTATGGCTTCGAAGCCGATTGACATCCGCTGGATTAGAACCGTTCTCATCCATTCTGAAAAATCTTAGCCTCGTATTACAGACAATTTTCCACGATTATTGATATAGGAATTATAAATTAATACCAGCTTTGTTAGCCCGGGTCTTCGGCTCCTCGGGACTAGCAAAACTAGTTTTAATCTTTTAATATCTGCGGAAAGCTATCTATAATACTATGGGTTAAATAACTACTAAAGGATTTTTAATGAAAATATCATTATTTCAGAAAAAAATGAGACTAGTCTTATATTTATTTATATTAGCATTAAATATAAGCTACAGTGAACCCAATAAAAGCACTAATTTTAAATCTTCGGTAAATATTAAATTTTACATATAATTTAAATAAAACAAGGATGGCAACATCGATAAAAAACGAAAATTTTGAAACGGAAGGACAAACGAACATTAACACTTATAGTGCGTCAGAAATGAATAATCAGAATATAAATTTGTATAAAAGTCGAAAGAAACAAAATTGTAAGTAAATCTGTTGAAAAACTGAATAAATATATGATATTGTTTAAGGACATACTTACATTTTTAGGACTTGATTATACAGTTGCTTATATTATACTTTGTTGTCCCAGGAATCAATATACCAAAAATCAGATCAATCGGATGATTAGATCACATAAAAATTTGTTGTTAAAAAAGTAAAAAATCGAACACAGTAATAGTGTCTGACTGATTATGACGTAACAAAAAAAAATAGCCAATGAGAGGCCACTATAAATTTTACCATTGGTCAATAACGGCCTCTCATTGGCTAATTTTTTTTTGTTACGTCATAATCAGTCAGACACTATTACTGTGTTCAAAAAAATCAACATGTTTAAAATGGATGTACGGACATTTAGGTGATGATCATAGAGTTGCTACGCTTTCTAAATCGTACCTAACTATTAAAGGAATCACCATGCAAAATTTTAAATCGATAGGACAATTCTAACATGCCTAAATTAACGAAAAAAGCTATCCGTTTCGGACGTACGGACGGACGGACGTATGGACGGACCGACCCTAATTATAGAAAACTTCGCTTTTAACAAGGATGGCAACATCGATAAAAAACGAAACTCTGAAACGGAAGGACAAACGCACATTAACACTTATAGTGCGTCAGAACTGAATAATCAGAATATAAATTGGTATAAAAGTCAAACGAAACAAAATTGTAAGTAAATCTGTTGAAAAACTGCCTAAATATATGATATTGTTTAAGGACATACTTACATTTTTAGGACTTGATTTTAGAGATGCTTCGCTCATACCAATGTACTTTGTTGTACTAGAAATCATTATTCCAAAAATCAGACCAAAATCGGATAATTTTATCACATAAAAATTTGTTGTTAATAAAGTAAAAAATCAACATGTTTAAAATGGACTTACGATCTTTCTGGTAACGATTATAGAGTTGCTTCGCTTTCTAACTCGTACCTAACTGCTATAGGAATCATCATGCAAAGTTTGAAATCGATATGACAATTCTAGCATGCCTAAATTAACGAAAAAAGCTAACCGTTACGGACCCACGGGCGGATAGACCGTCCCTAAGTATAGAAAAGCTTCGCTTCTAAAAAAATAATAACAATATTATATTGGCTAGCGTGTTCGCGCGCCCTAAGAGGCACTACAAGTATGTCCGTCCCTCTGTCTACTATGTTTTACTTTCCTTTATTGGTTTTCTTTTTATAAAACTAACGGTTGCGCTCTTAGAATCTAGGGGCGTGTATTCAAAGTGGTAAAAAATAGCCTGAAACCATCCAGGGAACTATGTGTAGCTTCCCTTAGAAGAGAATAGAGTCAAGTTGTTAAAGAAACCAAGACAAAAACCTTTAAACTTTATATAGTAGGTTAGAGGAAAATTGGGGAATAGTCCCTTTCGTAACATCGCCCCATAAGGGGCGATTCGTCGTATTTTTAAAATGCCTTTTATAGGTTATTTTAGGTGAGGTTAGGTTATATTGTGTGAGGTAATTGCCCCACAGGGTTAGGTAATTGGCCCCGCAGGGTTAGAGCCGTCCGCAGGGGCTAGAAATAGGAGAAAAGCTACTGTGAAAAATACGAAGAATCGCCCCATAAGGTGCGATGTTACGAAAGGGACTAGAAAATTGCACGATCTGTTCTATAACGAAAGCTTCACATCTCTCAATTTTAAAACAGCTTTGCTTCATGAGAAATAATCATTCTTTTTTTCTAGTTAACTGTCTGGGTAACCCCTGGAGCTGAAGAGTGTTTCCACATTCCAGATATTAAAATTGGAAAGCACATAGAAGTTGAATATCAGGTACAATAAAAAATAATGGTATGACAACATTCATATAAGCTTGAATCTCAATAAAACAATGGATATCCAATTCTATTGAAGTTAAATACACAATACCCCTTCTGTAGATTAAAGTTATTGGTTAAAAAGTTTGGACACTACTAGTTGTAACCACTGAGATACGACATAAACCATAGAAAATATTTGCTTGGCAATTTTGATACATTTTTTGAAAACATAATCACGAAACCTTCCTTAGACAAATAATAGTTATTTCTCGCATCGTATTATAAACAGCTTTCCGCGGATATAGAATGTACAATTATAAGATTAAAACCAGATTTTTAGCCCCAAGGTGCTCAAGGTACAGGCTAAAAAAACTTGTTTTAATCTTATGATTGTACATTTTTATATTCGTAGAAAGCTGGATACAATACAATGCTAGACATAGTTTTTTCGTAGGGATGAGAACGGGTTCTTATCCGCCGGATTCGAATGATTACGAGAAAAGTTTAATTTATTTAGGTAACCTCAACAAGTGCCACAACTGGTAATTGGGATATCCACACCAGGCTGATATCACCAGCACAGGAGTAAGTAAAAATCTGCATATAAAAGTAATAGGATGTGTGTTTGTCTGTATGTTTATTGTTTATACCCCAAGTTCTGATGATTTCAGCCTATACACTAATACCTTATTAACCCCCACCCCTCCGGCCCCCCTCATTATTTTAGAAAACTAAGGAGTCGTTATTTTCTTTTTTTATGCCTAACGAGATTCTAACCCTGCGTTGCTAACCTGATCTAGAGTAATAAACAAACAATCAAACGAAAAACTCCCTCTCTCCACTTATCTTCTCATTAATTAAAAGTAAGGGCGGGGGGTCAGTGCCTAATAAAACGCCAAAGACATCGCGTACTTATGGTACTACAGTATCTCCTTTAAAGTAAGGCCTCTTATAGGTCCAAGGAATATTTTCAACTATTTTGAACTATTTAAACCCTCCAAATAGATATAGGTCCTAGTAAAAATACAATACTGAAGAAAAAGATATGTTTACTTTTATTTAAAATTAGAAAATATTGTTCGATAAAAAAATATAGTAAGACTATTTTTAAAGTCATTTATTTTCTTTTTTTTAGGTTAACAGTTTTATATTCTGAAAGAAATAAAGAAGGAGTGTAAGTAAATTTTATTTTTTTAATTTGTAACAAGGATAAAAACATCCATTTATCGCACGATGCGTCTGTTCTAAGAAACAAAGAAATTAGACTATAAAAATAATACTTGTATCAAAAGCTTTTTAAAGATATTCGTTGGCTAAAAACTATAGGGACTTTTATTGAGTCTTGATTGGTTGGTTCAAACTGACAGAATCTAACTTTTCAACAAATAACTTTGATCTACAGAAGAGATAATTATTTTTTCGTTAGAATTTTGTATTGTCTTGTCTCTGGTTCTAAGACAAATGTATTATCTATAATTAGTGTATTATATCAGGCATCTGATGGATGAAGATAATGGCCGAAAAAATTATGTACATTCCCAATGATGATACACAAAATAACCTGTTCTGTAGATTATAATTAGTTATTGAAACGTTGAACACTAAAATCAATAAACCAACCAATCAAAATTTGATAAAATTACCCAAATTTGTTAAGCCAACTAATAAAAAAATGTTATAATAAAACATTGCGGACTAATGCAATTAAAAAAAAACCGCAGTGGTTTAGCGTCCGCTTATCTGTTGGGGAGGTGTCGGGTTCGAGTCCCCAGACCGCATCAATACTAAAGATGTAAAAATTAGTACCTACTGCTGCTCTTTCAGGCGTTAGAGATTTGGAGTAAGAGTAGGGGGGAAGCCTTAGCCCTAAATCAGGTACGCATGGGTGGTCCTTGGCATGGTACACTAGTGATCGAAAAACATTGCTCAGTCATAGGTTGACTGAAAAGTCCCTGTGGACTAGCATTGTGTAGTAGCTTGCTAGTGTGTTAGTGGCGTTTGTTAGTTCATCTACTGGGAGTCATCCTTGAATACTAGGTTGACTGAAAAGTCCCTAGGATTTGATGTGACTTCATTGTGTCGTTGTCAAAACAGCACCACGTCCTGTGCCTTGGTTGCATTAAAAGTCGCAATAATATCGTGACAAAAATCACAAAACCTTAACTCACCATCTATAAGGTTGAAGTGTAAATTACCCACAAGCCCTAATTAAAGTGTCAAGGGAATTGATGGGAAGGATGCAAACTCGAATTCGCGTCATAGCAAAGACGTTAAAAATGGTACCTACCTGCTCTGTTCGGCACAGGACATTAAAGAGTTTGAATAGGGGGAATGCCTTGGCCCCAAACAGGCGCAACTCAATACCATGCACAGTTAGGATCTCCAGACAAAGATCGTGCAATCAAAGGGTTGGTTGTCTGCAATGTACTGTACCACGGGTATGAGGTGAAGGACCAAGAGTCTGGCCTTGAGTTGACAATTTGACTGTTCAGTCCATTTGCAACTCACCCACGCGACATTAACATTATTAATGCAATTAAAGCCCAACATACAAACTCGCCTGACAAAGCAGCAGAAATCATATATTATATTCTTTTTAGATTTGATGAGGAGATTCACCAAGATGAGGGAGATTATAAGCTATGCTTCAGTAACTATATGTCAACATGGTCAGAGAAACATGTATGGTTCGAGGTAAAAATAGCCAACATAACAAACGTGATGCCTTGCGACAAAGGACTTGTGAAGCAATGAACCCTCCGCCCCTTGTACCTAAAATAAATTTAGAATGAGGGGAGTTAGTTTACTGGGAGTCCTTGCTGGCTACCTTATATAATCTAACCTGACCTGACCTAGTGTAATAAACAAAAGAAGAACTAAATCAAATTAAATTTTTTAGGTAACAGTTAAAGATGCTATTGATTATGAATATGATGATTATTTTGATGAAGATATTGGTAAGAATTTAAGTAACAAAGCTTCTATACAAGTGTTTAGTGTTGGTCATTTATGTGTGTCCTCTTTATAATGGATTTAGAATATATATGGATATTATGATAGGGGAAAAAATGAGGGGAGGGGATTAGATAAAGGGGGTATCGTAATTTTATCCCGCTAAAAGTTTAAATTTATTAGAGAACACCCAATTCGCAGAATGATTATGATTATCCATGTTGTTCTAACAGTTTGGTAAATTGTTCCAGAAAAATTAGATTCTAAAACTCAAATGTTTGAAGAGGTGAAAAAATAACTCTTTAAAATTATATAGACATATTCTTTGCTGAAAATAGAATTATCAAAGAAGTGAGAATGAAATATGATTTAATCTCATAATATGAGCTGTACATCTTGGACGAAGCCCAATCTGTACCACTTTTGCACCACTGTTAATTCCTGTCACGTCATAAAATGAAGGAGATGAGAAGAGAAGTGGCAAAGAAAACCCCTAAAAAAGAGATGAAGAATATGACGTCAAAAGTTGTACAGATTAGGCTTCGTCTACATCTGGATAGCTGGATAGAAGAAGTTGTTTGTTTAATGTTTATAGCTGACTTCATATTAATGATTTTAAAAACTGCCCAAAATGTGCATATCTATTAATCAAAAATGTGGTTGGGTAGTTCCTACCCTGTGTTACAACTATTCCAATTAGGGAAATGATCATCTAGACTTTCTATATCTATTACTAGCGGCTGCACCCCAAGAATTTAGGGGTTCTGTATTCCCTAGGAAGGACAGGTAAATTTCAAGAGAATAATCTAAAATATAAAAGGCTAAAATCCCTAAAAACTTTCCTAAGATCGAGATTTCAATTAATTTAATCTTAATCTTCAGACAAAAAACCCTTACTAGTTTATATAATAGGATTAATATATTTTAGAGGAAGAAGCAATGAAACAAATGATGGAGGGCAATGAAGGAGAAGCTGCCATGTTTGATATGACTGTAAGTATTTTCCAGTATGGCATCGAAACCGATTAATATCCGCTGGATTAGAACCGATTCTCAGTCATGTTGAAAATTTTCTTATAGCATCGTATTACAGACAATTTTCAAGAATATTAAAATTAAGATTATTACCAGTTTTTATGCTGTTCCTTCGGCACCTTGGGGCTAACAAAACTGGTTTTAGATTTAATATCCGCGGAAAGATGTTTATGATACGATTTGATTATTAACTATTCTTAAATATTTATATAAAAGTAGCAGGATGTTTGTCTGTCAGTGTATTTGTATGTACCAAAGGATCTCGCTTACCACTGAGCCCATATGATTCTCCTTTACAGTGTTACCTCTCATATGTCCTGGAAAGGTTTATAAACATTTAGGGGAGGGTACCACCACGGTCTTTAGAGAAATCGCCCTTAGAAAAAAATGACAACTCTCCGCACCCCCCCTTCTAAAAAAAACAACAACTACAATTAAAAATGGGGGAAGGGGGTACACATAAGATTTTCTACATTATCTCTTTTTATATTCTAGGTTGGTGAAATCCATAATAGTATACACGCTGTCAGAATTAAAGTTGGTCGGATGAAACATTTTCAAATGATGTACAATGCACATATGAGCTCGGTAAGTTTTGGTAGAAATTGGACATACGGACATATCCTTGTTATAGAGTAGCTGCGCTGATAAAAAAAACTGCCAGTTTCAAAAATTGTTGTAGAATAAATGTGGATATTATGAGAGGGGGAAAAATTTTCGTCAATTTAGCTTGCTAACATTGATCTCGTTTATTGACCAGTTCGTTCATCCAGTAAAAGGGGAGGAGATAAAGCAAAGGGGTTGGAAATTTTATTTTAGCCTGCTGCAAGTTTAACTTAATTACTAAACATGAAAATCTGGTGCGAGACCCAAGCAATTATATATCCATTGTAAAAAAAAAATAATTATCATGACGTTTTTCATCATATTCATATTCAAGTTTTAAAAAGATAGAACAATTCTAACAATTAATTAATTGTATACAGGATAGTACACAGGGAGAGAACAATTTATCAAAAATAAATATGTGGTCAACAATTCATCTTATGCTCATATTTGTTGTTGGTTTAAGTCAGGTAATTTTAACATTGAATTTGAGGTAAAATGTCTTTTGACTTTAGGCTAAGTTTAGATTCTAGAAGGTGTGCCATTTAATTTTTAAAGAAGATGGGGTACATTCTTTTATTATTTTTTAACCCAACTGCATCCCTATTGTTTGTTTTTATTGAATTTTGAATTTGAGTATGAGAATCGCCAAACCTTTTACTTTCTAATCTCAGGCAGGTAGGGGAAATGGACCCTAAATTTTTTGGTACCTAGTTTCATAAGCTCAAACTTGTTTTGGTTATTTGAAAACTTTGGGTACTTTTATTAAATTTTGATTTGGAGCCCCAACATTTCAGTGTCTAACCTTTTTTTACAATTATTTTATTTACAAAAGGTGAAATTTTGTTTAACATAATAGGATATGTACATTAATTCATCGTCCATTTTCTTATCCCTGCTATAGAGTTGCTTTGCTAAATAATTGTTACAATGGCACTTTCACACAAATTACCATGAGGAACACTGTAACTCCCCCCCCTAACCCCTCCATTTTTAATAAATCGAAATTAAGTGGATGGGGGAAGATTTTTGTTTGTTTGTTTCTTACTTTATGTCAGGTTAGGGCTTCCCGCAGGGCTTAGGCAAAGTGAAAAAACTTCTCCTCCCTTTTTTTTCGATTCATTTCGACAACAAAAAAAGAGGGGGGGGGAAATAGGCATTTTGTGCGAAAGCACCTTGGTAAATGTTAAAAAAAGTAAGTCATCAAAAAATGAAATAATAATAATTTTTTACATAATTATATTTTTTACAGGTGTATTTAATCAGACAGCTGTTTGAGGACAAGTCGCTTGTGCATAGAGTTTTTAAAAACAGAATATAAATGCATTTTTCAAAATTTTCCTTAATTAAAAAAAAATAGATTCAATACCTAGTGTATCTTTATTAAATATTTTATTTGTAGCGAAGCTAATATAAAGTCTAAACGCCCGTCTATCTGTACGTCAGTCTATAAGAAAGAGATAAATGTCAGTTTCTCAGTAGTTATTAATGATAGACAGTTCATTGGTTCAATGTTTTGATTAAGATTTCCTGTGCTAATAAGCTTTCAATCTATAGTAAGGTTTCGTGATTTTCTATACATAAATTTACCATCTTTCTCTTTTACTACATCCTTTTATTAAACATCTTTTATTTACCTCACTTTGTCCGTTGGTCTATCCCTGATATTTTTATGCTAGGCTACTTATGGATGTTGTCATCCTTTTTTAAATAAATCCGACTTTAATTAAATCCACAAACATTTGAGTTGAACTAACAACCAAAACATGATATGTGCAGATTCAAAGAGCTTAAACTTTCATGACTATTGATTATTGAAGCTTTTAATTTTTTTTTGAAATTTACAAAACCTTCTCTTTAATGTAACTGATGTGGATTCTTTTTAAAAATAGAGTCGCTTAGTGAGGCAAAATTATTTTTGTAAAAATTCCTCCAAAATCACAAAAAAATCTACAAAAAATCAAAAAAAATCATAAAAGGGTTATTAACATAAGATTGCCTCACTTAATTAGATTTATCAATTAAATATCTACTTATACTATTTTCATATGCCTTAAAGAGCACACGGTTTATAAAGATAAATTACATTTTTACTTATTATAATAATGTATTAAAGGTTAAGTTGTTGGGTTGAATCTCAAAACATATTAAGTATTTTTTTCAAACATTTTGTGATGTACATTTTTTAAAAGCGAAGCTTTTCTATAATTAGGGTCGGTCCGTCCGTCCGTCCGTCCGTCCGTCCGTCACAGATAGCTTTTTTCGTTAATTTAGGCATGTTAGAATTGTCCTATCGATTTCAAATTTTGCATGGTGATTCCTATAGTAGTTAGGTACGATTTGGAAAGTGTAGCAACTCTATAATAATTACCAAAATGTCCGTACGTCCATTTTAAACATGTTGATTTTTTTACTTTTTTAAATAGCTTTTTTCGTTAATTTAGGCATGTTAGAATTGTCCTATCGATTTCAAATTTTGCATGGTAATTCCTGTAATAGTTAGGTACGAGTTAGAAAGCGTAGCAACTCTATAATCAAGTCCTAAAAATGTAAGTATGTCCATAATCATTATCCTGTATCAAGCAGTTTTTTGACAAATTTACTTACAAATTTGCTTTGACTCTTATATATTCGCATTCTGATTATTCAGTTCTTACATTATACAAGTGTTAATGTCCGTTTGTCCTACCGTTTCAGAGCTTCGCTTTTATGGATGTTGTCATCCTTGTTATAATGTATTTTATTTTGTATTTTGAATTATTTTTATTTTTTTAATTAATTTGTATTATAATGTATGTAATGTAATAAAGAATGATAATGTTAATGATAATAGTTATTTATCGCATTGTAGTAAAGACAGCTTTCCGCAGAAATTGAAATTAAAAATTAAAAGATTAAAACCAGTTTTTTAGCCCGAGGGGCCGAAGGCCTGGGGTAACACAACTGGTCTTAACTTTATGATTTATACTTAAATGTAAGTGTAAAATTGTCTGTAATGCGATGCTATACATAATTTTTCAGTATGGCTTGGAACAAGTTCTAATCCAGGGAATATTAATCGGTTTCTAAGCCTAATGGAAAACATGTTTTAAAAAAAATGTATTATAGTTTACCAATCTTTTTTATTATTGAGGTTTTCTGTGTATGTCAACACCCCATCTTAAATCAAAATTGGAAAGACCTATTATTCCTTTTTTGTCTACCCAAAAAGGTTCACATAGCAAATGAAAACAAATGATTTCTCATTTGTAAAGCTTCCCTGTAAAGTACAACTTATTCGGGCCAGCAATTTTCGAGATCTTAAGCTTAAGACAAAAAGCCTTACTACTATATATTAAGAGAGAAAAAAAGTCGCTTTCCAAAAATTAATAGTAGTAGTATTAATCTTATTAATACGTGCCACCAAAAAATCAATATATAAAAGAGTGCACTATAGAACAAGTATATATGTAAAATTGAAGAGAGAGGAAACACATTTACCCAGGGATCTAAAGGAATAAGACAATGGCCGATAATTTGATGTACATCCCCAATGATGATTTGCAAAATTATCTTCTTTAGATAACATGATTAGTGGTCGAAACATTTAGATACTCAACTTAATGAACCAACCAATCAAAATCAATAAAGGTCCCTCAAAATTGTTAAGCAAACAAATAAGAAAAATTATAGAACTTTGGGAACTAATGTAATAAACAGTGCATTGTCCCTTTCATTCCTGCATTTACCTAGGGAAAATATCCCCCCCCCCCCCTACCAGGAATGCATTTGACAGAGAATGAATGTCCTATGAGAGAGAGAGAGGGAATATTTATATTAAGAAGGGGAGAAAATGACAGAAACTTTGCTCTGGAAAGGGTACTATCACCACGTTGTCCCTTAATACGATTAAGACATGAACACCAAAAGAATTATTAGGCGTGCACCTGTTAAAATTAAACTAAAATTTGATAAATCTGAAGTGATTTTTTTTACTATTTACACATTAGAAGTCAACACACCTATTGCCATAAAAGTAATTAAATAATAATTTATAAACTGGATTTTTAATCGAATGCTTTGCTTACATTAATGATTATCTAATTCAATAAAAAAACTTATAATTATAATAAATCAGTATTGTATAATTATATATATATTTTTATGAATTTGATTTCAAATTATTCCTATTACTACTCTTGGGGGTTAAATAATAAATATTTAGAATTCACTTGAAATCAACGTTAAAATTGTTTAAATTTTGATTAAGAACTTGGAACCTTAGGGACGTCCTGAATGGATATACATTTTAGATGATAATAAACAAAATTATTGCTTCTGTTGGACACTACCAGTTTGAATCAACCAATTAAGTTTTAATAAGAGTACTAAAAGTTTTTCTGCCTATGAATGACAGAACATCTTTGGGTACCAGTATAATTTAATCCGACAAACCCCAAACTGTCCCAGTTTGGGCAAGACGATTCCTGTGACGTCACATACGTTTCGGGAAAGAAAAAGGGAAGGGGGAAGAAAAGCTCCTCAAAAGACATGGAAGAAAAGGGAAGAGATTTTCTTCCCCCACTCCCTTTTTATATGACGTCACAGGAATCGTCTTGCCTAAACTGGGGCAGTTTGGGGTTTGTCATTTAATCCAATATCCCCTTCTCTACTTCCCTTCTCTTGTTTATTACCTATTTCTGGTCTGTTTTGTTTACATGACAAAATATCTTAATATCATTAAGATACGGCGTGAGATTAGGGTAGAGGGGAGTGGTGGATTACTCTGACAGTATGTCGGAGGCCTAATCTGATTTATCTATCTATCTAATCCATTGGTACAAATCAGCTGATTCTCTCTTTTTCCATCCTTTATATTCCCTTCTTTCTTAAACTTTTCTCCTGTTTCTCTTTCTCTTTTCCCAAGGAGGCCATAAGTGAATGAATATTGTGTGTGTCTGTGTGTGGGGGGGCTTTATTCTGTGTATTTGTGTGTGTTTATTAAAACTAGTTTGCCTTGTAACTGTGTGTGTGGTTGGTGCCTACTGCTGGGTACTGCCTGTAAGTATTTCTAGTGATTCTTAAAAAAAGTTAAACAATGTTTGGAATAAATGAAATAATGATTATGTTAAAGCTGTCGTAACACTATTCTCTAAGATAATTATCTGGTAAAAAAAAATTAACAAGGATGACAACATCCATAAGTAGCGAAGCACAAAAAATCGTGGATGGAAATACGTAAAAGTAGATTTAAAGTGTATTTATCCCAAAAAAGTTTGAAAATTGGACCAGAAACACCAAATATATGGGGAAATATTTAAAACATATAAAAATAGCCAAAAACCTGATAAAAGGCAGTCTGACCGCCATGGTTGTTTTCTTTAAACGACGGGAAATTTAATTTTGATATCTATAACTGAAAAAATTTTGAAAATCGGACCATAAACACTGAAGATATGGAGAATAATGTGATAAATACAAAAATAGCCTAAAACCTGCAAAAAGGCAGTCTGGCCGTCATGGATGTTTTCTTTAAACGACGGGAAATTTAATTCTCATATCTATAACTGAAAAAATTTTGAAAATTGGACCATAAACACTGAAGATATGGTGGAAATGTGAAAAATACAAAAATAGCCTAAAACCTGCAAAATGGCAGTGTGGCCGTCATGGTTGTTTTCTGTAAACGACAGGAAATTTAATTTTGATATCAATAACTGAAAAAATTTTGAAAATCGGACCATAAACACTGAAGATATGGAGAAAAATGTGAAACATACAAAAATAGCCTAAAACCTGCTAAAAAGGGGTCCGACCGCCCTTGATGTTTTATAGTTAATTGTGCTCCTTAATAATGGGAATGCTGTCAAAAAATTTCAGCTGTCTATCTTTAATAGGAGCCGAGAAAATCACGTTTCCCCTATTCTGTCTTACACGGACAGACGGACGGACGGACAGACGGACGGACAGACGGACGGACAGACGGACGGACGGACGGACATTTCGAATTATAGAGTAGCTTCGCTACTAAAAATCTACGGTACACATTTAAGATTCTTACAAAAGATAATTGCTTTTACTTCTATTCAAAGAAATATTAAGAGGTATAATAGTTTATCTTGAAATGATGTATCCTTTCCTGAATTTGAGCTTGATAAAGATGTTCTTATCCATCAGGGAGGAAGGAGACATCGGATTTTAAATTTTACTGACTTCCAATGTTTTATTTAAATGTTCTTCCATTGTTAGTATAAAATGGGGTCATAAATTTGTCTCTACAAAATTACCACCAAGGGGTAATTTTTAGTAGCGAAGCTACTCTATAATTCGAAATGTCCGTCCATCCGTCCGTCTGTCCGTCCGTCTGTCCGTGTAAGACAGAATAGGGGAAACGTGATTTTCTCGGCTCCTATTAAAGATAGACAGCTGAAATTTTTTGACAACATTTCCATTATTAAGGAGCAAAATTAACTATAAAACATCAAGGGCGGTCGGACCCCTTTTTGGCAGGTTTTAGGCTATTTTTGTATGTTTCACATTTTTCTCTATATCTTCAGTGTTTATGGTCCGATTTTCAAAATTTTTCAGTTATTGATATCAAAATTACATTTCCTGTCGTTTACAGAAAACAACTATGACGGCTACACTGCCATTTTGCAGGTTTTAGGCTATTTTTGTATTTTTCACATTTCCACCATATCTTCAGTGTTTATGGTCCAATTTTCAAAATTTTTTCAGTTATAGATATGAGAATTAAATTTCCCGTCGTGTAAAGAAAACATCCATGACGGCCAGACTGCCTTTTTGCAGGTTTTAGGCTATTTTTGTATTTATCACATTATTCTCCATATCTTCAGTGTTTATGGTCCGATTTTCAAAATTTTTTCAGTTATAGATATCAAAATTAAATTTCCCGTTGTTAAAAGAAAACAACTATGGCTGTCAGACTGCCTTTTATCAGGTTTTTGGCTATTTTTAAATGTTTTACATATTTTCATATATTTGGTGTTTTTGGTCCAATTTTCAAACTTTTTTGGGATAAATACACTTTAAATCTACTTTTACGTATTTCCATCCACGATTTTTTGTGCTTCGCTACTTATGGATGTTGTCATCCTTGTTTCAATCATAATTAGACAGTTTATTATTAATTTATTGTCCATTGTCCTATCCCCTGAGACCCCTGTTATCCATCAAGTTTGCGCGTCTATTTACAGGAAGTTGTGTCCAGGTCATGCCTAGTGCAACCTAGGGAATTTAGTTCATCTTAAAGAATAGATAGTTGGAAAAAAAAAACAATTTTGTCTCAACTTTTTCCCTGTTTCATTTGAACATGTATTATAAATTAAGTCTTGCTTTCGTTATTAATATCATCAATCCCCCCCCCCCCCCAAAAAAAAAGAAGATAATTTTACTTACTTTTTCTTTGAATAAATATATTAAAAGTGGAGGTTCGAATTACCCTTTACCCTCTTTTCTCAAGTGCCCCTAGGGACCATTTTCCACGAATATTAAAATAAAAAATCATAAAATTAATACTTAATTTGGTAGCCTGGGCCTTTGGCTCCTCGGGGTTCACTAAACTGGTTTAAATTTTTTTAACTTTTCATTTTAATATCTGCGGAAAGCTGTCTTTAAAACGATGCGAAAAATGATTATTAACAAACCAATTAAAACAACTTGAAATACACATTATAATTATGTAAGAAAAATTCATCAACATATTACATTACAAACATACTTAAAATGCTGCACAAGAATGCAAAACGAGGGTATTTAAATTCCCCTGAATGTGTCTGAATATACTTATATCCAGGGAGAGAGAGGACAATGAGCTGTTTAGTGTTTATTTCACTAGTCCCTAAAGTTTTATAATAACGTTTTTTAATTTGTTGTCTTAACAACTTTCGGACTTGTCTTAAATTTTGATAAGTTTGTTCATTAAGTGTCAAAACGTTTCAACCACTAATAGTAATCTAGAGAAGGTTAATTTTGTGTATCATCATTTCGGCCATTGTCTTATCCCTTTAGATTTCTGAGTTATATGCACCCCTTAAAAGTTCTCTGACCCCTTTGTGTCGTGTCTATACCTTGTTGTATGGTACTTTTCCCACAAAATGCTTGTCGAGCACTGATAAACCCTCCCCTTTATTTTTAGTAGCGAAGCTACTCTATAATTCGAAATGTCCGTCCGTCCGTCCGTCCGTCCGTCTGTCCGTCCGTCTGTCCGTCCGTCTGTCCGTGTAAGACAGAATAGGGGAAACGTGATTTTCTCGGCTCCTATTAAAGATAGGCAGCTGAAATTTTTTGACAGCATTCCCATTATTAAGGAGCACAATTAACTATAAAACATCAAGGGCGGTCGGACCCCTTTTTAGCAGGTTTTAGGCTATTTTTGTATGTTTCACATTTTTCTCAATATCTTCAGTGTTTATGGTCCGATTTTCAAAATTTTTTCAGTTATTGATATCAAAATTAAATTTCCTGTCGTTTACAGAAAACAACCATGACGGCCACACTGCCATTTTGCAGGTTTTAGGCTATTTTTGTATTTTCACATTTCCACCATATCTTCAGTGTTTATGGTCCAATTTTCAAAATGTTTTCAGTTATAGATATGAGAATTAAATTTCCCGTCGTTTAAAGAAAACATCCATGACGGCCAGACTGCCTTTTTGCAGGTTTTAGGCTATTTTTGTATTTATCACATTATTCTCCATATCTTCAGTGTTAATGGTCTGATTTTCAAAATTTTTTCAGTTATAGATATCAAAATTAAATTTCCCGTCGTTTAAAGAAAACAACCATGGCGGTCAGACTGCCTTTTATCAGGTTTTTGGCTATTTTTATATGTTTTAAATATTTCCCCATATATTTGGTGTTTTTGGTCCAATTTTCAAACTTTTTTGGGATAAATACACTTTAAATCTACTTTTACGTATTTCCATCCACGATTTTTTGTGCTTCGCTACTTATGGATGTTGTCATCCTTGTTTTTCTCAATATATTGAAATAAGGAATGGTGTTTTTTTATTTATAGCCCCCAAGGGAGCTGTAACCCTGCAGAGCTTTTACCTGCAGTGCCCTAACCTTGCGGGGCTACCCAGTAAGCAAATTAAACCTAACCTAACTAAAGGAAAAATTCTTCTTATTTTTCATTTATTTTTAAAAATAGGGACAGGGGAGATTTTATCATTGTACTTAGAAATTTTAGAGATCTTAAAAAACAGACAGATAAACAAAAAAATATTTTATCCTTGCTTCTACCCAAACAAGAAAACTTATTTGATTTTTGACCATGTAATCATCTAAATGATTACAGGAATTACAAAATGGCCAATAAATTGATGTACATCCCAATAATTCACAAAATTACCTCTTCTGTAGAATACAATTTGTGGTTGAAACGTTAGGACACGCAACTTAATGAACCAACCAACCAAAAACCCCAAAGTTGAAAACAATTAAGAAAACGTTATTATAAATCTTTGGAGACTACTGTGATAAACAATCCCTGGGTAACTTTACTTAACATCATTGGGAATACATGTACCTTTGTTCTTTATCTTATCCCTTGCGATCCCTGATTATTCATGCAATTTTCTATTCAAATTGGAGAAAGTTTCCATATCAAAATATTTGTCTTATCACACAAAAACATTTTGATTAAAATCTTTGATAAGCATTAAATTGCAAAAAAATATTTTTAATAGAATAAGAAAGTAATTCATTTTTAATTCAAGTATACTTCGAAACCAATATATATATACGCTGGATTAAAACCGGTTCTCAGCCATACTAAAAAATCATGTATATCACCGTATTACAGAGAATTTTCCACGAATACTAAAATAAATCATAAGACCAATATCAGTTTTGTTAGCCCGGGCCTTCATATTAAATTTTATTATCCGCGGAAAGCTGTCTATAATACGATGCGATAAATAACTATCTCTTTCTCTGATTTAGTGTGAAACTTTTGTTTTGTCAACATTAATAAGTTAAACGGAAGCTTTATTTTGAACGATTTTTTTTCTTGGTTTTTCTTTATTCATATTCTTTCTAAAATAGACTAAAAAAGACAGAGCCGTCATGTCTCAATTTTTGTGTCTTTTTATGCCAAATTGCAAGGATTGGGTTAGAAACCTTAAGGTCATCAAAAACATTATAAATAGGGTCTATCTCCCATATTTCTAGTACAGTTTAAATTGATAGCAATTGTTTTTTTTTACACCTTTCATTTGTGTTTGTATTTCTATTGAAATATTTTTTGAGGGCATAATTATCCTTGTTACCAGGGATATAAAGGGATAAGATATACATTATACATCCCTAATGATGATACACAAAATTACCCCTTCTGAAGGTAACAATTAGTGTGGAAAAGTTTGGACAATGAACATACCAATCAAATTTCAATAAAAGTCCTCAAAGCCAACGAATATGAAACTTTGTTGTAAACAGCCACTACCCTGTCCTAATGTACCCTGGCATGATTATCCTTGTTACAATTTAATTTTAAAATATTTTGTCTCATTTTTTCTGCTTTATTAATAGGCATAAATTACACCTGTGATTAAGGGATAATTTCTCTAAATTAGGGAGTTAAAATTTTGAATTAGGATATATTTAAAGCAGGGCCGGGCAGCCGTTTTGCTGCAGTCACTCATATCTATTAATAGACTATTAAACCACCCTCCACTCCTCTTTGCATCTGTAAAAACATGTTTTCAGCCCTTGAGAATTGGAGGGGAAAGCTATCCATGCGGGAATCTTCTTTACTTAAACTGATATAAGAATAAAAAACTTTGTTTGTGGTCCTTAAGCGATATGAGGGAAACCACCGTACTCCGTTCTTATGTCATTAGCATTGATTGATGAAAAAGGGCTGCCGGCTGATTTTAAGAAGAATGTATTGTATAAGTTATCATATAACAACTGTCATATTTGGCAACTGTGCGGCTACAAGTATAATATAGTAATGCAGCTGCGTTAATAAAACGGCTGTTTGAAAGAAATAAATGAACGAATTATTCAATCCGAAATTTACTAATACACAAAAAATGTATTCTTTGGCGGTAGATTAGCATAAAGCGGTTACTGCTATATATGACAAAAATATAACAGCTTTGAAAAGCTGCGGCTGTTGAACCGCTAATTAGAAGAGTGAAAGTTTAAAATATTTTTCTATTCTCTTTTTGTCCAAATATGTGCTAAAATGTATGTCATAATAACATAAAGTTAAATATTCCATATTGCGCTTCCTGCATGAAGGGAGGGGACATTGGGCTGTTTATTACACTAGTCCCTAAAGTTGCATAATAACGTTTTCATATTCGTTTGTTCAACAATTTTGAGGACCTATATTGAATTTTGATTGGTTGGTTCATTAAGTTTCAACCACTAATTGTAATCTACAAAGGGAAAATTTTGTGTATAATCATTGAGAATGTACATTGTACATCAATTTATCGACCATTGACTTATCCCGTTAGATCCCTGTAATATTGCGCTTCCTGTCTTTTATTCATCAATATTGACAGCGAGAAAAATTTTGAAAAAAATTGATTTTTAGGGAGGGAAAGGACATTGGATTTTAAACTTCCCTTGTTCTATTTGAACAGATATTTAATATTTTGGCTTAGCAACTTTAGATGCTTTAAATTTAAATTAGTATCCAAACTTTGCCATAATTAAATTTAATCTACAGAAGGGGTAGTTAGCAGTTGAAATCCCTGATTATTTTTAGTCAGGGAGGGATATTTTTCTTCATTTGGAGAAAACCTTTACCTCCAACTTTTCCGTTAGTTTAGAACATTATTGAAATACAAGTTTATTTACAAACGCCTTTTATAAAAGTAATCATATCTTACTTTCTTATTCATTGGCTACAAAACTTTGGGTACTTTTATCAAAGATCGTAATTGATTGGTTCGAAATATTAGTGTTTTTATTTATCAACCAATAATTATTATCGACAGAAGAGATAATTTGTGTTGTTCACTATATTATACCTTGAAATCCGCATAATGATTCTGCTTGCATTCTTCAAGCCACTTGAATATTTGAAAAGTTCATTCCCCCTGAATAAAATAATATATTTCCCTTTTTTATACCTGTTCCCGTATGTATGCCACGTGCCTTGTCACATGACGTTCCCACCATGTCACACATTTTACTAAAAACATGTAATATATTTCAAAATTTCTAAATTATTAGTTGCTTTGCTTTGCTTTCCCGAATTGGAAAATTCTATCGGTTCAGTGGTTATCTTAACGTACATATGAAAGACCTTACTACTTTATATATTAAAACTAGCGGCTACGCCCCTAGAGGCCTCTAGTGGCACTTTGAATGTTTTTTTTATTTAAAATATCTAATTACAGAAATAATTGGTTTATGTTTCGTTGGAGTCTCTTTTTCGGGGGGGTAATTTTTTTCTAGGGGCGATTTCTCCTGATAGGGTGGTGGTACCCTCCCCCAAAATAGTTATAAACCTTCCCGGGATATATGAGAAGCTACCCTGTTAAGGAGAACCCGATCGGTTCAGCGGTAAGCGAGATCCTTCGGTACAAACACACAAACACATAGACATCCTGTTACTTTAGTATAAGAATATGCATTAAACTATTAAACAAATATATAATATGTAGAAACTATTTTCGTTTGGTGTTTCCATATTTGAAGGGATGGAAAATATATTTTTAATGATGACATTTCTTCTTGAAAGGTGTGTCTTATTTTTTAAACCGTCTAGAACAGTAAACAATAACATGTATTAGGCTTCTCTGATAATAAAATTTCATTGAACCAGTAGTTTGTAAAATCTTAATAAACATAACAATTAACAACCCCACAAACATTCTACCTCTTTTAGGTTACTTTGACAAAACACCATGTCAATTCTATGGTGACCTCTTATTTAAATCCAGGTGGTTCTTTTTATTAAGAAAAAACTTTTTTTCGGTTTTCATTGTAAATAAAAATAAAGGCATATGTTTAAATTTTGCATTTTTATATTTTTTTGCTTATTTGTATTATTTTGATTTATTCATATGTATGAATAAATTTTCCCTTTTGCAAATGAGAGTTAGATATGTAAATGGATTGATGTATCTTTTTATAGATGGACTATTATCTTTTACATGCTTCCTAAAACCCATTATAGCTACACTTTAGAAGAAAGCGGGATAATAAATAGCATCTTAATAAATGATCTTAGTTTGAATTAAAACCTCAAATAAAAAATAAACTTATTGATGTGAAAATTTGTTACACATAAAAAAATTAGCATACTTTCTTAATGCACATGAAATAAGATTGTTCATTTCTTAATTTTTAATCTAAATAAGTGTATTAATAATTGATTGTATTAGTGGATTTTTAATCATCGTCTTATCGTAGTTTTCTCTCTTGGGGAACGTTACAACCTTGTTTTTTTTTTCAATAAGCTTGAAATACAAGTTTTGTACATTAAACATTAACAAACCAAAATTTAAACAGCACTAAAGTTTTTTTAATTTACTAAAACTCATTAATTTACCTAACTGATTAAAGTATTCTGAAAATAGATAACAAGCCCCCCCCCCCCCCCGTAACATATTTTTTCCATTACGTATTTATTATATCGCCCCACCCCTGCTTTCCTTTTCAAAACAATTCTCCCCCAAACCCCCTCCCTAAATATTTTTAGCAGGTGGAATACCTTTATTTTTTTTATTTCTTCTAATAATTAATTAGTGTTTTTATATGAATTTGTTTATAATTTATTTTTTTAAGTATAAAATATTGCTTATTCAAAGATAAAATGAACCTGCTTTTAATAATGTTAAAGGCACCTTTCCTCTTGTAGACATAATTGACCCCTTTCCGGTAAATTCCCCCTCTTACTTCCGATGAACCCCCCCTCCCGTTCCTTCGTATTTCTCCGATATTTCCCTTTAAATTTGTACTTTGCACCTTTTTGTTCAAAATTTAGCAAAATAAAAAATCTTTAAATTAGTCTCTATCTATAGTATTTATCAAACATTAGTTCCTTCGCCCCTGGCCTAGGAGGTCAGAATGATAGCCTAAAACCACACCAAGACATTTATATAGCTTTCTTGAACTTGGATTAATAATTATTAACTTAGAATAAACCTTTATAGATTTCTGCCATTGAGATTTTAAGTCTAATAACAACGACCTTCCTCCTACTAAGGCGATAAAAAAGTTTGTTTTTTTAAAATATTCCGAGTCAAAAAAAATATTATTATATTCTAAAATAGATCAACCTAAGAGGGACAAAAGTACATTCATAATTTGAAAAATTGTTTAATTTCAAAATTTGAATTAAGTCCAATTTTAACCCAATTTGTCGTGCTCTTTACTTAGTAAGGTTATAGGAAGGTAAAAAGAGCTTTCGCTATAGTGATATATATATATATATATAGAGAGAGAGAGAGAGAGAGAGAGAGAGAGAGAGAGAGAAGATGATAGAGAGAGAGAGAGGGATATTATAATAGAGAAGAGAATATGAAAATTAGTATTAGTAGCTTTCTCTGAGTTCCTCACGGAGACGAACACGTTGCGCCTCTCCAAAAATACGCCACCACCTCCCAGAGTAAGGGGGCGGGGGGATATAGGGGTCTGGGGGGGGGGAGTACAGAACGATAGTTCAACTAAAATAGTAGAAAGGCTCATCATAAATATTTTTCTATTTCTTTAAAAACCATTGATCTAGCAACATATGAATAGTTATTAGTGTCTTTACTACACAGCACACCCTCTATTAGAGGGACAACACACTTTCAACATTACATCACATAGAGGTAAATAATAGTTATTTATCGCAGCGTATCATATACTACTTTCCGCGGATATTAAAATGAAAATTTAATATTAAAATGATAAAATCAGTTTTGTTAACTCCAAGGGGACGAAGGCTCTGGCTAAGAAAACTGGTATTAATTTTATGTTTCTATTCTTAATATTCGTGGAAAATTGTCTATATTATGATGCTATACATGATTTTTCAGTATCGGTGAGAACCAATTCTTATACAGCTGATATTGATCGATTTCGAAGCCATACTGAAAAATATAAGACCTTTTCGAGAGTAATTTATAAAAAAATTATTAAACTTTTTTCTTTGAAATATATTTGCTGGATAAAATTGACTTTTCATGGTGAAATTTGCGATGATACTTTAATGAATTAAATTAAATAGACAAGTGTTTGAAATTGAGTCATCAATCCTTTTTTAATAAAATTAATCTTTTAGTTGTATTTCATAAAATAATTTTGTAGTTCTGACAATCAAATTTAAAATTTAGTTTTTCTACCCAGTTAAGACTGGGGTATTGGGCTGCTTATTACACTAGTCCCCAAAGTCTTATAATTACGTTTTTTTTTCGTTGGATTTTGATTGAGTTGAGTGTCCAAACGATTCAACCACTAATTTTAATCAACAGAAGAGTATCATCATTAAGGATGTACATTAATTTTTCGGCCATTGTCTTATCCATTTAGATCACTGGTGTTTACCTTGCTTTAAAGATAATTTTACATTTCTGTCATTTTAAAGAAAAGTAAAATATTTTAGGCATCTTCTAATAACTATTTACATATCTTAATTATATAGGTAATCTTTTGTCATAAGATAGGTTTACATAATTTTCCCATTTTTTTGGAAATACTTTAATAAAATGTAGAACTTATTAGGATAAAAGCAGTTATTCCTTATTATTTGTGGTTGAATATAAAATGATAATGAAAAAATCCCTTAATTTTACTATCCAGTGAACAAAGACGCCCAAGAGAGGGTGCAAATGGGTGTTTAACCCGCTCAAACTTTGAAAGCCCTCATTTTACCCCCTTTAAATTTTTAAAAAATATACATTAGATTTCCTCCCTCAAACCAATGGAATCTCTCATTTTACCCCCCTCAAAATAAAAGCTTGAACGTCCGTGTCAGTGAAGATATCATTATTTAGCTGAAAGGAAGTATTTGCTAATTGATATCAATAAATAATTTTTTTTTAAACTAAACATTTTCTTGAATTGAAACATCCCTATCCCGAAATTTGATCCAATCTGAACTATGAACATTTTTATTGCTTTCCAGTTGTTCTTATGAAATATGCATTCACTATAAAAAAAATAACATTTTATATAAGTGTAAAGCATTTGCCTCCAAATTTTCTACCTGTCAAAATTTTGTTTATCCTAATTTATTATAAAAAAGAACATTTGCCTTCAACTGTTCTGCCTGTCAAACTTTTGTTTAAAATGTTATCATATAGTTCATGTAGCAAATATTGTGCATCAAATTAGTTTGTTTTTTCATTAGGGTCAAGACTTTTTTTCATTAAAGATGTTAAAACTTTAATGAAAAATATCATTATATGTTAAAATTCTAACTTTTGTAATGTAAATTTTATATTTTTTGTGAAGGAATATCATCATTTTTCTAAAGATTTTTAGATATTTCTAAGAGTATAATTTATTGTATTCAACTAAGGTGCAACTTTTTGCATTTTGCAGGGAGGTAGGGGCCATTGGGCTGTTTATTACACTAGTCCCCAAAGTTTTATAATAATGTTTCTTTTTCGTTGGATCAACAACATTGGGAACTTTTATTAAATTTTGATTTGATGTTTAATTAAGTTCAGGTCCAAAAGTTTCAACCATTTAATTGTAATCTTCGAAAGGGATAATTTTGTGTATGATCTTTAAGGGATATACATTAGTTTGGTCATTGTCTTTTCCCTTTAGATCCCTGGCATTTGGTAAATAATAGATTATTTGAGCCAGGTCAGCGAACCCTTTTTCATTTTAGGGTTAATAGATATAAATAAATAAGATCTTTAATCAAAAGAATATGAGGGATACCTATTTTAACATACATAGGTGTAACTATCTCTTAATGTTGTATTCTTTCTACTACATTTATTAATGTCTTTAAACAATGAGCTTTTAAAAATGTTATCCTTTTTGACAAATAATAACTGTTAAGTTAATAGTTATTTATAGCATCGTCCTATTTATAGACAGCTTTCCGCGGACATTAAAATAAAGAATTATAAGATTAAAACCATTTTTGTTAACCCTGAGTGGCTGAAGTCCAAGGCTAAGAAAACTGGTATCAAATGTATGATTTTTATTCGTAACATTCGTAGAAAATTGTCTGTAATACTATGCTATACATGATTTTTCATTATTTCTGAGAGCCGGTTCTAATCCAGCGGATATTAATCTGTTTCGAAGCCATACTGGAAATGTTATTCTTATTCTATAGTCAAATGTTGTTGATAACTGAGCAAAGTTTAACTGTGGTACTAACATGGATAGGCCAATGCACAATAGTTTCATGTATGATCCTAAATATGAAAAATTAATTAACTCATCAGAAGATTAGAATAAATAGTAGAAAATGATGAAAATTGTTAATTTGTACAACTCAATCATGATTAAATGATAAAAGTCCCCAAAGTTTTTATGTCAAGAAATGAGAGAATGTGTTTATAAAAGTATGGAGACCACTAAAATTTTCAGTCTTGTGTCCACTCCCTCCTTGGTTGATAAAGACAATGAACCCAATTGATTATAATTTCCAAAGCTATTGTATTTCAACTCCAATTTATCTTGAAAAAAAGATTGAGAACAAGTAATTACAGGCAGGGAGAGAGGGGACATTGGACTGTTTATAACGCCAGTCCCCAAAGTTGTATAATGACGTTTTTTTAATCGTTGGCTTAACAACTTGTGGGGTTTTTATTGAATTATGATTGGTCGGTTCATATAGTTAAGCGTACAAACGTTTCCATTACTAATTGCAATCTACAGAATGAGTATCATCATTATTGAGTATGTGCATCTATTTATCGGCCATTGTCTTATCCCTTTAGATCCCTGAATTACAGTACATTGTGGAGAAAAAGTTCCAATTTGCCTAAATTAATGAAAACACCAAAACTGCAAGATTGCATAAGGGGTAGGTTTATGAAGAAAATCTAATAAAAATAAGTAACTTTTATAGTTTATTTAATGATAATTTATAAAGGCTTTTAGTTGTGTTAGTTTATGTGATAAATAAATGATAAATACGCTTAGATGTATAACACAGACAGCTACCTGGTTTAAGTGCTAGGGACCTTTTTCGTCTGCTAGAAAATGACGATTTTATTTTTTGTATCATTAATGTTAATTAAAAACTAAATGAAAGGTTTATTTCTTCAAAATTATTTACAAAGATAGCTTAGAATAATTCTAATATTAAAAAACACATTTGATGTATATGAAGTCAAGTAGCAGAACCCATTAAACATCTTTAATAGATCTATCCCATTACAAAAATGCAATTTATAATGATAGACACTCAACTACTGTGTATATACAGATATCTAAATCATTGATTTATAATTAAATCGATATGGATTATCTTCTCATTAATTAATAAAACCCTGAGTCATCAAAAAGTTTAAATGGCACAGAAAATACGAGTATGTATGTAAATGGCCTACACTCTCTACGCAGTAGTATTTATCTAACATTTTTATGCAGTCTATCAGAGTATTACAATTTACTGTTGTTTCCTTTTTAATTCTAGAAGTATTGTTTGCTCATTGTTGATAAATTTTATATTCATAAATTAATATCATATCTATATTATTAGATACTATTTTAAAAATAATTATAAATGTATTGAACATTGCGTCTTATCAAAAAATATAATTAAAATGTAAATGTATTTTTTTAATAAGGATTTAAAGTTAAACATCAATGTTATATTAGACTTTCTATATAAATTTTTCATGTTGGCTTTGCTTTATTAGATTTCAGAGTAATTATTAGAAAGCATTTTTTTTCAAATACAAAAATTTGTTATTCATGTATTGACTTGAAGTCGTATAAATACACTTACTCTATAAATCGATACAATAATTTAAATGCCATACACGCCAGGAATCTAAAGGGATAAGACAATGGTCGATAAATTGTTGTACATCCCAAATGATGAAACACAAAATTATCACTTCTGTAGATTATAATTAGTGGTTTAAACGTTTGGACAGTCAACTTTTTAACTCAATCAATCAGAATTCAATAAAAGAAAACTTTATTTCAAAACTTTGGGGACTAAATTTTATAAAGAGCCCAATGTCCCCTTCCTGCATAGACGTACTTATTATTGTATACATATATATCTGGCCTGTGTTATTGATTATTAGATTATTTTGTTTGTCTTCAATGATTAATGAAAGAACAGAAAAATCTGTCTTTTAAACAAAAATTTAAATACCAAATTTAAATAAACAAGGATGACAACATCCATAAGTAGCGAAGCATAAACAATTAAATAAAAATTTAGATATTAGGTGACAAAAGCATGTATATTAGGAAAAAATCACGAAACCTTTTCAACATTTGTTTTTAATTTCTTAATATTTATTTATATTACAGTACTATGACTAACAGACTGACGGTCAAAGTAAATTACATACTGGATGCTCAGAACAACGGGAAATTTAATTTTGATATTTTTAACTACAAAAATTAAAAAAAAACGGACCATAAACACCAAAGATATGAAGAAAAATGTGAAAAATACAATAAAAAGCCAAAAACCTGCAAAAAGGCAGTCTGACCGCCATTGATGTGTTCTTGAAACGAAAGGAAATTTAATTTTGATATCTATAACTGAAAAACTTTGGAAATTGGGCCATAAACACCAAAGGTATGGAGAAAAATGTGAAAAATACAAAAATAGCCTTAAACCTGCTTAAAGGCAGTCTGACCGTCATAGTTGTTTTCTTGAAACGACAGGAAATTTAATTTTGATTCTATAACTGAAAAAATTTTGGAAATCGGACCATAAACACCAAAGATATGGAGAAAAATGTGAAAAACACAAAAATAGCCTAAAACCTGCTAAAAAGCGGTCCTATCGCCATTGATGTTTTATAGTTAATTGTGCTCCTTGATAATGGGAATGTTGTCAAAAAAATTCAGCCTTTTATCTTTTATAGGAGCTGAGAAAATCACGTTTCCCCCAAACTAAGACGGACATACGGACAGACGGACAGACGGACATACGGACAGACGGACATTTCAAATTATAGAGTAGCTTCGCCACTAAAAATGTATTAATTAAATGGCGAAATGGCGCAAATTTTTGTGTATTTAATGTAATTAAATATTTATTAAGTTGTCAATTTGACACGAGCTAAAGTTACTATCAAAACAAAGATATGGATTAATTAAATAATTTTAATATTTAAAATATAATAAGACTATTGATGTTTAAGGAATTATTGTTAAAAGATTCAGTTTTTATTCAATTTTAAAGGTTTTTCCAAAATGGCTTGAAACCGATTATCCGCTGGATTATCTTAGCCATACTGAAAAATAATGTAAAGCATATAGTGATTTTTCATTTTGCTCTTTGTAGAAAATTTATTATAATACGAAACCATACATGATTTTTCAGTTTGACCAAGAACCGGTACTAATCGAGCGGATATTAATCGGTTTCGAAGTTATACTGAAAAAAAAAACATTTTTATTTGAGTTATTCATCTTTTTCCGTGAGTGTGTGTTTGCTGATAAGAGACATTACTTTACTAGACAAATATAATAATTCCTATTATCATATGAATACCAGGGATCTCAAAGGATAAGACAATGGCCGATAAATTGGTGTACATCTCCAAAGATCATGCACAAAATTACCCCTTTTGTAGATTACAATTAGTAGTTGAAACAACCAATCAAAATGCAATACAATTACCCAATGTTGTTAAGTCAATGAACAAGAAAACATAATTGTAAAATTTGGGGACTAGTGTAATAAACAGCCCAAAGTCCCCTCCCTCCCTGATGAATACTCTCTTAAGGGATATGACAATGGAAGAAAATTAATGTACCAAATTATTATAGCTTCATACTCTCCCCTTCTGTAGATTAAAGTATTTTTGGATTAGTTTGGACGCTGCTACTTAGTACCACTCATTTAAGACATAATAAATTTTAAATTTTAAACAACGAATAAGAAAACGTGTTCATAAAACTTTGGGGACAAACATAATTTACAGTCAAATGTCTTCTCCCTCCCTGGTCACGCACTTATATTACTATCTTTATTGTATGTCTATTTATTGATTTATTATTTATCATTATTTGATAAAATGTGGTTTCCTAAGGCCACAAGATAATTTAAACTCATACTTTACATAAAAATAGGCCTCTAAGAGCACTTGAGGAAAGGGAGGGGGGTAGACCCTACATTTTTTATTTTAGTTTTATAAAAAAAATTAAATAAATTTTTATAGGAAGAACCATTTTGGTCCAGCAGTTCGCGAGATCTTAAACTACAGATAGATAGACATGCTGTTACTTGAAATAATACTTAGAACTATACTAATGTTCTTTAAAAAGACCCATTATTCTTTTCCAAGATGTATTTACTATTTAGAGTAAAAATTGCACTTTAGCAGTAAACAATAAATGCATGAAAAGAGAGAGATCATTTGTCTATTCATGGCCTTATTTTGTAGTGCATTTTCATATTTTACCATTTAAGATAATAGTTTTAAATACACAATCATAGTTTGCCCATTGAAATTTCAAATGTCTATCAATAAAAGGATTAGAAAAGGTTACATTTTTTCAATTGAAAAGCCCTTAGCACTAACAACGGACCTACAGACAAAGTCCTCATGTATAGGGGACAATCTTCACTAAAAAAATCAGCATTCTATCTTTAATGACATCTAAGTAAATCAATTCTTACAGACAGACAAAGTGAGTTATTACGTAGCTGTATCTTCTTAAAATGATAAGTTGAACATGCATAAAGTATTTGCAAAATGTAGAAATTTGACCTCAAAAGGTATGGAATTTATATTTTTCAAATAACTTCTAAATTTTTAAAAAGTTAGCAATGTCTGTAAACAAAAGTCTCTTGTTTTATTCATACTTCTGCGGATAAAAGTTTTTAAAATACTTTTTTCAACCGAAAAGTCATTAAAATATTCATTATTGTTTTTTCGTACTTTTCTTTGTATTTTCATTTTTTAGAGCAAAGTTTTTTGTTTTTCTTAGGAGAAAAACGTCAAACTGACTGTACAAATAATTTTTTAAAAACTTTAAACATAGGTAACAAAGTAATATATTAAAGTTACAAATTTATATCTACTGAAATACCTGTATATATCCTTTTAAAGTGATATGATGTCTAAGCTTATTTGGGGGAAGGGTAACTCCACCCTTTCGAAAAGAAATCTCACCTAAACAAAAAATTATCCTTCCAAAAAAACTAAATTTAAGGTGGTGTGTCTAACTACCCCCCCCCCCCCTTCTCATTCTAAGGTTCCTGGAGAGGCCACTAGGGGCGTTACTGCTTAACTTGTACAGAAAAAAATAAATATATAGTTTTAATTTTATTCAATTCAAAGTTTTTTTAATAAAAACTTTTACTAAATATCAATAAAGCAATAATATTATTATCAAGAGTCGCACAAACCTAAAATCTAAAAAGCTTTGCTTTTGTTACTATAGTAAATATTTGTCCCGCACTACATGCACCAGAAGTCCTAAAAGTGGACACGGCTTAGGAAATACCCAACATGACCTCATTTAAACTTAGACAAGCATCACATTATCCTTAAAAAGCGAAGCTCTTAAGTTACAGACAAATAACGTAAAAATCGTCAATGAATTGGGTATTAAACTACATAATGCAATTGTAATAAAGATATAAGAAATGTCCTGATTATTTCAATATTTTTAGACATGTGACATTTCAAATGAACAATAACATGGTATTCTAGAAAGTTTGTTTCAAATCAAATATAAGAAAACATTTTTTTTATTGTAACCACTAGCGGTTGCGCCCCTCAATCCGTTCAGTACTTATTGAAATCTTAAGCTTCCGACAAAAAAAACCTTAGCACTTATATAATACTATGTAAAATGATATAGTACATGAAAAGCTACCCAACTATTGCTGCAGTAGATAATTATAGAGCAGTTTCGCTTTAAAACAAATGTATTGCCTGTCCACTTGTTATGACGATACAGGGCAGGTGAGGGACAGACAAGGGGCTGGAAAAGGGGGGAGGGGCAAACTAACAGGTGAAAAATCTAAATGTCTGCGACTGTAAAAGTGTAAATATACTTTTTTATGCATTTTTACTAGGAAACAAATATCACAAAACTGTGCCTATTTCTTTCTTTTTAAAAATTATATCACATTCAATTTTATTTATATCAGAATCTGTCAAATATTGGCCTATTACAGTTTTGTGCTTTAAATCATAGAGGGAGGAGATATTGGGCTGTTAATTACACTGGTCCCCAAAGTTTTATAATAACGTTTTTTATTCGTTGACTAAACAACTTTTGAATGGTCGGTTTATTAAGTTGGGTGCTCAACCCCTTATTGAAATCTACATATGGGATAATTTTGTGTATCATCATTAGCACCGTATATAAATATATCTGCCATTGACTTATCCCTTTAGTCCCTTTATCCCATGCTTTATATATAATAACATATAACTATAACATTATGAGAAAAGCGTTAGATGTTTCTAAATGAACACAAATCATTCTTGTGTTCAAATATTATTTTTAAACTAAAAATGTTTCTATGAATAAACCTATAAATGTACATTGGATTTCATATGGATTAAGAAAAGCGTTATGTTAGGTTTCTAGTCGAACATTATAAAAAAATAAAAAAAAATTAGTTTTATGTTGAAAAATTTTCTATAAATAAACCTATAATTGTACATTGGATTTTATATTAAAACCAAATAAATCAAAGGATAGGTATCATTAATTATTTAAATTATGAGTAAAAAGTAGTAGTCATTGAAATTAATATTTAATTTTTCAAACAAATAATAAATAATAGATATAAATTCAAGTATAATCTTTATCATAATTAGCAAAAAGAATAGGTATGTGAAATAGTTAGGTTTTTTATTCGTTTTTGAAAAAAAGGCAAATAATTTCACTTGTGCAATGCTTTCTCGTCATTTAATTGTTTGTTGGGACATTTAAAACATTGGAGGGGTGGGGGTAATCAACCCTATACCCCACCCCCCCCCCCCTTTGAACGTCTGTGCCCTTGTTGCTAATAATGGCTATTTTGAAATCAATATTTAATTTTTCAAATAAATTAATTAATTATAGAATAAAATTCAAGTATAATCTTTATCATATGTAGCGGAGAGAATATGTGAAATAGTTAGGTTTTTTATTCGTTTTTGAAAAAAAGGCAAATAGTTTTCACTTGTTCAATGCTTTCTCGTCATTTAATTGTGTGTTGGGACATTTAAAACGATAGTCTCCAAAAAAGTTTGTCTGTTTGTGCGTACATTGCATCTGTAAGTCTGTCTTTATGTTCCTTAACTCTAACTTTGGTTATAGATTTTACTAGAAGAATAATTTTCACATTAAAAATGTTTTACCAAGCCTAATTAATCTAAGACACTACAAAAATGGACGGTAATCTTTTTCATTTTCAAAAGGCATCAGTTTTCACGAAAACTATTCTTGTTATACGTTAGGTTTACTCAAATAGACATCGATAATTTATTGTAAATTTAACTTGAAAAAAAAAACAGAATATATTATTAATTATAGTTAAAGGGTAGCTGCGCTAACAATAGCTATTTTGTACCCAATTTAACCTTGAACTAATTACATCTCTCAAACCTTTGTAAATTATATTGTTGACTAATATGAACAATAATTCATTTTCAAAATTGCATAATTCGCCAGGAGAAAACCCTCCTTCCACCCCTAACCTTTTTTATTATTAAAAGCGAAGCTTTTCTATAATTAGGGTAGGTCCGTCCGTCCGTCCGTACGTCCGTCCGTACGTCCGTCCGTCCGTCCGTCCGAGATAGTTAGCTTTTATTCGTTAATTTAAGCATGTTAGAATTGTCCTATCGATTTCAAACTTTGCATGGTGATTTCTGTAGTAGTTAGGTACGATTTAGAAAGCGTAGCAACTCTATAATCATTACCCAAATGTCCGTACGTCCATTTTAAACATGTTGATTTTTTTTACTTTTTTAAATAGCTTTTATTCGTTAATTTAAGCATGTTAGAATTGTCCTATCAATTTCAAATTTTGCATGGTAATTCCTGTAATAGTTAGGTACGATTTAGAAAGCGTAGCAACTCTATAATCATTACCAGAATGTCCGTACGTCCATTTTAAACATGTTGATTTTTCTACTTTTTTAACAACGAATTTTTATATGATCTAATTATCCGTTTGATCTGATATTTGGTATATTGATTCCTGGGACAACAAAGAACAATATTTTAAGCGAAGCAACTCTACAATCAAGCCCTAAAGATGTAAGTATGTCCATAAACATTATCCTGTATCAAGCAGTTTTTCAACAAATTTACTTACAATTTTGCTTCGAATCTTATACTTTTATATTCTGATTATTCAGTTCAGACACTATACAAGTATTAATGTCCGTTTGTCCTACCGTTTCAGTGCTTCGCTTTTATGGATGTTGTCATCCTTGTTTCATTAAATTTTAGGAAAGTCACACAAGGTTTTATCCCCAAACATGAGGTAGTTATTTATCGCATCGTATTATAGACAGCTTTCAACATATAGGTATTAAAATTTAAAAATAAAAACCAGTTGTTTTTGTTACCCGGGGCCGATGGCCGGGCTAACAAAACTGGTATTGATTTTAAGATTTTTATTTTATTATTCATTGAAATTTGTCTGTAAAACGATGCTGTACATGATTTTTCAGTATGGCCTAGAACCGGTTCTAATCCAGTGGATATTAATCGGTTTCGAAGCCAGACTGGAAAAAAATAAGGGGGGCAAAATAAGTGAAACTACCTTTCATTTACTTTGACCCTGATGTCCAAGTGCCTGCAGTGCATATTTTTCTTTATTTACTTATTCATTCATTTTCTAGCCAGGAATTTGGGTTGCATTTTGCATATCAGAGCTGGTAGAATAATATTCTGTTCTTAAACTTTGTTTATACTGAATAAAAATAGGATTTCTATTATTAAAGTTGAAAGGAATTATTAGTAGTTGACCAATCTCCAAGTAGTTCTTGTAAATTAAAGCTTAAGTATCAGTTACCTTTCAATTATTAAATTTTAGTGTAAAGTTAAACACTAGAATAGACTTTCATTACTTAAGGAATTAACATTTCTCTATGTGAGAAAAGAAACATATAATATTCAGGGCCGAGAGGGAAAATTTGGGTATTCATAACACTAGTTCCCATAGTTTTATGATTTCGTTTTCTTATTCTTTGGCTCAACATTTTTGGGGACTTTTATTGATTTTTGATTGGCTGATTTATTAAGTTGTGATTCCAAACTTTTTGACCAATAATTTCAATCTACAGATGGGGTAATTTTGTGTATCATCATTGGGGATTTACATTAATTTATCGGTCATTGTCTTATCCCTTTAGATCCCTGTATAATATATGTATTTGTTTGGAGTTGATATAATTGCAATTGAAATATTAGCTTGTGCAAGGTCGGCAGTTTAAAAGAGAAATATGTTGCACTCAGAACCTCACACACACACTCACACATACACATACTCGCATACTTTGAAATAGCATTACAAACTATTTTTTTCTGGTTAATTATGTCTCTTTTTAAAACATATAGTGTGTGTTCCATGGGGCTTTTCTCCCCTTACTCCATTTTTTAAAGAATGTATACCTTACTTCATGGGATGGGACTCCTAAAAATATATCTCAGAAACTATTAAGATACCAAGATATTCTTAAAAGCAAAGTGGCTTATTATTAAAATTTCGGAAGATAGAAATTAGTTTTACCGTCATGTTAGAAACGACGATAACAGTAGAAAACTTTTAAAAATGAAATAGGTGCATAATTTAATAATGCTTCCTTGAATTTCTTATTAACCACCAATATGAAAACGGCAAGAACTAGGTATTTCTGGTGCTTTTTATATCTTTCTAAAGTCTTTCTTAGGTCAAAAAGTAACTTAATTAAGCTTATTATTTTTAATACTTTTAATTCCCTATCATAAAGTTTGAAGACTTAAAAAAATATAGTATCTTACTATATGGAACACATCACTTTGCTAACTTCCTAACATATTTTTCTCTTTTCATGCATTTAAGGAATTATTTTATAAGAATTCTTTATTAGATAGTTTGAAATATTTCATACAATTATTTAATCTTATTTGGTGCACATTCCCTTGAAGGGTTAGGAGCATATTTATATACAGTTTTGCTCTGGCCATTTAAGTAACCTAAGTAGCTAAAAAATATTTGTCTATCTTTATTCATCTAATGAATTAATTTATCAGAGTTCCTTATAAAACAGTTTAAAGTTTGCAATATAATTATTTAATCTTTTTTTTTATGCACATTCCCTTGAAGGGTTAGAAGCATATTTATATATAGTTTTGCTCTGGCCATTTAAGTAACCTAAGTAGATGAAAAATATTTGTCTATCTTTATGGATCTAATGAATTTATTTATCAGAGTTCCTTAATAAATAGTTTAAAGTTTGCAATATAATTATTTAATCTATTTTTTAATGGACATTCCCTTGAAGGGTTAGGAGCATATTTATGTACAGTTTTGCTCTGGCCATTTAAGTAACCTAAGTAGCTAAAAAATATTTGTCTAACTTTATGCATCTAATGAATTAATTTATCAGAGTTCTCCATTAAATAGTTTTAAGTTTGCAATATGATTGTTTAATCTTTTTTTGATGGACATTCCCTTGAGAAGGGCTAAGAGCATATTTATGTACAGTTTTGCTCTGGCCATTTAAGTAATCTAAGTAGCTAAAAAATATTTGTCTATCCTTATGGATCTAATGAATTAATTTATCAGAGTTCCTTATAAAATAGTTTTAAGTTTACAATACAAATTATTTAATCTTTTGCAAAAATACTTTATGACCAATTAAGTAACAATTTTGGTAGACAAACAATATGCAATTCTTAGTGAATGAGTTAATAGGCACTAAGTTAGTTGAATTTATTGGACGTCAAGTATTTTGGGGGTTGCAATTAATTGTACAAAAGAGTTACTTAACTGATCATATACTATTTAGATTAAATAAGTGTATTACAGACTTAAAACTATTTTACTGCGAATGCTTTATAATTAAATTATCTTAATGAATGCAAAAAAGGGACAACATTTCAGAAGTCACCTCTATAGCAAAAAGTACATGAACTGATATCTTTACACAACTACTTTTTTTTCTATAGACATTTTAATTTTTTCTTAACATTTTTTTGTATTTGTATTAAACTCACTTCCAAAACAAAAATGAATTTATTATTACTTAGATCTTACACCTGATTATCATGTACTCTAATAAAGTGTAACTTGTAGCTAGCTAAAATAACGATCATCCCTCCCATCCACCCCCTTTACCCCATTCCCTCCTTTCCTATGGAATAAACGAACTGACAAATAAATGATTTCCATGTTAGTAAACTAAATTGACGACAATTTTTCCCCTGTCTTAACATCCACGTATATTCTATAACCATTAATATGAATTATGATTTTAAAACTTGTTTAGGATGAGTTATCGTGTGGTTGACAATGTGGTGGAACAAGTCAAGCTCAACCGCCGCAGCTGTGCCGCCTCCTAGCGGACACATTTTGAACCATCATCCCCACCACCAACGAGCACATCCAGACCTTCAACAAAACCAACAGGTATTAATAGCATTATAGCATAAAACTTCCCGTTTTCATTTTTTTGGCTTAAATTTTTAATTTTTAAGCTATTTATAATCCTAATCAACGGCAAAATTTTGTAACATTAGAATTAGCATTGAAGCAAAATGTGTAAATGCTATGATAGTTTCCCCCAAAGTTCCTAGTTGAGTACAGAATCTCCCACCCCTCATGGTGTTAATTATTAACTTATGCTAGATCAGGTTAGGTTATATTGGGTACTCTGTAATCCTGTATCGTTCGGGCATCGCGAAAATGACCCCTCCTCCTATTTTCAAGTAGGAGGGGGAGGAGGGAGTGAGCGTTCTTTGAACATTAGGCACAAAACGTGATGGATAAATCTTATGTATAAAGTTAATAAAATCTTTTATAAATTTTTGTTACATTTCTCTTATGATTCATTTATTACGTAATATATACACATTGAGTTGTAAAAGATTTTTTAACAATCCAACTGTTCAAACTTAAGGAAGTGCAAGATGACTCTGAGTTGGAAGACTACTCTGCCCCAGAAGTTGGCCACCTTGTCCTACCTGAACGGGTTCCAATACAGGTTGGAGTCCCGCAAGGCGACGCGCCTGGCGCTCAAGTTCGCCAGCAGGAAAACTTGCATCACAATTTAAATCACAATCTTGCCTCAGGTAAAATTAACACATTTTATCGAGAAATATTAAAAATATAGTCCTCATTGTGTGTTCCAATTTGGGGTGGGTAAAATCTCAATTTTTGTCAAGAAACGTCCGCATTTAACATGTAACTTGACTAAGCCCTCTTGGATGCTTTAAATTTTTTGTTTAAAAGAGGGATTGCCATTTTTATGTCAGGTTTAGACTTCCGGCTGATTTTTAAAATTGTATATGGTTGATTTATTTGAGTCTTACAGGCGACTAAATCGCGGCTGATGAGCCCTGTAATAATAATAACAACTTCGGTACACAAAGTTAGACAGGCTACTAACTTTTCCTTTATTCGTTGGAATAAAATAATTATTTTGTTTGAATGGATATTATGACAGAAGAAAATTTGTTAGTTCATCTATCCAGAAGGATGGATGCGGGTATCGTTTTTTTAACCAGCTGAGAGCAACACTTTATCAGAGTACATGAAAATCGGGTGCAACACCCAAGTAATAATATATCATTTTTATTTGTTCTAGGGGCTGAACGATTACCTGTGCCCGCCATCCAGAACGGGTACAACTCCCCGGCCCCCCAACACCATTATCACAGCCATGTATCACGTGATCACCCCCTACCTGTGACAGTTCCCCCGCCCCTCAGCCAGGGCTGTGAGGATCACTGGTCCTGGAATAAGAATGATAAATCACATGAGGTAATTTTTTTAGAACAACAAACAAGGATGACAAATTCCATTAAAGATTAAAGAAATCAACGGAATAACAAAAAATTTATAATGTTTGTCACTATGTAACGAATGATCTTGTTAACCACTTTATAGTGAAGCTTCTCATATGTCCATGGAAGTTTATTATTTTGGGAGGGGGGTGGACTACTGTTCCCCCCCCCCCTCTTTCCAAAGAAAAATTTCCCTTGATAACCTAAACTGATCATAATAGGATTTATTATTTGTTAGGTCCGGCTGTGTGGTCCGAAGCAGAGAATTGCGCATTTCCACCCGAACTGGTCGAACGGGTCCGCAGGAGTCAGGGGAACCAGGATGCTCAATGGGGGCAGATTCTACTGGGAGATTACTGTTTCTAAAAGGTGGGTTGTTACCCCTTTTATTTTTCCGCCATTCAAAATTGATAGTATCTATAAGGGATCCATGGTATAAGACAATTGCCAATTAATTGATGTGTATCCCCAATGATGATACACAAAATTACCCCTTAGTTAACCAACCAATCAAAATTCAATAAAGGTCCTCAGAGTTGTAAGGGCAACGAATAAGAAAACGTTATTATAAAACTTTGAGAACTAGTGTAAAAAACAAACAATGTCCCCTTCCTCCCTGCTGTAAAATTCTAATAAAATAGAGAATAATTAAAATTTTAGCTTTCATTATATTTCTATACTTCCGATGTTTTCTGACTTAAAGCTATAGTAAAAAGCAGAATAACCGTTTAACTTTTTATTACTTATATGTACTATTTATACATATTATATAATGCATTGTTCGTTGTCCTTAAATGTATACCTACTTAGACTATCAAATGTTTTGTTTTAGTCAAGCTGTATGAAATTACAAAGTCAGCCTTTAATTCTATTTTTTAAGGAAAACTGTTCTTAAAATAATTATGTATCATTTTTAATTAATCTTAGTAGCACAGCTACGCTATTAGTATGGTTTGTTCGTATGTTCGTCATCTTTAGATAAGAAGATAATAGTAATTTATAGCATGTTATTAAAAACAGCTTTCCGCGTATATTACAATAAAAAAATACAGGATTAAAACTATAATGCCAGGACTAACAAAACTGGTATTAATATTAAGATTTTTTCAATATTGTCTGTAATACATAATTTTTCAGTATTGCATAGAAACGGATTTAATCCAGCTGATATTAATCGGTTTCAAAGCCATGCTAGAAATTTTTTTCATTTTATGATTTATCTTAGATTTATCAAATTTTGAAATATAATTTCCATTCATTTGTTATTAAAATCAGAGATCCGTCGATTTCAATTTTTGGCTGAAACGTTGGACGCATAACTAAATGAGCCAACCAAACAAAATTGAATAAAAGTCTACAAAGTTGTTAAGCTAGCAAATAAGAAAACATTATTTATTATAAGACTAATGTACTAAACATCCCGTTGTCCATATCCTCCCCCCTCCCCCCCCCCCCCCATTGATTAGAATAATAATCTTTTTTAACAAAAAAAAGTAAAAAACGTTTCAAATCCAAACATGGCAAAAAATGTGTACGCCTCTTATTTTCTTTGTAAGTTAAACGCAACAAACAAAAACAATGTTAACAAGATAATTTTTTACACTTTATGTTTAGTTTTATGCAGGGAGGGAGGAGACATTGGGCTGTAAATTTCACTAGTCCCCAAAGTTTTATAATAACGTTTTCTTATTCGCTGGTTTAACAACTTTGGGGACTTTTATTAAATTGTGATAGTTTGATTCAATAAATTGAGTGTTCAAATGTTTCAACTATTGTACACAAAGGGTAATTTTATGTATCATTATTGGGGATTAACATCAATTTATCGGCCATTGGACTATCCCTTTAGAATCCTGGTTTTATGCGACTATGTCATGGTAAATGATGCAAGACGGCAAAATAAAAGTATCAAAACAAAATTTAAAGGTCTAGAAAATTAAGTATCTGTAAAAATATATTATATGCTTTAGTCCATAAACAGGTACAACTTTCAAAACAAAGTTATGCTATATCAGACAAAGGTAGCACAATCAAATGGTTGGTTAACGTATATCCTATTATATAAAATGGTAAGAATTTTTTGTCTGAAGCTTCAGATCTCAGTAACTGCTGAACCGATTAGGTTCTTTATTTTGGGTTAGCTTTATAGGTTCTGTTTAAGTCTATTTTATTTTAAGTCTTGGGATGGTTTTAAGCTTTTTTAGCCCATCTCAACACCTTCTATTACAGAGCCCCTTAATGGTAGGGGCGTAGCCGTTAGTGTTTGAAATAATATCATTAAGTTAGATTAAATATAATAACCAAGCATTGTTTTAAGCAATCTAAATATTAAGTCAATTAATGTAATATAGAAACCTGGTGTGGCTAAATTGTGCAGACTTATGCAAATGCGTAGTTGTTATATAAATGACTCGTGTCAAGTCGGTGGAAAATCAATTCTGGCGCCGCCAATTTAAAAATGCTGGAACCCTATTCTAGATTTTGTTTAATTTTCTAAATATTTTTAATTCTATTCAGTAAAAAAAAAGAAGTTTATGTGTTCATTGAGACCTCATAAATACAGGACTTTTTTACCGTGGGTCAGGTTTTAATCTACTTTTAGTACGGATATATTAATTAATACTTGTTTCTTTATTCTCTAAAAGTTTAAATCGCCCTTTAGAGTTGAAAAAATCTGCTATATTGAGAGTTTAGTAATTTTCTGAAAAGGTTTTTAAGACCCTGGGTCATGTTTTGTGCTACTTTAAAAAATACAAATAGAAAAATAATCAACCTATAAGCCAAATTGCTGAAAACTTTACTTTAGAACGTAGGTATATCTCTAAACTTTTAAAATGATCATAGAGACCTAGAAGATGTCTTAATTCTTTTAAAAATTTCTAGAATATTGACCTGATTATTGCCCAGTGTTTCTTGTGTATATTTTTAGTTTATATTTAGACAATAAGACTAAGAGAAAACATAATTTTGCACAAATGGGTGTGGGGTATGTTTGCAAAATAGCAAAATTACTGCAAAAAAAGGGTTATTTGAAAATTACAGAAAAATTGAAATTTTTTTTGAGAATATTATTCCTAAAGAACAAGTATTTAATTTGTTCATTTCTTACTTTTCATCTTTTTTTCTTAAAAAGTCATCAAAAAAGTAACAGGATGTCTTTTAGACTGTCTACCTGTCTAAGTGTAACGAAGGGTGGCGCTAAACGCTGGACCGATATGGTTCTCCTTTTCAGGTTAGCTTATGGGTCCTTTAAAGGTTTATAATCATTATTTTAGAGAAGAAGGGTACCCCAAGACTGAAAAAATACCCCTTCCTCCCCCCCCCCCAAAAAAAAATATTTCTAGGCATCTAGTGGCGTAGCCGCTGATAGAAAATAAACTGTATACTTAGCTACCAAAATAAGCACGTACAAAACTTTTGTTTCATTTGTAATTAAATAAACTCTAATTAATTCATATCAATTAATCTGAGCACTATTTACTTCTTGAAATTGAAGTTTATTAACTTTTTTATTAGTTTAAATGTATAAATACTATTTATATTTTCTCGCGTAGTGTGGTCAAATTACAAATAACTATTTTTTTACATAATGTAGCTACTCAAAATTTGTTTTGACTTTTAACTGTTATTGAAAAATGTGTTACTTTAAAACTTATTGTGTTATTTTAATTGTTGACTAGTGGATGCGTCCCTAGCATCTAGAGGCTTTGTATTTGAAGATTGAAAAAATAGCCTGAAACCATCCCATAACCTAAATATAAAATTAAAATACCCTAAAACCACCCAAGGACCTATGTTGAGCTTATTAAAATAGCGAACTCAATCGGTTCAGTAGTTAATGGAATCTTAACCTTCATACAAAAATCATTACTACTTTATATAATATGATATCCATTGTAACTTAGTAATGGAAATAACAAGTTTTTTTTTCTCTGTTATGCTTGTTTTGACTGAATACATGTAAATTATTCTAGCTACACTTAAAATTAATTCTATACAATGTTATTAGCTTGATGTTGCTGCGCTAATTATGTGCTTGATCTTGTACTTGTTAAATTGTTCATGTATCCTAATATAGTTTAAAATGTTACAGACCCTAGAACATTAATTTAACCTTACCCACTGCACTGGTGTCCATAAATAGCGCAGCTATTATAAAAGATACACTTGGCATGAATAGGAATAGGAATTTTTAAACTATTCTTGAGGCATATTAAATAATGTGCAGTGTAAACATTATTACAGTTCATTGCATATATTTTCTGTTGAAATTCTTAAATAATTCTTAGAAAATGGGGGGTAATTAGGTAAATTTTGGGGGGAAATCCAAAATACTCAAAATTACATAATTTTCAAGCCTATTCGCCTGTTAATAGATGTGTTTGTGTGTATTTTAAGGCAATAAAAGGCATCATTTAATGTGTAATCGAATTGAAAGCGTGAACTTTTAGCTTCTACAAATTTATGTAATTTCTTAGAAGCAGGCACTTTAATACCTTCTTGCTAAATCGTGTAAATCACATTGAAACTGTAAATTATGATACTCAAAGTTTTATAATTATAATCTTTGTTGGGTACTTTTATTAAATCCTGATTTGTTGGTCAAACTTAGAGTGTCCAAACTTTATAAACAAAAGGGTGAACACTAAACATTATTTTAAATATTCTTGGGGTCTTCGTCATTTTATCAATGTCTCATTCCCTGTGTAAAATGGCATTCTGAAAAGATTAATCAAAAACAACAAAGATAAAAAAGTATGCTAAACTTAAAACTTTATTGTAGATCATAGGTTCGAACCTGTAACGTCAATGAAAAGTTTGCTTGTTTAAGATTTGGCATATTTAAGATCCCATTATAAAACAAAATACTTATAGTGAGCAAATATAAGCTTTGTAGAAGGCACTATTTTAATGGGGGATAATGGGCTGCTTATTACACAAGTCACCAAAGTTTTATAATAACGTTCTCTTATTCTTTGGCTTATCAACATTGGGGACATTTATTGAATTTTGATTATTTGGTTCATTAAATTGAGTGTTCAAACGTTTCAAACGCTAATCTTAATCTACAGAAGGTGTAATTTGTGTGTATCATCATTGAGGGTGTACATCAATTTATCGGCCATTGTCTTATCCCTTTAGATCACTGCTATTTTACGCATTAAAAATTTAAAAATATTATGAATGTTCTTAAATCACGTGTGGAGAAAAAAACAACAAATAATATTGAAGTGTTTGAAAGGATATTTCAAGAATTTTTTAATGAGTTACATTTCAACAAATAAAAAGTTGGAAATTGTTATCTTAGGCTTTCAATAACAAGACAAGGCCTGTTTTTTTAAGACAGGCACCTAGTATATCGAGAATGTACTTAAGTTTTAAAAGTATAATAGCAGATGATCAGCGAAATACTAAAAGTATAATTCAAGTAAATAAGTTTGGTTTTAATAATTATTTTTTGTACAGTTTAGGAAATAAAACTTTTTAGAAAAATAAAGAAAAACCCATGAGCATAGAATATATACTGTACAAAATCGGACCCTGTGTTTATCCCTCCATCGTTTTGTATTCTAAGTTTTCTTGTTGTCCTTTTGTGTATTCATAAGTTCTATATTTTGTAAATATTTGATTTACAAATGTGCAATTATGAGAATAAACTTATATTTTTGCAATAAATTAAATCAAAATATTCCAAAAATCTTATGAACTAAATAATAAAGATTTTCCTATATAATTGGTATCAGATGCCTGCAGAAGGAGGGTGCATCCAACCCCCTAAAAAAATTAAGTGGGGTTGAAATACACCCCTAAGGGTTCAAATCCATAAACAACCCTTGACACAAAGTATGACTAAATTTACAGCCTTATCATATACAAACCACAATTTTGCTTTTATTGTCAATTTAAAAAAAAATACATTCTTGTCCCAAGATACCAGTGACATCTGAAAAATATTCTTTAAAATTTTTCTTTAAAAAGTGTATTAGAAAATTTTTTTAATACTATAATATGATATTCATATTTATAACATTAACAGTTAGCTTTAAGCAATTTAAAAGGCGTAAGTTTGCTGGAAGACTTTTGTTTTTAAAAGTAAATCTGTCCAGAAATGCTTGACGCACCTATGTGTGTGTGTGTGTGTGTGTGTGTGCGTGTGTGTGTGTATGTGTGTGTGTGTGTGTGTGTGTGCTTTATGTGTTATCCTTTTGTGTAATAATAATTGGAAGTCTGGAATGCAATTTTTCACATTTTTAAATTTTTTTTCAAACAAATATTTTTTACGGCTGTTAACCCAGCATTTTTAAACAAGGAGTGGAGATTTTCTTTAATTCATTTGCATTTTTGTTAAGGAGATTTTATTTGAAAATTTAATATAAATATATATAATATATCCGTTTTATCAAGCAAAAACCATCCCTCTATATCCAGTAACTTATTTCTAGAGAGAGTATTCCTCTTTATACCTTTTTTCCTAACAATAACCCGTTGGAGCTTCTAAAAATTTTACCTAACCTGACCTAAAGTAAAATTTATAATTGATTTTGTCTTCATAAAGACAAAATTTGGTAAGTAATGAAAAATTTAAAGTTCTCCTCTTCTTAAAAAATCTTCGAATTAAGAATAAAGAATTAAGCATAGGCATATGAATGTCCTTGTTTAAATGAAAATAAATCCCCATGGAACAAATTCTGTCATCATTAAAATAACTAAATAGTTTTACCTTTAACTGATTATCACATTTTCTTTTAACAACGTCAAAACTAAAAATATTTAAAAACAAAAAGGTTAAAATTAAATATCACTTTCAAACTGAATTTAAATTTTTTAAACAATTCTAAGATAAAAGAATATTTTAGTTATAAATTCTATTCAAAATATTTTAAATATGAAAGCAAAGCAGCTTACTTATTATGAGCGAATTTTGTATATAAAACATTGAGTACCAGTTTCTTTTATGGTTCAATGTCCCCATTCTTCCCTCAGTGACTTTAAATGGCAGTTGTCCTACTTTAAACCACTCCAATGAATTCAACCAAGATTACCACAAAACTCCTAAACTAATTTTGTTTTGTATTTTAGGATATTTGGAACGAGTATGATGTTCGGCATAGGGACGGCCAAGGCACGCCTCCACGTGGACGCTTTTGTGAATATGCTGGGGGAGGACGAACAGAGCTGGGGCCTCAGCCACAAGGGGCTCGTCTGGCACAAGGGTCAACACAGGTACACACTTTACCACCAGTCAAAATATCAATTATGTTTTTTTTTATACAATGTCAACTGAGACTTTTTATTAAATGCCAATAGCGGTTGCGCCCTGAGCATTTGTGTTATCTGTACTAGAAGTGGAGGTAGAGTGCATAAAATGCCTGAAACCCATAGTGAACATAAACTAAAAATAAATATGCTAAAACCACCCCGGAACATTAGTAAAGCTTACTTTAAAAAGGACACTTAATTGGTTCTGTAGTAAGCGAGAGCCCTAAACACTATCCAGTTTTTGAAATCTAATATTGTTACCATTCGACTTCAATGTATGTGTCCTTATTTACAACAAATTTCTCCTTACCTTTCATGGACGTATGTGTTCTTGTTGTGATAATACGTTAAGTATTCTCATGCTAGCTTAACAATTTTTCACTCAGAGAAAAATATTCTTTGACACTTTAAATTTATACTTTTAGAAAATCATTTATAATCTTTCAAAACTTATCTGCGTACAAAAGAAAAAGGCCGAAATAGTTATTTATCGCATCGTATTATAGACGGCTTTCCGCGGATATAAAAATGGAAATTATCAGCTAAACGAGTTTTGTTAGCACCGAATGGCCAAAGGTCAGAACTAACAAAACTGGTATTAATTTTATGATTTTTATTTCAATCCAGCGGATATTATTCGGCTTTGAAGTCATACTTCATATGATAAATTATTCAATTTCAAAAAATAAATTAAATGTTTTATTTTTTAATCTAGAAAAATCTATTTTAAATTTCCTAGCTTTAAAAATCTTAAATTCAAAGTTTGAATTTGAATTTTCCATCTAGAATGTTGTGATGCTAGTCAGCATGTAAAATTGAATCAAATGCTTTCATAACATCAGAGATTATGAAAAGCTCGAACATTTATGTAAACTTGAAAGTCAAAGAAAAAATTTTAAGTTTTAAAATTCTGTCATAATCGATCATATTTGATTTTAACGTAAGCAATATTGCAAATTTATAAGTGGCGGCTGCACTGCGGCGATTACCTTAATGTGACTTGTTAAACACTGCCCCCTCCCCCCACCCAACCATTAATATGAAATAAAATTGAAATAAAGAAGGGCAGTTTTTAGTTTGTTTGTGTATTACTTTTGATCATATTAAATAGGTTAGTTTATATTAGGTACAGGGCTCCCCAGGGGTTATCTATGGGGAAAAAAACTAACCACCACCCAACCTCTAGTTCAAAAATGGATGAGAGTATGGAGGGGAGAGGGGGAGGCTCGACAGGCCCTTTGTGGAAAACCACTTTCACTGCTTCAAAAAACAATTTCATAACGTTTCAAGTGGTCATACCTGACTAATAATTATAATAATTATAATTTAATAAAAAGAAAACAAACAATTGGTATTAATACTAAAAACTAATATATACCAAAGAACGCTATAGTCTATGTTACTTTGATGACAGCATCAAATATTTAAGAGATTGGTACTTTCCGTATAGTAAAAGTGTTTTAAAATAGAAGTTTCCCGGTTAAAAAATCTGCCTATATGCAATTTTTTGTTTTATGTCTATATATAGCATTAATGAAATTGCAGTCGTTTCCTGACATATTATCGCCATCGTTGACTATGATTAAGTCTACTTAGAGAAGTATGGTCATAGTTGACTTATAATCGACACAATGATATCATATTGACATAAAAACTACACATTTTTTTGACAGGATTTAAAAACAAAGTAAAATTTTGAAAGTCATTTATTTGACACACAAAAAAAGAAAGAAAATACTTTGTACCCCCGTACTTTACATTTCCTTGTTTCACAATAATTTATAACTTTTAAAATACCCGTTTAGATTTTACTATCTATATATTGCGTAAAGTGCAAATTTTACTGGGAGGGAGGGGACATTGGGAATGTAAATTTTACTGGTAACCAAAGTTTTACATTCACCTTCTCTCTCAAAAACTTTGCTTAAAAACTATAGTAAATCTTAATTTGTTAAAGTTTTCCTCTATTAATCTTAATATACAGAAAAGGGGAATATTGATTGTCATAATTGGGTGGTGTACATCAAATTATCGTCCAATGTTCTATCCTTAAGTTCCCTGATATTTTACGCCTTTGAAGCTGCAAATTTAGAACAGATTTAAAGTTTAATCATTAATTATGGTCTTTAAAAGAATTTTTAAATTCTTTTCTTACAAAAAAAACTTTTATTTGAATTTTCAACTTATTTTTATTTTATTTACAGGCTAAAAAGGCAACCGTCATTTTTTTGAATAACTAAAACAGCAGTTCACCGACCGAAAATAGTTTTTCTTTTTCTTTTTCAAATTGACGAAAAACTGTACTAACTTATTGATAATAAATTATGGTAAAATTGTCAAATTTGCACTGCAACAAAGACTTTGTATTCTAAGAATTTGTATTGTACGGCGTGGCATTTTTAAGGACTATAGTTTACTTGTGTGGCTCTTTTTTTAATAGATCATGGTTCTAATAAAGATTCAGCTAGTCCATAAAGACAATGGACAATAAATAGATGTACAACCCAGTGAATGATAAATTACGTCTTCTGTAGATAAATATCTTAGTTTGAACACTTCATGTTTGAACTAACCAACCAATTTAATCTATTATTCCCAAATTATTTAGCCAACAAATGAGTATAGTCGTTTATAAAACCTTGGGTACTAGAAAAGTTCAAAATTCAATGTCAAATTATCAATCTTAGTCTAAATATCAAATGAAAAAAATTTGATTTTCCACTTAAGTACACCATATTCAAGCCTACTAAAGTCGACTAACTATAATTTAATCACTTGCTGCTGATGAGCGCATTTTTTTTACGCGCATTTTCCTCGAACAGAAAATCCGCAAGATTTATGGATATTGGATAATTTAAGAATGTGCTGCTGTTAAATAGTTTATAAATCAATTATTCTTTTATTCATCGTTATTCCGTGTTGTTTAGTGACATATATGGCATTTTAGTCCATCAGTAATGTAAAAATGCAGTTAAAATCGATTAATTTCAGTTAATAAGGACGATTGCGTCTAATAGCAGCAAAGCTGCTTGACATAATAAGTTAAACAGTAAGGAAAATCATAAAAGATAGAGAAAAGTAAAGACAAAGATAGAGAAAAAGGAGATAAATAAAATAGATAATCTTGGAAATTTGGGGATAGCCATAAAACATACTTAGGAATATAGTAGACGCACTTGTTTAAAAGGTATCTGAATTTTTTTGACTGTTTTTCCTTTTAACTAAAAACTTTTTTTTAAAACTATAAGTATTTTATTTGTTTTACAAATTTTGAATTTCCAAAGGGGACAGTAAAGTAAAAATTCATTAGTAAAGTAGAGTTATCTCTTTCAAAAATGAAAAATTTTCTTTTTCTATCCGACAACAGATTTGAATCTGAAATGCTTTTTGTCGATGAAAATAGAGATAACAAATTTAAGACAAGGAACGCATTGTGCAGAGAAAAAAAGGTTTGAAAAATATTTATGTTCACATTAATAAAATTTTTTGGATTCATTGATAAGAGGTAAAACAAATTACGATAAATTGATGTACTTGATCACCCTTCAATTATTAGAAACAAAACACCCACTCTCTAGATTAAGATTTAGTAGTGAAATATTGGATACTTCGAATTCGTAAAATATTTAAAATTAATTTTAGTACCCAAAGTTTTAAATCCAACGAATAATTAAACTTGTTTATAAAAATTTCGGTACCTTGATAATTCACAGATCAAGGTCCCCTCCTTCCCGAATAAAATAGCTTCTCTAAAATCATAACAATTATATTGGCACAAAAGGTTTCATAAAATGATGTATGTTTTGATTTAAATAGGCTTTAATCCTTTAACTTTAAGGTACAACATTTTGAATACATAGTGAAAAAGATTCGAGTTTTCAAAACAGAATTTTAACAAATACACTTAGGTACAAACAATTGACACAAACAGAACATATATTTTAGAAATTGGAACGACGCAAAATATAAGCGAAGCTACTCTATGTCTCTGATTCAGGTGTAAAATATTTGCAATATATTTGCATTATCAGATAGTATGTTTGATCTAAATAAGTCAGGGAGGAAAGGGACCAGACTGTAAATTACATTGGTACTTAAAGTTTCATTACCACGCTATTTTATTCCTGGGCTTAAAACCTTTGGGTAATTTTATTAAATTTGATAAGTCTTGTTGTTTATAAAGTTTCCAACCAATAATTCTAAAAAATTTCCTTTGGTTTAAATAATTTGTAACTGTGACGGAAAAGCTAAAGAGAAAATAGTTTGATTCTTTAATTAAATTTTAAAAATCAAATCGAACTACAAAAATACACAAAATTGTGACCACGCAGATAAACAAAATTTATACAGGGTGCAACTTATTAAAATATTTTTAGAATCAGTTACTACATCTATGCCAAACCTTTACAGGGGGATGGGGAGCTAACCCTGCGGGGCTACCGTGTACCAAATAACCCAAACTATCCTAACCTAAAGTAAGATAAAAACAAATAATTACACCCTCCCTTCTTTATTTTCAATTTATAAAAAGAATATAAGAGAGTTTTTGTGCTCAACAAGGCACTTTTATGGAAGACGCCAAATTTTTATCTTCAAATGCCAAAATACCCCTAAAATTTGCAGTTATAAAGGTTCTTTAATTTCCGAACACCGCGGTAATTTGATGTATTCCTTGCAACCAACCATTGGGCAAGAAATAAGTGGTTATAAATATTGCATTTACATCTTAAACATCAGAACTTAGGACAAATTATATAAACCACCCTGTACTCACACCCAATGTAACTGATCAAATTAATTTGTCTTCTACATTTTTTCCCGCAAAGACTTTGCAATCTGAGGGTAGGGATATTTCATCAGAAAAAAAAAACTATTTTGCCTCCACTTTTTCTTCCCCTTTCCTCTAATTTTTAATTTTAAACTATCCTATGATATAAAATAGAAAAGAATTTTTGTTTGTCTGAGAAGCTCTCGCATACCCGATTAACCGATTAAGTTCTCCAATTTAGGGATTTATTATAGATATTGAGATTTTTTTATTGACGTCTTGTTTTGGTTTAAGGCTATTTTTGTTTGATCACAAGAATGACACAATACTACAAAAAGAACTATACCCTTGCAATGCAAAGAAAAATTCTTCAGATTAAATATCCCTGCCAATTTTGCAATGAGTATGCACAATCACATCCCTGGGACAATATTCTGCAATAAATATTTTACAATTCAAAGTGACAACATACCTTTAAGGGACACTCTTGTGTGTTGACAAATTTAAATATTAAAATAATAATAACAATACATTAATAACATAATTTGTTTTTTTGTTTGTAGCTTAAGATTTCAACTACTGAACCGATTGAGTTCTTCATTTTATGGGAGCATTTTTAAGGTCCCCGGATGTTTCTAGGTTAATTAATTTCTATATCTAAGTTTTATTTTAGGCTATTTTCCTACTTTCTTTACCAAGGGCGTCCATGCTTTTTTATTTAGGGGCTAGTACATTTAAAGGAAAAATATATGCATTTAAAAAGTCCCTTTTCATAACATTTAACTATCTTACATGAAAAATAATTAAATGGAATCTTTCAAGAATATTTTTTGTGTAGAACCTTTTTTATGACTTGTATTTATTGAATCAATTTGTTTGAGACATATTTTGCATTTAGTAAGACAACAATTTAATAGGGACAAGTTTGTCCATGGGTAGTGATGCAATAATAACATTTTTAGTAATAGTAATAAAGTCCTCTTGTTTTTATATGTTCGATCATTTATTTGATAATAACTCTGTCAAAAATGATTACTAAACAGACTTTTTTTTCGACCTATGGTACCAAGTAATCAGTTATGGGCAAACGCATGATTGAACTTATAAAAACTAATGGACTTTATAGCATTATAGAGTGAGATAGAGCAGGTTTGTTAATATAGCTTCACTGAAAAAAATATTACTAAGAGCCATATGACGTCTCGTTAAAAGTATTTTTGAAGTTAATTCTTATAGCGACAGACACACTCTATTTTTAGAGTAGCTGCGCTACTAACATACTAAGAATACATTCTTTATGTGATTAGGAAAATCCTTTTTCTGCCCATTTCAAATACTATAAATAGAAATAGCTTTATTTTAAAATCCTCTGGATTATTCTTACTACAAAATTCCATGTTTTACTAGAAAACTAATATTGTTGTCGTTTTCCTTGTTAAACTTTGAGGCTTTTATTATATAATATCAAAGTCAGCATGTCGATAATATGTTAGCCATGGCCACTCTAATCAAATGGCATATACATGTCGATTAAAAGAATGTAGACCCCAAGCCTTTTAATTAAATATTGTATAAATGGATATAGAATATACGTGGACATAGGGAAAAAATTGTAGTCATTATTTTAGCCAGCTACAAGTTTCAATTTATGAGGGTTTATGATATTCTGGTGTAAGATCCAAGTAATAATAAATCCACTACTTTATATTCATCAGTCTTAATTTTGTTTAGGCAATACGTCAAGTGTTTTCGGGAGAACGTTTCTACCACTATCGGGATGTATTTCGACGGGATCCTGGGGACGCTGACCTACTACAAGGACGGTGTCAACCTCGGCGTCGCATTTACCGGGCTGAACGAGGTGAAGGAGCCGGTATACCCGATCATCTGCAGCACGGCGGCCAAGACGGAGATGTCGTTGGGCGTGTTGAAGCGGGATTTTCTGAATCTACAAGACAGGTGGGTCATCAGTTTATTCAGAAGATCCAAAAATATTTTAGTTAGGTTAATAATGTTTTGGAGAGCCTTGCAGGGTTTAGAAAAATTAAATTTTTTTTTATAAAAAATGGAATAAAAATTTATGATTTATCGTAAAAATATCCAGTTTTTCTCTAATTTATCAACCAGTCAAAATGCCCGTTCCTTCATCTCTAACAGTAGCATAGTTATTAATTGGTTTATAAGCTTTCCTATACATTTCATATTATTCTCTATTCAATCAAAACTCATAATTTTTTTCCTCTACAGATGCCGAGCCACCATCTTGAAACAGCTGACCGCTGAAGAACAGATAGATCAGCTGTGCCTACCCCTCAGAATCAAGCAGTACATCTCTGAAGGACTGGAAAATTTTCAGGAAGATGTTGCTCTTCAACTCAACAATCAGATGACTCATTGGTAGATTTTTAAATCCCATCGCAATCAAGTTTCAAAATCGCATGCATCTGAAAACTTATTACAGGGCATTACATTATCAACCCACCAATGTTGATGCTTCAAACAATAAAAAAAAAGACACATAAAATAATTTTTTCAAACAATTGTATTTGTTTTTAAGCAAGTCTGTGAAAAGTCAGAAAAAAACACAAGAAATTTACATGAAATAATCTGCAATTTGTGGAGGATTTTAGAAAATAGCTGTTACATACAGAGTAAATAAACCAAATTATTAATAGATGTTCTTTAATATTGTATTTTACTTAACATTAACCTTAGAAGTTTTTAAAGACAAATGACTTTTGTTGATTTCCCTAAAAAAACTTCTTTATGGGATGTTTGGGCATTAAAAATTTTGTGTATAGTATTAAAATTAATTTAGTTCTTATTAATATTTAGTTATCTTTATTTTAAAAGAATTGAAACTATTAAAAGAAAGAAAATCTTATCAAATAGATGTTTTATAATCAAATTTAGCCGGAAAAAAATATATTTTTTTTGGACAATTGCAAAAATGTTCGGATTATGTATGTTTAACTTTTTCAGAAGAGGATAAAAAAAAATATTAAATTCTCGAAATTTTTGCGGCGTTAGATGAAAGTGATTAAGTGATTTACTTGACATTTTGCCTTCACATCAATGGGAGTTTCCAAGTTGAGGAGTTAGGAACCGCTCTCAAATCCCCCCCCCCTTCCCCTCCCATTACCTTTATAATCAAACTTAAACCACTAGTCAAAGCTTATTATTAATAGGTCAGATTTCATATATTGACGGGGAGGTTGCTGCAATTTTTACAACCAGCAGAAATAGATGTACTTGTTATTTTTTCAAAATGTATAATGTAGAATGTAATTTTCCAATTAGACAAAAAAAATAACTTGATGTATAAATGCCTGGATAAGATGTTCATTAAGCAGCATATTTGCAAAGAAGTTGTATCAACTTTTTTTTTATAGCTAGCCGGTCCTTTTAGTAAGTAGTAGATGTAAAATTTTTCATAGAATTCAGATATGCAATTGGTTTTTTTTGTAGACCTCTTATTTTTTAAGTAATTTAAGTTTAAAAAAAAAAAATTAAGTCGATTTTAAGGTACTAAAATGCAACAAAAAAAAGAAAGAAAATGGCCATTATGAACAAAAATAGTAAGATCTTTAATTTGACACCTTACTTTTTCAATTCTGTCAGGTAATTATTGAAAAAATCGATTTTTTTAAACCCACGAGAATAAAAACTTTGAACTCAATTTTATCATTTCACAAGTAAAAAAATATGGGTTCATATATACCTTTAGAATCAGAAAAATATTACGAATCCATTGTAAGCAAAATTGAAAAAAAAGTTTACAATATAGTATATAAACTACAATAAAAGGAATTATATGAAAATATCATATTATATTGTACAGGCAACGTCTTAACTCTTCAATTGAGTATAAAAATGGGAAGGGGGTATAGAGGGGGTAAAGAGGGGGTAAAAAAGGGAAGACGATAGTGTTGCCAGAACAAAAAATACAATTGGCCATTTTTTAATTTTTTAATTTTTTTACTTTTTTTCAATTTTGCTTACAATGGATTCGTAATATTTTTCTGATTCTAAAGGTATATATGAACCCATGTTTTTTATGTCTGTTTGAGAAAATATTTAGGTCTAAAGTTTTTATTAAACCGAGGTTAAAAAAATAGATTTTTTCAATAATTACTCTACAGAATTTTAAAAGTAAGGTGTCAAATTAAAGATCTTACTATTTTTGTTCTTATTGGCCATTTTCTTCTTTTATTTTGTTGCGTTTAAGTACCTTAAAACCGACTTAATTATTTTTTTAAAAAAACTTAAATTACTTAAAAAATAAGAGGTCTACAAAAAAACCGATTGCATATCTGAATTCTATGAAAAATTTTACATCTACTACTTACTAAAAGAACCGGCTAGCTATAAAAAAAAGTTGATACACCTTCTTTACAGCAAAAAACACATCAACTAAAGATCTGTTAGTTATAAAAACAAAGCCCTGTACCCTAATTGGAAGGCCTTTTACTAGGATTAGGAGGTTTTTTTCAGGGTCTGTGTCACTTTTTTTGAGTCCAAATTACAAATCCAGTAAAATACTGATATAAAAACAAAATATAGTAGATTAAGTTAACATATATAATTTGAAAATTTTTGCTATTGTCTTTGTAGAAATTTAGTTAATTTTGTAAATATATTATTTTAGATTTTAATTAGATTATCTAATTAAATTTAGATCACTAACATTACACAATCCGTTTATGTAAATATGTATTTTTTTTTCATATTGTAAAACTCTTGCATAAAGAGTTTAAAGTCCTTCTCAAGACAGCTGAAATACCAAAGATGTATAAATGGATATTTATTATTCTTAATAATAATATATCAATGTATGTTTGTATCAAATGTTTTTTTTGTGTAAAATTTTCTATTTTCTTGAAGTAAAAATTCAAGTTGTAAGCTGGAAAAAAGATCTGTTTTTCTTGGTTTTAAAAATGACTTTTTAAACGTCTTTTAACCGCCAAAAATGTTGTGAATTTTAGAGAAAGAATGATTTTTTGTGTGTGAATGATTAGAATTATCTTTTAACTGTGATATTTTGTTTGATTATTAATTTGTCATGTAGAGCTAGAGCTATAAGCCCGTGAAAATATTAGTGCCATAGTGTTCAGTCTTATTATGCAGAAAAGACAAATCAGTAATAAAAATGTTACCATCAAGCTAAAATTTTTCAAAAAAGAATATGTCACTTGAAGAAAAATTATGATGCATCCAATGTTTCTCAAAAAAGCATCAAGAAAAGAAATTTTATTTTTCTCTATATAAAATTTTTAAACTTTGCTATTATTGTTTTTATCTATAAAAATAGAGTTTCAGAAAACTTTTAATTTATAAATGGTTAAAAAGCTGGAGGCACCATATTTTTCCTCGGAGGGCCATATTCCTTTACACGATTTTTTTCTTCAAATTAAAATAATTTTGGTATTGTATTTAATAATTATTTTTAGTTTTAGATTAATTTTGACTAAATGACAGAGTCAAAAGCCTTAATTATGTCAAAACTTTCATCTTCTGCAAACAGAGACCTCTACTTTCCTTCAATTAATTAACATTTCTCTGCTAAAATTAGGTGAATCTAGAAAGTAGAATTATGTAATTTAATTTCAATTTCCATTTGAAAGATTTAATCTAATTTTAAAAAGATAAAATGACTTTTTTTGGCGTAGGTCTCTTTTTGTAATTTGATGAATGACAAATTCTATGTAAAAATATTGTAAGTCTTCAATTCTTTTCTTGTACAGGGTGACATTTGAATTGTTTCTTTCTGTAACTCTAATAAAAAATAATCAAATAAAAAGACACGGATTATCTTTATGTAAACATATGAAAAATGGCAGTTTCTATAGGTTTAGGGACAAACTACTAAGATTTTTTTTAGAAAAAATAAGCCTCTTTTAAGAAATATTGAGACAATTGAAATGAGACACCCTGTAGAGGAGGAGGGATGGGGTACTTGGGCCGGAAAATGTGCAATATTCACTTTGACCCACATTCTAAACATGCCTTCATGTAATTAACCTCATCTGCTATGTAGTCAAACAAACACACACTAAACAATTTACTTTCAATAGTTGTGCACATGAATGGATCATTTTGTAGAGAACAATAAGTAGTATATGACCCACTTAACCAAACAAAAATCAAGGTTTTATTCAAAGGCATGAAAATCAAATTGTTTTCTCTTCCAATACCAAGTGATCCATTTCTTTACCCAACTATAACATTTTCTTATAAATTCATTCATCTAACATCTAAATGCAAATACACAAGTATTCTGTCAAAAGTACAAAAAAAAACTTTGAGGTAATTTTTTATTAACTTCTTTGCAAAATGTGTTTAAGCTCTTTAGCAGTTTTATTTCATGTTGTTTCTTTTACAAATAATGTATGTATTGTAAAAAATTAATTGTATATAAAATGTATTTTAACGTTGAGAATTATTTGAAAGAATAATCTCACAAAAAGCGAGTGTTGAATTCTAGTCAAAAATTCATGTGAAGACGACAATTTTAAACTTGTCAGTTTCATAATCCCTCTCTTAATGTTTTGTTTCTTTTTTATAATTATAGTTTATTTTTCAATTATTAAATTATTTTTGAACTATTAGAATATTATTTAGAATAACAAATTTGCATTAAAAAAATTGATTAGTTTCATTTGTATATAAAAATTCAAATTTACAAAAAAAATAATTTGTATAGAATTAAATTTTCTTTCTTTAATTGATGAATTTTCTAACAATTGTTTGTCAGGTCTGTTTGGTTTTAAATTCTTTCTGATGTTGTATATAATGTAAATGTATTAGATACAGGGTGACTTTCCAACACTTTCAAGTTTCAATACATGTTTTTGAAATAGTTACATTTTAATATAATTAAAAAAGGGAGGATTCAATTCAGGGAGAGATGGGACAATGGGCTGTTTATTACACTAGTCCCCAAAGTTTATAAATAACGTTTTCTTATTCGCTAGCTCGTGAATTTTGTTTGGTTTATTCCTTAAGTTGAGTGTTCAAACGTTTCAACCTTTAATTTTAGTATAGAGAAGGGGTAATTTTGTGTATCATTATTGGTGATGTACATCAATTTTACGGCCATTGTCTTATCCCTATAGATCCCTTAAAATAGTAACTTTTTTCAAAATAACTGATACTTGTTGGATGGAAAGGCCCCCTGTAAATTTCTTTTTAGGGTCTATTATTGTTGTGATTATAGAACTTTAGATATGATTTTTAAAATCCTCAAATTTTTGTTTGAGAACCAGTAGTTTCATAAATGCCTATTGCCTATAACTAAATGTGTGTTTTATTGTACAATATAATGCTTATTATTTTATAATAATAATAATGAGCTTATTTTGCTGTTGTTATTTTTCATTTTAATTATATTTATACATTTGCTCACTTTTTGAATGAATGTTTTTTAACTGCAGATCTCATTAAATTGCCTAAATAAATTGAGTGAAATGTATAATTGTAAATTTTAAGATGGGATTTTTAACAAAGCTTCAAAGGCCGTTAACCAGTGAATTTTTTCTATGGCAATTTTGTATGTGTTATGAAAATTGTCATGTTCTTTTATTTTCTTGCTATTATTTTCTTTCTTTGTAATAGTTTTATTCATTTAAATAGTAATTCTGTTTATTAACATGTTTTTTAAAATAAATTTTGTAGAAATGAAATTGCATTTTTGAAGATTTGAAAGTTTATGTTATTAACTTATGAAAGGAATTGACAGGTTTTTTACACTCTAGTTATAATATAAAAGAAAATAAGATTTTATTAAGTCCACGAAGAATAATTCTGAAAAATTGATCTAGAAAAAAGAAAAAAAGTTTAGATGGTCATAAATAGTTGCTGAAAATTAGCCTGAAGCATCTTTAACAATTTTCCTAAATATAAAAAGGCGACATTTATATTGATAAATAAATTTATTTAATTCATGAAATTATATACCATTCCAAATATTAGAAAATAGGTTAATATGATTGTGATGATACTATTAGTAAATTAACACAGGTACGCCTATGTGGAAAAGGTGGACCTAGTAATTATCAAGTAATTTTAGCTTATTTTATTTACAATATTATACAGTAGTGATATATTTAGTCCATAGCTGTCCAGACCATTCTGATTCAGATGAGGTTTCTGTATCTCCGCCATTTGGAATGTCGTTGTCCATTAAATTTTTCTGAAAATACAATATTTTAATTTAAAAGATTTTTCTGGTATTGTCATTTTCATGATATCGACTCTTATTTCTCCTATTTCTAGACCCTGCGGGATGCTCTAACCTAACCAAACCTAAAATAATCTATTCAAAAGTACTATGAAAATACGACAAAACACCCCTTAAGAGGCGATGTCACGAAAGTGACTATACCCGTAAAATAAAACACTGACGTTGGACTGTATTCAATTGTAAGGAGGTGTTTCTCTCATTCGTTTACTTTTATACTTTAAATAATTTTGTTAAATCTTGATTGGTTGGTTTAAACTAGCAATGTCCAAACTTTCTATCCAATCGTTTTAATCTACAGAAGGTAAGATTTATAATTAATAGATAGTTTTATAGTTTACCTTAACATAGGAAGTCCACACATCCTTGGTTTTTGTATTTTCTTTTTCTATATCCTTCTTATCCTAAATTAGAAAATACCTAAATTGATTTAAATCAAACTAGCTGTTAAAAAACTTTTTGACTACTTTAGAGCATTTAGGAGCTCTATGTATGGAGGGTAGGAACAGCAGAAAATAGCCTTAAAACCATCCCAAGACTTAAATCTATAAACTAAATAACCTAAGACCTTCATGGAGCCCATGTGAAGCTTCCATAGAATGAAAAACTCAATGGGATAAAAAGATATCGAAATCTTAAGCTACAGAAGAAAAACTTTAAGGTTTTTATGAGCGATTCTAGTGCGACAAACCCTCTAGGGGACAAAGTACTAGGGGGGTATCCATCTCCTATGTAAAACGTTCATCAGTACAAAACTTTTTGAGAAACAGCATAAGTCACCACTATTTTCTTGAATCTCCAATATTCCTATTGATCTCCTCTCTTTCTCCTTCTACACCATATACCAAAAAATGGCATACCTTGCCTATGTCTCAGTATGGAAAGGATGTTAAGGACTTTCAATGCATCATATATAGAAAAGTGGCACAGCTCAAGTCTGTATTGCATCTATGAGGCATGCAAACTCAAAAAATAGGAGCTTATTTTACAATTTGAGGCCGATTGTTAGGTCTAGTGTAGAAAAATAGTTGAATTTATATGAACAATACTGAGAACCCTTAAAGGATAGAAGCTTTGCCCTTTAAATACTTGGGATGACTTTAATCTTCAACATTCTTTCCTTAACTATGAATATTCAAAGAGGCTGCAACGAGGAAAGAAGAATTACTACCATTGCAGAGATCATACGAAGTAAAAGGTTTGTTTATGATCAGAAACATGTACAATAAAATGTTTAAAATATTTGCACAATTTGTTGTAAACATTGAATCATTTTATAAATACACAATTAATTTATTATGCTATCTTTTAATATTCTTTTGCATATAACGATTTCTTGTTGAAATAATAGCCATTTTTCACATCGTATCACATCTTTCCGAGGATATTGAAATGAAAAATTATAGTATTAAAATCAGTTTTGTTAGCCCGAGGGGCCGAAGGTCTGAGCTAAAAAAAATATTATCAAGTTGTGTTTTTTTTATTTATTTTAATATTCATTGGAAATTGTCTGTAATACGATGCTATACACTCTTCAGTATGGCTGAGAACCGGTACTAATCCAGAAGATTTTAATCAGTTTCCAAGTCATATAGAAATAGATTTATAAATGCTAAATTTTCAGGTATAGCTGCAAGGTGACCTTATCTGTGGATGTTGCGACTTGCGCAGTTGTCAAAGTGAAAGGCGAGCATCTACATGACAATAATCTTATAAAAGAGATAGTTCGAGCTGCAGAACAAGAGGCAATTAATTATGCTGCGAAGAACCCAATTGTTCCAACTAGAACAGTGGTTGAAAACCTTACAAATAAGGTATTTTTATATTGAAAGCTTGCATATAAGATTATTTTAAATTAAGAAAGATTTGGTGATTTTTATTTAGATGTCCATCCGTCCGTCTGTCTGACTGTACATTAAAATAACGCTTATCCTATATAATTGTTTTATGCATATGTGAAGGTTGTAGAATTTAAGTCACGTATCACGTATTTGCCTGAATCATGGTACTAACTACTTTAAGAAAGCCTGCAGGAAACACACCACTCTAGCTGCTGTAAAACTGTCACAAGTAAACTCAATACTCCAAACTTGAAGCCCTCAACTTCAATAATAAAAAAGTTATAATGACTTTTGAGACAGTTGTAAATCTTTAAAATGTTTTTTTTTAATGCCCAGAACTTTTTGTTATTAAAGCTATGGTCTTCAAATTTGGGGTATTTGGTCTACTTGTAGCAGTATTTCAGCAGTTAAAGTGGCGCATTTCCTGCAGGCTTCCTTTAATGCTTTAAAGGTGAAAGCTGAAGTGCCATATGGCGTTGGATTCATGCCCAAGACTGGCGCGATCAAGAGGGCTATCCAGCGTAAACGCAAAAATATCATGGACTCTTTAAACAACCCTTCTACCATCGGAGAAGACGTTAATGTGCAAAGGCAGATACTTTAGTAGTGTAGTAGTAGACACCGGAGTTCAATTAGATTACGGCAGTGTGACAGACGTGGACACCTTACTATAGAGAAGCTACGCTTCTCTAGCATTCACTAGATAATAATCAACATCTATTTCAGTTGTCACTTTATTGAAGGTTTAAAGGATACTAAAGCTATATACAACAAACAATAGCTACATGGATAGGAATAAATAATCATAACATAAAAGCATTATAATACATATACAATAGTCAGTTTGGGCAATAATGATCCCCCATCCCTGGAAAGGGTGGGGAGAATTAAGAATACAGTTAACCATAATAAACATGACAGATTCAATCATTAATTTTAAGCATAGGGAGGGGGTCGTCAGACCCCTTCCCCAGGACTCGGGGGAGGGCCATTGACCCTCCACCGAACCCTAGTTCAGGGGTGCCATAGGCATGGCTCACGGTTGCCGAATACCACAACTCTCCCCTCGGAAGGCTGGGAGAGGGTTTCCCTACCAGACTTCCGACAGTGGTTGAGGCCTTCGGTCCGCTCCTTAGGGCTAAGATATATACAAACGATAATGATTCAATGGAATCCTAGTGGTGAGTGTTTTCTCAGGGTTGATGGGCTCCCAACGTGGGATAGAAGGCAGAGGCTGGCTTTGGTTGGACACGTTGTTCAGCGCCGGCAGGTGTCAGGTTGGCAGGTGGCACAGTTGTTGCTGGGACGGTCAGCAGTGGGGCCTGCTGGTTGTTGTTGGCAGCGGCTGGGGCGCTGGCTGCCAGGTTGATCGTCTGGGCAGCGGCCTGTCCTCCTGAGGGGCCGCGGGGTCTGCCAGAGGGCGGTCCTGGCCTACCTGGGCGGTCATGCCCGCTATCAGCTGATTGCATAGACACCATCTCCTCGGCTGCTTCCCGGCCGATGGGGATGGCATCCCAGTCTACTGAAAAGTCCCGGGACTTGGCATGGGTGAGCCTGGCTCTAGCCAGAGCTTTCCTATACAAAGTTGGATGGTACAGGAACACTTGTGACATCGCATTCATGGCTGCTCGGACGCCTCCTTGTGCTGCTGCCAGAGAAATGATGGTTAGGTCCCCCAGCAGTTTGAGGATCAACAACAGCAAGCACAGTATGGCTGCGCCATCTCCCCACTCGTGGATAGCTTGTCTAAATCCAGCCCAGACATCCAGGGCGGCCTCTCCTTCCTCCGCCAGTCGGTCAATGTTGTAGGACACTATCCCATGGTCTCCTGTGGCCGAACAGCTGCCTTGCTGAACGCAGGAGCCATAGGATAGGCCGGTCAGCATGGCGCTCTTGTATGCTGGGAACGCTAGCAGCTGTTGCCAGTCGTTCAACTCAGCCTGCGAATACAAGCCCCCTGAACTGAAGTCATCCAAGGGCTCTGTCAGCAATTGCTTAGGCGTATCCAGCGGGGGTGGCCTCTTCTTAGGAGCGGGGGTTAACTCTATCCAGCCTTCCTCCGCGTGCACAGTCAGGGGGTATGTGGAGGAGCAGGGAATCTTGGTGGCGTGGCCACTATATACTCGTGTCACGGCGTCTACAAATCCGGTGGGTTCTACTGGCACTTTGTCCCAACACTCCTTGTGTTCGCGGACAACGTATTTATTGCGTTGGCAGGTCAGCTGCAGCAGGATGTCTCCCCTCAGTACCGAGAACGTGCTCCCCTGGACACGCACCGGGTGGGCCAGGTCTAGTTGCTGGAGCTTCCAGCAGTTGGCCGCTACTTCTTCTGCTGCTGTGCTTTTCATGCGCGTTTCCAGGGTAAACCCAATATAGCCTGCATGTATTTGGGCTTGTAGGGGGACGTCAACATCCCTGGCCGACACTCTGGGCAGCGCAGCCGCGGCTGGGTCAGCGGCCACGAACAACGCTGGATGGTTGGTGGCATGGGCCTCGAAGTCGCAGTTCACTATCGAGGTGGGGTTGGTCATGTTGATAAAAAACTGGGCCTGATGGTCAACCAGGTATGCATCCATCACTAGGCTGGGCTGGAGGCTGCGAATCAGCCTCAAGGGGCAATCTCTCCCCAGGTGGTCCCACACGTAGGTTGCTTCCCCAGTGATGCAAGACAGCTCAGAATGGGGACACTCCAGGGTCAGGTGGTCAGATTGGGACTCCACCCGTCCATCCTCTACCACGTAGGTCTCTTCCTTGACCAGCAGCCGTCGCTCTTGGAGCACTAATTCATTGCGGTACAGCTGGCCCTCGAAGTGGACGTCCTCCCCTTCACAACCCACCCCCTCGGGGCTGTTGACGAGGGCGCCCACCATGTCGAGGGTGAAGAACAAGGGGTGGTTCAGCTGGAACGTCAGTGGCTGGGTCTTGCCTGGCAGCGTGTAGACTCGGTTCCTGGCCAGGTCTCGGCACGTTTCTGGGTCTATCTTGGTTGGCCTCAGGAGGGTGGGGACCGAGGTCACCTTGAGGTGACCCCATACCCCACACCTGAATGTCCACTGGGACACGGTGAGCTGGCAACTGTACCCGGTTGTTTCCCTCACCTTGACTTGCTGCAGGACGTGCACTTCATGGCCCAGGGGCACCTCCTGGTGTAGAGGCTCCGTGTTACACATCTTTTCTTTATTGTAGGATGTGACGTGGGTGGGGTTGGCACAGTCCCATCCCACCAGGACGTAGCTGGTTGTAGGCCACACGGCTGCCAGCAGGAGGCCCCACAGGACCATCCACCAATGGGAGAAGCTTCCAGGCGACCATCTACCTCTCACACGCGGCTGGGGATCTTCAGCTCTGGTCACGGCTGCTTCTTGTGGCTGGACACGGCTGGGCTGCTCCTGGCTAGATACAAGTTTCCATTGAGCGTTATCTTTGTGCGGCCGGGGCACCCCGATACCCTCCCCAATGACAGACTGGCAAGCGACTGGCACTTGCCTGGGTGTCGGCTCCCCTAGCCCCAAGTGCTCCCTTCCCTTGTCCAAGACATGCCCAGTGGCATGGGGCTGAAGTGCATGTGGCACAGGCTCGCCCTTACTCACTTCCCTCCCCTGCCCTAGGAACTCAGGTGCATGTGGCACAGGCAAGTCCTTATTTTCCCAAATTTCAATCTCCCCAGCCTCTGGTGCAGGGGGCACAGGCAAGGCTGGGGTTTTACAATGGCTTGGATACAACATATTTAACAAATTCAACTTATCCTGGTGTTGAGCAGCTGGGTTCCTTCGGCTGGCAGGGGGCTCTGGATGGCATGTAGCTGGGCTCTCCCTGCAGGCTGGTGGCGCTGGCTGACTGGGGGTGACGGGTGTCACCCCTTCCTCTGGGACTGCTGGCTCGTTCCAGGACTCAGGTCTCTCGGTGGCGGCGACGGTTGTCGCCCCAGGCACCAGGTTGGAGGCTGGCTCGTTCCAGGATCCAGGTATCTCGGTGGCGGCGACGGGTGTCGCCCCAGGCACCAGGTGGGAGGCGCTGGATAGCACCCCCCAGTCATCACAGGTGGCGGCGCCGGGTGGCGCCCCATACATCGATGTTGATGCGCTGGCTAGCGCCTCCTGCCTCTCTCGTTCAGCGGCCGCCAGGGCCTCCCCGTACATCGTCTCAGTGACGCTGGGTAGCGCCCCTCCACTCTTGCTGGGTAGGCTCGGCCGAGCAGGCTCCATCATGTTGAGGCTAAAAGGCTGGGGCCTCAGGACCTCTGGCTCGGCGATGTTGTAGGGTTGCACCAGCTCCGGCCCCAGGTGGTTGAGACTGAAGCCCAGGCCAACCCGGTTGGGTTCAGCCGCGCCGCCCAGTACGTTGATCCTGGCTGGAACGGTCCCAAACTGCGGCATCCCGTCGGCTCGGTCCGCGGCTCTGGGGGCGGCTGCTTGCTGCGGTGGTGCTGGGGGCGCGCTCCCTTCCATGTGGGCCACTCTGCTGGGCTTCCCTGGAGGGGCACCCTTGTCGGCGGTGCGCCTGCGGCTGGCTACCTGGGCCCAGTCAGCTCTGCACTCGGCCGCCGTGTGGCCGTCGTAGTGGCAACGCTCGCACTTGGCAGAACGGTCACAGCGTGGCTGGGTGCGTCTCTCCTCTAGACTAACTTCCATCGGCGTCGGGCAGTCTCGAGCTCTGTGGCCTCTCCCCTGGCAGCGGAAGCAGCGACCTGGAACCTTGTCATCTGGAGCGACCCTCCCCATCTGGTGGAGACCCGGAGCCAAGGCGCCAATCTCCATTGGCTCCGACTCGTCATATTGGGGCAACTGGATGCAGGCAGATCCAGTCAGCCCGTCGGTCGAGTCCACTAAGCACACACCTTCCTTCAGTTGCTTGGTAATCATGGTGACGGTAAACATGGCCTTACGAGTGTACTCAGGTACACTCGTAATTTCATGGCCCATCATGATGCGTTTTACATTGGCGTTACGAATTCCACGATTTAATTCGTCCACCAACAACTCGAGATCCTCATGGTTGTAGGCGTCCCTATACAAGGCGCACTTAGTTGATATGTACGCTTGTATAGGTTCTGTCGAGTGTTGCTTGTAATCCCTAAACGCTTGTTTAAGCGTTTGGGATTCAAAAGCAGGACGAAATAGCAATTCACACTCGGCCTTGACCTGTTCGTAGGTCAAGGCTTGGCCTGCCTCGCCAAACAGATGGGACGCCATTTCCGCCGCTTGCCCTACCAGTGACAGTAGAAGGGCGTTGCGGCGGTTGAGGGAGTCATGGGGTGGCACGCGGTAAGCCGCCCATGACATCTCGAGTCTGCGGATATGTGAACTCCAGGATTGCTTGGGCGGTCCTCTAAACTCTGGCAGGTTACTCAGCATCAGCTTGCGGTACTCGGCTGGAGCCGGCTGAGGGTCATCCTGGAGCCATACTGGGGCTTGGTCACCTCCTGGCGCTTGCGGCTGTTCCATCGGGGCAACGGTTCAACGGCGGGACGCAAAGTTATAACGTAAATAGAATAAATGGTTTGTCACTAGAGGCTTTCTAGCCTAACAGCCAACACTGTTTTTATCACTAGGTTGGTAGTTTAGTTACAAAAATATAGCTTAGCTGTGTTTATCACTAGTTGGATTCTGAGGTGGTAGAGTAGGCTGGTAGGGGTAGATAGATGTTGAGGGTCTGAACTGCTGTCAAGAACTGATTTGGTTTTCCTCTATCACACTATAGCTAGGGGGAGGGAGCTTAGAATTCTTTATTTGTTTTCTAAAAATATCCCTGTTATATGCTATGAAGTAGCTCCGCTCCGGTGTGTGTGTGTGTGTGTGAAATCTCCCGTTCTTGCAACGCGCTTACGCACCGTCAAATCCGCGCACACGGGTAAAACGCGCACTTATCCCTCAACTCGCTCTCTCATTGGTCCGCTTGTCCGTTGAATTTTATGATATTGCCGCACTCCGTTGCGCTGTCCGTAAATGGCGCTCTGTGTTCCCGGTCACTAGCTCCACACCGTCGACGGACTTGGGTTAGTGTGGGTAGGAGGGGGGAAGCGCGTGAGGGGACGGGGGTAAATCCGTCCGTTCCCCCTGTGAGGAAGGGGGGAGTGCTGTGGGTTTGAAATAACTGTGTGATGAAGTAATGGTGCCTTTTCTCCTTAATCCTAGGCTAATCTATTATATCACCTTGATTGTATTTCCTTCAGTGGAGAGTGGGCTCCTCCCTTTCCTCTGGAATAAGGGGTGTATTGTTGTTGTGCTGTAGGCTTGAGGTGATTAGATTGTATATCAGGGGCTTTGTTATATTACATTTGGCTTCTATTTGTGTCCTTATCACAATTACATAACAGATTTGTTTGCCAACCCTGTTCTATTTTTAGTTGTTATCACAATACACAATAAATCCAAGCCTGTTCTATTTTTAGTTTTATCACAACACAACAATTTGTTTACCAATCTTTGCTCATAAATCTATTGTTTAGCCATCACACCAGGGTGGTAATCCCTGCAAATGTGATATAATATCTGTTTTGCTAGATGGGCGGCTGCGTTGTAGCCTCTCAGGATACTTGGAGTTGACGTAGTTTTCTCTGTTTTGGTGCACTACACTCGTATGTTGGCTCGCAGCTCGCAGCTATATGGCATGTTTCAGCCTATCGGCGGCAGGGAATGTCCCGTCCTGCTAGCGCCGCTGATCCAAATCCGGCTGATGGCGGCAGGGAATGTCCCGTCCTGCTGGCGCCACTGGTTCGGATCCTGCTATCTCTTGCAGTAAAGTTGGCCTATTTTCAGCCGTTTACACTTATTTGGCTTGTTTCAGCCGGTCCGCAGGCCTGTTTCAGCTCTCAATTCTCCGTTAGATGTCGGCGCTTCTCGCGGTTCTTCGTCAGGTTTTGCTGTCTCGCTTCCACAACTGCCGGATGCAGAGTTAGACTTTGCTGTCCAGGGTGGGTAATTCAGGTTGCTTGTGTCAGTTTTGCCAGTTTCACTGCTGGGAGTACCTTGGCCTCAGATGCGCGTCTGCTCTATCCGAGGATAAATGGCAGACACCGGAGTTCAATTAGATTACGGCAGTGTGACAGACGTGGACACCTTACTATAGAGAAGCTACGCTTCTCTAGCATTCACTAGATAATAATCAACATCTATTTCAGTTGTCACTTTATTGAAGGTTTAAAGGATACTAAAGCTATATACAACAAACAATAGCTACATGGATAGGAATAAATAATCATAACATAAAAGCATTATAATACATATACAATAGTCAGTTTGGGCAATAATGATCCCCCATCCCTGGAAAGGGTGGGGAGAATTAAGAATACAGTTAACCATAATAAACATGACAGATTCAATCATTAATTTTAAGCATAGGGAGGGGGTCGTCAGACCCCTTCCCCAGGACTCGGGGGAGGGCCATTGACCCTCCACCGAACCCTAGTTCAGGGGTGCCATAGGCATGGCTCACGGTTGCCGAATACCACAGTATAACCCAGACAATACCTGGCCCAATGGTGGGGACCCATTTCGTTTGCTAGTAAATTGCTATCTGCTCTTTTGTAGCGGTGTAATATTGCCGACGCTATTGGCTGATATCTAAAGACCCAATTGAAAGTCGAAAAAGGGTCTCCACCCCGTGAGAAGAGTTTAATAAAGCTCGTCCACCCTCTATTCTTTAAATATATTACCTTCTTATCCTTGTTAATACATTCTTTATCTTGGTTTTCTTTGTTTTCATGATCTTCAATGTCTATAATCTCGAAACTATCCAGACTTCCCTCCTAGATTAATACTTAAATTAAGAACCAGCTTTTAAAAAAGGACGTCATACAATACAAATGAACAATGATAGGCCAGTATACATTTTAATTGACTAATGGTAAAAGGGAGAAAGACTAAACTACATAACGTTTGTGTCACTTTTGAGGAAGACGATTCCTGTGATGTCATATACATATCGGAAAAGAAAAAGGGAAGGGAGGAAGAAAATCTCTTCAATAGAGATGGGAGAAAAGGTAGTCGTCTTCCTCAAAAGTGACACAAAAGTTATGTAGTTTGGTCTTTCTCGTAAAAGATATAGTGACCTAACATTGGTAATTTGTATTGGATGACGTCATTTTTTATGAGCACTATTGGCTAGTTCCAGATTTATTGTTAATTAATAGATTAATTACCCTATAGTGGTCAATAAGATGCAATCCAACTTTTAGGCGGCTAAAATTTTCTTTTTAAATCAACAAACTGTATTCTTACAAAGCAATTGAATAACTTAATAAGAAGCTTTATTCAAAGAAATTCCATAAAGTACATGCGTAACGATTATGTAATAGACGTTATTTTGTGTTTATTTATTTTCTTTACTAACAGCTGGCTTCATTATCGATACGCCCCATCGACAAACTTTACCCCATCCCTTCCTTCTACTAGATTAACGCACCGAGAAATAAATGAGGTGCATGTTAGCAACCCAAATCAATCACAAATTTACCCCTGTCAATATATCCACGTATATTCTATTGCCATTACTGTATGTGTTATGACCGAATAAGGTCTTGTTTACTTCGCATTTAATATTGTATAATTATTATTTGTAAATATTCACCTTATCTGAAGTGCTTTCAAATTCCTCTATGTTTACTTCAGCCATTTTATTGAATTTTCTAAATAACAATAATTTATGTTTCAAACAGTAACTTTTCAATAATCCTATTTAATAAAACCATTGATATAATTCTAGAAACCTATTCTAAATAGTAAATTAGCAGGATGTCTGTATGCTCGTGTGTATGTAAAGATCTCGCTAATCGCTGAACCAATATCGTTCTCCTTTTTAGTTAAGATTCTCATGGTAGGTTAATAAAAATACCTACACCATCCCAAGAGAAATAAATGTCTTATGTTAATATAGATGTAGACATTTTGGAGTTATGTATATATAAACAAAATCAAAATGCTACTAGAATTCTATAACAACTACACAAAGCTTTGTGTTAATATCATACCAATAACTATTGTCTTATGTTGATATGATAGCAGCACAAAAGTTAACTAGAAAGAAGTATTATTCCAGTATGGCTTCGAAACCAATTGATATCCGCTAGATTAGAACCGGTTCTTAGCCATACTAAAAAATCAGGTTAGTATCGTATTACAGACAATTTTCCACGAATATTAAAAATGAAAAATCATAAAATTAATAACAGTTTTGTTAGATCGAGACTCCGGTCCTGAGAGGTTAAAAAACCTTGTATTAATCCTGTAATATTTCAATTTAATATCTGCGGAAAGCTGTTATCAATACGATGCGATAAATAACAATTATATAATACTTGATTTTGAGTACTTGACTCCTAGAAATCCGGATAACAACTGAGAGGAAATGTTTTTGTTTTGCGCATAAGAAATCTATAATAGTTCAGACAAAACTGTCTTGATAATATTTTAGCATTTAACATAGTATCTTAATGGATTAGACAATGGCCGTTAAATTAATGTACATCCCCAATTATGATCTGTAGGTTACAATTAGCGGTTGAAACGTTTTGACACTCAACTTGCTAAACCAACCAATCAAAACTCAATGAAAGTCCCCTAAGTTTTTAAGGCAACGAATGAGAAAACGTTATTATAAAACTTTGGGGACTAGTGTAATAAAGAGCCCAATGTCCCCTCTCTCCCTGGTAATTATCACATTTTATTTAAGTTTATCTCCTATTAATGATAAAAATACTACTGTTAGATAACAGGACATTAAAAAAATATCCGTAGAGTTATACAGTCCACTGTTTAAGTCTCATTTTTTTCAGTTGTCAATAGAAAAAATCCCCCCAACTTTTTGCTATAGTTTACAGCTGCTAGGGGCCCCTCTTAAATATTACAAATGCTTATAGAAAATAAAACAGGAAAACATATTTGAATTACTTAAAGATTACGATAAGGAAGCATGGTTGATTAATCTTTAGACTGCTTTGCAGGAATACTCATGCATAAGAAGAACTCAGGGATTTAAGGGATAAGACAATGTACAAATTTAATGATTATAAACAAATTACCCATTCCCTAGTTTGGAAACTCCTAGTTGGAACCCATCGATCAAGAATTAATAAATAGTAACCAAAGTTTTTAAAACAATGGATAAAAGAAACTGTTCTTAAAACTTTGGGTACCAGTATTGAATATGTAATCTTTTTTTCCAATGTACCCTCCCTCCCTGGAAGAAACCCAAGAATAAAAACAAGATTTCTAGGCAGTAAATAAATGGTTGTCCATATAAAATCGTAAATAAAAAATCCCAAATTACATTTAAAATAAAAGTAGACATAAATTTCATAGCGTTGACTCAAGTATCAACTTAAAGGATCATCAAATTTTAATTGCGTTTAAAGTAGGCTCGAACTCACATTTTTGAGTGAACACTTTTTTTTGGGAACGACAGTACTGCCGGTTTTATTGGATGGCAACAAAAATTGTTGGTACCTCATATTAAAGCGCATTTAAGTAGCGCAGCTACAATAATACCAGGTTCTGTCCGTACTTACGTCCGCCAAGGTAGCTTATTAGGCTATATGACTGTATATTGCAGAACTAAATATTATGAGAGTTTGTTTTTGCTGCGTTACTTATGAGCATTATGGTCCTTGTTATATTGCATAAGTATTAATTTCCCAAAATTTTCCTATTACAACTAAAAACAAATATTTATAACCTATATTTCCAATTTTTCTTTTAAAATCTTGAAAACCACTTAACTGGAGTATTTTCAATTTTGTTGTAGAAGTTTTATCCTATAATACAAAGTAGTAAAGTTTTTTTTTGTCTAACGATTTGTGCTCTTGATTTTAAACCTTTATTTTAAAGGGGGAGTAGGGCGGGGGGAAAATTTGCTCCCTTTTGTACCAAAATCCCCGAAGGGCTGTTGTCGAAGCAACTAGTGTTAAAGTTAGAAAAAAAGGGCTTGCCATGGAAAATTTCTGTGAATTACAATGAATGTAAATTTTACTTCTTGAAGTGTCTGAAATCATTTTGATAAAATATAATGAAGAATGAAGAATTATATTGGATTAAATAATTTAAAAATAAGGATGACATCATCCATAAATGCGAAGCTCTGAAATAATAGGATAAACGAACCTAACTACTACAGGAATCTTTTGAAATTAATTTAATCATGCCTAAATTAACGATAAGAGATATCCGTTACAGACGGACGAACTGAATGATTTTAATTATAAAAAATCTTCGCTTTTAATCATTTTTGTTAATTTATTTGAATTATTCTAGCTGTTTTGTAAGGTAAACAATCGAAAAACTATAGAGACCTTCTTATCAAAACCTTTCTTCATTTGTGATAAGACAATGGATATATTATTACTTGGATCTTACACCAGTTTTTTATGTCCTCAAAGCTCTCATAAAGTGAAACTTGCAATAGGCTAAAATAACGATTCTCCCCTTCCACCCCCTTTACCCCATCCCCTCCCTTCTATTGGACGAACAAACTGACCAATTAACGAGTTCTATGTAAGCAAGCTGGATTAACGACAATTTTTCCCCTGTCATAATACCCACGTATATTCTGCATCCATTGATAAGACAGGGATGACGCAGTTTATTCTAGCTGAGCCTTTACAATGATATCAGTAGCGCAGCAATGTACAATTGACTACATATAAGACGTAAAAATAGTATCATTTAAGGTAAGAAAAAAAAATGGGCCAAATCTTTTAAAATATCTTAGGCTTGTCTGTGAGTTAGGGTTTCCTTTGCCTTACATAGATATCAAGGAAAATGGAAGACTTAGGAAATCCTAACTCCTAGGACAACCTATTGGTATTTTCAGCTTTTGCCTACGGTCAACCCAGGTTATGAATGTATCAAACCATGCATAAAATTATGTAAATATTAATTATAACATTATTTTTTGTATGCTTATGTCTCACAGAGACTAGCCATGAAATTTTTGAACAACAAGAAGAATGACAAAAAATGTACAATATCTAACCAATAAAGTGGTCGGATTGTTTCTACGCTGGATTACTAATTGTCCAATTAATTGATTTATCATTTAATCTTTCTATATTTATAGCATGATCTTAGGTTTTAAAGCTGTCTTGCAGGATAATATGAAGTTTAACATTTTAAAAATGTTTAAATAATTATCATAATAAGTTATTTATAGAGTAAAATCATCTAAATATATTAATAAATTTATATATACAAATAAATCATCATTTGATAAAATAATATGCTGATAATGATTTTAAACATGAACAATATAAACTAATAAGAAAACAAGGATGACAACATCCATAAAAGCGAAGCTCTGAAACGATATGACAGACGAACATTAACTTTTGTTGATTGTCAGAACTGAATATACAAAATATGAAAATATATGGTTTGACAAAATTATACGTAAATTTGTTGCAAAACTTCTTAAATACAGAATTATGTTTAAGGACATACTGACATTTTTAATACTTGATTATAGAGATGCTTCGCTCATAATATCGTACCTTATTGTAATAGGAATCAGTAATCAAAAAATCAGATCAATCGGATGATTTTATCACATAAAAAATTGTTGTTAAAAAAGTAAAAAAATCAGCATGTTTAAAATGGACGTATGGACATTCTGGTAACGATTATAGAGTTGCTACGCTTTCTAAATCGTACTTAACTACTACAGGAATCACCATGCAAAGTTTGAAATCGATGGGACAATTCTAACATGCCTAAATTAACGAATAAAAGCTAACTATCTCGGACGGACGGACGTACGGACCGACCCTAATTATAGAAAAGCTTCGCTTTTAAAAAGTTATAAGAAAAGCATTAAAAACTTATTAGGGATATGGATATATTAATAATTGGATCTTACACCTGATTTTCATTTTCTCTAATAAAGTGAGATAAGAAGCAGGCTAAAACAACCCCTTTACCCAGTAGGGGCGTCGTAGCTCAGTGGTTACGGTAGTGAGAGTTCGAGTTCAAGTCCCCATATGGCAACTCGAATTTCTCAGTCGCAATTCATTCACGCAACTTCCCCTTGGTTGTGTAAGAAGGGTGATAATTGGGTAGTTTGGATACTCAATATTCAAGTACATAATATCAGTACAACCCTTACCCAAGCTCCTCTGTAGAGAGCGTCATTCATTGTGGTGACTTAATTTGGGACACCTGCCACACTAAGCAAGGGTGAGTCAACAAAGAGTAGGTCCCTTGAGACAGCGGGTCAAGTACTTGTACTTGAGCGTGGACCTTGAGCTGGCCCTGGAGCTAGCATACAAAAGTGTCTTGTCCAACTCCATGACTACTTAGGTCCAAACCTTAAGAAACTATGGCTACACACACACCCCTTTACCCAATCCCCTACCCTCCTACTTGATGACCGAACTGACCAATAAATGAGTTTGTTGTTAGGAAGCTAAATTAACGTCAATTTTCCCATTTTTGTAATATTCGCATATATTCTTTATCAATTTGAGTCTGTTTCTAAATTTCTAAGAAGAAATTAAGCAAAACAATTATTCATGTAGATTAAAACATTTCATAATGATTAAATAATTGCACAACATACAAATTTGCGTATTTCTATTCTGTACGTTAATCATTCTAATCATAATTAATTATTATGTAACTAAACTTTATTCTAGTGAAAGGTTGCGTGATTATTTTGTTTTAATTTTAAAAATCAAATTAGAATTGTTCTCAATGGAACTTACGGGATAAAAACATTGGATGATTTATTGATATACAATCCCATTGATGATAAACCAACTTACCACTTCTGTAGATTATATATATTGGTTGAAACGTTTAGACAGAACAACCAATTAAAAACCATTTAAGTCAACAAATAAGAATACTTGGTTTTAAAACTTTAGGTACTAGTGTAATTTACAGTCCAATGTTCCAACTTTTCTTGCTCATTTGCTTTAAAGACCTTGGTCTTTTTGTACTGCTTTGTGGTATGCATTGGATTTTTTCATTTAAGTATCTCTTTTTTTTAGATGTTATCAATAACTAGGTAATGTTTTTTTTTTGTAAAGAATCAAACGACCACTAAGAATTAACATTGCCTTTTATCTTTTCATCCGTTATGCTGTGTATTTGATGGATAATCTATTCGTGAAATATGGTTGTTCTTAGTTTCTATAAGAGAAATTTGTTTCAATTCCAAATTTAAAGTAACGATTTCCTTCAACAATAAACATCTTTGTCTTTCTGCTTGGGTAGGCACATTTATTTTCATGAGCTTCGCTACTTCTGAATGTTGATATCCTTGCAATATTAGCAAAGTTGAAAAATAAACCAAAACAATTTTAAATTCGGCAAAATGAACAGAATGTATTTCTTAAATGACTAGTAACAAAATTAACCAAATCTTTATCAATAATTACATTACATTACTTAGGTATACAGGCTTCCAATATTTAAGAATTGATATAAATATTTGCTTCTAGCAATAATTTTCAATTAATTATAATTCATTCTCAAACATTGTATAAGCCTTTACATAACTTTCATATTACAAATTTAAGTTAATTTCTTTTTTAGTATTTATATGTAAAACTCATTTTGAATTTTTAAGAAAAACAAACATTTCAGAAAGCTGGAAAAGCACAAAATAATTTTATCAGTCTTTGCTTAAATACATTCAAAAATAACATCCATGCGATGATAACATGTAAAAATTAATTTTTCATACAAACAATAAACTAAAATTTTACTGTCAATAATTATAAAACTTTGGGAGATTTAATAACCTCATGAAATTTTATACATAAAACTCAGAAAAAAAGAGTTGAAAAACACGAACACATAAAAAATGTTTAATGATACAAAATGTTTTAAACAATAAGCATCTAATAACATTATAGCATTTCATATTCATAAATTTAGTTTTATTTTATAAAAAGTTTACATTTTATTAATCAATAACAAAGAGATCAAATATGAGAAGAAAAAAAAAAATTTTCTAACAACGTCTTGAAAGATCCTTTGTAAGAATGTATAAAGTTTTACTAAAGAAATGAGACCAAATGAAATTTTTATTTAAAATATTTTTTAGTCAACAAAAATTTGTTTTACAAAGCATATTATTTAATTTGATATAACAGTGGCAATTTTCAACTTTTCCAAATAATTTTGTGTTAACAATAATTGCAGTGTATCAAGCTTAAAAACTATTGTTAACAATGTGTGTAAAGATCAACATTTTTACATGTATATAAAAAAGTAAAAAAAGATTGTATTCCTTCACAATACGGCACTATTTTAGACTTGGAACAATAACATATAAATATTACTTTTCAGTATGGCTTCCAAACCGATTAATATCCGCTGGACTATAACCGACTCTCAGCCATACTGAAAAATCATGTTTAGCATACCTAGTATTACAGAAATTTTTTTACGAATATTAGAATAAAAATCATAAAATAATACCAGTTTTGTTATCCCGGGCCTTCGGTCCCTTGGGCCTAATAAAACTGGTTTTAATCTTATAATTTTCCATTTTAATATCCGCGGAAAGCTGTCTATAATACAATGCGATAAATAACTATTACTACATAATACTTTCATATCTAATTGAAAACTTTCTTCGTAAGTTGTTATAAAAGTTTAAGCAGTGAAAATTTGTGCAAAAAAAGTTAATTATTCAATGCAAAAAGCTGTAAAATGTTGCAAAAAGTTTATTTTGTGATATGCCACATCTTTATATAGTATATAGCAGCCTTGTTATCTGATTGTTATAATTTTATTTAAATCCAAGGCTTATCTGTGAATTTTTAAAAAGCTGAAAATACAGGGTGTCCATTTAGTTTGTTTCTTTGAGTATGCTTAATCATTCTTATGTTGTTAAAAGCTATTTTGATGTAAGAATCATCGTTTTAGGAATTTTTTTTTGTTTGATTCGTGGATTTTTAATAATTCATAAAAATGGTTGTAAATTTCTATTGAAGTTTCAAACTTTTATTTCAAAATTGCATTTCAAAATAAACAAAAAAAAAACTGACCACCCTGTAAAAACCTGATAATTGATAAAATAAATAGCTGCACTTGAACTAGTAAAGTAGGAATAATATGAAACTTGTACAAAAATTGTTCTGATATGAGTTCATCTCTTTCTCAACCATGGTATAAGCAGGTTTACTTATACATGAGAGAAAGTTTATCACTGATTAGTGGAGATATTTGGCATTATTATTATTATACACTTCTGCAGTTCACTTCTGTATTGTTGACTAACATATTGTAAGCTTTAATTACAACTTTAATAATATTTTCTTTTTAAATAAGCTCATTTCAAATTTGCGCACAGGAATATCTTTTTTGACTGGTCCATATTTCTTTTTCCTCTTCAGGATAAATTTCCATACAAATATTTTTTTGTGTGTACAATTTTATAAAATTTTCTTCTAAAACCTTGGCATCGACCGATCATTGATTGTGACCGTTTTCCGCAAGGAGAAGCCCCGCTGTATTTCCTGATTAAGGACCGGCCGCACTTTCCTTACGTCCGCGACAGTTCTGGTTTCAATCCACTGGCGGACCTTGGCGTTACTGTTGGCGGCTGATCCGTGGTTGTTGGCCTGCATTAATGAGGGTGGCTGCGGCCGTTGGCCCAGCGTCGGGTCCATGTCCTACAAAATATTTATTATCAGAATCGGACAGTTTCTTTAAAGTCTTTTACAATTTTGAGGATTTAAAAAGTTTACAGGCAATTGCATTAAAGGAAAGGGTAATAATTATATCATAAGAATAAACCTATATTGTCTTTAAAAATAACAGTTATTTTCTATTATTGAATTATTGAATTCTTTGTCGATAACGACCTTAGCATGATATTGTAAACTCATTTAAAGAAAAACAAATACATTTAATCCAATAAAGATTAAAACTGATGGACAGAAACGTTTAAGTTCAAATTATTATTATATGTTTAAATTCAAATGAAATTCAAGACAATACCTGCATTATTTGGTCATGGTTGTAGTGTTGATGATTTGAGTAGCTCTGGTTATACCACTGATTTGCTTGTACCTAAATTTAGAAAAGAAATAAATAAAAGTAATTTCTGCTAGTATAGTAAAAGAATTCAAATCTTAAAAATATTTTCTCGTTATTTGCGTGGCCCTTGGGACCTGTAAAATAGTGGTCTCCAAAGTGTCTCCTTTTTTTGTTGCATATCTTCACTTTTTTTTCTTTGAATTTCCAATATTTATAGCTTTTAAGTTAGGTACAGAAAATTATTTCTAGATGTTTTAAGGAGTTTGTAAAATTAATCTTGTTAAAGATTATTTTACCTGAAACTGCATTCCAAATCCATATTCCGTGGATGCCTGACCTGCCTGGCCTTGTTCATAATGTTGTTGTTGGTGGTGGCCATACTGCTGTTGATCATGATGTTGTGGGTAAACTCCTAAGATAATAAGGCAAATAAAATAACATACAACTTAAGTATCAGATTTGGTGGATAATATTCTAACCTAAAATTTACCAAATTTAACTATTACACAAATAACTTCATAATATTAGATTTACCTTGTAAATAATTATGAGGTTTTTGTTGTAATATGAATTAATTACCTTGTAAATTATTTAGAGGTTTGTTGCTGTAATATATATTTTTTACCTTGTAAATTATTATGAGGTTTGTTGTTGTAATATGAATTATTTACCTTGTAAATTATTATGAGGTTTGTTGTTGTAATATGTATTATTCTGTTGTTGTGGTTGATGTTGAAAGCTGTTGTGTTGAGGCTAAAAAAAATATTCAATATTATAAAATAAAATTTGCTTGCAAGCAGAAAAAAATCATTTTATTAATAGAAACCTAAGGGATAAAACAATGGATTATAAATTGATTTACAACCTCTTCTATAGATTAAAATTATTGGTTGAAAAGATTTGACAAACCAATTAAAATTAAATGAAGATACCCAAAGCTTTACAAATAAAATAACTGGGTTAAAAACTTAAAATACTTAGGGTAACAACATAATTTACAGTCCAATGTTCCCTCCACCCGAATTCCTCATTTAATATGGAAGTTTGAAGCAAAATAGTCTATCATTGGTTTCAAATAAAATGAGTTGGTGTAAGATTAAAAAAAATACCTGTTGTTGGAAGACTGGACCTGGTGGATGCGGAACCATTCCTGGATTCATCATCATGTTACCGCCAGGTCCACCATGTCCGGCCGCGGCTGCCGCCTTCTGATGCTGTTGCTGTATCTTTTGTTGCAGCGCTGCAACAGGAGCGTAAATAACTTCATTGTTACCGCCGCCAGCGGCGGCAGCTGGATTTGGTGACTGTGGCCGATGTTGTGCTGCACTACCTGGAGCTTGTGCCCGTGGTGATGACATGGCAGCTTCCAGCCTTGCCTTCAGGCTGGCACGCTGACCATGGTCCATCTGATGATGTTGCAAGCTGGAATTAAAAACTGAAGGTGGTGTGTTTTGTGGTGGGGTAGCGGCTGACATGCTTTGTACACGCCGTAGAGTTGCCGGGCTGCCTGGTCTCATCATACCTCCGTGAGCGTTCTGGTTGTTGATCATGCTATGGTGTCTTTGCTGTAGTTTTCTTACACTCTCCGACACGCTCATGCTGCAATTATTATCGTTTTTGCTTTCATTAGGAGCTGCTGCACCATCATTATCGCCCTCTTCATCACTGTGGAGTAAATGAGGAGGGGGCGGCGGTAGGAACTCCATGCTGCCTCTGGGTGTTGTATTATTGCTGCCGCCGACATCAGATGCCTCATTTGGCGGCGGTGGCGGAAATTGTGGTGACATCAGCTGATCTGCCCCGCCATTGGCGCCGTGCATGAACTGCATGCCAGTGCTGGAATTCCGATTTTGGTGGCCGCCTTGCATTATATTGTTGATCACTCCTGGCGGCTTTTCACCGCAACTCTGGGACAAACTACGTCTTAGGATTGTGCCGTTTCCGCGGGGCGTGGAACCCATTCCTGAAATAGAGAAACAATTTCAATATATTTTCTTCAATTATATATCTTTTGGTATTAAGAAAGATAGGTTAAGTTAGGTAGGATACTTGTCTACATATTTTTTTTAATGATTTTATCTAAAATTTCTAATTATATACCTAATTAAGTATTTTTAGCTTGTTATACAGGGGATTGTTTAAAAATCCATAAGTAGGGCAGCAATGGAAGTTTAAAATAGCTTGTATCAAAATAGAACAGTGAACTGTTTTTAAATTTTTTTTAAAAATCACTAAACCTTGTAACTTACGAACATATGAATGGATATAGAATACGTGGATATTGTTCCAGACATAATGGGGGATGGTAATATCATCATGCAGGGTATGCCAGAATCTCACACAATATCCACGTATTCTATATCCGTTGACATATGCAAGGACGCAATACTTCAATTATGGAATAACTACACAGCACAACTGGAAATTTATTTCGCTGTTACTAATGCTTTCAAAGCAGTAGTATACTAGTTTTATTGGTTGAAACAAAATTATTCTATTCAGGTTTGCAGATATTAAATTTAATTCAATACAGAATTTTAGTTTAGTAAAGTTTCTGGTACAATCACTTATATTGATAATTGTACCATAGACACCCCCGTTTCCCTTATTTACTTTTACTTCTTGAAAGAACGTGTTCCTAGTTGTTTTTTTTATTCGTTTCTTAACCTAGCCAAAAAAATAGTATTTGAAAAAAATACTTTCTTAAAAGTGCTTAAAGAGACAAAGAATACAAAAAAACAGTTCATTAAACAGTCATATCTATTATTATTTCCATTAAAATACTTGTTTCCATTCCCAGTTAAACTTGGAGCCATTTAGTTGACATACAACTTGTTGGTTTTTGGTTTGCATTTAATAATAATATATGCTGATAATAGAGGTAAAATGTTAAAATTCTTATCATGATATAAAAAGTAACAGGATGTTTGTTTTAAAATTTGTCTGATCTCGCTTAATGCTGGATCTCATTTGCAGTGAAGCTCCTTATAGGTGAAGTCCAGAGAAGAGAAAGTTCCCATAATTCCTTTTAAACTTAAATCAGAAGTGGTTTAGATCTGCCACAAGGGGGGGGGGGGGCTTTATTAGTTTGAAATAATGACTGTTTCTTGAATCTAAAATTATTTTATGTTTAGAATTAAATTCTCTGTCTGTGTGGTTGAAGGATGGGAAGTATTGGCTTTTCAAGAGTATCTGCATTCAATTTAATATTAATATATTTCTCACCAGAACTACTCAAACTATTTTATCAGTCTAGTAGTTGAGATATAAAGCAGGGAGGGGACATTGGGCTATTTATTACACTAATCCCCAAAGATTTATAATAACGTTTTGGAATCTTTTATTGAATTTTGATTGGTTGGTTGAGTGTCCAAACGTTTCACCAATTGTAATCTACTGAAGGGTTAATTTGAACATCATCATTCTTCCAAGAACCAATACTAAGCTACCCTCAAAATTGTTAATCGGACAAGCTATAAAAATATTACTGCACATAAATGTAATTAGAAAATTTCTGAATGAAATTCTGCTATGTGGATATTTAGTAATCAAGTATTGATAAAAATGCAACAAAAAAATTATCTTATTTTTATTTATTTTGAGGTTAAATACAAAAATTTAAATTAATAAATTGAACTCCAATGTCAAATTTTGGTTCTTTATAGAGTGCATTAAAATAATTATTTGATGGCAATTAAAGATTTGTGAACCTTGAAGCTTAATATAGATCCAATCAATGCAGATACAAAGTTTCTTACTCTACAATCATCATCAGATGGACACATTTTATTTCAAAATTTGTACAAGGTGTATCTTCAAATTTAAAATAATAATAAAAAAAACGAAGATCTTAAAGGGCAGGCAATAGAAGGTTAATCAATGTAAATCCCTCATTAAAATAAACAAAATTAACCATTTTTATAGATTACAATTATTGGTGTAAAAGTTTGAACACAGTTAGTTTTTAAAAAACAACCAACGTTTTTAAGCTATGGAATGGTATATAAGCCGGCTTAAAGAAAACATAGTGTATACATTAATCTGTTATAGATCTTATTAACTAACAAAACAAAAAAACTTTTAGAAAAAGAGAGGACTAATAATTTGACAATGAAAGGTAGAATACTATTCCTTATATATAATATTCTTCAGTATTCATAATTACTTACTAAAAATTGTACAAAAATGCTCCAAATTATTGTAGATCTTCCATGATACCCAGAAATTGAATTTATTTTGCTTGCTGCACTCTTGCCTGGTGTGCAATCATTTCCTCACCAAAAAAAATATGTATTATTTCTTCAAAATATATCTTGGAGGATGTGGACATTGGACTGTAAATTATTTTTGTAACCAAATGTTTTTTCCTTTGCTTATAAACTTTACTGTAAATAAATCTTAATTGGTTGGTTTAATTGTTTAGTTGTGTCTGAACTTTCAAAGCAATAATTTTAATCTAGGGGAGGGTAATTTTGTTTATAATAGGGGATGTACAGAAATTTAACGTCCATTCTTAAATGCCCTAAGATCCCTGTAATAGATAAAATTATGTATCAAAAAAATCGAAAAGCACTTTTTTTCCATGACTTTAGTAGTTAATATCAATTGTTGATGATCGGGCGGAAATAATGGAAGCCCATTCTTCACACAACTTCCAAGGTTGAAACAAATTGAAAATGCATTCAAGTAAAAAAAAAACCGGCAAGTGTTGTTGCAAATTTGAATACCCCAATAAACATGGATGTTGTTGCTATATCGACATTAGACTTCAGACATAATGTCATCATAAGAAATGTCTAGATAGAAGTGTTGGAAGTGGTTTCTTTCTAGAAGGGAAAAAAAATTCTGAGTGTTAGTTAATTGGTACTTCTAGTTTTTATTCATGTTTTCTCATTCGTTGGCTTCAATTTTTGTAACTTTTATTCAACCTTGATTCGTTGGTACAAACTAGTAGTGTCTGCAATCTTATTAATCTACAAAAGGGGTAGTTATATTTATCATAATTAGGGATATATATTATTTATTGTATCCTTGCTTTCTAAGCATTTATATATATATTTGAATGTGTATGTTTGAATACAAAAGGTCCCAAGGTTCTACAGGGAATGCATGTAAAATATATAGAAGCGAAGCTACACCTAGATTCATGGTTCGTCCGTAAAGGTAAACTTTATCAACTTATTTTCTATGTTTATGCTTGCAAAACAAGACCTAAATTAGATTGATTGCTTTTATCGAGTGATCATAAAAAGAAAGCTTATTAAGATCAATTTCATGAAGTCCAAAATAAAAAAAATGCAAAGAAAATAATCAATTTTGATTAGGATGGTTGCTACATTTATAATTTCGTGGAATAATACCTACAATCTTTTGGTGATCTTAGGCATAATGAATAAATCAAATTAGTAAGATTGATTGATATAAATTGAATTTCTAATAGCAATTATGCAAAAATATTTATGGAGATTTAATGCTTTAGTCGTTTGTCACAAAAAGGCTTTGTACCTTATATTGTAAGGACAGGTGCAAGAGCCTTAGGATAAGATTTGTGTCAGAAGGGGAAGTTTCAGGTAAAGAAACACCCACAAGACGATCAATCCTAGGAAATAACAACCATTGTAACAAGTTCGTATTATTAATGGGTCTATGCATTTATCCTACTAATATTTTTGCAGTAATTCCCCTGACATGGCAATAATAGGAAACATTCAAATCTTTGGTAATTTCAATTTATAAGCGAAAACCTATCATTAACTCAAGTCTATCTTCAGTGCATACTATACTATCTCTAATGTAAGTTAAGATCAGGGATATAAGACAATGGCTAATAAATTGAAATATATCTCCAATGATAATACATCTAATTACCTATTCGGTAGATTACAATTAGTGGTTGATGAAACGTTTGGACGCTCAACTTTATGAACCAAACAATAAAAACTCAATGAAAGCTCCCAAGGTTGCGAAGGAAACGAATTAATCTTTCGAGACTAGAGTAATAAACAGCCCAATGTCCCCTCCCTCCCTGGTTAGTATGCAATGAACGGACTATCTAAAGTAACTCCAACTAATCAAGATCAGTATTGAAAACTTTTAACCAATTATTGATGATTCTGTGACATAGTTCCTTATTTTGCTATATGATCAACAATAACCCCTCCACCCTCCCCATGTATTCAAATATTTTAGCAGATAGCAAACTGTGCTTCTTTAAGTTAGATTTTAACTAAATTCATGAGAAAACTCTGCGACCAATACCCCGCAGGTTATGAGCCACAAGAAGTTCTACTTTTAGCAAATTACTTAAGAGGGGAGGGGGGGTGGATTATAAGATGGTCCAGTTGCAAAATTTAAGATTGTACCAATTCTTTTTCTGCACTGCAAATTCGTTAAAAGTTTAAATTGAATATTTAACAAGATTAAATATTAGACAGATCTTTGACGTTAGATTTTTAATACAATTTTAAAAAAAGAAATTATTTTGTTTGGACCCTTTTAAATTCCCTTTTACAAATTTATTTAAATTTATTACGGAATAAATTGGCCTTAACTTAAGGAAAAAATTATCAAATAAGAAAAAAATATGTTTTTGCTGCTTCTTAAAATATAAGTTATGTCAATCCTTATGTCCGTGATAATAAAAAGATAATGATCATTTAATTAAGTAGTATTATTAATTCCAGTTATATGGGCTCCAAGTGGCCAAATCCCCAGATTAAAAAAGAGGAATTTATACTTATATTTTTTTTCGTGGAAAACCTATTTTAATCCAGCGGAAAAAATAATTTTGTATTTTGTTTAAAACGTAATATATGTCTTTCGTATGGACAATTAAAATTTGAATTTAAAATATTTTGGACACGTAGTATATTTTACAAGAGACAAATCCGCACAATTTCGAATATGTTTGAATATTTTAGATGCCTAAATATGTCTGCAAGGCTTAGTAGGATTTGTTATTATTACATTCCAAATTTATGGGGGTGACTTGAACATTTTTTGTTTTTATTCAAAAGCATGTAATAAAAAATAAGGTCAAAGTTGCGGTGACAGATAACCTGTAGACTGAAAATGTCCGTATGTTTAAAAAGTACCTGGCAAATAACCCCTAAAATAATGGTACTATAGGTTGATTTAATTAATATTGGTTTTTTACTTCTTAGTTTGTACATTTTAGTATGTAAACATTTTCAAAATTATTGAAAAATCGATGTCTACAGAATACAGTATGTACAAAATCGTACCCTGAATTTGACTGTCATCCAAACATGTATTTGACAAGGAGAGTTTCGTCCAAGAGTATTACAAGAAAAAATGGTAATAACATTCTCTGACAGACGGTTGGCCAGAAATACCTAGTTATAGAGAATCTATGCTACCAATAAAATTTAACAGTTCATATATTTATATATCATGCACTAATAATTACAAAATGCTTTTTAAAACATGCATAATATTTAGGTTTTTTAAGTCTGGCACTTATTAATCATGGACTTATATAAAATATTTAGGCATAATGGATATAAGATATACGTGGATGTTATGACAGGGAAAAGATTGTCTTCAATTAAGGTTGCTAACACAGAATTGATTTATTGGTCAGTTTGTTCATCTAGTAGAATGGATTAAAGGGGGTGGAAGCATAAAGTGAGTTTTACGATATTTGATGAAAATCTGATGTAACATCCAAGTAAAACTACAGGTGTACCTTCTATCTAATTCTATCATATAGGTATAACTATCTCTTATGTGATTCCACCTATAAAACGCATAAAGGAAGCATAAATGTTAGTACCTAGCTAGCCGGTCATTCTAATAGAAATATTTCTATGGGGGGAATATGTGAATAATGTTTATGACTGCTGTCACCAGGGAGGGAGGGGACATTGGACTGTATATTATACTTGTACCCAAAGTTTTATAACTACGCTATTTTAAAAACTTTGGGTACTTTAATTAAACTTTTATTGGTTTGTTGCAAACTAGTAGAATCAAAATTTTTTAACCAATAGTCTTATCTACTTTAGGGGCAATTTTCTTTATCATTATTGGGGATGTACATGATGATTGTCCATTGTCTTATCCACTAAGATCCCTGGTTGCCATACCCATGAACAAAATAAAAAATAAAGCACTTTCAAGCAAAAAAAACATCATGCATAGGGGAATGTAAGAAACGGGGGATATTAAACCTGTAGAAATACTATTTTACCTACAACTTTTCCGTCGGACAGGTATAAAAATTATTAACGATGTCATCAATTAACAAAGCATTTTTGAATGGCGTATCAAGTTATAGGGAAGTCAGTCTTTCCTTAGGTAAAATATCCCTCTTGTAATGTTAATATGCAGGTTAAGTAAAAATATTTTATAAAACTAAAATATTTTTACCTAACCTAAAAACTAAACCTACCACGCAAGTTAGTTGGTGTACTAGCTGCTTCTGGGCTGGGGGTAAATGAGTGGGGGCGGAGTATGCTACCCCCTCGGGAGGGTGACGGGGTCATCAAACCATGGTGTTGGGGGAAGTTGGGGTGCAGTTGTTTGTTGTTGGGGGGCTTGCGACCCAGCGTCCCATAACCTCCTATATGAAGGGGGTTAGGTAATAGTTATTTATCGCATCGTTATTATAGACAGCTTTCCGCGGATATCAAAATGAAAAGTTTATTAAAAGCCGAAGGCCCGGGCTAACCAAACTGGTAATAATTTTATAATTTTAATTTTCGTGGAAAATTGTCTGTAATGCGATGCTATACATGATTTGTCAGTATGGCTGAGATTCGGTACTGATCCAGCGAATATTATCGATTTCGAAGTCATACTGGAAATATGATCATATTGTTTTGCCGTTTAGAAAAAATTATTGAGAAAAAAATTAAAAATTGGCAAAATAATACAATTACATATGTAATATGTAATTTGGATTTTTTAAAAAAGCAAAAAAAGTTAATCAATGTTTTTAAATTTATATCTTTTTATTTCTATGGAATCATTTTTAATTAAAAAGAAAAAAGGCCAATTTTTCTCATTTGAAATAATAAAGTAAGTATTAAAATCGAGGCTCGGCAGTTTTGCAAGCAGCAAAATTGTTAGCTGCCGAGTCCTGATTCAAATCATAATTTATTTCACAAACCCGAAATGAAATAAAAAAGAAATATTCACGATACAAAAGCAAATCAATGTTAAAATTCCCATCGGACAAGAACAAACACGTTTAAAGCAGACGAGCAAATAACAAGACAGTTGATTTTATTTCAAAAGAATATCTAGATCTTTTTATGGTATTAAACTTATGTTCGCATCAAAAGCTAATGTGAAAATACGATGAAACCCGCTACTTCGTTTTCTTAATTTTCATTATCCCAATGGTCTAGATATGCTTTTAAAACAAAAATCAAAGATATTTAACAAATGTAATTTTAATTTTGTTAAATATCTTTCAGCAATAATTATGTTAGTAAAAAACCCCAAAATTAGTGCAAAAACTAACCGTTACAATAACCTCCATCCGCCATTTCATTCGCCTCTGCCTCCACCCCGCCCAAATCCTCCGCCGTCGGAGTTTTGAGCTCCATGCTGTCGTCAGAACCGTTATTTCCGTTACCGATGTTACCTCCGTTATTTTTGGCCGCCGTCATAGCGTTCATATCTGCCATGTTCATGTAGACCGGCTGCGGGACAACTACACAAAAAAAGGACATGTTGTTAGTTTGATTAAGGACACAGAGACAAATTGTTGTAAAACAAAAGCCCCTGTAAATACAAACAAACTTAAGCTAATGTTAGCATGACTAACAATCCAAAAAAAGCTAATATAAATATAGGTGGGTCCGTCCGTTTATCAAAGAAAGTTAAATTAGTGCTGACTTATTTAACAATAGCACTTTAATTTTCCTCCAAATAAAAATAGTCTTAACTTTCATTTAGCTTCATCTAAACAAAAATCTAAAAACCTATTAGCTAGTTATTACTGCGCTACTTACATAGAAATAATAATTGCAAAAAAGAAGTGTGGAAGCTTATTTGATAAGATTTGCTAATCTAATCTTGAAATCCTAGCTATAGTTTCCTTTAAAAAGATATAAGATATTGGCTTACACTATTGCAAAACAATATTACAATCCCTTTTTTTGCATAGATTGCAGGGATAGGGCATACAAAGACAAAAATCTGCCACAATTCTTTAACAATATGTAAAACAATCTTTCAATTTTTTAACAATTAAAAATATGTTAGTGTACAATATTAAAATGTAATTAATTTTTTAAAGATGAACATGTTTCTATTTATTTTATTCAGATGAGTCATCCCTCACTTCAAAAAAGCCTATGACATTATAAGGTACAATATGAAACAGAAAACGTGTCTTATTGGTTAAAAAAATATAATTAAATGTCCATTTATCCCTGATTTTTTCAAGTTTTTCTTAGACGTATCTTTCAGCATGTTAGAAAATACATTTTTGACAAATTCTTTACATTTCATTTAAATGTTTAAAAAAGTAATTTAAATTCATCGTCTATTTTATTCGATACAATGAAATACTATTTGAAACAAGGGGAGTGAAACGTGAAAATATTTAAATAATAAACAGAAGTATTAATTTCAAAATTAGCTGTTAAACCATTACTCAAATAGTTTCTAAATATTGTTCTCCTTAAAATTTTTCACGTTTCACACACCATGATCCATGTTATTCAAACTACCCCACTGCAGTATTGGTTTATTTATTTTTACACCCATACGGGGATCAAAAGATAGCTCACCTCTACTGAACCTAACCTTTTGTGGGTACTATATGATTAAAAGAGGAATCTCTTGCCGGTACAAATCTATGTTGTACACATAATAGGGATCTGACACATGGAGCTTTTTATAGTGCCTATAAAAAATGATGTCATACTGGCCTACCATTGGTAAATTGATTATTTTTTTTGTAAGATGTCATTTTTTATAAGAACTATAAAGAGCTTACTGACAAATAATAAAACTATATCAAATCTTGACTTACCCATATCAGGTTGTGCACAGTTGAAAGTTGGTACTCCGTTGACATTAAATTGTGCAGGCTTGCTTGGAACATATGGCCTGGTATATCACATACAATAAGTCAATCTTTCTACTATATTAAATATAAGGGCGAGTTCATCAAGATGTCATCTAATAGGGCATCGTTCATGTAACCATGGATATTAGGTTAAGTAATATTCAATAGACAAATAACACTTTAATTGCATGATCTTCTTTAGCAAGTCCTAACCGTGCATGAATACAGTGCCTCTAGGGGCACAGCCGCTAGTTAAAAATTAAGTTAGTGAATGAATTAATAAATCATAATAGAAACTTATTATCCTAATTTTCCATTGAGAAACTTGGGTGTTTTCCCTCAAAGTGACTGTAAAGCACTGTCCCCCCTTCCATCCACCTGGGTTCCTAACACTGCGGGGCTTCCAAGTACCCGATATAACAGAACTTACCCAAATAAAATAAACAAACAAAATAACATTTCAACCCCCTTTTTCGATTTTTTTTTCAAAAATATGGGGGGGGGAGGTCAATGCTTGACTGGCAATTGGAGGGAAAACGCCTAAACTTGTGCGTGAAGGACTCGTATATTTAGATTATGAAAGAAACACAGCATGATGCTATAATCAAGAAAAAAACAGTAAGTTTCAGGGATCTTAAGGGATAAGACAATGGATGATAAATTGGAGTACATCACTATTGATAAATAAAATTACACCTTTTTGTAAAATAATTATGTGATAAGAATGAACACTGCAATCAATTAATGTTTAACATAAGTACCCAAAGTTTTAGCCAAGTAATTAAAGAGCATGTTTATAATTTATAGTCCAATGTCCCCTCCCTCCCTGGGGAGTAACGATCAAAAAGCATGATTAGCTAGATTTCTCCTTCTACAAGTCTTCAAACCCTAAACCTTCTTTTCTATAAGCAAAGCTACTTTATTAATATAATCAGTCTGTCCGTATGTTTAGAAGTAAGGGAAGGACGTTTAATTAAAGGTTTGTCGCCAAACTACTAAATAGCAATTTTATTAGCGGATTTGATTTTAGGGTATTAATGTATTGAAATACCATTTTAGCTTTTTATACCAAATTTCCAGATTTTGTTAAATGAGGAAAATTTCTAAATACGAAATTTAAAACCGTGCAGCTTTAGTTTCTAATTAACCAAAGCTTGCAATATATGGCCACAAATTTAAACCATATAATATGATAAAATAAAGTGTGTTTTCATAAACAAATTTATGATTTTATATTTTAAAAATGCTTATCCTGGGACAATTAAGAACAATTTAAAAGTAGCTGCGCTATATAAAATTAAATAAGACATAATTTTTTTATATCTCTTATGTGGTTAACAAAAAAAGAGAAATTTTCTATGAAACCCTATGTAATGACAAATGAATGAAAACGTGGTAGCCAAAGCCATTTAATTATCCTTTTCATGCCAGTAGACTTTACTTGGGAAAGAGGGAAAAATTTATCATCTTATTTGACATGATATTTATTGTGATACAAAATTTTCGTGAACTTAAGAAAAAATAATCTTTAACTTCTCCTTCTATTTTTGGTACCTTGAAACTATAGGGGTAAAAAAAGAATGCAGATTAATTCAAGCTCTATTATCATCAGAGAGAAAGGGGACAGTGGGAGATTTATTATAATAGTCCCCAAAGTTTTATAATAACATTTTCTTATTCGTTGGCTTGACAACTTTGGGGACTTTATTTGAATTTTGAAAAGTTGTTTCATTAAATTGAGTGTTCAAATGTTTCAACCACTAATTATCATCTACAGAAGGGGTTATTTGTGTATCATCATTGGGGAAGTACATCAATTTATCGCCCATTGTCTTGTCCCTTTAGATCCCAGATTATCATCCACTCCTTTTTGCTTTGAAAAAAGTTATGCTAGTCTATTTGTTTTTAAATCTATTATTTTTAAGTGAAACTTCCTGTTTAAAGGTGTAATCAAATTATTATGGGTGTGGGAATAACTCAGCAAAAATATAATTAAATGGTGAGATAATAATTCAGCAAAAAGGAAAGGGCTAGCTAATCTATGAGTGTTTTCAGTAAGATATGTTAAACGGCTTGATTTATATATTTAAAATGTTTAGAAAAGTCTTGAGAATACCTATTCTTGTTTTTAACAGGTTGAATCTCTTTTTGAATATTCTATAATGCATAAATTTTCCCCCAAGAACTTCTGAGATGCAAAACCCCTTCAGGCTAAGAGCAATGGCAAATTATATTTTAGTAAATTTCTATTCCCTAACATGACAAATGAAACATAAAAAGCTTCTCGAGGTTTTTACGGATAAATTCTTCCTCCTAAAAGTAAGGGTGTTTAATAGCTTTTGTCATAATTCATTGACCATTTCAAAAAATTAGTGGGAGGGTACTAAGAAACAGTAATAAATGTTTTACATGTAAAAGAGACCACTACATTTACATTTGTTGTTGAAAAACTCTTAATCCTATAATCTAAAGTAGAAAGGTTTTTTTGTCCTAAGCTTAAGATTTCAATAACTACTGAACCGATTAAGTTCTCCATTTTCGGGCGGCTCCACATAGGTCCTAGGGTGGTTTTAGGCTATTTCATTTTTAAATTTTTTTTTTATAATTAATGCTATTGTTTCAATATTCGAATACGGAGTTATATATAATTTTTTTTGTATAGGCAAAAAAAGAGACAAAATTAAAGCAGCTATTACTAAATTGACTTAGTGTTTAATAATACAACTTTAATTATTGTAAAATTACACAGGACAAGTGTTATTCTTACAAGCATGTACACTGTATCAAATAAATATAGAACGTCTAGATGAACAATTCCTTAATTGGGCCAAAAGAAACTATGTACATGAAAAATCACATGATTGATTAGAAAGTCTAAAAGCAGTTATTTTCATTTTATCCGTATAAGTCAGCTTTTTATAGTTGAATTCTTAGAATACATCTTTGTTTGAGAATATTCTATGGCCCAAAAATTCAGTCGCTCGTACTATGAGATCATATCATTGTTTTATCTGATTGACTATCTTAGGGTATTATATCTATGTGATATTCTTATAAGCTTGGACACAATTAAAGTTATACAACTTCCGGTTAGGGCAATAAATTTGTGTCTTTAACAAGGGATGGATATTCAACTTCAAGAAAAACTAATCCCCCCCCCTCCCCCCCCCCAAAAAAAAAAAAATTCTTCTACTTGAAAAAAGGATCATAATGCTTGTTAATTGACAAAACTGGCGAAATCTATAATACAAAGTAGCTTGATGTCTGTCCGTCTTTCTGTCCCTTAAGATCTTAGTACCACTGAACCGATTGGATTCTATTCTTCAGGGAACATATCTACTGGTCCTATTTTCTTGGTGCGTGGGACACTCCCAACCCACCCAAAAACAAAAAAAATCCTCATAATTTTTTTATGCAATTTAAAATGTAGTGGTTTATTTACCTCTTGGGACAAAGTCCCTAGAGGCTAGGGCCAAGACTGCTAGTATTATATAATAGATTAGGTTTTCTTTAGAGAAATATCGCTCCCTGGTTCTTAACCGTTAGCATAAATAAAGATTCACACTTTTAATTATGTTTTTTCTTCTTTTGTTGTCGGCATTATAAAGACAATATAAAATCAGAAAGGGAGGGGACATTGGGATTTTTATTAAACTAGTCCCCAAAGTTTCATATTAACGTTCTACGGATTCTTATTCGTTGCCCTAACAACTTTGGGGACTAGTATTGAATTTTGATTTCAACCACTTATTGTAATCTACAGAAGTGGTAATTTTGTATATCATCATAGAGACATCAATTTATCGGCCATTGTCTTATCACTTTAGATCACTGATATAAAAATAACATTAGATATTTAATCAATACTTGTCATTACTTATGTGTATTTAAGATTTTTAAAATGAATGCTTTAAAAAGTTTTTAGCTTGCATTACTAACTAGCTACCTAAAAAAAGGTCAATTATAAAATATGACTTGTAAGATTTTTTCTAAAAATATTTTTTGAAATTATTTTTTTTATGTAATTTCTAATTATTTAGTATAAAAATTGCGTTTAATTAAATTTATTTTAGTAAAAATTTGTTTTGATTATGCAGCAAAATTTATAAAGCTATTTATATATTTTAGATGATAAATAGTTTAGCGTTTTAAAAGGGTGAAAAATTACTTATGCTTGTTTAATAAAATATAAAAAAAAATGAAAAACTTTAATAAAATTCAAAGATATTTCATTTTTTTTAAATATTCTAGATGAACATTGAAATCTCAAACTTACGAAAAAAGCATTGAAAACCTAATCTTCAAAGGAAACGTTAAAACTTCCTAGTGCGTAGAAAAATGTTAATGTTTACATTTTTATCAAAAACGTGTATCTTTAATGTTAAAACCTCGGGTAGAAAAATCGCTGCGGCTACGCATAGTGGTGCGATTTTTCTCTCCATGTCAATAAACTACGAATATATAAATTTAAAAAAGATTGACTATTGCATGCCTAGAGCTGGAGGTTGAAGAGTGTCTCTGTGGAACTGGAGGCTTGGACCCTGTGCCACAAGGTCCAGAATTCGTGGATCCAGTCTCCTCGTAATCACAGCTGCTTGATCCGGGCCTTTCATCCTCCTGCAAATAATTACAATATTCAGATAATTAACAAAGATAAATATTCTTATAACATTGCAAAATTAATATAATCTAGGGAGGGAGGGAACAGTGGACTGTAAATTACACTAGTACTCAAGGTTTTTATCCTATTCGTTGACTGACTCAAAAAATGTGGGGACCTCTATTGAATTTTGTTTAGTTAGTTTCAAGTGATAGTATTCATCTTTATTAGGTGTAATTACGTTTAGAGGTTGTGTATCAATTTATCGTTCATTGTCTTATCCATCAGCATCCCTGCTGTAATGAAATTATATTCATGATAATTAAGTATTAGAATATATTGTTCTTTTTCTTTTCACATATTTCTAGCATGTTCCTTTAAATTACTTAATATCTTTTAAAAATTAAATGATAAATTTTCCTCCATACATGAAGTGTAAAAATAATCAACATTTTTTGGCCATAGGGAAAAACTTCCCTAAGGGAAATTGTTCGTGTTTTAAAAAATTAAGGCTGTCATTAAATGTGTGAAAGTTACATTTTGTAAGATATTTAGGTATTTCTTTCAGTAGTGAAGCTAATCTACAATCATGAAATGTCCGTCTGTACATTTCTCCTTTAAACACACTTAAATTACTTTGACTTCCTTATTTTTAATTAGCTTGTAAAAGCTTTAAAACATGAGAAAACTAGCGAGCAAATCTAGGGATCTAAAGGGATAAGACAATGGCCGATATATTGACGTACATCCTCAATAATAATACACAAAATTATCCCTTCAATAGATAACAATTAGTGGTTGAAACGTTAGGACACTCAACTTAATAAACCAACAAATCAAAATTTAACTAAAATCCCCGTGGTTGTTGAGCCATCGAAAAGGAAAAAGTTATTATAAAACGTTGGGGACTAGTGTAATAAACAGCCAAATGTGTCCTCCCTCCCTGTTTTTGACTGTGTTACAATGAACATATTTGTCCTTGATGACAATTCATGCAAAATCTAACATTCATTTCTTTATTTTTTTTCATGTTAGAAAGTCAATTAAAAGTTTGGACTATAACCAAATTAGAAGACAAAAAGTTTTAGGATAGATAGGAGAGTTGATTAGCTAGACAAAGACAATTTTCGGACAAACCAAAATCTGGATTTTTAGTGGCGAAGCTGCTAAATAATCAAGTTTGTCCGTTAGTTAGCCGGTCAGACCATAACGCTATAGGGAATAGATTTTTTCGGCTGCTATTAATGTTAACTGCTGAAATTTACAGTGTAGATTCATTTGGCATATGCATATCTTGTCTATACATTGTTTTATCCATCTGTCTGTCGGTCAAAATAAACAAACACTTATATTTTAAAGGTTTCGTGATGTTCCTATGATTTTTTCTGCTTTTACTCAACTTTGTGCGTTTGTCCAATCAATAATATATTTATAAATACATTAAAATTTTGCAATTTTCAAAAAAATCAAAGCTAGATTTAAAGTTAACTCTTACATGTTTTAGAAAAATTACTAAAATAATCTAAATTGTCTTAAAAACAAATATGAATGACCACAATTGCTAAGTAATAAAAAAAATATTATCTATAAAATTTGGTATCATATAATGCTTAGACTTTCTCTATTTTGTTGGATAAAAATCAAAGTATAAAATCCCAGGTGTTCCCTCACGTACGCAAATTAAATTTAAAATTGTTTAACCACAAAATGCCATACATCTGCTATTATTCTAAGCATCAAAACTTCTTGGATCTACTGCAGTTCACGGTAAAATATTGCTGGTAAGGAATATTTCCAAAAATCTATGAATTTTAAAGGCTGCTAGCTGCCAAACGGCTGAACGTACAGATCATGCCCGCACACTGTTTTAAGCAGCATAAGAAGGCCTACAAATAATCTGGAATAGCCATAAATCAATAATGCATAATTATCTCGCAGTGCAAAGAAATGCGCGAAAAAGACCTATTTTACGCGTTTTTTCTTCAGTGAAGCTTTCCCTGTGCATCATTGGATCTTGGATATTCCAGATTATTTGTAGGCCTTCTTATTGCTTAAAATGGTATGCGGGTATGATCTGTACGTTCAGCCGTTTGGCAGCTAGCAGCCTTTAAAATTCATAGATTTTTGGAAATATTCCTTACCAGCAATATTTTACCGTGAACTGCAGTAGATCCAACTTCTTTTTATCTTGTTGTTTATTGTAGCTTTGCAGGTATATAACAATGTAAGGTGTTTTTTTTATGGATTTTTGCTTTCTCGGCAAGGAATTTCTGCGGACCTGAACGAACATCCTAAATCCCAGGCTGCAATAAGTTTTATTTCCACACAAATACGTGATGAGGTATTTATAAATCAGCGAAAGTTATAAAAATTACTTTCTTTCGAAAATTTCTAGTTTATGAGAAATTTTTGTGAGAAAAGTGTTTTGCCTACAACAGAAATTATGTCTGTAACGATTGAGCACTCTTTTCATGGAAGCTTTAAATATGTTCTGGTAAGATTTTCAACTAATTTGAGCAAGGTTGAAGCAACTAAGGGCCTTGTACCCTAGAAAAATACCTCTTTAATTTATAGCCAGTTTTCGAAAAGAATAAAAATGGAGCGATGTCATGGAAAGGACTATACCCAAATATTTTTTATTTAAATCAATCAAATATAAAATTCTTAAATGATATTAATTTTGTTTAATGCAAGCAAAAGCATTTTTAGTTTCCGCTTGCCTGCACTTCACAGTTTTAAACTAAAATCCAGGAATTGCATAATATCAAAACATTTTTCAATAAGAGTATTAAAATTTTTAAGGAAGTGTTCATATTACAACAGAATTTGATATTAAAAAATGTAAAAATACTGTCAGACAAAATACCTAGTGAAGTAGATATTATAAGTCTTGTTATTTTGTTTTGTTTATATAAGCATCTGGAATAAATAAAATATATCAAATATCCATTAGCAACTGCTAACTTTATAACTAGCTGCTATTTAGCAACTAGTACTAGGAAGAGCAAAGAATAAACAACTAGTTAATGAATTAAACAGACAGCTTTAAAGCGGCTGCTTTACTCCGATCTAACTAGGTTTAATGTGTTTTGATGGCAAAGTTGCGAGAATAAAACTGTACAAAACCATTACCAACTAACTATTATCTAAGTGAAAAGGTGAAAGTGAAAATAAATTGCACATTGTCTGCAGGAAAAATTAAGTCCCTTTTTTTCTTATATCCTTTAGCATTAACAATGCTTTAATAACAATATTTAATTTTTATCAATAATTTCGTCTGGGGGCTCTATATTCAATAGGGGTAAGAAGGGACAGAAAAATATCCTTCCCAAGGATTATATCTAAGAATAAAATAGTCAAAAACAATCTCAGTATCAGAGTGAATCTTCCCTTAAAAAGAGAAACCTTAATATGATATGGGTATGTAGGTACACCTACAAAATTTATGAAATCGTAAAAAAATATAACGAATTTAACAGTTTTAAAAAAATAAAATACCAAAAGACGTTTTATTTTCTATAACTTTTGAGAATAACACAAAACCAATAAATGTAACTTTGTGTTAAAAATATTTCGTGCTAAAATATTATCACAGATTATTGAACTTTTAGCCTTTTAGATGTTTATTATTTCAAGCACTTTGCGACAAGTCTCATCAGAGATATTAAGGGATAAGACAAAGGACCCACCTCCCCTTTCATCACAAAGATAAAAAGTTAGACACTATTACTACGTTCTTTAGAAACTGGTAGTCTGAACCATCCAATCAAGATTGAATGAAAGTACCCAAAGTTTAAAAGCATCCGAATGAGATAATACATTTATGAGTCTTTGGGTACTCAAGTATAATTGACAGTCCAATGTGCCCTGCCTCCCTGAATCTAGCGCTGTTTATATTTTGATAGTCTCTAAGCAATATTTTAAATCTAAACACAAATTTTAATTATAATGTCTGGTAATTTTGACATTTTTAATTTTAATCTATCCATGTAAATGGCAAGTTTTATCATTACTTTACAGATATTACACCAGATTATCATGTACTCTAATAAAAAGAAACTTGCAGCGGGCTAAAATAACAATTCCTACCCCCCATCTACTCCCCTCCTACAGGATAAACGACCTAACCAATAAAAGATGTTCATGTTAGCAACCTAAATTGATGACAATTTTCCCCCTATCCTAATATCCACATATATTCTACAACCATTTGTAAATGCATCATTTAAAAAGTCAAAATTCATAAACACCTTGAAAATACAAAAGTTGACAGAAATAAAAATAATATAACATAACAGTGCAACATACTATCTATTTTGCATTAAATAAAATATAAATCATTGACCCATGAAGAAAAAAAAATTGTGTGTGAGAGGGAGGGAGAGTAGGAGAAATAAGAAAACACGCACAGTTGTGTCCAAAGGTAGCAGAGTAGCAATAACAACCTTATTATATAATTATATATTATATAAAGCATATTGATCGTTGGACGGAAACATGGAATAATTTTAACAGGGAGGATAGGTACATTGGACAGTAAAGAATTCTAGCCCAAACATTTCTATACAGGATCTCTCATTTTTTAGATTAAGTTTCAAGTCTTAAAACCTTTAGCGCCCAAACAAAATTATGTACAGAATTCTAGCCTCAATAAATTGCAATGAAAATCTCCTATTTGTTGGATTAATTTAATCTAGTTTCAAGTTGTACAAACATTTAACATCCAAAGTTAATCTTTTAAATCTTCATAGGAGAAATATTGTTTTTCGTAATTAAGGGATGTACATGAATTTATCTTCCATAGTCTTATCCCTAAATATCCCTGGTAACTTCGCTTCTAAAAGAAGAGAGTAAGCGGTAAAGTGCATTTAAACAAAGAATTTAATTTGACAGAAATTTTGATCAGCAAAAATTTCCCAGGAAATTCCTTAGTTTGCACATTTCTTAGCTCGTACATAAATAAAATAATATTGCACCTCAAGATTTTTATAAAAATTTTTGTAAAGTTTAATTAATATAAAATTAAATGTTATGTAGCTTAGAACCAGCTTTCTAGAAGACCACTGGCAAATGAAAATATCGAAACTGCAGTGTAGTTTCTCTATTAAGAAAAAGTCTAATCCTAAATACTAAAGTAACATCATGTTCGTAGTTATGTACATGTATGTATGTCCATAAAGATCTCATAAGCTAATTAATTGCAATAATTTCATATTGGTCGTAGAGGATCTATGTTTAAAGTCTGTTCGTATGTTTTTGTAGGTGTGTGTCTGTTAAATGGAGAATTTCAACGATTTTTAGGTAACTAAAAAACTAGCCTATATATCTCACCTCATGAATGCGTTCTGGTGGGTTGAATGTGTAAGGTTGCAGGGCTGGTCTGTGATGTTGGCCACCCTTCTCGTAGGCGGAGCTTATGGTGTGGGGACGGTCAGTCAGCGGTGGTCCAGGTATACCTGACAAATAATAGAATATTAAATCACATGCTCATGTGTACTAAATGTTTTGACAGTGTTCTAAAATTTTGATTGCCTGTCCAAATTATCATACATACAAAATGGATTCAGTAATAAGGTGCAGTGAACAAGCGATTAAATCTAAAATAATATTTATCATCAAGTATGCCCCCAACGACAGCTGAAAATCAGGTATAGGTTTTTAGATTTGTTTTCCGAATTCATTTCGTTGTATAAGCTGGAATGGATTACTAGGTGAATTCTTTAAATTTATGGTCCCTTTACAAGAAAGGCAATAATAAGAATATCAAAATTAAATGAAAAAGCTAAGCATTAGGTATAGAAAACAATTTACGTGGTTAAAACTATATTACTAACCTGCAACAAGTCCTTGATGACGTTGACCAGCCTGCAGGCCAGGCCATCCTCCACCACCTTGTACACCTCCTGGAGTTGAGCCTCCGGACCCAGACAGTTCCTGGTCGGACCCGTTGGGAGTCTTGTTTCTAAAAAAATTAAGATTTATTGGTCAGAGACATAAAAAGGAAAAACAGGCAGCCAGTGGCCTGAGAATGTATGTAAATTTCAGTACAAGGGTAAAGAACCACTAATAACCCACTAAGATAAAATAATATTTGGGTTTAGGATTCTTAAAACCTTCTATAAAAAATGTAAAACTTCAGAAACCTCTAGTGTACAACATATGTACTGTAGAAAATCAGAACCTGAATAAATTCATACCCACCAAACAAGGAGCTAATACAGTTTAGATAAAGAAGCACAATAAATTTCTTTTGTTTTTCAAATTTATAATTGAAACAGCTTATTAGAACATAATATTATGTTGTCTTGTCTTGAAATGCATTTAAAACATAAAGAATTTTTTTACAATGATTATATGTTGTATGTCCTTAAAATTTTAGATTCATAAAAACTAATATTTTCTTATAAAACTAGTAATAAATTATAACCAAATCAATAAAATATGATTAATATTCAATTAATAATAAGATTAAATATTAAAATCCGGAATATTTAATAAAAACAATGATATTTAACTTGACATAAATATCACATTTCAAATAATAAAATAAACGAGAAAAAAAATTCGGGTCAAGAAAAATGTTTTCTTTTTAATCATATACTAAAATAGTTGCTTCACCCGTGGCCTCTCGGGAAGGGCGGGAGAAATCAGAAAAAAAACTACCCCAAGACATTTAAAAAGCTTCCATGAAAAGTCAACCAATTTATTTTAATAATCTTGGTAACTAAAAAACTAGCTTTCGAACCCCTGGTTAAGTCTACATATTTCTTCAAACAGACAGACGAACATCCAACTACTTTGTACTTTTACAGAAAAAGCACTTTCTCTCGTGGACACACCGTCTCTTGAAAGGAAATGAACATTAAAGTATTTGTTTATTTGGCAGGAACTGTGTATTAGATAGAAGAGAGGAATTAGCACATCATTAAACAAATCTGCAAGCAAAATATTTGCACAGAGTTAAAGAATGTGCGGGGATGTTGTTGCAATTTGTTAACAATTTCTCTATTGCAAAAATTTGCAATTTCTAATTCCCAAACTGTCTAAACTGACCCCCTCCTCCCCTTTTTCCACACCCTTTAATTGAATTTAGAACACATAATGACTTTTGCAAAAACAATAATGTCTTTTTTTTGTATGCGGTGTTTTAAAATCTTAAATTCTAAAAATGGGTGATTGCCTTAAAAGGAAGGTTATGTTTTAATCCTTGGCAGTATTTAAGACATTTTTGATACTAAAAGCAAACCTACATTTTGAATAAAAATAATTAATTTGATTTTTAAGAGAGAAAAAATACTCCACTTACCATTTCAAGTATGGCAGATGTCCCAAAATAAACTTAATGGATATAGAACTATACCTGTGTGGGCTGCCAGGTCTAAGGAAGAGTGTGTCCTGGCTGGTAAAGCCACTGTCCTGCGAGGATATGGAACTCAGGCGCATAGGTCCGACTATTGTGTTCACTCCCTGAAAAGAATAATAATAATGAAACAAGGATGATTATGCCCAATATCAACAATGTTCTTAGACAAATAGAATACTGATAATCAATAAAAAGCTATTAACAGATATGCCAACATTGGTAACATGTAGAATAGCCTCGTTACTTAATTACTTAAATTATATACTCTTTGAAACAGGAATTTTAAAAAAGTTTTAAAGAGAAACTTGAGAAATCAAATATTTTCTTTATTTTAACTTTTCTTTCTTGCATTTCCCTTTTTGAATCCATTTCTTACTCCACTTTTTATCTTACCCCTCTTTATATTCCGCCCTTGCAAAGTCTCTCTTAAAATTTCAGGGATCTTCAGGGATAAGACAATGGTCGATAACTTGATGTACATTGTACATCCCCGATGATACACAAAATTCTTCTTCTGTAGATTACAAATAGTGGTTGTAACGTTTGGACAATCAACTAAATGAACTAACCAATCAAAATTAATAAAAGTCCCCAAGGTTGGTAAGCCAACAAATAAGAAAACGTTAATATAAGACTTTGGGGACTAGTGTTCCCTCCCTTCCTGAAAAAATCTTTTAACTTTTCTCTCTTTGATGAAAGAATTTGGTCAAAGATTAGACACAATTCGACCAAAAGTCAGGTTTTTAAATCAATATTTTTTATGAGAAAAAAGGCTTTAAAACACAGACATCAATTCAAAAGGTTATAATCTTCTACCCTGAAGTACTAAAATTATCAGTACAAGAAAAGTAAACTTACTTATTTTTTCTTTTTTTTCTTTCTAATTTTAAATATTATTGAATAATGGTTCTTTTAAATTATTAGAAACTATCGGATACGGGCCTTACACTAGTAAAATGTAGGTTTTTTAGCCACAAAGAGGAATACTCTGGAAATTCGAACTGATATCGTTTATTTATACCTATATAGAGAGCCCCACGTCTCTACTTAAATCATAAGTGCATAGCCTAAAGAATAAATTGCATTTGAACTTGAGTATAGTTTTTCTTGAAAAAAAGCTGTAAAAATGTGTTTTTAACCTAATAAATTCATAAAAAAAAATCCGCAAGTCAAAATATGAAAAATCCGGAAAGCTTTTTAGTAATAAAATTCAATATTAGTGTGATTGTGACATAAGTAACAAACATGCCATATTTTGCAATAGATCATTTAAAAGCTTTAAAACAATTTGTGTTGCTTGTGAAAGAAAAGGCAAGATTAAGAGAAAAATGAAACGTTGTTTGTTCTTAAAAATCTGGTGCAAATGAAGGAACTAACAGGTCTTTGTAATACTTGTAAAACATATTTGTAATTATGAATTATAAATTCAAAGTGATGTGTCTATTAAAAGCAAAACTGTTCTAAAAATAGTGACGGTCTGTTCGCCCGTCCATATAGTTTTTTCCCTGTTAACTTAGGCATGTTAGAATTGTCTTATTGAATTCAAACTTTGCATTATGATTCCTTTAGTAGTTGAGTATTTATTTAGAAAACGTAGCAACTGTATAATCGTTACCAGAATGTCCGTACATTTAAAATATTTACATATATTATAATTATTCTCTTAGTGTTAATGTTCATTTGTCCTAGTGATCTATTCCAGTATGAGAATCTGAATTGCTATAATAATTTTTTTGAAATCTTTATATACTTTGAAATTTACTTAAAATTTTTAATGCCATCTTAGTTATTTAAATGTATTTCTAAACAAAAAAAAAACAAACAAATATTATTGTAGATTTAAAAGAACTTCATATAAAATAAATGAATAAAACTTGTTGAAATGATGTTAGATTTTTGGAAAATAGAGGGTTTTATCAGCTATAAAATATAAAAATATGAAAAAAATTAGGCTATGCACTTATGATTTAAATAAAGACGTGGGTCTCTCTATTTAGGTATAAATAAATGATAACAGGTCGAATTTCTAGAGTATTCCTCTTTTTGGCTAAAAAACCTACATTTTACTAGTGCTTACAGCCCTCTATTTTCTTTACTTGAAAGGGTGGTGGTAACTAGGGTTGGGCCGGATAGTTTTTTGGCCGGATACCGGATACCGGATATCCGGCTGATTTCAAATGCCGGATATCCGGCCAAATTACCGGATATCCGGCCGGATAACCGGCCAAATTACTACATATTAAAGTATCAAAAAAGGATATAGTCCCTTTCGTAGCAACGCACCTTAAGGGGCGATTCGTTGTATTTTTAAAATTGCTTTTAATAGGTTATTTTACGTTAGGTTAGGTTATATTTGGTTAGGTGATTGCCCCGCAGGGCTAGGCAATTGGCCCCGCAAGGTTAGAGTCCCCTGCAAGGGGCTAGAAATAGGAGGAAAGCTACTGTGAAAATACGAATAATCGCTCCTTAAGGGGCGTTGCCACGAAAGGGACTATACCCGCAAAAAAATTCTTCATAAACTGGTGTTTTATATTATACTAGCGGCTACGTCCCTAGTATCTAGGGATATTAGAAAGGACATGAAAGTGCAGAAAAATAACTTAAAACCTTACAACGACTTTTTTATAAAAATTAAACGGACTAAAACCACCACCCTGGGACCTAAAAAGGAGAACCATATCGAACCATATCGGTTCATCAGTTAGCGAGATCCTTCGCTACAGACAAAAAAAGCTTACTACTTTATATAATAGGATAAAATTAAGGTTAAAACTTAAAAATTAAGTAACTATTAAATCTCCATAGCAAATATATCTAATTAACTATTACTACCCTCAATATGTAATATCAACCCCTAACGGTTGGAGGATGGGCGGGGAGGTGGCGTGAAATGCCTGCCCTTGTTTTTTTCTATCCCATTTTCTGTGTATAAAAGGTAGAGGGCTACAACTGAGTGACTTTCGAAATATTGGTATGACACATAACTAAGAGTTGAAAATTTTTAATACCTCCTTCCTGGCGGGCACAGGATGCCAGCAAATCTGGTAAGGTCATTCAGGTAAAAAGTAAAAATATTTTTTTTACTTAAACAAAGCATTTCATACTAAAATATCCTATAGTCGTACATCCTCATATGTAATATAGATGTTCAAGTCGATTTCAGGTTCCAGGTATAATCCTGCAAGTTCTGAACCTTTAGGTCTCCAGAAATCTTTAAATGGTTTCTGTGACCGCAACTTTTTACTTGAAGATTTCAAATTTTAAACTTAAGCTTTTTATATATCTTCATGACTTATTACAATTTCATAAAACACGTTGCCGTTTACCTGCCAACCGTCGGTTTGCGGCTGGCAGCTGCAAAGTACTGCTGCCACCGCCAAAATTTATGTTTTGAGATTTCTATTATAAAATTTACATAAGATAAACATATTCAGAAAAAAATTTTCTTCTAGCTTCAATAAAAAGAAAATTACAGCCATTTAAGATTAAAAAAAAACAGAGATTTTTGTTGTAAAATATAAAAGATTATATTGCCGGATATCCGGCCGGATAGTTTCAATATCCGGTATCCGGCCGGATATTAAAAATGGCCGGATATCCGGCCACACCGGATATCCGGCCCAACCCTAGTGGTAACCATCCACAAAATAGTTATAAACCTTCCTGGACTTTTGAGAATTTCATTGCAAAGGAGAACCAAATAGGTTCAGCGGCTAGGAAAACCTTCATTACAGACAAAAAAATAGTAATACTTTTACTATTAGGATAATGTTTAATAAAATAAGTATAATAAGGTGTTTTAATTTATAAAAACTGATTCTGGTCTAAGCTGTGCGCAGAAATAGGAAAATTGAGTCTGCAAGTTTCTTCATATTTAGTACATATACAACTATCAAAAAGTTTATACAGAAAATTAAAAAAAGAATTTACACAGCTGCTATATAAGATAGACTTCTGAAATTTCTTATAAATTCCTAGTAAGCACCTAATCTACTACTAACTTTTTCTTAGTTATATATCAAGGACTGTAAGGGAAAAATGGACTAAAACTTTATATAAACCCCAAATTATGATTTACAAAATAACCCTTTATTGGTAAAAAAAGTTCATATAAAGCTTCTTTGTAAAACCCAATCAAGATTTAAGTTTTTTTTTGTAAAACATTCAAGAGAACGTGTTAACAGATAATTTGCAGTCAAAAGTCCTCTCCCTCCCTGAGGCTGATATTAATATATTAGAACTCTTGAAGGTTTAATAAATGTTTGTCGAGTATTTTGTCATTATTATTAATGATTTTAATGCAACTAAAAGAAATTTATTATACTCAACATTTGTTAATCAACGAATATATTACCAGGGATCTAAAAGGATAAGACAATGGCCGACAAATTGATGTACATCCCTAATGATGATACTCAAAAATAACCTCTTTTTTATTACAATTAGTGGATAGTTAGCGGTAATTGGACACTCCAGAAATGAATAAACTTATTAAAATTTAATAAAAGTCTCTAAAGTTGTTAAGCAAATGAATAAAAACCGTTATTTTTAAGCTTTTGGTACCAGTGTAATAAACAGCCCAATGTCCCCTCCTTCCCTGACATATTACATTTCAAATAAAAAAAAATGAATATCAAACTAAAGTTTAAATGAAAGATATCTTAACATTCCCAATAAACGGAGAAAGGTTATTTTCTATAAATAAATATGGAGATTGTTTAGTAAATAAACAACTTAAATCCCAGTTTATCCATTATGATATCTGTCATACATTTTAAATGTATTTATTTTATAAACAAAATTTGCATGTTTGACCTATTTCTTAAAAAGAAAAAATCAGGGCTCGGCAGCTGCGCGTCAGCCGCGCATAAGCCTCAAATTACTACCCACTTGTGTGAAGAAAAAAATTCCTAAAAGATGGATTGTCTGTTTAGGAACACGTTTAGACATCCAGCTGAATTTTAAAGTGAAATGAAATGAAATGAAATGAAATATTTATTTTATGACACATACAAAAAATATATATACATAACATGGTATAATCACAAACAAACAATAAAATTGATCATGATTACTTACAGTTTAATAATAAAGATAATATTATTCACATTCAAAATTCGTGTCAAAGGACTAAATAATCTCTCTCGAGGTAATATTAAGTAGCCTTTGCAGATAAGAAAAAATGATAAAAAAATAATAGATAACATGAAACATAATTATTTAAAACAAGAACTTACGCAATGATATATTATGGGGATTATAATATGGAATTGAAAGGAAAGGAATTGGAGGGGAAAATAACATGATGTGCGTTTGTAATATTGACTATAAACATTTTTAATTAATAAAGAAGGGTAAATAAGTGAAGACTTGTAGAACAGACATAATAAGTGTTTTACATTCTTAGGTGGCAAGAACGGCAAAGAAGTCTATAACATGTTATGTCTATTTTTGCTAGAAGGCATTTTTTTAGCTTACTCTTAAATTGATTTAGGTTTAAGGCATTTCTTATATTATCACGGTCATCAAAACTGTTCCATATCTTTGGAAATGAACAAATAGGAAGCCTCTCTACTAAGTTAATTCGAGAAAAGGGAATAGTTAAATTATTATTGTTTCTCAAAACGAAGTTACCATTTAATTCACCTCGTCTAGGCCACATATTATTAAAAGACCTTGGCAACAAATTATTTTTGTACTCATACATAAATTTTAGTTTGAAGTAATGTGCTAGAGATTCAAAGGGTAAAATATTGAGATTTTTAAATAAAGGACTAGAATGGCTATAGTAAGTTGCTTGCTTAATACATCTCACAGCCATTTTTTGTTTAGTGATTATGCCAGTAAGATTTGTGGGTGATGCACATGAGTAGATAAGGATTCCATAAACTAAATGACAATGAAAAATAGAGTAATATAGAGCTTTGAGAGCTTTTTCAGTGAGTAGACCTTGACATTTTCGGAGACAAAATAATGATTTAGAGAGCTTTTTGTTCAATTCATTTATATGAACTTTAAAATTTAAGGCTGGATCCAAATTAATACCCAAGAATTTTATAGCTGGAATATCACTTTCATGGTTGACAAAGTCAATTCTATGTCTAAGTAAAGGGTTAGGGTTAAGGGTATTTGGATCATTATCATCAAAATAGAGATTGATTTCATTCCACTGAATAAGGGAGGGAGTAGGATAAAATATAGTGAATTTTGTTTTGTTGGGATGTAAAGACATTTGATTGGCCCTAAACCACTGGGAAATATTTTTGAGTTCTGCATTAACAAATTCAACAAGCTCATTTAGGTTTTTACCAGAGGCTAATATAGTAGTGTCATCACAGAAAAGTAGGACTTTTAAAAGTGTTGACTTAGGCAAGTCATTAAAAAATATAAGAAACAAAATTGGACCTAATATGCTACCTTGAGGCACTCCACTGTCTATCTCTAATGGATCAGAGTCAAAAAAACCAAATTTAACAAATTGATTTCTATCTGTTAAATATGATTCGAACCAATTAAGCAAGTTCCCATTAATACCAAATTTCTGTAGCTTCATAAGTAGAGTATTTTTAGGCACACAATCAAATGCTTTGCGAATATCACAAAAAATTCCAATAGTATACTCCTTATTATTCATAGCTTTACTTACATGATTGAGTAAATGAATCATAGGATGATATGTTGAATTATTTGCCTGAAATCCAAATTGAAGTTCATCAATAAGATTATTATCAGAAAGATAAGCTTGCAAATTAATGGCAATGAACTTTTCTAGAATTTTTGAAAAAATAAGAAGAAGAGAAATTGGCCTGTAATCATTAAGATTGAAAGGATCTCCGCCTTTTTTGAAGACAGCTGTTACTTTAGCCATTTTAAATTGATCAGGTACAGAGCCAAGTTCAATTGATTTATTGAAAATATGACATAAAGGATCTAGAATTTGTGAAACGACTTTTTTCAATAAAAAAGATGATATTCCAAGGTAGTCACAAGATTTTTTTAGGTCAAAATTATTAACAATTTCAGTTATAATTGCAGGTGTGATTGGGGGAATGTTAAATAGGTTGTCAGATTCTTCAAGATAAGAGTCAGGGGATCTCTCAGTGGGGGGTATAGCCTGTCGAATATTAAAAGCAATGCTAGAAAAATGCCTATTAAATGCCTCTCCTATGTTCTTATCACCAATAATCTCATTACCATCAACAATAATCTTATTAGTTGAAAATTTTCTTTTTGAGTTCAAACCAGCGACATCTTTAATAATTTGCCAACTCTTTTTAAGATTGTTTTGGTTGGAGACAAGAAGATTACTATAATATAACTTTTTTGCAGTTTTCAAAACTTTGTTATAAACATTTTTATATTTAGTATACAATTCCTTATTCTCAGTTGTTGGAACTTTTGCTAATCTAGATTGTAATTCAAATTTCTTAATCCTAGACCTTAATATACCTTTGGTCATCCAATTTTGGATCATGTGGTAGTTTTTATTAAATCTAACTTCCTTAACAGGAATATTTCTCTCAAAAGAAGCTTGAAATAAGTTTTGGAAAATAGCATAGCTTTCTGTGGGGTTATTTTTTGCATAGACTTCATTAAAAGACAAATTACTTAAGTCATCTTTAAAGCTTTCAATATTAACATCAGAAAAATCTCTAGTGGAAATTACTTTTGGGTTTGTCTTGTGTTTATTAGTGCTAATAAGATGAAAAGTTGAGAAATGGTCGCTCAAATAAGTAGTTATTACTCCAGAAACCATTTGATCCTTAATATCATTTGTCCAGATGTGGTCAATAAGCGTAGCTGTATTGTTATGGGCTGAGACTCTTGTAGGATTAGAGATCAGCTGCAGAAAGCCAGCGCTAAAAAGCATGCTGACAAAATCAGCTGTATAATTATGTACATTGTAAGCAAACAAATCTAAATTAAAGTCTCCACAAAGAATTGCTTTACATTTTCGCTCCATAATAGAGTCTAAAATGCCTTGAAAATGTTCCAAAAATAACTCTATTTGCATATTAGGTGTAAGATTGTTTAACCCAGTGCTAGGGGGTCTGTAGAAATTACCAATAACAAGTTTTTTCTTGTTGCTAAACTCCAATTCTATGAACAAACTTTCAATAATTTTTTCATGAAAAATGGGATACTCATTTAGAACAGAAAAATTTAAAGATTTGTTAATATAGAAAGCTACGCCTCCACCCACAAAAGTTGTTCTTGTTTTAAATAGAATAGGGTGATATAAAGATATTTCAAAGATGGATGGAATAACAATGGAATAACATTCTTGTAAACAAATGATGTCAAAAATAACCCCTTTCTCTTTCCAAAAATGAATTAGATCAGAAAGGCTAGAGAATTTAGAATTAATAGATTGAATATTTAAACTGAGGATAGAAATATTTTTAGAATTTTTAAATTTTTCACAAAATTTATCAGGAGAATAGTATGAGCTCTGTATATCAATTTCTCGATAAATATCAAAATCTTCATTTTCTTCAAATAGCAATCTGTGAAAATTTTTGTTACTTAGATTGTCTGTCCCAAATCTATGAAATGATTCATTCATTTAGAATAAATCCAATGTATGAATAAGCAATATACAAACATACACACCAAAAGTAAGAAAGGATAAAGAGGGGGTGCAGGAAAAGGAGGGACTGGATATGGGTGGGAAAAAGGGGGGGGGGGGGTTGAAAGTCATAAATACATACATACAGGTGTACAAGGGTGTAGGGGTTGTAAGAAAGGTATGAGAATGGGAGGGGGTAGGTATAAATCTTATATTTCCGGTAACACGGACAATTTTTACTATTTTTCATATCCTATATGTGGGGTGTCCAACAAATTTTTAAAATGTTAAAATCATTAAAGAAAAACAAATGTTTTTTAGAAGAGGTATAAAAGATAAGTTGTAAGGTACTGAATAAAATCCTAAGTATTATAATAAAATATTTTTTTTTAACTAGAGCTAAAATTATTAAATATTGAAGAAAAAAAAAACCAGAGGAATCAGATAAGAATTAATGCTAAATTTAGGAGAAAAAAATAGGTTTTTTTTTATTTAAAAGTAGATTCTTGTAGGAATATGTTGATAAATCTAATCTTTAAATGAATTAACATTAAAGGTAGAGCAAGCAAGGTCATTATCATTTGGCAATAGACCTTCACCTTTTTCAATTTCACCTTTTGTAGCTCCATTCTTTACCTCCTGCCAGCTGCTTTCTCCTGAATCCTTATGTTCTCCTTGGGCTCCACCAGCATGCTGTCCATCCCGACCAGAATACTGTCCACCACGCCCTCTACCACGTCCTCCAGGAACACCTCCACGTCCACCAGGAACACCTCCACGTCCAGCTGGCACTCCACTATGTCCACCATGTCCAGATGATTGGCTCCAAGACCCTCCATTGCCTCTAACTGGGCCCTTAGATCTCAGTTGCCGATTGTTTGTAGGAAGATCTGCTCTACTTTTTCTGGAGGGTGATGAGTCATTGAGGGAGGCAACAGCTTTGTCAACCTCTGCTGTAGGATCTGTTCTTATATCCTCAACAAAGAATACCTCTGAGAACCCAGCTCCAGTTTCATTAGACTCCTCACCTTTGCTGTCAGCCAGAGAGAATCTCAGGTTCCCATCAAATGCCCAAGCAGCCTTAACCCTAGGGTCTTGTTTCAGGGCCATCAGATATTTATGGTTCATTGCTGTAAGATCAGGAAATGCAGAATAAAATTTGACACCCATTGTTGTCTCTGCTGCCGTTGGATTTGGCATAAATTTTCTCTTATACCTAAGGAACAGATTTCTCATATACCTTGACATGAATCTTATGATGATAGTTCTTGGAAGATTATTTCGTTTTTTACCAACAAAATGACCATTAGAAAGGAGATCAAAGACTTTAGGAACCGAGTCAATCTTAGTAGGGCCCCATTCTGTGTTCACATCAGTGTCTTCAGGCTTAGGGGTAAGCTTCCTCAGCACAGGCTCAATGATAGCATTGTAGGCAGTAGTAATGCATGCCTCATCAGCTCCCACTTTCTTAACAAGCTCAGAAGAGACAGATAGCCCATGAATTCTAATGGTCCAATTGCGATTGTACTGCTCATTACTGTTGCAGTATAACTTTAAGTCACTGCAACATTTTTTGAGGTTTGACTTATCCAGAGATATTTTTGAATCACTTTTGTTAGCATTGCATAACAGTTCTTTTAGTTACATTATGACGATGACACTGAGGCTTACACGCGACTGACCCGCGTTGCCGAGCCCTGGATATTATCAATTCTAAACTATAAAGAAAGGCAATGAAATGTTCAAGATAACTTTTATTAAATATTGGGAATAGTGGGTTTATTCTTATTTTTTTATAGGTATACTATGTAAATCTGTTTTTACTTTATGTTTAAAAGCAAAAATTTGCATTAGAAAGGCAAAGGTTTCAATTCTTTTGTTAAAAAGAAAATATTCTTGTACTTTGAGCTTTACGTTCAGACTTTTTGACAACACAATGCCTATTGCTTACATTATATATTGCATAATAGGAGTCGAGCTTGTAAATATTTTTTTAGCATTATATAAATGTGTGTAATACATGCAGAAAAATGTGTTTTTTTTTCGTTTTAGTTCAAGGCCTATCTTGTAGAAAAATATGGAAGAATATAAACAATTTTATAAAAGAATGGGGCATAGGCCCTTTCGTGGCAACGCCTCTTAAGGGGCGATTCGTCGTATTTTCAGACTGGCTTTTAATAGGTTATTTCCCCGCAAGGTTAGGCAATTGGCCCCGCAAGGATAGAGCACCCTGCAAGGGCTAGAATTAGGAGAAAATCTACAGTGTAAATGCGACGAAACGCCCCTTAAGAGGCGTTTGTTTCTACGAAAGGGATAATACCCAAACTTTTTTCTATTTAATATTTGTTGAACTAAATTGGCTGAATAGAAGATGCACTGTTGAAACACACATGGAGTTAAACGTAATCCAAAGTTACATAATAAACGTGTTAATCCTAAAAATAACATCTTTGATAAAAATAAATAAGCAATTAAATTTTTTGCCGTCTTTATTAAAATATATATATTGCAACATTAGATTTTTACCTTTTTCCCCCAATCTATAATATAATATAATATCTGTTTATGAGAGGGTGTAAAATCGGTGATTTATTCTCAAAATTATTTATGGACATACATTTTACTTTTATCTATTCATGCATACACATTGTAGATAAAGGCTATACAAAGTTTTAAAATACATGCTTTTAGTAACAAGAGGAGTACCTATGTCCAGTATGATCTTGTAGGTCCAGGGCAGGTTTTAGGCTATAAGGAGGTGTCAATATAACAGATCGACTCAGTTTCAGTTAAGATATTAAAATCCATTGATTACAGTGATTTATTGCTTTCTTGACAAACATTTATCAAACCTTTAAAAAGTTTTAATGTATCAAATATAAGTTTTGTTAGACCCAAGGGGCCGAAGGCCTTGACTAATAAACCTGGTATTAATTTTATGATTTATACAGGGTGTTTTTTTTTAATAAGTTAAAAGTATTGCTTATTTTAACCCACTTGCCATTGCCAGAAATTAATAATCTATATCTTAATTTCTTCATTGATGTTGGACATTTTGTATGAGCAAAAAATATTTAGCGATTTTAGCGTGGCTTGTATTAATAGTAGAAAAATGTTATGCATATCGTTAGAATCGTCATAAACTCTAGTTTTTAGGTGTTTAAGAACTATTCCTGTGCTACGTAATGTTTAGGAGCTACGTGGTAAAATGTTCCAACTTGCTTAAAATTTTCACCATTTCTCACATTTTCCAATGTAGCTTCTATACTACAAATAGCCTGTATGTGTTACATATATTTCCAAAAACTAGAGTTTATGACAATTCTAACGATATGCATAACATTTTTCTACTATTAACGCAAGCCGCGCTATTTGATTTTTAAAAATTTACGCATTTTTGCAAACCCTTTAAATTAGTCATGATACTAAAATCTTCCAAAATAGGTACTTTGGAAAAACCAGTTTTTAAGGCAGAATTTGTTGAAAATCGCCAAATATTTTTTTCTCATACAGAATGTCCAACATCAATGAAGAAATTAAGATATAGATTTTTAATTTCTGTCAATGGCAAGTGGGTTAAATTAAGCAATACTTTTAACTTATTAAAAAAAACACCCTGTATATTAATATTTTTGGAAAATTGTCTATAGTCCGATGCTATACATGTTTGTTAGGTATGGCTTGGAACCTGTTCTAACCCAGCGGATATTAATCGGATTCGAAACCATACTGGAATAGATAATACAATGTTTTAAGGAACTATTTTGGATTGGTGGACAAGATGTAGTAGAACATGCAAAAATTAGGTAGAGTCAATATTGTTTGAAAATTGATACTGTAGAAACAAAGACCTGGCCAGATTATAAAGTGTTCATTCACTTGCGCAAAATTGTGCAAATATCATTTTAGCAAAGTTTTCTACATCATAAAAAATCAATCTAAATGTAAATAGATAAAAGGGATATTTTGTCATTGGGCTGTTTATTACACTAGTCCCCAAAGTTTTTTAGTCGTGACTTTACTGAATTTTGATTGGTTGGTTCATTAATTAGTGTTTCAACGTTTCAACCACTAACTGTAATTTACAAAAGGGACAATTTTGTATATTATCATTAGGGATGTACATCAATATATCGGCCATTGTCTCTTTAGATCCTTGATATTTGTAGTTATGATATCTTACACCAATCGTACAATCTGCTAATTTATGGTTTAATTTAAGAGTTTAATTTAGGTCTTTATGTGGAAATGATCGAACCCCATTTTATATTTGTCGCCTGTTTTTGCGCGACGCGGCTTTGTTAACAAAGGACATTTTTAGTAGCGAAGCTGCTCTACAACTAGGGCAAATACAAAAAAACAACATTCTGGCATTTTCCCCAAAAGTACTTAAACGAACCCAGAAAACTTTTTTTTGTTTACTTTAGGATAGGTCATATTGGGTCTGGGGTTGCTACAAAGGGTTGGGGCACCTCAGGTTAAACCCTGCAGGGGTTAAGCACAAAGAAACCCTCCCCTCCTACCCTATCCTACTTTCCACTTATTTAAAAAAAGGGAGAAGTTTGATTCTTGAATTACTGTATTTTGTCCCTTTTTCTTTTTAAAAATCAAATATATTTTTGTTTTTATTCTTCATATGGACAAAATTATTTTTGTTTTCCTTTTCTTTATTTATGTAAAATAAATTCATGCAAGCTTTTTGACAGATTTATCTATTTTTTAAAGTTTACAATTTATTTAAATTTAGATTTTTTAGTTTTGGGGTTAGCTAAGAAAGAGATTTTTCAATGAAATCACAAAAACTAAATTTCAGGGAGGTAAATTAGACAATGAATTATACTGTTCTCTAATACGCTAGCTTAAAGACTTAAGGGACTTCTTATTTAAAAACCAACCATGTTCAAACATCTTTACCAACAGTTTTTCTCTATATAAGGAGTAATTTTGTTTATCATAATTAAGCCGGGGGTACACCATTTTTTTGTTTATTGTCTTATTCCTTAAGATCTCTGTAAATATCATTAATACAGCACATACAATTAAATAGTAGATTTGCAACTAAAATAATGTAAAGGTGATGTTATTAGTATAAGGGGAATACCTTGCAACAATATAATGTACATTTCTGACTGCCCCTAGAGTTTAATATTCAGGGGAAAAGGGATGAGACATTAAGGACATATTGTACATATTAGTTAAAATGATAATATATTTGTATAAAATCTTCAAAGATAATATAACAAAAAGATTGTTATTCCTACAGCTGTTTTTTCTATTACAGCATCCCTTATCCCTGACATAAAGAACAAAGAATATTGTAAAAGAGAGAAGGAGAGGGTAGTATTGATGATAGGGGAGATGTGAGATAGGCATAGAATTTAAATGTCATTTAAAACTTCCTACTTTTATTGCAGGCAAAGTCAGGGAGGGAGAGGATAATGAAAAATAAGTTCTACACCTCTTTCTTTCCCACAAATTTACAAACTTTTAACGGCAGAATTTCATATTAAAGAATCAAGATATCTAAATTCTATTGTCCTATCACTATGTCCCCGAGGCAAAGTATTATTTTGTTTAAGTAACTTTTCCTACAAATATTCAAAGAAGGTGTATCAACTTTTTTTTTATAGCTAGCCGGTTCTTTTAGTAAGTAGTAGATGTAAAATTTTTCATAGAATTCAGATATGCAATCGGTTTTTTTTGTAGACCTCTTATTTTTTAAGTAATTTAAGTTTAAAAAAAAAATTAAATCGATTTAAGCTACTAAAATGCAACAAAAAAAAGAAAGAAAATGGCCATTATGAACAAAAATAGTAAGATCTTTAATTTGACACCTTACTTTTTCAATTCTGTCAGGTAATTATTGAAAAAATCGATTTTTTTAAACCCACGAGAATAAAAACTTTGAACTTAATTTTATTATTTCACAGGTAAAAAAATATGGGTTCATATATACCTTTAGAATCAGAAAAATATTACGAATTCATTGTAAGCAAAATTGAAAAAAAAAGTTTACAATATAGTATATAAACTACAATAAAAGGAATTATATGAAAATATCATATTATATTGTACAGGCAACGTCTTAATTCTTGAATTGAGTATAAAAATGGGAAGGGGGTAAAGAGGGGGTAAAAAGGGAAGACGATAGTGTTGCCTGAACAAAAAATATAATTGGCCATTTTTTTTTTTTTTACTTTTTTTCAATTTTGCTTACAATGGATTCGTAATATTTTTCTGATTCTAAAGGTATATATGAACCCATGTTTTTATGTCTGTTTGAGAAAATATTTAGGTCTAAAGTTTTTATTAAACCGAGGTTAAAAAAATAGATTTTTACAATAATTACTCAACAGAATTTTAAAAGTAAGGTGTCAAATTAAAGATCTTACTATTTTTGTTCTTACTGGCCATTTTCTTCTTTTATTTTGTTGCGTTTTAGTACCTTAAAACCGACTTAATTATTTTTTTTTAAGACTTAAATTACTTAAAAAATAAGAAATCTACAAAAAAAACGATTGCATATCTGAATTCTATGAAAAATTTTACATCTACTACTTACTAAAAGAACCGGCTAGCTATAAAAAAAAAAGTTGATACACCTTCTTTTAAAATATGCAATGCAATCATTTCCAAAATATTTGTAGAACTATAGAAATATAGAACTGCTTACCTAGATTGAAACCATATTTTAGAGATAAAAGGATGTAACAATGTACCTAAGATTTATGCAATTAGTTGTCTTAGATTTTTGGTTTCTGAAACCAACGAAACTTTGCTTATTCTGACTATGTCTTAAAACACAATGCCGCTAAATTTGTTATACTCCTAGCAGACCAAAACTATTATAAGTGCAAAAGATCTTTGTACCTGTCTGTTCTTGTTAAGATGATGGCTGGGTGAGTTAGTGCTACCCCCTGAGCTGCTGCCAGCTGAGCTGATGCTGCACATGCTGCTCTTGCGGCTGCCAAGGCTGGAGGGAGAGCTAGGCGGGGTCTGGAACACGATACCTCCAGAACTGGTCTTTATATCGTTTAATACCTGAAATGTCACTTAATTAGTAAATCAACACAATTAATTTTAAAAATGCATTTTTGATCAAAATTTAGTTTTGATTTTTAGCAACCTATTTAAAATATCATTACCAAAAATATATATTTAAATTCAGTCGTAATTATAATATGTAAAAAATCAATAACATCCTTTTCAAAATTACAAAACTTAACATATGTGATGAAAATTTAATTCCCTTAACACTTGTTCTACAATAAATGCGTTTTTTAGATGAAACACAATACATTTTTTGTACATATATGTACATTAAAAATGAAAGTACTGTTGCTACTTAATACCAAAAGATGCTGAACAAAATTAATTCATATGTAAATTAAAATTAATGGTTGAAAAGTTGGGACACTGCGCAATGATTCATAATGTTGATGAACATATCTTATTACTTGAATATTTCTCTAGATTTTAATGTTCACTAAAAAAGTGAAAATTTCAGCGGGCTAAAATTTCGATTTCCCCCTTCCACTCTCCTTACCCAATCCTCTCCCCTTCAATTGAATGAACGAGTTGACCAATAAACGTGTTCCATGTTAGCAAGCTAAATTGGCGACGATTTTTTCGTACATCCATCATGGTAATAGCTTATTTCATTAACATATAGCCTTTGCTTTTACTAAACATTCTTTAAACACATCGCTTCTACTACGCTATACTTGTTCTTGGTTTTGAATATATAAAAGTTGCTGTAACCATGTATGTATATAGGATAAATAATTAAAACAATATACTATAAAACAAAAGAATATTTGACAACAAAAAAAGTAAAGAAAAATCAATTTTATCCAAGAGAGAAGAAAAAGAATTATTTTGATAAAAAGTTGTATTTTTCCAAACTTTGCGACTGTGTGACCTAAATAAATAGTTGCAAATTGTATCATTTTCTCAGTGATCTAAAGGGATAACCAATTGGCTGATAAATTGGTGTACATCGCTACTGATGACACAAAAAAATGCCCTTTCTGAAGATTACAATAAGTTATTGAAACGTTTTGTCAATAAACCAACCAAAATTCTTTAAAAGTCCCAAAAGTCAACAATTAATAAAACTTTATTATAAACTTTAAGGACTAGTGTAATAAACAACCCAATGTCCCCTTCCTCTCTGCATTTGTTTTCTATATGAAATATCATCTATATTTATTTTATTTTTAACAAGGTATAAAACTTTGCTTCCAAGTCGAATAGGTGATAGGTTCAAATCTCGGTTCAAACATCGTAGTACCTACTGAAGATACTATATTTTATATCTACCAGGAAGGAAGAGGATATAGGACTAAAAAATTACTGTTATAACTTTTTGTATAAACTAGCAGCGTCTAAACTTTTTTACCAATATCTGAAATCTACAAAAGAAGGAGTACTTTATTCTTAATGATCTTATCCCTTGAGATCCCTGATTTCTACTCCTGACATGTCAGACGCGTGCCAATAAAAAGGATAGTTGAAGCAACATTGGTCTGGCAACTGGCGCAGTTCATTAAAGTATGAAGGTTCTAGGAAGATGGTGAACATTTTTTGAGTAAAAAAACATAAAAATTGATGAAAAATCTAAAAATCCAAATACATCCAGTAATACGCATAACATAGTAAATAGACCGAGCTTTGTTTAATCTTATAAAAATTGTAACAAAAAGAAAAATTTTCATATTAATATGACAAAAACAATTGCTTTTTCTATGTCAACAAACTAGCCATGAATATTTAATGCTACTTAATTAAACATTAAGTCAACTTTTTGCATGAATTTTTAATTTCCTCTAGTTTGTGTTTACCAGGGAGGGAGGGGACATTGGACTGTATTTCATTCATGTGCCTAAAGTTTTATTCTCTCATTAGTTGGCCCAAAATCTTTGTTTAGTTTCAATTTAAATTGGTTGGTTTAAATAACAGTGTTCAAACTTTTCAACCAATAATAGTAACCTACACAATAGGTAATTTTGTTGATCATCATTGGAGATTTATCATCCTTTGTCTTATCCAGGGATCGGAAGCCTCACGTAAGCCGCGCATAAGCCTCAGTTTTAAACCTGCTTGTGAGCAGAAAAAAAAATTTCAGAAAGAAGGATTTTCTGCTAAAGAGCCGTTTTATACATCCAGCTGAATTTTATAGTGATAAAATCACGATTTCACTGAGGCTTACACGCGGCTTACGTGAGGCTTCCGATCCCTGGTCTTATCCCTTGAGATCCCTGCTATTTACATATTTATTTAGGCAATAAAATAAAATAAACATCTGAAGGCAATTATGTATGTATATTACTTTTATTAAGATATAAAATTTTCAAGGTGATATCAGAGTCTGTATGTTGAACATTATGCTGCTATTACATCAACATATATCGATATGACAACGGACTATAAATTGATGTAATACATATAAAATAATAATAACAAAATTACCCCTTTTGTAGATCAAAAATTTAATTAAATATACCCAAAGTCTTTTAGCCCACAAATGACAAAACTTATTTATGCAATTTTGGGTACCAGCATAATTTACTCCCGGCTGTTAACCTATATGTCGATAAATTGCAAGTCAACACAATAATTCAAAGTTTAACAGGCGTTAATTTGCCTTTAGTAACGCCTTAAACCTTTTACTTTGCAAAAATAAGGTAGGATACTTTGTAATAAAAAAGTAAATTAGCTCCAAACAAAATAATTTTATCCTTAAATCTTTTAAAAATTGACCTTAATTTAATGAATTAATAGGTAAGGGGGGGGGGGGGGGAAGTTTGTACAGTTATAGGAAATGAAAATTCAGTATCAAATTTTGGCCTGGCCGTTTGGGCTTGTTTTTATAGTTATCAACCTAATTCTTTTTGTAAACTCTCTTATATGATTGGATCTACCTGTAAAACTTTGAAAATTGAATTTTGGGACTTTCCTTCTAGGGGCTAGTGGTGCAAAAGACCCCCCCAAACACTAAAATTTTAAGTTATGAGCTTATTTTTAAAGATATCGAGCTGATTTTTTAAATGGAAGCTTTTATTGCATAAATGAGTTGATTAGCCATTCCATATTTCATTTTTGCACCTTACCTCTAGGGGTATGTAAGCTCAAAACTTATAAATTTTGTATTTGGGGGGGTTGTTTTACTCCAAAAGCCCCTAGAAGTAAAGTGCAAAAATGAAATATGGGGTGGCTAATCAACTCATCTATGTAATAAAAGGTTCCATTTAAAAAATCAGCTCGATATTTTTAAAAATAAGCTCATAACTTAAAATTTTAGTGTTTCGGGGGGTCTTTTGCCCCACTAGCCCCTAGAGGGAAAGTCCCAAAATTCAATTTTCAAAGTTTTACAGGTAGATCCAATCATATAAGAGAGCTTACAAAAAGAATTAGGTTGATAACTATAAAAACAAGCCTAAACGGCCAGGGCAAAATTTGGTACCGAATTTTCATTTCCTATAACTGTACAAACTTCCCCCCCCCTTAATTTCATAATGCTTAACAATTAAAAATTCAAATACATGAATAAAAGATAAGCTTCAATAGAAAGGTTAATAATAAAATTATCAATGACTAATAATGTGTTATATTCATTAATACTCTTAAAACCTATTTAGTTTCAATTTTAGGGAAGCTTCACTTAAGAACCCGGTAGTTTTAGGTTATCTTGTATTTAAATTTTATAGGGATGTTTTTAGGCAATTTTTAAAACATCCCTTGAATTGATAGCCACTAGATGCTTAACATTGGGCTGAAATTTTTTTTTTATCTTAAACCAAAGAATCATTTTATGTAGCTAAAAAATAAAATATTTAATAAAACTAGGTAGAAACTAAATGTAACTTTTTAAAATTAAATGTAATATTTTAAAATCTACTTGCATATCGCTTTATCCTAGTATGGAATAATCCAGGGAGAGAAGGGGCATTGGTTTGTAAGTCATACTAGTACCCAAAGTTTTAAAAAACAATCTCTGTTTCGAAGACTTAAAGTTTTATTTCATCTTAATAGCAGAGACCACCAGAAGAAGAAGTTTGAAATATAATAATTGGGGCTGTATATCAATTTATTTTCCATTGTCTTATACCTTAAGTTCCCTGGGAATAATCTCCTGTTGTCATTTACCTAATTCTAGCATTTGTATTCATTCATCTCAACAGTATTACTATACCCACATGGATTTAGGGTTGGACAATGAAAAAAAAAAAACAGTTTGACTTCTTTCTTCTACTATACCTTTAGTGGTTCAGAGATATCGCAATCGAAGATTATTTATAAGCATTTAATATTATCCATCTTAATAAAAGGTGAATGACTAGCAAACAATCAATTTCAAAGGGTTGGTTGACTGAGGGGTTTGATTTAAAGCTTTTGGATAATAAACATAAAGGCTTTGAAACCGCTGGATTAGAATCGGTTCTTGGCCATGCTGAGAACTCTCCTATCGAATTAAGGACAATATTCCACGAATCTTAAATAAAAATCAATTTTGTTGATCTTGGCCTTCAGCCCCTCTGTCAAACAAGACTGAAATTATTATTTTACTATCCGCGGACTACTGTCTTAATACGATGCGATCAATAATAACTATTTAAACATACACTAGCATTGATTACATGTCTATTTATCCCTAGAATTTACATAAAAGTAAAGTATTGCTGAGTACAAATAGAAATACATACAATATCTAGTTTCCTTTTTTCCCCATTTTTCTGGTATGCAAAATGTAATATTATACACATAGAATATACCTGAAAGCTATATAGATCATAACTGTATTATTTTTTTTTATAAAATATCAAGCAGGGATAAGGAAGACTACTCAAGACTTTTGTTTCCAGGGAAGGACATGGGTCTGTAAATTACACTGGTGTCTAAATTTTTGAAACCCCATAATCTTAACTTTGGGTACTTTTTTTTGAATTTGAATTGATTGGTTGCAAACCAGAAAAGTCTTTTCAACCAGTAATTTCAATCTAAAGAAAGGGAAATTATGTATATCATCATTGGGAATGTATATTAATCTATTATCCATAATGTTATCCCCTGTCGCGTTACAGTCAATATTATGTACTACTTTTACTTTTTAATTTACATGAATTAAAAAAAACATAATAAGTTTCCCCTTACTTGAACCCCAACCCTCGACCACAACTAGCTGAAGATGTCAGTAACTTTGCATAACTTGCAGAGTGCTGACATTTATACAATTAGCAAAAGAACAACCATTGTTTTTTAACAAAAAGTGTGTGTATTTGTCAACTTTATAAGGAGATATTTTAGTCATATGCTGTAAAAAAATTGAAGTGTTTAAGTATAAATTTGTAAAATCCACTTAAAAATAACAATATTGCCAAAAACACAGTAACTGTATTTTTGCTGGTTGTAAAAACGTTAAGTACCCTAACTTGCCATACCACAAACAAAACTTTTTATTAACTTCAAACTTTGAGAAAAAAATAACACTTTCTTTCAGTATATTCATAATCAGAGAGAAGTTTTATTTAAAGAAAACTATTATGCATCAAAGCTTGTCCTTAAGCAGAAAAATCAGGATTGGTACTATTCCAATATTATCCTTCATTTTACCTCATTAAAATGTAATTGAAACCAACGCCAAAATTTGTTTTAAAATGACCCAAACTATTATATGCCTTTCCTTTCCTGGTATGTGTACCAAAATGTCAATCTTACCCAGGAAAAGATGGGACATTGGTATATAAATAAAACTGGTACATAAAATCTTATATAAACTTTCTTTCATTCTTTGAGTTAAGAACTTTGGTTATTATTATTAAATCTTTGTTGTATCAATCTTGTAGTGTCCATACTTTTTAACCAACAATTCTAATCTACAGAAAAAGAGGTAATTCGGAATTAACAACACATTTTCATCCATGGCCTTAGCCCCTAAGATCTCTGACTAAAACTTGAATATTACCTGTTCAGAAGCCTCTGGAAGCTTGTAAGGTTCCTCAGTGTGTTTGTCCAGCTTGGTGAGAACCTCCTCCAGCTGCTGGAACTCCGACACCATCGAGATCTCCTCCGTTAGGACAGGCTTCAGACATGAGATGAACAGGCAGTAGCGGGACCTCTCCTCAACTAGGACCCGACGGACGGCCGACTTTTCGACGTCGTGGAGTGTAGCGGCCTGCTTGTTGGCCTCGGCTAGTGTCTGCTCAACCTTTGGGTCTGGTGCAAGTCTAAAAAAAATCATTAAGATAAGAGAGCATCAATTATTCTTTAACGGAAAAAGCGGCTGCCAAACTAACATATAGGGAAGGGAGGGAAGAAAAATAACCTAAAATCCTGATATTAACTTTTAAAACAAAAATTCAAAGACCATACTGAGACCAATGTAAAACTTCCTTTAAATTAAGAACTCAATCGATATCAATGCGATAGCGAAAAAGAAACAATTCAAACATTTTGTTGTTTTTATAGTAAATTTGCGAAACATTAGAAATGTGTTTTCAGATATATTTTGTAAAATATGTTTTATATAAGTTTTATGTGTTATGTACACAGCAATCTTATTAAAGTAAGATTTAGACAAATTATCTTTTTCATAAAAAGATTGCGGTAATGCTATTTGTAAGGGTCTATACTGTCGGGGAGGGAGGGGACATTGGGCTGTTTATTTCACTAGTCCCCAAAGTTGTATGATAACGTTTTCTTATTCGTTGGCTTAACAACCTTGGAGACTTTTATTTAATTTTGATTGGTTGGTTCATCTAGTTGAGTGTCTTAAAGTTTTGACCACTAATTGTAATCTAAGGAAGAGGTAATTTTGTGTATCACCATGGCCATTGTCCTATCCCTTTAGATCTTTGCTATACTGTATGTGTATATATATTTTCTGTTATGGAGGTAGGATAAAAAGCTGTCATATTCATTTATCAGTATTACAGGGGGTTTTATTTACCGTTGGTTTCTCAGGTGAAAAATGAACGTAAGAGGAGATATTAATTGTTTTAAAAATTGCGTGATGTAAACCTGATGGTATATGAAAAAGGGCTTTAAAAAAGAGGGATAGATAAATTTTGGTTACATTCTTAACGTTACAAATGATAACATCAATAAATACGATAAATTGATGTACATACCTAGTCATGACGAACAAAATTAACCCTTCTAAAGATTGAATTATTTGGAACAATAGTACTATAAAATTACCCCAAAAATAAAAAAGGTTATAAAACTTTTGGTACAAGTCTGATTTACAGTCCAATGTCCCCTCCCAACCTAAAAAAAAAAATAAGAAACTATCCCCCTTTTTAAAATTCTTTTTATAATAGGAAGAAAAAAGTCTTTTTTTAAATTATAATCTATTATAGTTGACGAAAAAATAATTGAATATCACTATGTTAAATCTATACTTTCATAAAATAGGTTAAACTATGTTTTTTAGGCATTCCTATGTAAGTAAAAGGTGAACATATGAAATAGAAATATATTTCAACTTTGCTCTAACCACTATTAATAACTTCTACTATATAAAAATATTAGAGACATGTCAAAAACAAAAATCCTCTAAATTAAGGTTAATTTTCTCTTTATATTCCATTGGGGGGTTGAATACCCCACAAATCCCCCTCAACCAAAACCCTCTTACTTACTAATAAGAAAAAGATTCATTAACAAGAATACAGGGACTATGGATGATAAAATATTCTCCAAAATTCTACCATTGAAAGCTTAAAAATATTAAAGGACAGTTTGGAATGTATCAAATAATGTAAAGTAGTAAGTTTTTTTGTCTGTAGCAAAGGATCTCGCTAACTGCTTAACCGATATTGTTCTCCTTTACAGTGAAGCTTCTTATAGGTCCAGGGAAGGTTTATAACTATTTTAGGGAAGGGTCTCTCCAACCTCCCAACATAAGTTTCACCTAGAAAAAATTACCCTCCAATTAAGTGCCCTTAGAGGCTTCTAGGACCGTAGCTGCTAGTGTATATTTTATCAAACATTGTGATATCCCTCCCTGTATAAGGTTCATTAAAGATTGACTGAATTTTTAATATGATGCTACACCAAGCACAAAAGCAGGGAGGAATAGTTATTTATGGCATCGTATTATAGACAGCTTTCCGCGGATATTGAAAAGAAAATTTAAAAAATTTTGAAACCAGAGGTGGATTCTTAAAAAAAAATTGCCCCACTAATCGCTTAGTGGGGCAAAATTGTTTTCGTGTAAAATCCTCCAAAATCACATAAAAAATCTACAAAAATTAAATAAAATCTTATGTTAATAGGTAACCCTTCTATGATTTTGTTTAATTTTTGTAGATTTTTAATATGATTTTGGTGTATTTTTCACGAAAATAATTTTGCCCCACTAAGCGATTAGTGGGGCAAATTTTTTTAAGAATCCACCTCAGTTTTGTTAAACACGAGGGGCTGAAGAAATAAGCTAACAAAACTAGAACTAATAATCTTATTTTTTTGTAATATTCGTGGAAATTGTATAATATGATGCTATACATGGTTTTTCAGTATTTAAATATTTTCTAATTCATTTATCTTTACTAAAAATATAGTTATTACTGCGAAATTTTAGTGCAAAATTGTTATTGTTTATGGGGGGACAGATTGATAAATAAATATATAAAGATATATATTAGTATTCTATGTTGCACAATATCTCCAAAACTTGTCTGCTTATGTGTGTGGGGGCAGGGTTCTAAAAGGATAAGACAATGGCGGATATATTAATGTACTGTACATCCCCAATGATGATACACAAACTTACCCCTTTTGTAGATTACAATGAGCGGTTGAATTGTTTGGACACTCAACCATTCAAAATCCAACTTAAGTCCCTAAAGTTGTTATGCCATCGAATAAGAAATTTTTTTTAAAAAAACATTGGGGACTAGTATAATAAATAGCCCAATGTCCCCTCCCTCCCTGGTGAGAGGGTGTGCTTGTGTGTGTGTGTCTTATGCTAAATAAATACAAAACTCTGCCAATAAAGTTTCTTTTTATATCTTTTGTCATATACAGGGTTAGTCAAAGTATTAATTTTGTTCTATAAGATCTTGAGAACAGCTGGAAAAATTGAATGTAATACGATAATATTTTTTTTATTGACAAAAAGAATAGTTATTTATAGCAACGTATTATAACAAAAGTGGTTTTAATCTTATGATTTTTATTCTAATATTCGTGGAAAATTGTCTGTAAAACGGTGATATACTTAATTTTTCAGTATGGCTGAGAATCGGCTATTATCCAGCGGATGTTAATCGGTTTTAAAGATATGCTAGAAAAATATACATATTGTTTTAAATTTATTAAAAGTGTCTTTTTCAAAAATAAAAAAAAAGCAAAAAAATTTATCTTTACTTGGTATATCCCTGTATCTGACAGGTGGTATACTCTTGCACATGGAGGGATGGGACATTGGGCTGTTTAATTACACTAGTCTCCAAAGTTATTATAACGTTTTCTTATTCTTTGGCTTAATAACTTTAGGGACTTTAATTGATTTTGATTGATTGGTTCATTTAGTTGAGTGTCCAAAGGTTTCGACGAACAATTGTAATCTAAAAAAGTGGTAATTTTGTGTATTCTTGTTGGGGATGTACATCAATTTATTTATAGTTGGTATATCCCTGTATGTGACAGGTATACTCTTGCATGCAATCAGAATAAACACAGAAAAAAATAAATATTCATGTGGTAAAACTAATAACCCCCCAGGATTAAGGGATATGATTAATTATTTTACCCCCAAAATACTTGTGCCTTTGGTAGCATATAAATATTGAATGGAAGTAATATGGCTTCGAAACCGACTAATATCTGCTGGATAAGAACCGGTTCTAAGCCATACTGAAGAATCACGTAGAGCATCTATTATAGACGACTATTAACGAATATTAAGATATTTTGTTACCCCAGGCGTTCGGCCATTCTGGGTATTTCATTTTAATATCCGCGGAACGCTGTTTAAAATACGATGCTATAAATAACTATTTGTCGCCAAACCTGAATAACCCACTTCTTATAAACCCTGCTTATTTTGGTTAAGTTTGTACATGGTAATTTGAAAAGTTTATATCAGTCTACATATGATTGGTGTAAAAGTAAAGGCATAGGACAATAAACTCTACAAACATAATATATTAACTTATATTAACATGGATGTATAACTTTGATTTAGCTGTATAAGTTATAGGTACACCTATTTTAAAAATAAGTATAACTGGATATTTTTAACACTCTAGCCAAAATGTAAATGTTGTTAGGTATAGGTTGCATAATTATGGTTGAGTTATATTAATTACTCTGTCCTAAGGGAGTAGTGGCTATGTGAAGGGCCACTCAAGAGGGAGTTGGCCTACAAAATGATTAGAATTGTTTCGTATTTTTAGGTTCTTTAAGGGATAAGACAATATTATACAATAAATTAATGGTTACCCACTCTTATGATAATAAATAATTTTTCCCTTTCTGTAAATTCAAATTATTGTGAAAAGGTTTGGACATTACACCAATCAAATCAGGATTTTTTTAAAGTCTCCAAAGTTTTTTAGTCAACGAAGAAGAGAAAACTTATATAAAAATACCAGCATAATTTACAGTCAAATTTTAACCCCTCTCCCTAACTTTAAGAATTGAAACTACTGTCTTCATGGATTTTTAAAAGTTGGCTGTTTTAAAATGTTAATATCTTTGTAGATCCTCCATGGTGTAATTTTGCTGGCATGTCCGCCTTGCCAAAACTAAATTGTTCCTTACACGTACAAACACACACACACCCACATAAATACATACACACACACACACAAATACCCACACTCACGTACAATGTACATATACAGTAACATATATTATTACTAGTGGTTGCGTCCTAAGCATCTACGGGTATTAGTATTTAACGTTGAGGGGCGGTAGTAGAAAAAGCTTAATACTTTAATCTAAAAACAATTTAGCCTTAAACCATACCAGAAACTATATAATGCTTCCTATGAAAAGTGAATTCATTACCATTATCAATACATTAAGTTCTCTAAGAAATCAATTAGAAATTTTGATCATTTTCATTTTGATGAATAAATCTTGAAAGTGCTTAAATTAGCTACATAACCATGCAACTACATATTTTTCTGTATGAGAATAACCTAGTAAACCATTAAGATAGTGTGTCGTGTCAGTAGATGTGAAAGTGTTTAAATAAGCTACCTGACCATTTGACTCTATATTTTAGTGTATGAGAATAACCTATTAAACCATTAAGATAGTGTGTCAGTAGATGTGAAAGTGTTTAAATAAGCTACCTGACCATTTGTCTATATATATTACTGTATGAGAATAACCTAGTAAACCATTAAGATAGTGTGTCAGTAGATGTGAAAGTGTTTAAATAAGCTACCTGGCCATTTGTCTACATATTTTAGTGTATGAGAATAACCTAGTAAACCATTAAGATAGTGTGTCAGTAGATGTGAAAGTGTTTAAATAAGCTACCTGACCATTTGTCTACATATTTTAGTGTATGAGAATAACCTAGTAAACCATTAAGATAGTGTGTCAGTAGATGTGAAAGTGTTTAAATAAGCTACCTGACCATTAGTCTACATATTTTAGTGTATGAGAATAACCTAGTAAACCATTAAGATAGTGTGTCAGTAGATGTGAAAGTGTTTAAATAAGCTACCTGACCATTAGTCTACATATTTTAGTGTATGAGAATAACCTAGTAAACCATTAAGATAGTGTGTCAGTAGATGTGAAAGTGAGCAAAATGGGAAAATGGCAAATTGTAACACACTTTTTCTTTAGAAAAATAAGTCGACCAGATTTAAAATTAATTCAGCTAAAAAAGGTAACCTTGAAATGAAATTATTCCTCTTTGTAAAAAAGTAAGCTGGTTAGTGTGCATTGGTTTTTTAAAAATATTCTAAGCTTTATAGTTGTCCTGTGTTTTAAGCAAACTTATTCAATTTCTAAAAATCATTGGATGATTTATAGCTTTACGATATAAGGTAGGTAAGGACATATTTGACTGTAATTTACACTGGTAGCCAAAGTTTAAAAAAAAAACTATACCATTTTCTTTGGCTCAAAAACTTTAGGTAGTTTCATTTAATTTGGATTGATTGAAGTGTCCAAACTTTTCAACCAATAACTATAATCTAGAGAATGTGTAATTTTATTTATCATCAATGGAGATTTATATCAACTTATCATCTATTGTCTTTTCCCCTAATCCTTGGCAATTTTGCTGGTAAATCTAGTAGTTGACACACTGTTTATCAGCCAAAAAAGTCTCAGCTACAAACAAGGAAAAACTCACTTTACCAGATTAAATTTTCTTTTTACAATTTCTTTTCCTTGCCATTACACCTTTTTCTCCCACAATAAATAGTGCTGAGAAGAAAGTAATTTAATGAAAGGGGTACTTCTTTAAAAGGAACTTGGACTAATTTATCCAAAGTTGGGAGGGGGCATTGGGCTGTTTAATACACTAGTTCCCAAAGTTTTAAAATAACGTTTTCTTATTTGTTGGCTTAACAACCTTAGGCACTTTTACTGAATTTTGACTGGTTATTTCATGAAGTTTAGTGTCCAAGTGTTTTATACACTAAGTGTAATTTACAGAAGGGGTAATTTTGTGTATCACCATTGGGTATGTACATCAATATATCAGCCATTAACTTATCCCCTTAGATCGCTAATATATCTAAGCAAATTTTTTTGGTACGACCCCTTTAAAAAAAAAAAGTGAATAAATGTTTAGTATTGATCTAGACAGAGTCTGTTCAGATTGTACAAATTTATTCATCTAGAAGAAAGAGAAAACTTTTACAGTCCTCGCTGGGTCCAATACTTAAAACTTACAGAAAAACAGAATGAATAATGTATTTGAATTTTAGAAGAAAACTTTTTCATTTTTTATCAAATGTTTTGTAAAAGTCCAAATGACACTAATTAATTGTAATTAAATTTTGGTTGTTAATTAAATTAATATCCTATTCTATATATAAAGTTGTATGTTTTGTTTGCCGTTAAGATCTTGCTGACTACTATACAATTTGTGTTTACTACTAAGGAAAGTTTTATATAGGTCCTGGAATGGTTTTAGACGGTTTACTATTGAGACATTTCTTTTCTGCCCCACCCTAATCAGTCCCAAAAAGAGCGCACTTATAAGCTTACACACCGATAGGTTTTTTATCAGAGCTGCCAAATTCTTCACCTATTGAATAGCAAACTTTTTAGCAAAACTTTTCCTGTTTGATTTTCCAAAATGTTTATTCAAGTCTGTCTCTGAATTTAGCCTGCTAATGGTATAAAAGGACAGGGTTAATGTGATAACAATATAAAGCATAAAGATATATATAATTATTTATATTGACATAATTTGTGTTTTTTAAAGAGTTGATAGGTCCTAATTCATATTTAAGAAACAGCATGAAGTTTCTACAAAAAAAATCAGTCTTTCCTTCTTTCCCACCCAGAAATCATTTATTTTAAGGAACAAATTTAAACTTCATATACCTTCTCCTTTATCCGACTTATCAGGGGAGGGTAAAGGGGGGGGGGAAATTATAAAGTTTTGGTGAACTTTATCTGTCCTAGCATTAGGGGGACAGGGACAGGGATATAAGACAATAGCCGATAAATTAATTTATATCCCCAATGATGATAAACAAAATTACCCCTTTCTGCTGACTACAATAAGTGGTTGAAAGTGAAACGTTTGGACACTCAACTTAATAAATCGCCCAATCTAAATTCAATAAAAGTCCCAAAATTAATAAGCCAACGAATAAGAAAATAACATTATAAAACTTTGGGGACTAGTGTAATACACAGCCAAATGTTCCCTCCTTCCCTGAGAACAGGACAGGTAGACTTTAAATGTATACAACAAATTAATTGGAAAAACTTTTACTCAGCAAACAAAGATGAATTTGAAAGAGAAAAGATGTTTCTTTTCACCCATTTACAAAAAAAATAATTGAAACTCATTGATGAGTGCAGATTAGCGCTCCTAGCATCTAGGGGAATGAGGATAAATAAAGTTTAAACCAACATAACACTTGTATTAAAGAATAGCCTAAAACCATCCCTAGAACTATGATAAGCTTTTCAGAAATGTATTGAGTGAGATCAAAGCGGACAAACTACTTTTATAATAGGATATCAACTAAATTAGTAAGTAGACCTTTCCTTATAATTGGTTCACCTTAGTAGGTAGGGTTATCTAACTTTTATGTCAATAATATGATGCACTATTTTTACTATTTTTGCGCATTATTGGAACTACATTTTTCCAGGGAGGAAGGGTGTTTATTACACTAGTCCCAAAATTCTTACAATAACTTTTCTTATTCGTTGGCTTAACAACCTTAGAGACTTTTATTGAATTTTGATTGGAATAATATTGTGTATCATCATTGTATACGTACATCAATTTAACGGCTATTATCTTATCCCTTTAGATCCCTGGATAAACCAGAGAAAATTGTAAAACTAATTACAGTAAGTTTTAAAAATGCAAAGCAACTAGGTTGGGCAAACTTGTAGAAATAAATTGGTGTCATTATGAGAAACTTAGGTAAGGTATGGTTTACTTTCTGAATGCTAATATGCAGCACATCCAAGGAGGGAGAGGATAATAGCAAGTAAATTAAACTACATTACTCTCTTGCCCCCAAATAGTAATATGCAAAGAGGGAGGGGACAAAGGTTTATAATAACGTTTTCTTATTCATCTTTTTGGAACTTTTTGATTGGTTGGTTTGTTAAGTTGAGTCTCCAAGCGTTGTAATCTACAAAAGGGGTAATTTGGTATATAATAATGTGGGATGTACATCAATTAATCGACCCTATCTTCCCTCGGCTAGGCTTACTTCACTAACCAAAGTATGGAATATTATAAATGGTTCATTGCAGACCATGTTAGACCTAGAAGCCTTTGTTAACATACATATGTAATTGTAGCATTAATTATACAATGCAAGGCTCGGAATCTCTTTCTTTTCCAAAACAAAAATTCGTAGCATCCAAACGGTTTAAATTTAAGGCTTAGTCACAATATAAAGCTGCTTGTAATGACAACATGTCTTATGTTGATATAATAACAGCATCTACGTCTAACAGGACCGCCAACCATAAATGAAGAATAAACATTGCATTCATAATACCTTGAAAATAAATCATCATAGCAAAAATTGTTAAAATTATTCATGAAACATTGCTAAATAAATGATATACTTTTTGGTAACTTACAAAGAAAAACTATGTATTTCATTTTTATTCTTCTAAAAAATCGCTGTAATCATTATTTGTTTAGGGAGGCAAGCTGCAGAAAATAGTAATAAACCTTATTTACTTTTCAATTACTGCACACAGTCTTGACTCACTTTCATATTGTATGCTTACATGCCACGGATCTTAAGGGATAAGATATATAAATATACCCCAATTATGATTAACAAAATTTCCCTTTTTATAAACTTAAATTATTGGTTGAAAAGTTTAGACAATGCTACTTTTCAAAGATTTACAGCTTAGGAATGAGACAAAACTTAGGGCACCAGTATAATATTCATTCCAATGTCCTCTCCCTCCCTGAAGCATTCTGTTTATGACCATAAAAAAGTTATACAGCCGCAGTTATGTTTAATTACGCTTGTGTGTCTGAAAGACGTTTTACAGTTAAGTAAAGATGAATATCAAGGATAGTTACATCCCTCAGTAGCGCAGTAATTAATATTAAACTTAATATTTGCCAGATATTTTCAAAAAAAATCACTTAATATGACATTTTTATAAGTAAGATTATTTCAGAGAATTTTTTCATTCTAGATTTTTAAAATTATCAACAAATAATGAAGTAACACTCGAGTTAAATCATAGTCTGATTTTGTACAGTACTTACAAAAATTTACCCCTTCTGTAGATCAAAATTAGTGGTTGAAACGTTAAGATACTCAGCTTAATTAACCAACAAATCAAAATTCATTAAAAGTCCCCAAAGTTGTTAATCTAACGAATATGAAAACGTTATTATAAAACTTCGGGGACTAGTCCAATGTCCCTTCCTACTGGTTTTAATGTTTATGCTAAGTAAATGTTAAAAGGAAAATTTGTGAGGGTTTTAAATATAATAAATGATTAGTAGACTGCTAAAATAGTTTGTTCAAAAATGCTTTAGTCCACGCTTACATTTATTTTCTTTCTTGAATAACTTTATTATACATTAGGCAATTTTCATATTTATTTCCTATAGAAATAACATGATTATGAAATACAGGGTGCGCCACATAAATCCGGACTTTTTTCAAACGGCCATAGCACCAAAACTACTTGACCAATCATGACGTTTGACCACACTATAAAAAGCTTGGGTAGTTATCTTTTTGCCCATAAAAATTTTTAGACGATGGAGGACGTATTCTCCAAGCTGGCAGCGCTTATGTTCAACATGGCAGAATCGAAACGCGCTGATAGTTTACCCTGGATTCTTGATTAGGGCCCACTAAATCTGACCTCAGCCCATCTGTAGGTGAGGTAGAGTTATACAACTTGCTGGGGATACTGTTAGATACATAAGTAAGACACTAAAAAAGACTAGAGCTCTCTATCTGAAATGGCTTGGCCGTAGTACTCCATCAAAGTGAAACGTGGCAGATTTTGAGAGGTCAAAAACGTCAAAAATTGTGAAAATTCGTGAAAATTTCTCGGTTCTCGACTACATGGGCCCATTTGTAACCTTAAAACTCGTTTTAGACTATGTGTTGCGATGATAACCCTAGCTTAATCTTCATGCCATTTCCAAAAAGGTATTGCACGTTGTTCTAGCTTAATTGTGGCCCAAATGAGAGCCGCCGTGTCGAAGGGTAGCTTAAAAGATGGGTGAATTTGGATCCTGCAGTTACTCACGTCCCTAAGGAGATATGGCCTCCCAGCAGCCCCGATCTTCATCCAATTGACTTTTGGGCCTGGAGCGCCATTAAAGCATGAACCAATAGACGCGCCCATACCACAAAGACCTCCCTCATTGCCACTATGAAGGAGAACTTCGCCAGCTTGGACAGGGACATGGTGACCAGGGTCTTGGGGCGGTTCAGGGGGCGGGTAGAGGCGGTGATTGAGGCTGGCGGCGATTTTATTGAATAATCTAATAGACATATAGCTAGTTTGCTTCCCAGTTTTTAAAATTCAAAAAAATCTTTGAAATTGACGATTTTATGTTCATTTTTTTAAAAATAAGAAAAAGTCCGGATTTATGTGGCGCACCCTGTAATATTACTCACTGGCTAAAGTCACCCTTTCCAATATGAAATTATTTTGCAAACTTTGGTATTTTAAATGAAAAATAATCCATTTCACTGAATACAGGAATAGCATAACATCTCCATAATTTTTGGTAAAAATGACTATTAACATTCTTAAAATTACATAAACAAATTAACAAAAAATGTCTTATAAATTGATTACTGGACAATAACTGCTTAAAAAATCTATTGTTAAAGACTGTAATCCTTACTATTATGGATAAATTTATCCTTGTTTCACAATATTACAAAGATAGGGTTAAAGTCTCAGCTGTATCTATTGAAAACTTAAGATATGCTGCAAGGAAATAAGATATAATGTAAATTTTCAGAGTTTATTTCCTTATTTTCCTCAGGATTATGAATGTGTTTTGGTTGGGTTCATCAAACCAAAGCAAAACAAGGACAATTATGTCTTAAAGTTGCGCAGGATTGGAAATTAACAATATTAGAAAGAAACAAGAATTTGGTCAATTTACATGAATTAAAGAATTGTATATCCATAAAAAATACAAAAACTAGAACAATACTGAAAACTTTCAGTTGTGACATATGGGCGCTTGGACAAAAAGGCGGACGTACGGACACTCCCTAATTATTGAGTATCTAAGTACAATAATGTCCATAAATAGCGAAGTTTCTGAAGGCAATAAGTTGATAAAGACAAGAAAAGCCTAATAGAATCCCAATACATTAATCTAAAAACAAAATATGTGAACCTGAAATGGAGAACTCAAAAGCATTAGCTAAAGACAAAACATTACCACTTCTTTGCAATAGGGTAATCCTTTTAAGTTTATAAAGTAAATTCTTAATCCTAATGACCTAGCCTAGAAGTCTAGCCTAAGTATCTAGGATTTTACATTTAAATATATGATTCTACTTTCCTTTATGTACATACACAAAATATATTTACACAAAATATTCTTTCGCCTCCTTAATTCTAACATGCTTTACTACTTTAAATTTAATGTATTCATATCTTTAAATTTATTATAACATATTTGAACCTTTATGTGTTATGTACATGGGTCAAGCGGTAAAAAAAAATTACAGGATATATATGGAGCTCTTAGTACACTTAGAAACATCCAATCAAAAGGTATTAGGAACCATTATAATAATTTTTTTCCGTGATTATTTATGACATACAGAGGAAGGTTTGTAGATCTGCTTCGCTACGAGGATTTCGGTTCTTCAATAAAGATGACAAGATACCCAAGAGTCCGATAATGTACGCAGTTTAAAAAGGACAAAGGCAATTAACCGATAAATGGTATCTAATATTTGGTTATAGAAACTTTTATTTGTACATATTAGTATATTAACATTATGTATTGTACAAAATCGGACCCTAAATTTATCTGTCATTTAAATACAAATTTAAAATGTGCTTACCCTTTGGACTTTTTATGTTTCTTAATGAGTCTGGAGGCATTATCTGATTTCTTTTTAAGTTCTCCTCTCAACTTCTTAAACTCTTTGCTGTGCTCTTTGTCAAGGCTGTGTCCGACCTAAAAGCAAAAAAATTAAATTAAATAAGATAATTAAAAGTATAAAAGAGAAAGACTATAACCTAGAGCTTATTTTTTCATTTATTATAAATTTTAAATTTTTACGAGTTTTCTGTAGAAAAAAAAACATCATATCTTGTAATATTTGTTGAAAGTAGTTGATTAATTATAAAAAAAAAAAACAGTAAGTGAATCAAGTTCAAGATGCCTCTGGCGAGATCTTAATTTACAGTGAACAAACATCTTAATACTTTTATATAAGAATTATCAGAATTGAGACATATTATTGTAATGCAGTATTAAAATAACAATGTTGTCTGTTGAATGAAGACAACTGGCTGAAAGCTTTTTTCAATCCATCAAGAATAAATCATACACCAGTTGTTTTATTCAAACAAACAGATAGAATTACTTATATCGCAGGTGGGACACCTTAAATGCCCCTCCCCAAAACACTTATTCCTTGTCCCAGCAGGAGTCTTGTACCCTTCATATTTCAATAATTCCTATTCGCCTAACCTGAAAGTAAACCCCCAGATTGTGTCTTTTTGTCAAGAACAATTTTTCAATTGTGGTAATACTAATGGGTAATCTTATTTCGAAATAAGAGATTTTTCCAACAAACACTTTTACTAAAAACATCATAATAGATCATTTTAATACAGTCTTTGCTTTAGCATTAGTATTGCCTACATAAATTAAGAGTCTTTTTACACGATAATGCAACAAGAATAAATCTTCATAAATGGCGAAGCCAAAACAAGCATACATCAATTCAATAAAATATGCTGCACTGATGTTGAAAAAAACTTTCCACAAAAACACACAGCTAAAATGTAGAAATATATATTTTATATTATTTACATATAACCCTTGTCAACCGATGAAGCTTGTGTGCATAGAGAGAAACTGTGTACCTAAATATTTATTCTGAATCATGTTTTACTGACGTAATATTGTAAGATCCAACAACGCACCAACAGATCCTAACTACATATATACAAGCCACACTTCAACAAACGCTAATGTGAAATACAGGGAGGAAGGGTGCATTGGAATATAAATTATACTTGTACCTAAATATTAAAGACGTGCTTTTTATTCATCTGCTCATAAATTTTGGGTACTTCTTAAATCTTGATGGTTAGTAATTAGGGTAATTTTGTTTCTAATCATTGGGGATGTATCATCTATTTCCTGGTAAAAATGGCAACAATGCTGTAAACAAGTTTAATTCTAAATGACAAATGAATCATTTAAATTAGGGCGGATACACCCTTCCAAAATAACAACACCTTACTTCATGAGCTAAATTTTTAATTTAAAAAGTGCTTTTTAAATTGGAAAATGTTATTTTTAAATAATTCAATAATTTTTGTAACGCAGCGACTATTGATATGTCAGTATGTCCACAAAATGGATGTAGAATATACGTGGATATTAAGACATGGAAAGAATTGTCGCCAATTCAGGTTGCTATTTCCTTTGTCATTTATTGGTCAGTTCACTCATTCACCAGGAGTGGACGCGGTAAGGAGACTGTTTTTTTAGCCCGCTACAATATCACTTTATTAGAAAACATGATAATCTGGTGTAAGATCCAAGTAATAATAAAAGTAATCCACACTTCTATGTCACTATATAGGAAATAACAATGCCTTTTTTCTTTATAATTAAAATTCTGCTTATTTATATTTGAATATTAAAATTCTATATTTTAATATAAAAGTTTAATGAGAAATATAAAAATAGCCTTCATAATAAAATGCGTCATACTATTTTAACCGAAGTTTAATTTTGAAAATTTTATCTAAATTTCACTTATTTTTGCAGTTACAATAATATAATTCTTTAAAAAATAAGACAATGGACGATAAATTTATATACACCCCCAATTATGATAAACACAATTATAAATCCTAAAGATAAAAACTCTTAGTGAAAAGGTTAGACACTGTTAGTTTGTACAACCCTATCAAAATTGATAAAAGTCCTCAAAGTTTTTAAGTTAACGAATGAGATAGCGTATTTATAAAACTTTGGGTACCAGTAAAATTTACAGTCCAATATCCCCTCCCTGCTAAAAAAGTGATGCATAAGGATAAAAGCTTTGACAATATTTTCTGGACAAAAATATGATTTATGCTTCTCACCTACTTTTCAGGGAGGGAAAGAACATTGGAATGTAAATTACACTAGTACCCAAAGTTTCATATCTTACTATTTAGCTCAAAACTTTGGGTAGTTTTAAGAAGAATTTTGATTGGTTGGTTCAAAATTAATAGTGTTTTAACTTATGAACCAATAATCTAAATCTACAGAAGGGGTAATTTTATTCATTATCATTGTCTTATCCCTTAGGATCCCTGCCTACTTTGACACAATGTGTAAGATGTAAAGAATTTTTGCATGTCTCTATATAACTTTCTTGCCATTCATGTTGCAAAAATATGAAATCATTTTTCAAAAAGTTAAAATAAATTTTCTTCTTTTAACTTACAAAATTTGTAATCCAATAATTATAAGCAATATAAGATAACATATAAAATTAACTTTCATTGTCCCACCCCTGTTTCCATTAAGGATACTAAACAATTGTTTAATAAATCTGTTAAAGTTTTTATTTTCAACAGATTGAAATGATTTGACGAAAGGGTTTTTGTTCCAATAATGTGACCCAAATGATAAACATTGCTTAGATAAGGGGGGGGGGGTTAAGGAAGCGGCTAACAAGCAGCTTTTTTCAACCGTCAAGTCAGGGAAAGTACAATGGCCGATAAATACCCCCCCCCAAAAAAAAAAAATTTTTACCCCGGGGGTAAATTTTGGGGGGAGTAAACTAAATTTACCCCTGCCAACAGATTTCAGGGGTGGTAATTACCCCCCACCAAGCAAATTTTACCCCGGGGTAAAAAAATTTTTTTTGGGGGGGGGAAATTTCGGCACGCTTCGCGCGCCATTTTACCCCCTCTAAATACGAATTACCCCCCCCCCCTTAAACTTTTTTACCCCCCAAAAAAAAGCTTGGACGTCTATGGAACCACCCAATCAAAATATAGTAAAAGTCTCCAAAGTTATTAAGCGAACAAATAAGAAAACGTTATCATAAAACTTTGGGAACTAGTGTAATAAACAGCCAAATGTCTCCTCCCTCCCTGTCTAAAATAACATTATAACAAAGCAAATTGCAATAAAGTAATGTATGTTTAAAAATCTGTCATAAAAACTAAAATTTTCAGATCATTTTCCTAAAGTTCTCAATCATATACAAGAATGGACGAACGTACAACGTTCGTTAAAGAGTAGCTATCAACATTTTGTTGAAAAAAATACAAAGATATCGAAACAAAGGGTTAAAAAAGTAAAAAGAGGCGTTCCCCATTTTGTTCCTAAAATCAACCCTAGAATTATCCCGAAATTATCTTGGTAAAATAGCTTTGCATTTAGATTTAAATGCAATATCAAAATATCATTCTTAAAAATATGATATTCGCAGTAATAACAAGGATAGTCATGTCCATTAAAGCGCAGTAATAATAAGTTAATTTCTTTATTAAATAAGCATTGTACAGTGATCGACAAATCTGTCTTTTGTGTTACATATTTTTAGCACCCTGTCACAAAAAGTTACAGCAGTGAGGACGGGGACTGTAAATTATACTAGTAACCAAAGTTAAAAATTATAAATTCTCATTCGGGAGCTTAAAACTTTGGGTACTTTTGCTAAATCTTGATTGGTTTGCAACCCATCAGTGTCAAAATTTTAAATTTACAGAAGGAGTAATTTCATGTATTGCACGATTAATTGCAAGTTGCCTACATAATGTCTAAGTTACAGAATAGCTGCGAAATTAAAAATGATACCAAAAAATAGCGTGTTAATTCGCAGGAAAAATCCCCTTTCCCCCTTTTTGCAAAGAAAAGTTTTTTCCTCTGTTATACAATGCATGTGTCAAGTTTTGGGATCAGGTTCTTTTTGTGCAGTCAATGTTTTATTAAAGTGATTATCCATAGTAACTTAGACTAACAAAGACTTTTAGGTAATCTTATCTAACAACGCTAAGTGCTTTTTGCGCCCTAGTTGAAGCATTACAGCCAAATTAACCTACCCTTTAAATTGCACGACCATAGACTAAAGGATTTGGCAGTATGATAAAAGGTTGCACCATCGGATATTCGCGCTGACAAGTTAAAAGGTAATTAAAAATTATTAGGTGCAAAATAACAGTGTCCAAACTTTATAACCAATAATCTCTAGATTACCTCAATTTAATATATTATTAATAAAATATCGTCCATTGTTTTATCTCGAATACAACAAAAACGAGGTTTGGACTGAGAATATAACCCATTAACCATCGAGACAACTAGCGGACGTTCAAAACATAGGTCCTTGCAAAGTGACATGGACTTAATATTAGCACACACACTCACACAAATACACACACACACACTCACACACACTCGTTTCTTTTATGCAACTTTAGTACAATAATAATGTCATAGCACGAAATAATTCATGTTGTGCGCCGCGAACATGATCAATTAGGACAAATAAAACGCGTAAACGTGAGAATTAATATCATCAATATTACATGACATAAATCAACCAATTGCATGAATAAATATCAGCCTTACTAACCAAGGATCTAAAGGGATAATGGCCGATAAATTGATGTACAAACCAAATCGTGATACACAAAATTACCACTTCTGTAGATTAAAATTAGTGGTTGAAATGTTTAAACACTCAGCTTAATGAATCTACAAATCAAAATTCACTAATGTCTCCAAAGTTGTTAAGCCAACGAAAAAGAAAACGTTTTTGTAAAACTTTGTGGACTGGCGTCATAAACAGCCCATTGACATCTCTCTCTCTGTATACCAACTAGGTATACTTCCTAATTCAAACTACTTCTATAAAAATTCAGGAATCTAATCCACAAAGTTTTCTTAAGGTTCATAAAGACTTGAATTGTCCTAATGTTCTGCAAAATTTAGAAATAAGGTATACTATACTTTACTCTCTCTTTTTTAATATGATTGTTCCGTTATATGACATAACCAAAGCACAAAATGCATAATTCTCACAAATTTTGATATTTTTACAACTTCTTCATTTTTTTAGTAGCGAAGCTACTCTATAATTCAATTTATCGGTCCATTAAAGTATGTAGCGCTATGCAGGAAATATGATTTTCTCAGCTGATATCTTTACCAAATATTAAAAACAATATTATTTAAAATGGGATTTTTAGAAATTAAATATTTGATCAAAATCTGATGTACATTTGATTTTATCAAATCTAAAACTTTTAAAATCACTTATCTGATGAATTTGAAACAACTACAGGGCATTGTGATTTAAATAAAAAGGTTGTAATTTCATTGAAATTTTAAATTTTCTATTAAATATAAGCTAGAGGATATCTTTTCAATAAATTCGTGATCGAATTTTAGAAAGCCTGATTTTTAAAATGCGTTTTGATTATTCAAAACATGCATGCTTTTCGCCTTATTTTTTCTAGTATTAGCACAGAGCTACTCTATAACTAAGGCGTGTTCGAACGCCTATTCAAATAACTTACTGAAGGAAAGGGGCCATTGATTTATCTTCAAAAAATATCCCTCAATTTTAAGGTTTAATTATCAACCACAAATATATGAATGTTTTCTACTACGGAAGGAGACATAGGACTGTTATTACACTAGTCCCAAAAGTTTTATAACAACATTTTATTTTTGTTAGCTTAACAATTTTGGGAACTTTATTGAATTTTGATTGGTTGGCTTATTAAGGGGAGAGTCCTAACGTTTCAACAACAAATTATACTACTGAAGTGGTAATTTTTGGATCATTATTACAATGGTGATGTACATGAATTTATCGGCCATTGTCTTATCCCTTTAGATCCCCGATGCATATTTTTTGTGCCATTTCTCGTATTACAAAAGTTTTTAAAAACTTAGAAACATGAATGTTAAGTAAATCTAAAAATTTCTATCATTCCTAAAAACAATTTTTATGAATTGAAATAATGATTTGTTTAAGTGGCCGCCAGGCAAATTTATTGAATTCAAAAGATGGCAACACTTCAGGGAGAAAAGGGATATTGTTACCCATAGTTTTACAACAACCTTTTTCTTATTGGTTGGCTCAATAACTTTAATTACTTTAATTGAATTTTAATTGGTTAGAACAACAATATAGTCTTAACTTTTGAACTACTAATTTTAATCTACAGAAGGATTAAGGGATGTATATTGAATCATCGTCTATTGTCTTATCCCTTAAGATCCCTGCCAACATCCAGATAATTCATATTTTACCAGATTAAAAGATGCAGGGATAAGGAGGGTAGGTGTTTGAGGGGTGTATTTTACACACTGAAAGTTTTTGGTCAGTTTTTGCTTTTTTATGTATTCGTTCGCCTTTAACAATAGGAATAAATAGTGTTAGCTGTCGAAATTTCCATAAGCTGCTTTATAGCCGCCGTTATTATTACCTATATTGCTATATGAAACAGCTACCCCTAGTTTTTTTATTAGCAGCCTTGTCTATTATATTGCACAACCTTGTTATCCTTGTTTACATAGTTTAAGAAAAATAAGTTAGAACCGCAAACAAGCCAAGTATTGAAGTATGAATTGAATAACATGAAATAAATGTGACAAACATATAATACATGTAAACGCACATTATTATATAAGAATGACATTATAGTCAGGATGAGAGGGGACATTAGGGCTGTTTATTACACTAGTCCCCAAATTTTTATAATAACGTTTTCTTATTTGCTGGCTTAACAACTTTGTGAACTTTAGTTTATTGTGATTGGTTGGCTTATTAAGTTTAGTGTTCAAAGGTTTCAACCACTTTTACGCAACAGAGTTGGTAATTTGTATATCATCATTAGGGATGTACATCAATTTATTTGCCATTGTCTTATCCCTTTAGATCCCTGGATGTAAACGCATTATTATTACATGAGAATGACATTATAGTGCATGTGTCGAATCTATTTAAATGATATCTGTATGAATGGTTTTGATGGATAAGGTGAAGTTAACATTCATAAATGAAATAGTATAAAGTAGCATAGCTGCTCTATAACTAGGGTATACATATATGTACGTCTATATGTCACAGCGTCAAAGAAATTAGTACAATAAATATATTCTTAAATATAGAACATCATTGATGCGTTTTTTTATTCAAGTTTTTATAAGCCCAAACTGTTGGCTATTTCCTTTCATTTAAAATGTTATTGCTGTTATTGCTGGGCATGATTGTCCTTGTTATATGATACATACATCAATGTAATACCTTATACATACAATTGGAAATTTGAAAGGTTAAATATCTGCTTTAAAGGTGCTCCTTTAATTGATATTACCGTAATTCTATGATTTTTAATATCCATAGAAATTTTTGTAATACGATGCTATACACGATTTTTCATTATGGCTGACAACCGGTTCTAATCCAGTGGATATCAGTCGGTTTATAAGCTAAACTGGAAATAAAATTCTAAATTAAATTCACCCTTTGTCTGTCTCCCCGTCTCAATAGAAATTAAGTTAAAATCATAATAATATTACCACAATGAAACTTTACTTTTTAATCTAAGAATTTTTGGAAATAAAGAAAAATTTAAGAAGGATAATTTTGAGATAAGCCAATATATATTTTTTTTGCTAGTTTCAACTGATAGAAGTAGCAAATGTTATTTTTCTAAAATCAACAATGAACGTTTATGTAGGACTTTAGATACCAATATAATTTTCAGTTCAACTTCCCCCTTACTTCCTTTACATGTAAAGTCATCCTATATTAATCTGGAATAATGTTTTGGTTTCGTAGAGATTAGAACTTTCAAAATATTAACTTTCATTCAATTCTGTTTATTTATCTACCTTTATATTTAATATTTAATGGTAAAATAACAAGACATAATTAAGACTTCTAATTACAGTATAAGCGTATGAAGCGTTCTTTAAGATTTCAGAAACAGCACATGTACAGTTTGCATACCTTTATTTATATATCTAAATCTATAAGAATAGAATGAGAAAAGATTAAACTAATTCTAAGCCAACCCTACGTACTTTCCACCCATAAGCCTTTAATAAAATTCGGTGTTCCATCACATCTGCAAAAGTGTCTTTACAGCAAATAAATAATCACGCAAAATGGACATAGAGCTGTTCATTTTTAGTCCTCAAAATTTTATTTAAAAAAATATTTGTTAGCTCAACAACTTTGGGGACTTTTATTTGTAGGTAATATAAGTAGGATATCTCAACGTTTCGACCACTAATTGTAAACTACAGAAGGTGTAATTTTGTATATCATTATTGGGGATGTACATAAAATTTATCGGCCATTGTCTTATCCTTTTAGATCCTTGGGTTTGATAGTTTTTTAAAAATATAAATACAATAAAAACAGGTCCTTTTGCGGAAAGGATTCTACACCTTATACTACTAACCATGTGATCAATCAAAGCTTTAGAAATTGAAATATCAATTGTATTTAGAATTGGTTTGTTTATAAATGCGTAGGTATGTACTTTGGTATGCTAGATAAGCATATATTATATTATTTGGGGCATTCGGAGTTTCAATTTGTAATATATATTACACATATAATGTAGCAGATTCGCCCTTACCCTATTTACAAATCATGAAAATAGCTTAAACCAACCAAAAACAAACTTTCTAGCTCTACAATGTTTGTATTTAGTAATTTATCAAAAATAAATAAAATAATTTGTATTTTCACCAACAAATTTTCTTTATAAAAGTTTTAAAAAGAAAGAATTTAATTGTAAAAGAGAATTAGAAAAGTTTTATTGTTGTATGTTTTCTATTATTGAAACTTTACAGTGATTTATTAGTAGCAAAGCAACACTATAACTATCCTTGTTTTTTTGTCAATCCGTTAGTCCGTAACGAAAAATATTGGCATTTTTTTTTGTGAGGATTTCCTTAACAAATTGTAGAGAAGTATGTCCAAGGTTTTTATTTTGAGGGGGGTTAAATAAGGGGTTTCAAAAGTTTTAGGGAATAATCTGATGTATTTTTGAAAATTTTGAGATGGTAAAATGAGGGGTTTCAAAGTTTGTGTGGGGTAAACACTAAACACCCTTTTAACCCCACCTTGGTATCTATGATTGTAGAGATAGTAATAAATCTATATGGTTTCTGTTTAAGATAGACGCTAAACACCGTTTCTTGATATGTTTTTAAACAATTCAAATTCTGTGCAACGCTATGTATGTATGTTGTCATTCTTGTTGTAATATATTTATGTATTGTATTTGTATATAAAAGCATAAATTATCAATAAATATGGATAAATAGGTATTAAAACAAGAATGAATGTATTCATAAGTAACACAACAAAAAAAGCGATTTCTCCTAAAAGTATGGTGGTACCCTCCCCCAAAATAGTTTTCAACCTTCCCTGGAACTATGTAAAGCTTCACTTTAAAGGGAAACCATATCAGTTCATCGGTTAGCGAGATCCTACGACACCCACTTACAGACGTCCTGTTACTTTTATTTGAAGAAAACATAAATTAGAAAATCCCCCAGGAGAAAATTTGATGAAAAAAAGACAAATAATAATTATTGAGATGGCACGCCTTTCCAAATTATCACAAAGACCTATGTCTGACTCATAAATCAATATAAGGTGCGACAGTTGGCAACAAAATATAAAGACATTTTTATTTATAATATGCTTGATAGAAATGAAAATAGGATTGCTTGACTTTTTAAAATAAAAAAGCTTTCTTAAATTTCTTTTTAGTGCCTTTAAAATTTCATATTATATCTTTGACTATTATTAATTGTATGATTTTTATAAATTTTCATAAGATTTACCTTTTCTATACCTAATATTTTCTGTTTCAAAAAAAGTATTGTTAGCATGTTATTGCTTCGCTACTTTTGGACTTATTTGTCCTTGTTTATTTGTATTTATGGTAAAAACTACGATTAAACCAAACTAGGAGAAAATATAATAATCTAGTATTGTTAAATCAACTCTATTATCTAATCAAGAGTGTTATACAAAATTAAACAAAATGTTAACAATTTATTTATTACTTTTTGGTATCTCGCAGGGGTCTTTAGGGATAAGAAAATGGATGTACAACATCAATTACCCATAATGTACATTATAATCATTGGTTGAAAAGTTTAGACAATGCAAATTATTCCACCAAAGAATGAGAGGTCGTGTACAGCCTCCTCCCTCTCTGGCATTGTGTCGGTTTTAGGAGGTCAAGTGTATAACGTACCGCGTCAGGATGACAAATAACAGCAGAAAATATTTTTAAAAGCGAAGCTTTTCTATAATTAGGGTCGGTCCGTACGTCCGTCCGTACGTCCGTCCGTCCGAGATAGATAGCTTTTATTCGTTAATTTAGGCATGTTAGAATTGTCCTATCGATTTTTAACTTTGCATGATGATTCCTGTAGTAGTTAGGTACGATTTAGAAAGCGTAGCAACTCTATAATCATTACCAGAATGTCCGTATGTCCATTTTACACATGTTGATTTTTCTACTTTTTTAGCAACAAATTTTTATGTGATCTAATTTTCCGTTTGATCTGATTTTTGGTATATTGATTCCTGGGACAACAAAGAACAATAGTATAAGCAAAGCAACTCTATAATCAAGTCCTAAAAATGTAAGTATGTCTAAAACATTATCCTGTATCAAGCAGTTTTTTAACAAATTTACTTACAATTTTGATTTGACTCTTTCGATACTTTTATATTCTGATTATTCAGTTCAGACACTAGACAAGTGTTAATGTCCGTTTGTCCTACCGTTTCAGTGCTTCGCTTTTATGGATGTTGTCATCCTTGTTTTGATGCAATGTCAGGCGGATAGCGATAATAAGATATCCATTAATATCATTTATTATAGACAATTAGGACTTTAGTTAAAGGTTATGAAATCAAAGGGTTCCTTATGCATATAGATTAGAGCCATAAGCCTAGTATCGGTCCCATAGTTGGTTGATTGCTGGTTTAAAATTCTTTATGAATTACGCATTTTTAATTAAAAATTTTTCTCCCTTGCTAGAAATTTATTCAGAGTAAAATTTTAATTTGACTTTTAATCTCAAAATTAAATAGTTAATTAAGTTTTTACGTTAATTTCAAATGTACGAGATACCAAATATTATTAAAATAATTTAATTTATTTCACTAAGGAATTATTTTTATTAATAAAACTTATTTTCGTAGTCCTGACTGAAAAAGCTTAAATATATTAACAATTAAATATACAATAAAGATTTCAGAACAGAATGTTACTTCATATTTACTCAAAAACTACATCCAAAATTATTTTACTACATAATCAAAGAAAAAGAATAGTTATTTAGCGTATCGTATTATAGACAGCTTTCACAGGATATTAAAATGAAAAATTATAACATTAAAATTTTGTAAGCCCTAAAGGGCCGAAGTCCCGGGTTATCAAAACTGGTATTAATTTTATGATTTTATTTTGACATTTGTGGAAAATTGTATGTATACGATATCGTCTAATAATTTTTAAAAGCGAAGCTTTTCTATAATTAGGGTCGGTCCGTCCGTCCGTCCGTACGTCCGTCCGTCCGTCCGTCCGTCCGAGATAGATAGCTTTTATTCGTTAATTTAGGCATGTTAGAATTATCCTATCGATTTCAAACTTTGCATGATGATTCCTGTAGTAGTTGGGTACGATTTAGAAAGCGTAGCAACTCTATAATCATTACCGGAATGTCCGTACGTCCATTTTTAACATGTTGATTTTTCTACTTTTTCAACAACAAATTTTCAAGTGTTTTAATTATCCGTTTGATCTGATTTTTTGTATATTGATTCCTGGGACAACAAAGAACAATAATATAAGCGAAGCAACTCTATAATCAAGTCCAAAAATGTAAGTATGTCTATAAACATTATCCTGTTTTTAAGCAGTTTTTCAAAAAATTTACCTACAATTTTGATTCGACATTTATACATTTATGTTCCGATTTTTCAGTTCAGATACTATACAAGTGTTAATGTCCGTTTGTCCTACCGTTTCAGTGCTTCGCTTTTATGGATGTTGTCATCCTTGTTTTTGAACAAATTAAAATTTTACCTTTTTCCAATCTTCAAGTTTATCTTGTAGAGGTAGAACAAGACAGTCCAGAAGAGCGGAGCATAGGGCTTTCATTCTTGCCTCCATAGACTTGTGGCGCAGCACTATGCGGGTCAGGCAGGACCCTATCTCTTTGGTGGCTCCTAAATTAAAGAATATTGAGTATCATACAATTTAATAAAAATGTAAACTCGTATTTGGTTCATTTAGTTGAGTGTCCAATCGTTTTAACCAATAATTGTAATCTACAGAAGAGAGAATTATGTGTATCATCATTGGGGATATACATCAATTTATCGGCCATTGTCTTATCCCTGCTTTAAGAATTTTTCAAAGTTTACAATTTATTTTCATTTTAAGAAAATAAATCCTATTGAAATTCGTCATTTTATTGGTATAATCCTAGAACAACAATAACATAATACAAGTTTAAGAAAATCTTTTAAAACCATTTAAGTGGTGTTTATATAACAAGGATGACAACATCCATAAAAGCGAAGCACCGAAACGGTAGGACAAACGGACATTAACACTTGTATCGTGTCTAAACTGAATGATTAGAATATAAAAGTATAAGAGTCGAAGCAAAATTGTAAGTAAATTTATTGAAAAACTGCTTGATACAGGATTATGTTTATGGACATACTTACATTTTTAGGACTTGATTATAGAGTTGCTTTGCTTATAATATTGTTCTTTGTTGTTCCAGGAATCAATATACCAAAAATCAGATCAAACGGATAATTAGATCACATAAAAATTCGTTGTTAATAAAGTAGAAAAATCAACATGTTTCAATTGGACATACGGACATTCTGGTAATGATTATAGGATTGCTACGCTTTCTAAATCGTACCTAACTACTACAGGAATCATCATGCAAAATTTAAAATCGATAGGACAATTCTAACATGCCTAAATTAAGGAATAAAAGCTATCTATCTCGGACGGACGGACGTACGGACGGACGGACGGACGTACGGACGGACGGACGGACCGGCCCTAATTATAGAAAAGCTTCGCTTTTAAAAACAATTATGGTGTACCCAGAGTGAGAGGGGACAATGGGCTGTTATTACACTAGTCCCCAAAGTTTTATAATAAAGATTTCTTATTCGTTTGCTTAACAACATTAGGAACTTAAGTTGAATTTTGATTGGTTACTTAAGTTAAGTTTTCAAACGTTTCAACCACTAATTTTGTGCATCATCATTTGGGATGTACTTCAATCTATCGGCCATTGTCTTATCCCTTTAGATTCATGAGTGTAACACAAAACATTCAACAGATAATTAAAATACCTACATCTTAATACCTACATCTTAAAACCTAATATTTTGTGATTTATCCCATTAATTGTTCTTTTATTATTGAGCTTAAGGGATAAGACAATGGACGTAAAATTAGTAAAATTATGATAAACAAAATTAAACCTCTTCTGTAGATTCAGAGATGTTATGGACAATAAATTCACCTCTTTTGTTGAATAAAATTACCAGTTGAAAAATTTGAACAATGCTAGTTTATACCAAACGATTAAGATTTAATAAAGGTCCCAGATTTATACCAACAAATGAGAGGATGTGTTTGTTAAACTGTGATTCCTAGTCAATTATACCCTCCCTCTCTTTCTTTTATCAAATAAATTTTAAAAAATCTAATCTGCCAAACAATGTTTTGTCGGGAAAATTAAGAAAAAGAAATTAATTACAGGCCATTGAGTGCATTCAACAAATATTTTCTTAGAAATTAGGTTCTTAATCAAATCTTTTGTTATTCTTATAGATTATTTAAAATGAATAGGTCTATACTTGTTTGTTTATCAAAAGCTTTTATATTATTATTTGAATTGTTAGCTATATTTTTATAAATATGTATCTAAATAAACAAAAATGGATTAGCAATAACATTGAAGTATTTTTAAATTATTTCAAAATAAAAACACTTGCTATATTGACGCTATCAAAAAAAATGGTTTTAAATACAATATTTAATTCATCAACCCCCTGTAAAAATAGATTAAAAACCTTCCCCTATAAAACTTAACTTTAAATTAAACATTTCGATACCAAAATTAGCAAAATTTGTGCTTTACACAAATAGAAAGCGAGGCGTATAAATTAATTTTACCTTTTGTGTTTGTGGCAGAATCTGCAATCTTCTGGAAGGTGTCCAGGAAGGATCCAAGCGCCAGGATTGTGCATCTGAATAATGGAAAGGTATAAAACATTTGATTTATTCATTAACAGATAGGGTAGTGGCAAATAAACTAATTTATAATCTAATCCCCTCCCACACATTCATATATGAGATACCAAAGGATGTTGGATTAATTTCCGTTACTTACTTTGGCCATTAATTGAGAACCACAATCAAAGGGGTATTTTCACTAAAACAAATTATTGAACGGAGGGGTTGGACAATGAAATATAAATCCTATGGCCTACCATAGTTTATAAGCTCGTCCTGTTATTCGTTGACTTGAAAACATTTTTGGGAAATAGTAAAGCTTGAATGGCTTTCAGATAGAAAACTTTTTCACCAATAATTTCTAACTATTCCATATCATAATTGGTTATCGGTTTATCGACCCATCTCTAAAGATCCCCTGAATATGATACTAATATTTATCAAAAATGAATAGGTAGTTTTTTTTATTTTAAAATAAAAATATTTTTTTCTAATTGTTGCACAAATGCACTAAAAGCATATGTACTGATTTGATTTATAATTTAGAGTGTTGTCATGAATGTTTACATATAATCTCTGATATTGAATTATGGATATATACAAATATGGATGGGCCCTCATTTCCACCTAATTTATTAAATCATCAGAAATTTGTTGCTACAGCGCAAACACACCCTCAAATTTATTTGCACTCATTTTTTTGAGAATCTGAAGGGATCTAAAGGGATAAGACAATGAAAGACAAATTAATAAAAACACCTAATTAGTAATTCTATTGACAAATTTAACCTTTATGTAAATTTGTCAATATAATTGTTAGGTAAATGTTTCAAAACTGCTAGCTTATACAAATCAACCAATATTAAAGTAAAGTACCAAAATTGGCAAGCCAATGAATGATAAAACGTGCTCATAAAGGTTTGGGTACCAGAATAAATGAAAGACTTTGCAGATATGACAATATGTGGAATTGATAGCACACAACAAATAAGTACACAATCTTATGCTACATAGAGGGTGAGTGTGATGAGGGTGTCTATATGTTAAAAGTTGTGCTAAAATTATACAACAACAAAAATAAACTAAAATTGCTTAAAAGTTTATAATAACTACAATAGTGTTCATTAATGAAAGTTTAAAAGAACAAAATTTTGAAACACAAAAATATCATATTTTAAGAGCATAAAGTCAAACACTATATTCAACTTTATGAACGTGTGGGTTTACAAAGAGATCGATATACTTCGTAAACCCGATAAGTTATAGTCATTATACAAATGGCAATAGTAGTTGTAAGTTATTTTGACTGAGGACCTATAGATATACATTACCCAATTATGTAGACTAATAGAAAGATAGAATAACCAAAACTAAAAAGAATTTTTTAATAATCCTACAACTATTTTTATGAAGTGTATAATGGGTATTTAGTAACCCCAACAAAGTATGTGCTTCAAATATTTACCCTCTTGTTTACTAGGTTATTTAGAGTGTGTGTGTGTGTAAGTATGTGTGTGTGTGTGTGTGTGTGTATGTGTGTGTGTGTGTGTTAGGGTATGTAGATAATGTTAAGTATAACAATGCTTATAACATGTATCTTACAAAACAAGTATTAGAGCAAGCAATAGTGTTAAAATCTAATTTTAGTCGGGAAGCTACTCTATAATTCACTTTGTCTGTCCGTCCGTAACGCTATAGGATTTTCTCGGATTCTATAGAATAGACAGCTGAAATATTTTTTGAAAATTTCTTGTACAAATAAGCATCCAGTATGTAATTCATATGATCTGTCAGTTTGTCGGTTATGCTCCACATTCATTTCAGAGGTTCACAAACTAATGGTAAATTCCTGTGCACGTATATTCTTGAATTGGCCCTCTAATTATCTGCCTGTATTTCACCTAATTGTACGCCAAGACTAATTATCATGTAAATAAATTAGCCAAAGATAATTATAATTACTGAACTGCACATTCTTTTTATTAATAAACTTTTTATGTTCGTCTCTATGCACTTGATATATAACCAAAATTTATGAAAAATATAATGAGTGGATTATTTTGTTACAAGTACTTGTACAATTTTTATAAGAACAACAAATACCTAAGCATAAAAAATTGAAGGGCTCCAAATGAGGATTCATAAAAAGTGAACAGAAAAAATTTAATATCACTAATTCTATTTTCCATTTTCGATATGGATAAATGTATGAAAAACAAAAGAGAAGGTTAAATAGAATATCCAATTATATCTTTTAACACAGCCATAGATAAAAAGGCATAACAAATTAAAATGTAAAAGATATTAAATTGAAAGTAAAAAAATAAAAGATGATAAAAACCACAAAGGAAGGGGACATTGGGCTGTTTATTACACGAGTCTCCTAAGTTTTTAATAACGTTTTCTTGTTCGTTGGCTTGGCTACTTTGGGGACTTTTAATTGGTTGATTCATTAAGTTGTGTGTCCAAACGTTTCAACCAATAATTGTAATCTACAGAAAGGGGAATTTTGTGCATCATCATTGGGAATGAACATCAATTTATCCGCCATTGTCATATCTTGGTTAAAAATACTTACTTGAGTTGTGAATGTAGTTTTCCAGCCTTGTTGATAAAATCCTCGTAGTGGGGTACACCAGCCTAAAACAAATAAAATTGATTAAAATCTCTTAATTACTTAGCATAGTTAATATTTTCAAGTTAAAAGCTTGTTGTTTTTTTTAATTGCAAAAATGGTTGTTTTTTGAGTTGCAAATATGGTTATTATTTTATAGAATTGAGAAGGCTTAAATAAAGCAAAATATATATTGTAATGGAGAAGCCTGTTTATTTTTGTGTAGTCTAGCTCTTTACCACCGTATTTTTTGAGACAAAGTCAGCATAAAGAATACACTAGCTGATATGCCCCTAGAGAGGGGGAGAGGAGTCGACCATCCACTTTTTATTTTAGTTTTAAAAAGAAACAGAGAAGGCATTTTTTTGGGGAGGGAGGGGATTTTTTTCTCGTTGTTAAGGAAAACCATAAAGGTTCAGTGGTGACACAGATAATTTTACTTTTTAGAACAAATGTCTAGAAGAAAAGATTATTTTCCCCACACTGAAAATAAAGCTTTTCCCCCCTATTTAAATCCCCATAAGTTATGATATCAATTTTCGATAATTGAATTTTAACAAATATTTTTCTCCAACTTTTGTTATATAGATTCTATAAGAAGATTTATTATATTATTTTATGTAAAATTATGATTTATTATAATACATGAAGTGCAATAATAATTGATTTTTATAAAACGGCAATGCCTCTAAAAACAAGAAAAATGTCCGTTTGGAACCGTAACACTAGCCAGCTAACAATAAAAAATAACAATAAGGTATTATACAGTAAAACTATTCTTTTTGTCAAAATTAAATATCCTAGATTAATAGGCATTAAATTGTCAATAAATAAATAAATATGACATTATTGTAAGAAAAGCTTATGCAATTTTCTGCGGTGAATATCATTAAATCTTAAATATATTTTAACAAAAAAAGAGTAAAATATGTAACTTACTCTAACGGATAAAGAGAAAACGTACTGATATTCTAGCTATAGAGTAGCTATGCAACAAACAAGATAATTGACTTTTTACTCAGGGATCCTAAGGGATAAGACAATCGAGGAAAAAGTAATGTACACCAATAATTATAATAATAGTTATTTCTCGCATCGTATTATAAACGGCTTTCCGCGGATATAGAATGTACAATTATAAGATTAAAATTAGTTTTTTTAGCCCCGAGGTGCCGAAGGCACCGGCTAAAAAACTGGTTTTAATCTTGTGATTGTACATTTTATATTCGTAGAAAGCTAGATATAATACGATGCTAGACATAGTTTTTTCGTATGGATGAGAACCGGGTCCTATCCACCGGATTCGAATGAATACGAGAAATAAATTTACAAATTCTGTGGATAAAAATAATTCTTAAAAAAGTTTGGCCAGTATAATTTACAGTCTATTGCCCAATCCTTCCCTGCTCTAAACTAGGTCAGAGGCAATTTAAAGCAATCATTATGTTTGGATCTGCAATTATTTTTTCTTTCCATCCATTTACCGTTGTTTCTATACAGTCAATATCAGGGAGGGATAGGACATTGGGCTGTTTATTATACCAGTACCCAAAGCTTTATATCAGCATTTTCTTATTCGCTGGCTTAACAGACTTAAGTACTTTTAATGAATTTTAATTGGTTGTTTCATTTAGTTGAATGTCAAAACGTTTTAACCACTAATTGTAATCTACAGAAGGGTTATTATGTGAATCATCGTTGTGGATGTACATCAATTTATTGTCTTATCCCTTTAGATCCCTGATAGTCAATATAGAGTAATTTAATGATGTAACAATTCACGATTTCTCAGTTTGATGCATTTTATCTATCCTAACAAGGATAATTATGGCCATTATGAGCGCAGCAATAACATGCTAATAAAATGTAAAAAGTTTCTAACTAATATATAAAAGCAGAGCTTATAGAATGGATAGACAAAAAGAAGTTTATTTAATAAATTTTCTAATTGGTAGGTAATAATAGAAGAATTTAGGAATAAAATAAAATTCAATAATTTTTGTAAAAAATAATATGCAAGACTTTTTGTGAGATTTTTGTACACCTAATTAAAACTTGTACACATCGAAATTATATAAATAGGTATTTATTTTTGTTTTTCATAAAATTTTCTGCTTTGCTGACCCGGTGTGTCTAAAATTAATTGCATACATCAAAAACATCCACTTACACCAAACTAATTTTTAGTGCCCTGCAGCCGCAAAAGTTTGAATTTTGCAGTTGTAATTTTCAATGAATTAACTACCTGCCTCTTAAATAGACGGCTGCCGATCCCTGTTAATTTTTCACCCCCCTCATATATGCTACAAACTTTTAATTAGCAAACTTTTTTACTAATCATATTTACTTTTTTAAAAATGCTAATTACATTTACACTTTTAGCTAACTTAATTATTTTTATATACTATTTAATAAGAACACCTAGCAATTTTGTAATGTGATTAATAGGCTATGAAACTGGAATAAATGTTAATAATGCATCAAATTTATAATTACTGATTGCCCTTTTTAATAGGGGAGCTACATACATCCCAAATGATGATACACAAAACTACCCCTTCTGTAGATTACAATTAGTGGCAGAAACGTTTGGACACTCAACTTAATGAACCAACCTATCAAAATTTATTTAAAGTTCCTAAAGTTGTTAGGCCAACGAATCAGAAAACGTTAATATAAAACTTTGGGGACTAGTGTAATAAACAGCTTGAAGCCCCCTCCCTCCCTGCATATGTAATATGTATCCTTGTTGAACACATGACTAAATATTTTTTCCCATTAGTTGCAATTAATTTTTGCAGTTTTGGATTTTTCATATTTGGATATTTTAAGATTATGAAAGATTGAAAATTAAACTGTTTTGCAAAATAAGTCACATTTATATTTCAAATTTTGTGTGAAAAATTTTGAACTATATATCGCATCGTATTAAAGACAGCTATCCGATGATATAAAAATGAAAAATTGTAAGATTCAAACCAGTTTTGTAAGCCCCAAGAGGCCGAAGGCCTGGGTTAACATAACAAGTATTAGGTAATTTTATGATTTTTATTTTTATATTCGTGGAAAAATGCCTGTAATACGAAGCTATACATGATTTTCAGTACGAATGAAAACCGGTTCTAATCCAGCAGATATTGATCGGTTTCGAAGACATACTGGAAATAAATTATTGCATTATTTTTTTAAAAAAAGATTGATAAAGCTTATGCAGTTCTTAACAAGCAAAACAAGGACACATTTATTGTTGCCAGTATTATCAAATTACTCGCATTTTTAGACCATATATATTTAAATTCAATTTTATGCAAAGGGAGGGATATACTAAATAGGGCGTAAAAACAGACAATAAAACTGCTGTTTTGCATATTAATAATTCTAGCAGCTTAGCCTCTATCCTTAGGGCCTTTGCTATTGGAAAAATTTTTTTAACTCTATTGAAAACATACACCCCTGAAAGATGGAAATCTAACCCAAAGTACAAACGAAAAGCTTGTTTAGCTATCAAAACAGTTTAAGGCAGGAAATGAAAGGATTTTGATAGGAAAGGTCATAATCATGTTTATTTTCTTAACATTTTACATTCAATTTGAATAAAACACTTTGCATAAATAAAAGTAATATTCATGGAGATTTTTTCTATAATCTTACATTAAATACCTACTGGTCCTGTGGTGGTTTTAGGCTATTTTCTTAAGGGGTGGGACAACCCCAACCCCCCCAAAAACCAAAAAACTCCCCCCCCCCCATTTTTTTTTTTTTGAAGATTTCATTGGTCCTTTTTTTGCTGAAGATTTTCTTGGTCCTTTTACAAATTTCGCCAAAAAATTTTTTTTGATCACGTCTTAGGGCACAGCCCCTAGAGGCTAGGGGCGAAGCCGCTAGTTTACTATAAGACAAATAAAGTAATTAATTTTTCTTTGAACATTAAAAAAATGTATTTGTCTTATTTGTAAGATATTTTTTATGGATCTTGTTATTCTTGTTGTGTATCCATTTTTGAATGCATTGAGTAAATGTGGTATAAATTATATGTTATTATTATGCATAATATTAATAACGCACACTTGAGCATAATTATTTATGCAATAATATATTACATTTTCATATTTTCTTTCTTTCAAAGGAAGGGGAAGGATAATTATTCTTTTGCATTTATTACACTCAATATATTCAAGTTATTTTGGTAGAAATATTAGATTAAAATCTTGAAACTATTTAGTTTTGTTGAGGGATAACATAATATCCTTAGCAAAGAAGCTAGAAATGTTGTATAAGTCTTTATAAAAACATTAAAAAAATATAATTTCTATATTTTCATTATTATATTTTTCTATTGCAGGGGCTATTCATATAAATATCTCTTAATCTAAAATTACAAACGGGTGAGAAAAACTGAAAAAGAAGGGGATTATTGCAGGGATGTAAAGGGATAAGACAACGGCCGGTAAGTGATGTATATCTTAAATGATGATATATATAATTACAATTAGTGGTTGAAATGTTTGGATAATTAACTAAATGAACCTACCAATCAAAATTCAATTGAAGTTTCCAAAGTTGCTAAGCCAACGAACAGGAAAACATTATTTTAAACCTTTGGGGACTAGAGTAATAAACAGCCCAATGTCAATGTCCCCTCCCTACCTGGGTTTATTGCAACTATAAAGGATATTCAAAAGAAAATATTTCCTTTCTTTATTGAATAAATAACTTATTTTATCATACACATAGTTACCAGAATATATTTAAAACCACTGAACCGAAAGGTTCACATTTACCAGGAGAGCTTTGATTTGGCACCAAATTTTCGCCTACTTTAATAAAATGTTCCTTCCAGCTGGCTAATATAACGATAATCCCCAATCCACCCATCATACCCCATACCCTTTCCTTAAACTAGAGAAAAGTACTTACCAATAAATAGGGACTAAAGTAACAACCTAAATTGAAGACAAAATTTTCCCCGTAATATCCACGTATATTATATCCATAACTACAAGATAAATAATAGGTTATTTACATTTTCTAATCTCATTTCTTTCCTTTACTGCTAATAAAATAATTTTATTTCTATGTGTGAAAGGTGAACGAACGATGCTAATGTAAACCAGACATCTTAAGGGATAAGACAATGGCCAAAAAATTCATAAACATCCTAAATGATCATAAACAAAATTACCCATTCTGTTAGTGATAGAAACGTTTGCACACTCAACTTAATAAACCAACCAATTATAATACAAGAAAGAGTCCCAAAAGTTTTTAAGCCAACGAATAGGAAAACTTTATTATAAAACTTAGGGGACTAGTGTGTAGCCCAATGTTCCTTCCCTCCCTGAATATAAACATTATAAAGAAAAAGGGAAATTTCCGTATGTCCTGAAAAATCTAGCTGATAATTGTATTTTTCTTCACAACAAGCTTGGGTATGAAATTGCAAAAGCAGTTATTGCAAATAAAGTTTTAGAATAAAAAAAATACCCTATTTCAAAAACAAATACAGTATACCTATACAAAAATTTAATTCATATATAAAAAAGTTCCATTCAATATAATATTATATTCAATAAGTATTAAATAAAAACAAAAGCTTTTCTAAATATATTGATTAATTTTTAAAGAAAAGATTATTAACATTTTCTTTTTTAAAAACACACTTTTCAAAGTATAGGTACTTGTTCCCCCCCCCCCCCCCAAAAAAAAAAGATCATTTACATTTTTGCTAATTCAAATTTTTCACAACAAATGTATTGTTTTAAAATAAGTAGGTAGGTAGATTATTTTATTTTAATATTTTTAAACAATGTTTTATTATATGTTAATTTTCACCTTAATATTTATAGACGTCTTAAAAACCACCAAATGCAGTATGTACTATATGATGTAGTTATTGGATGTGAATAATATGGCAAATTATGATAATAAATTGACTATTGATGACTTACATGTAATTATTATGATAATTTTATAATCACATAATTTAAATATAATCTTTACTTACTTAATTAAGCTGTTCGATATGAATATTTGAGAATAATACATTTTGAAGTTGATTGGTTGGTTCATACTATTAGAGTAAAAAAAATCATACTAACAATCTCAATCTACAGAAGGGGTTAATTTTGTTTATCATAATTGGTTGTATACAACAATTTTTCGTGCAAGGTCTTAACCCATAAGATCCATTAGATAGTAGAGTTTATCTTGAGGTAAAAATCCCTCCCATCCATCAAAATGTAATTGGTCGGGACTTTGGAAACTCACATAAAGACAGACTAACATCTCATTACTCTAACAAAGAAGACCCAAACTAATGAATAATTGATCCCCATTGAAATCCTAATCTAAGTTTGAACATATTAAATGAAAGGATTAAATTACAAATTACTGATTTCAAGGGATTTTAAGGGATAAGACAATGGAAATTAAGTTAATGTACATACCCAATTACGATACATAATTTGATCCTTCTGTAAACGTTGGACAATGCTATTTTGAGCCAACCAAATAAGATTTTTAAAAATATCAACTAGTTTTTAAGTCAATGATAAGAGAATGGGTTTATAAAACTTTGGGTACCAGTATAATTTACAGTCCAATGTCCCTCCCAACTTGCTGATAACAAGCTTAATTTCAAGAGTGAAGGTGTGCACGTAATTTAAACCAAGGACAATGTTCTCCATATTAAGATCTTTAAAAAGGCAAATGAAGTTTTATACAGCAAAAATATATAGAAAAGGGTATTTTGTGTAAGGAAACAAAGAAATAACTGCGTAGACAAAAATATATTTAACGGACGACGGACATATTATATGTAGAATATAGAGTAGCTACGCTACTAATAATAAAGCATATGTTATGTAAGTATGCTTTATGTATCTATATTGTTTTAGTAATACTCAATTTAATATTTCACCTGTTCCAAATATGTTAGGATTTTACATTGAACGCATTAAATGTGTTGTTCTAAAATAGATGTAGTATATTTAGGTTTTAACATGGACATCATTTATTGGCCAGTTTGTTTATCCAGTAGAGGAGAGGGGTTTGATTAAAGGGGGGATTATTTTAGCCATCTACAAGTTTCATGTTATCAGAGTACATGATAATCTGGTGTATGATCAGCTACAAGTTTCACTTTAGTAGAGTACACGATAATCTGGTGTAAGATTCAAGTAATAATAAATCCATTTGTTTAAAAAAAATTCTCTCCTCTAGGTATTTTCATTCTTCTAGCTTTGGATAATATTTTTGGTGGTATATCTGTTTTTTTTTAATTCAGGGTTATTTTTGACTAGGGGTTAGTCTTAGGAAACACCCACACAGACACACAACTACTTAGGTACATATGTTAGAAAGCTACTTATGTAATAAACAGAAAATAAATAACAATTTTTTGTTGAGAAAGAGTCCAAAGACCTATGCATGAAGACTTTATGAGAATTTTTAAATATGATATAACCTACATTTTCTCCCCCTTTTAAAGTTTTATATTCTAGTTCTCATCATATCAAATATCAAACACATTAGGTTACAACTGGTCATCATACTTTTTTTATATACAGGGAAAACTGTTATGAAAACACTTATGAAGGGGGTAAATCACCTAATGTAAAACTGTTTTGCCTAGATTTCATACAATTATACTATTTCTTTTTTGATAACTAGCAGCTGCGCTCCCAGCAACTAAGTAATGAGGGCAGTAAAAGACTTATATTTATAAACTTAAGAGCCTGTAACCTCACTTCACTTTCAAAGCTTTCCTTAAATGGAAAACTCTATCTGACCAGTTGTTATTTACTCTAAATTTTTTTGTGAAATATTATTTTTGTCCTTAACAATCTGTTTGATACCATAGTGAGTTGTAGAAAGTGAGAACAGCAAGTTTTATAGCTGAAGCTGAATATTTACTACACAGACTTCACAGTGGTACACATTTTTTTTTACTTGGTATACCATAATTCTCATATAAAAGTAACAGGAAGTTTGTAGATTAGGATCTCGCTAACCACTAGGCCGATATGCTTTTACTTTAAAAGAAGCTTCTTATAGGTCCAAGTAAATTGCATAAATATCTTGAGAAATTACTGAAAAAACTGTGTACTAAAATAGGCGGTTTCAAGCACAGAAACACCCCCCCCCCCCCCATTTTATTAAATTTCAATAATGGGGAGGGGTAGGTATATTGTATTATGATATTATAATTTCTTGTTCGTTAAAATTTTGCACATTTATTAATGTTTTATAGCATATTATGCTAGCTTTGCTTTAACCCTAAACTAATCACATACATCTGGTAGAAATTCTTTACTTCCTACAAATCAGTTTTATTACTTTTTCTAGCTTATTGGTGGCTGCACCCCATAACTCTAGGGCATCTTATTTGAAACAATAATATTTTTTGTTTCTATATTTCTAGAAAGGAACTTTTTTGGAAGCGATTTTTAATCCACACCCTCTAAATATAGTCTGAACTCTTACACAGATCAGCACGAAGCTTCCTATAAATTAATGACTAAACAGTCTAGTATGTTTTGGCATAAATGAAAATCCTGTTACTTTATGATTCACTAGCAGCTGTGCCCCTGGCATCTAGGTAATGGCAGAAAAATTGCCCAAAACTATTTAAGACTGAAACTTTTAATTTAAATAGCCTAAAACCATCCCTATACCTTTTGGGAACTTTCAAAAAATATATAACTCAATCGGTTTTGTAGTTGAAGAAACAATCATATAATAGGAATAATCTTGAAAACATATAACATTTTCTCAGGACAATACAATATGAAAGCAAAAACCTTCAAAAGAAATAATATCAAACGCCTAGAAAATGGTTTGGCAAAAACAATTCTGCCAAAATAAAATCCCCTTAATTTTTTCTAAGAAATTATTCTACAATTTCTGAAAGAAAAGGGAATTATTTCCAAATATTTTTATACAAAAACAGTCAGTATATAAATACAAAGAAAGAAAATATGGAGTCCAAATATTAAAATTCTGAATAATTTTGTGTATATTTTGATTCATCAGAAAAATGGTCTAATTTAAGTTTGTGTTACCCACTGGACATAATAATTGTCCAATTTCTAACACGATTGCGTGATTTTACTATTACAATATCTTTATATCTAGAGCAGGGAGGGAGGGGACATTGTACTGTAAATTACACTGGTACCCAAAGTTTTTTAAGTTTGAACTTTGAGATTGATTGGTTTCAAACTAGTAGTGTCCAAACTGTTCAACAATTAATTTTACTCTACAGGAAGGTTAATTTTGTTTATCATCATTGGGGATACATATAAATTCATCATCAACTGTCTTATCCCTTAAGATCCCTGATCTAGACAATGTTATCAAAAATATAACCATTTAAAAATGGGCATTTAAATAAAATTTCTCCATTTATGGAACTTATTTTAGCAAAATCAAACAGCTTATGGCCATATATGGTAAATTGGAATAACATGATATTTCAGAGATAATGTTTACCAATTTTAAACAGGAGTCACAATTATGTAAATTTTAATCTGAGACTTAAAAATTTATCCAGGAAGGAAGGGAAAACTTGATTGAATCATTCGTTGGCTTAAAAATTTTGGGGTCTAGCAGTATCAAAACTTTTCCACCAATAATTTCGGTGTAATAATAATTTTGTTATTGTACATCAATTCATTGTCTCTGACATATCTAATTCTGGATTTATCAAATTTAAGCTGAATTTAAATTTAATATCAGCTTTTAATAATCAAGAAGACTTTCAATAAATAGTAATTTGATCAAACAACTTTTAAATGAATGTAGACTTTTCTTCTAGCTTTGATTCTTAACTCACCTAAAATATAAAACGTAATGAGAAACACTAGAGACACAAAATAATTTTTAATAGTTTCAACTAGTTTTCTTACTCTCGAAGAAACTTTTATATTCTATAGCTTATTCTTTGACGGATTACTTCGCCCCTTGCTACAAATATTTTTTCATGAAAGCAAAAGAGAGGGGGTAATTTTAGTTTTAAAATCTAAATATTTAAAGATTTTAACAGCTTCTATCGCAATTGCCATGCAAAGTCATAATACTAAAAAATATTTCAGATATTTCCATAGGAACATATATACAGAAAGAGGTGGAACTACAACTCTTTCAACAAATAGACTAAAACCTGCCCATGATCAATAAAAAGCTTCTCATAATATATATTATACATAATCATATTAAAAACCTTCTTGTATAAAATAAAATGTAGGTCTTATTAATTCTTTACGTTGAAGAAAAAAATAATTAGGGTTGTCGAGATGTGAATGGGGGTCAAAGTAATCATATAAGGGCGTGCAAAGAGATTTTACAATATTGTGAAGAAGGAAGAAGGGAACTTTGGATTGTAATTTTATACTGGTCCCCAAAGTTTTTATAAATAAATTCACTTATTATTTAAAATTTTGGGGACTTAGGTAGGTCTTGATTAATTGGTAGAAACTAACAGTAATAAAACTTTTCTATAGAAGGAGTATTTTTTGGGTGCACATTAATTTTTCATCCATTGTCCAATCCCCTCAGATCCCTGGAATATATGCAATTTAGTCTGGGGAAGAATAGAATTAATTCTATTTACACTTCCATTGCTCCTACATTTAGACTTGGCACAAAATCCTATATATTTCTCAAACAGATCTAACAAGAATCCACAATTTCAGTAAAAACTCAAATTTATAGGATGAATTAATCGGTCGACAAGTTTGCACAATTTAATTCCTCTAATTTGATTAAAGTTCCTGAAAGTTTTAAGTCATCTATTGAGAGACCGTGTTTATAAAACTTTGGGGACCAGCATATGTAAGTAAAATGTACCCTGCCTTTCTGAGGGGAAATGTATTGTTAACTTCCAAAATAAGTGATTCTACCTTTATTTTCCTTTGGTAACAAAGTAAGAATAGAGTGTATTAAAATTATATAAAAAAATAGCAAATCTTTCTTTTAATTCTTTATATTTTTCATGCTAATTAACAATTCAATAAAATATTTGCTTTTTTATAAATATTTATTTATCATTATAGTCAGCTTTCCACGGATAGTAAAAGAATTATTTTATTAGTAGTGGAAAATGTCTATAATAAGAAACGATACATGATTTTCAGTATGGCTAAGAACCCGCTATAATACAGCGGATATTAAATGGTTTAAAGCCATACTGGAAAATATAAATCTGAAATTTAGCTGTAAAGTATCCTAACCCAAAAGTCTGAAAGGAAAACCATTTATTTTTGTTACTTCTAGTCTCCACCTTTTAACATCTTTACCAATTTTAAATTCAATTTTCACTAGCAACCAACTATTTCATGTTTTAGTATTTAAATAAAAATTTTTAGTTTTCTTATGCAAAGAGATGGAAGCTGTTTATTAGACCTATTAAAAATTACGCCATACAATAAAAATGACCAATAATAGGCCAGACTAAATTACCAATGGCAGGCCAGCATACATTTTAATTGACTATTTGTATTCTTATATCAAAAGGATAATTTAACTTTAATTTGCTGGAAAGGTATCCTATTTTATAAATCCCTTTAAGCGAGAGGACATAGAGTAGTTGATTTTACTGGGCCCTAGAAATTCTTTCATTTGCTTAAAAACTTTGAGGCTTTGATTAATATAGATTGGATTGTACAAGCTAGCATTTTACACACTTTTCCACCAATAATTAAAATCTGCAAAAAATAAAAAATATTAGGGGTGTACAATAATTTATTTTTCATACTTATACCTGAAGATCACTAATTTATATTTGGAGAAATTAATTCTCTTTCATGAAATTAAATAAATAAAAATAGTAAAATAAATTGAATTAGTTTTAAAAACCTATTCAACAAATGTACAACAGTATATAAGAATTTATAAAGAAACATTGTGTTCTATAGTTATAAACATTAAGATGGTTCCAGGGTTTTTATATTATGTGGCATCACAGTAAAGTTAGACCTATGTGTGTATTGAAATACAAATATTTTATAACTTTAGAACCCAGCTTTAAGTAAGAAGGGAAAAAGTTGAAAAATGGAAAAATACTTCTACGCCAGAAATTAACTTATTAAAAAGTTAATATTTGTTTTAGATTGTTAATAACAGGCAATTTCTTCATTTTTTTCACAAAATAAACAAAATTTTGTAACCAAATAATGGCGTTTAATTGCTTTAGGTAGCGCAAACACGATTTTTTAAGAAGACCAAAAAATCAAAAACATATTGGTATTTTAAACTAAAGGAAATGTTTTATGCAGGGAAAAGACAGTGGCTAATAAATTGATGTACATTCCCAATGATGATAAACAAAATTACACCTTTTGTATATTACAATTAGTGGTTGAAACATTTGAACCAACCAATCAAAAATCATTAATAGTCCCCAAAGATTAAAGCCAACAAATAATAAAACTTTGGGGACTAGTGTAATAAACAGTTCAACATACTGGCACGCTCTAATCCTAGAGTAGATAGGCAACCAAAATATAATAAAGGCATAAATATTGTAACACTCGTATAGGAAGAGAGAAAATTATAAATTAGATTTCACGGCTGATCAATTTCTTCAATCATATATGATTCAACACAATTCAAAAAAAACACCGGGAAAATTCAGGGAGGGAGGGGACAGTGGACTATTTATTACACTAGTCCCCAAAATCTTATTCATTAGCTTAACAACTTTGGGACTTTCATTGAATTTTGATTGGTTGGTCCATTAAGTTGTTTGTCCAAACGTTTCAACCACTAATTGAAATCAACAGAAGGTGCACTTTTGTTAATTATCATTGGGGATGTACAATGTACATCAATTTGTCGACCATTGTCTTATCCCTTTAGATCCCCGGTTAGATGTTAACATTTTTAACAGCGAAGCTACTCTATAACTATACAATTATCACAATGTCAAAATATATTGGACAAAAACTTAAATTATTTGATTTATTTACAATAACTGCCAAAATTTCACATCAGATTATCATATCTTCACTGCTTAAGGAAATATGAAAGATAAATTTTATCTTATTTATCAATATCAGAATGGATGGGAGTTTTACTTTATCAAATTTTCTAATCCTTTTCTGGTTTTGAAATTGTATCATTTCCTATATCGCCCCTCCCCCCATCCCCTGATTTTCTATGGAAAGGGGAAACTAGGGTGCGTTTGTGTGAGTATAGGTGCACTATATACCAGGGATCTAAAGGGATAAGACAATGGCCGACAAATTGATGTACATCCCCAATGATAAAACACAAAATTACCCCTGCTTTAGACTAAAATTAGTGGTTGAACTAACCAATCACAAAACAATGTAAGTCCCCAAAGTTGTTGAGCCAAGAAATAAGAAAACGTTAGTATTAAAATTTGGTGTTTATAAAAACCCACAAAATCATAAACTTCATTAAGATCAAAGTAACAATTATGTTTCTTCAAATAAAAGAATATTATAATGTCCCAATGCAACTAAGAATATATTATATATACATATATATATATCAACTGAATTAAATTTAATATAAATTTATCATCCATTATCCTATCCCTGGAGAGTATGAATGCATACAACTCTTCAAGCTCCGATTAGCAAATCAAGGGTCCATAACCTCAACTCTTCCAATTTCAAAAACAAGAATAATAATGTTATTGAGTATAGTGGAAACAACAAGTTAAAGGATGAAAAAAGAAGGGCAAACTGTAACTCAGTAGTGAGATGAGAAAATGCAATATGCGCAGAGGAAATACTGTAATGTATAGACTGCATAGAAACTGTACAACTATATTGTTTATACTGTTAACAATCTTCTAGTGACGGCAGGACGAACTTGTGGTTAAGCTGAATGACAAACAAACATTATACAGTGAGTAGCTCTGCTACTAGCTAACAATTACATAATTAAATCAGTCAAAGAGTAAATTTCACTTTAATTCTCTTTAAATCAATAATATGTCTACTTTTTTAAAAATCTTTGACTAGCTAGCTTTTTTTAAAAACTATTTTTAAAAATTAAAAAAAAGGTCTCTCATTGATTTTCTTAAAATCTTTCTTTGGTGATTGGTCAGTACAAACTAGCAGTGTCCAAACTTTTCCACAAAATTATAATCTAGAGATGAGGTAATTTTGTTTATAATAATTTGGGGTTTACATAAATTTTTCATCCATTATTTTATCTCTTTACATCACAGGGTTGAATCTCTTAAAAAATTTAAAGATGTAGGTATACACAGAGAATATTCCATTTTTCCCTATGCACAATGCCGTGCTTGTTAGTATATAAATAAGCCATTATGTTACAACAAGGTCTGCCTTATTAAGCCTTATGCAAATATTTTAACTATTCATAATTACCTTTAAAAATGATGAAGTGTAATGTATAAAAATAATGACTTAATTTACTCATTTTGACTAGGTAACATTTTTAAAGGGGGAGGGGGAATTTTTAATTAAGATTTTCATATCTTTAGTAGCGCAGCCACTCTATAAACAAAGGTATTTGATGAACGAATTACAGATACTATATAATGATATCCTATACTTATAATAAAGTAATAGGATGTTTGTTTTTCTGTTATATAATATAGTTAAGTGCTTTTATCTTTAGATTAAAACATAGATAACTACTGAACCGATTGAGATGTCCATTTTAGAGAAGCTTCACATAGGTCCAGGATACTTTATATTTTTTTAGCCCAACCCTTTCCATCACAATACACAGCCCTAGATGTTAGGGGCGTAGCTACTAGAACTACAAATAAAGCAAAGATTTTTGTTTGATAATTATTATTACTTTGTTGGATTATTTATAATTAATATCATGTACATATACTGTAGGTATGTCTACAAAGTATTGGAAGGATTATGACGATATAAAAATCAATAACAGCTAGAAAGAAGGATATTGGAAGAGTTTTGGTTACAAGTTTCACTAAAATATAAACACACTCGCTATATTCATGCTCTAAGGTCAAAGCTAAGGTTAAATAGATTTCTTTTAACGCCAGGAATAGAGGAAAAGATAAATAAATAAGTAAGGCTTTCTAGGATTTTTCTAAAAAGTGGTAGAGATTAGTTACCATAGAAAAATTATTTTGCATTTCGTTTATGAGCTGGTAAAAAATTATAAATTGTAACACTTTATTTTGTTATGTAAAAAATTGTACAAAAAAACTTCAAGCATTTTTTGTGGTACAAGTTAGTTTTTTCTTTGCCTATCCCTAACATCCCAGTACCACACACTCACCCCTACCCCACCAATGAAATATATAGGCCCTCATTTGTGGTTTTGCAGCCTGCCTCCCCCCCCCCCCCCTCCAACCATCACACAACTATTTTTCTTCCTATTAAAGCCATCATAAAAAGATAGATATGGTTTCTTGGTTAGGAAATCTTTAAATTCAATCTGACAGCAAGAATACGCTAAGAAGAGAAAAAAGTCTAGAAAGGCAGGGATATAGGGATAGGACAATGGATGACAATTTGATTTCTGCAGAGTGTATTAGCAAAGAGAGATGTGACAATGGGATGTTTATTACACTAGTCCCAATAGTTTTAAATTAACGTTTTTTATTAGATGGCTTCCTTTAGTTGAGTGTTAAAACGCTTCAACAACTAATTTTAATCTACCGTCATTGGGAGTGTACATCAATTTATCGGCCATTGTCTTATCCCTTTAGATCCCTGGTGTAATAGGTTGGTATTTGTAATTTGAAAAAAAAAGTGAGAGAAAGATTGGGTTGTAGAATAAATTAACATCCATTGCCCGTTCCCTCACTAATCCAAAGAGAAAGAAAGGATTAGAAAAATTTCACAAAGCCTTTTAGAGAAACATCTTAGGAATTAATCTTAGCTTAGATTAACTTTCATTTATCATTCAACCCTAAAAAGATTTTATTAAATAAACAAGGATGGCAAAATTCATAAAAAATCTATGTTTATAAATAATCTTTTTTTCTCATAGTTTTTAACATAAACATAATTATCTTTAAAATTAGCTTATCAATGTTGATATGTCACTTTTAAACAAATGCAGTAATGTAATGGTCTATTTAATTTTATAACTATAATCTTCTGTAAAAGTACTGCATTATCCTATTCTATAAAGTAGTAAGGTTTTGTTGTCTATAGCGAAGGATCTCGCTAACTGCTAAACCGATTTGGTTATCCTTTACAATGTAGCTTCTCATATGTCCTAAGAAGGGTTATAACCAAACTGGAGAAAGGTTCTTTATTTTCTTTTTTAAAAACTCAAAATGAGGAGGGGGTCGATTCCTTCCAATTTACTTTAAGGGCCCCTGTAGAGGCCTCTAGGGGCGTAAGTACTAGTAATTAAATATTAATAAGTACATTAAAGTTACATTAACACCTTGATTGAAAAATCTCTTAGTTTATTGCATTTAATTAAATAAACCTTTTTACAAATACTATAAAAAAAAAATAAAAAAAAATTCCTGTGTGTACAAAATATGTACTGTATAAAATCGGATCCTTAATTAACATCCTATCGAAAATATGGTAGGGTTGAAAATAGCTACATAAACATATATTGCATGATAAGAATAATAAATACATTAATTAGATTATTGTAAAAAAAATCCCTTGTTTTGTAAAAGTAAAACCATACGGCAAACAAATCAAAGGAAATTAGATATTTTCTAACCCCAATCAATAATTACAGTAAGGGTAACGAATGGATTACTGCTGCAAATTGGTAGAAATTAATACAGGAAAGGAATCAAAATTTGTCAATTCGAAACCTATCTTAAACGTTGTACAAAAGTTTATTTCAAAAGGAACCATTAACAAATCTCAGGGATAAGGGATAGGAAACCTGGCCATTAATTAGGTCCCGGCCTAGATTCTAAAGGGATATTGCAACTTTTATTAATTCCTAATTAAATGTCGTCCCTGGCGGACGCTCCCAAGTAGCTATCGCTCTAAACCAATGAGGATTTGCCTTTTTTGTATCAACCAATCACCAATTGGCGGATGGAGATATAACAAACCGCGGCAATTTAAAAGCAGACAATTCTAGAAAAAATAATGATTTGTCTGCTAATACAAAATAAATATAAATGGTGTTTAATCACATTAGCTTAATTATTAAATCTGCTCAGAATTAAACATTAAAAAAGGACCATAAAGAAAAAAACAAAATAAAGGGATTATTCTTTGGAAAGTGGGTAGCTACGAATTTTCATTTGGTAGTTTATAAATTAAATGTTGTATTTTGAATTTTAAAAATTTAATACTCTGTAATCAATTTGTGTATCTAACTGAGAGTAAAAAATGTGAATAACAACAAGTGTAGGGGTGAGAGAGAGCCCCACTTAACCAAACTTATATCCCCTCTGTATAAACCTTCTTAACCTGATAAGTGGTTTTTAATAAGGTTTAATAAAATGATTGCCTCAAACCAATATACAACTATAGTACAGTAGTTGTAACCTTATACAAATATTCCCTTTACATACTAGTTGTGTATTGTACACGGATACGGACATGTTTATTTAATAATTATGAACAGATCAGCCTTTGATTTCATCACGGAGTTGATCAAAATAATAATTAAGTATTAAAAACCAAGAAAAATATTTTGCTTGTTAAAACTACTTCCCTATTAATGGGGGAAAGACATGCTTTGAATGTGTCCAATGAAGTGCATATGTAAATACATTTGAAAGAGGTTCTTTGACAGGAGGCAAGCTAGATTTTCCTTTGGTGCAATATTCTAGTTCCAAGTAATATATAACAAAACTATATTTGTTTCTAAGAAAAGAATTCTCTATCCTGTTTAATATAGGGGTTGTATTTATTTATTTACTATATTCCCTTTTAAACGGATATTATTAAAAGGATATATACCTATAGGGTTGAAAGAGAAGTCAAGGGCATTGACATTACTAAGAAAAAAAACTTTCTTCTTGTACTTTATTAACGAAGGTACTCTATAACTCACTTTGTCCGTCTGTCTTAACCTCTGTAGAGCTATAATTTTCTAGGCTCACAGTAGATACAGCAAGCTGAAATATAATATGCAGATTCTTCTAAATGTTGAGCATCTTCTCGATAAAAAGGTTTATCTACCATATGTTTGTCTATAAATTTTATAATCGAAGGAGAATTGATTTATGTGCTTCGATCGTAATCCTTCCTTTTCAGAGAAGTTTCATACTGTTTTGGGAGAAGATAAGTTAAAACCCAAGAGAAATCACTCCATGAAGGTTCTAATATAAGTAATGGGGATACAGCTTATCTCCTATGAGACAGGAGATCTTAAAAGCTAAGGACGAAGCCATCTATATTTTCTTAATTGATTTACCCGCCCAATTAGCAAACAAACACACACAAATAGATCAACAGTAAACATATACATAACAGGGAGGTATGGGACATTGGGCTGTTTATTACACTAATCCTTAAAGTTTTTAATAAAGTTTTCTTATTCGTTACCTTAGAGACTTTTAATAGATTTTGATTGGATGGTTCATTAAGCTGAGTTTCCAAACGTTTGAACCACAAATTATAATCTACAAAAGGGGTAATTTTGTGCATCATCAATGAGGATGAACATGAATTTATCGGCCATTGTCTTATCCCTTTAGATCCCTGTATTCATAACCAAACAAAAACGAGGGGAAACTTTTTAGTCAACTTAATTAATAATTGAAGAGTCTTAACAAAATTCATCTAAAAATAAATTAATAAGTAAAAAAATATTTTCTAAATGAATATGGCTTCTTTTAGACATATCAAGTTTATTTTTTAATTAAATTTAGTAAGGGATTAAATAAAAAAAGGATTATTCGTCAGCCAATAATCGATTTCTTATTTCAATATAAATTTTAAAATGAACTAACAAAATTACATAACTCAATAAAAAAAATATGATAAACAATAGCCTTGATTTCAAATATGAATGCACAAGGATAAAAAAATTCATATGAAGTGCAGTTATAACATACTTAACAATAATCATAATCTTAAAAAGAATGATAAATCAGGCATAATGTAGTCAAACAAGGTATTAAACGGTGCTTGCCCTCAAAGTGTCGGTCGAGCACTCAAGACCCCTACTCTCTATTATATTTTTTTTAATAAAATGGAAATAAGGGGACAAGTTTTCTTTCTTATGTATGCCTAACCACTGCGGGGCTACCTAGTACCAAATATTATCTAAACTAACCTAACCTTATAGTAAACAAATAACAAAACTTTCCTTATCTTTAATTTATTTTAATGATGAAAGTACTTAAGTTCTAAGCAATTGCGGACCAACATAACTTATATAATTTTGAAATTGCTACGCTACAGAAAAATAGTATTTGCATTTAATTGTTACGTCTTATCGTTTTAACACATTTTTATCATTTAATGTGAAATCAAGCTTTAAGAAAAAAATTCAAAGTACACAACATTTGAAATGTAATTTGTTATGATCAAATATTAATTTTCTTATAGTAAGACCATATATAAAGTGTAATTGCCATATAATAATAATAATATAATATACTTTGTGAAATTACATTTCAAGCAAATGATTCAATGCGTAATTAAGTGTATCATTTCAGTAGGATACTTTCATATGGTGGTCAAACGTTGATGTAAAAGGATTTTTTTTTATATTAGCAAGAGACTAAAATTGTAGAAAGTTAAAATCTAGGTTCGTTTTATTACCCTAAGTTTTGTAGACACATTCTCTTATTTGTTACTTTAAAAACTAGATGGACTGGTTTGTCATCATTGGGGATATTTAACAAAAAATACATTTGCCCTATAATCAAACTTGCTATAGTCCCTTTGCTGATAATAACACTTTATAACGTGATATTTACGGAATCATGTATTACTCTTTGGTGAAAGAACGAACACCATTACATATGAGATAATATACTAAACACTGTGGCATAGAACAATTAAAATTGTTCAAAAAGCTGAGAAGTTAAAGTCAAATAAGAGGAAAACTTTTTTATGGTTAAGAAAAACATTCACCACAAGAAAAACTTATATGCCCTTATTTTTTTACAATAACAATCAATTATAATGGGTTAAAAAGTTTAAGACAAAAAAGATTTTCATCAGATTAAATATCTCTTACTGGACCATTGTGATTAAAATAATGATACTTGTAGCTTAGTTTAATGATTATTTGGTCAAATTGTACCGGTATATAACCACTAGAGTGAGATATATAAACCAGGGAGGAAGGGGACATTTTACTGGTTATTACACTAGTTTCCTAAGTATTAAAATAACGATTTCTTATTCGTTGGCTTCACAACCTTGAGGATTTAATTTAATTTAGATTGGTTTGTTCCGTGCTTAAAGATTTCAACCACCAATTGTAATCTACAAAAGGGGTAATTTTGTGTACCATCGTTGTGGATAATAAAAAATTATTTGCCATTGTGTTATCCCTTTAGATCCCTGATATAAACCACCATCATAACATGAAAATTCAAACACCTTGGAATTCACTAATTGTGACATTTTTCCCGCTATCGAGCAAATTAATTAACTCGAGTCTGTCTGTCCGTCCGACCAAGTACAATAAATTACTAGAAAAAATTGTATGTAATCATCTCAGTAGTTTTTTATTGTCTAATAACATAATAGACAAAAACCAATTTGGATTTCAAAAAAACCACTCAACAACCCATCCCATGATTCATTTACTTAATAAAATCACTGAGGCTATTAATAATAAGGAGTTTACCATTGGAATATTTTGTGATTTAACCAAAGCATTTGACATGGTTCCAATAAGATTGTTATTAAATAAATTAAGCAAAATAGGTATTAATGGAAACATTTTAACATGGTTCAAAAACTACTTGACTGAACGTCAACAATTTGTTCAAATAGGCCAAGACAAATCTTCCTTACTCATAGTTGATAGTGGTGTACCGCAAGGAAGTATTTTAGGCCCTATATTATTCTTGATCTTCTTTAATGATCTTCCAAGATCAACTTTACTATCTATGTTATTATTCTGTGATGACACAACTATTCTAGCTTCAGGAAAAAATCTTAATGATCTTGTCAATTTTGTAAATATTGAACTTCGAAAAATTTCTCAATGGTTTCGGGCTAATGGAATGTCTTTACATCCAGTTAAAACTAAATTTACTATTTTTCACACCCAAGGACAAAATATACCCTGGGATGATATCAACCTAGTTATAGATGAAAATGATCCTAATTGTTCAAATTACAATGATGCTCTAGTAAAAAAACTTGATTATGTTAATAATTCTAGTGAAATTCCTGCCATTAAATTTCTTGGTATTTACTTTGATCCTAATTTAAATTTTAAATATCACATTGAACAATTGAGTCTAAAGCTCTCAAAAGCATTATTTATTCTTAGAAGATCAAAAAATATACTTGATAAAACATCAATGATTTCTTTATATCACTCACTTTTTCATAGCCATCTTGTATATGGAATTCTCATTTATTCTACTGCTGCCTCTGCCAACTTAAAACCAATTATAACTAAGCAAAAGATGGCCATTAGATGTATCATGAACTCTAAGTATAATGCTCACACTTCTCCATTGTTTAAAAGACTAAATATTTTACCATTTGATTTGCTTGTCAAATATTTTCAATTACAATTTATGCATAATTATAAAATGAATAATTTACCAAGATCTTTTTTGAACACTTGGGAAACTAATGAAAAATTTAATGATAATTATCAATTAAGAAACAATCTTGATTTTAGAATTCCTAGATTTAGAATTGGGCTTTTAAAAAGATTGCCATACTGTAATTTTCCTATAATTTGGAATGATTTTGATTGCCAAATTATCAAAAATTTAGCCAGTAAAATTCAATTTAAAAATAAACTTAAAGCACATCTAATTAATTCTATTAATATTGAATGTTCAAGACTACTCTGCCCTGTATGCCATCTAAACCTTTAAAAATTTAATGTTTTTTTATTTTTTTCTTCATTTTTCAACTGAAAGGTTTTCAGTACTAAACTTTTTCTTTTTTTAAATACACAATTCAAGTGTATAAAGGGGGGAACTACAAAGCTGCACGCGGGAAAACGGGACCTGATATAAATGTACATATGTACATTTTTCTTGCTTCAGAAACTATAGAAGTTGCCTTTTTTTCAACAGCTAGAGACAACACCGCTCACGCGACATCTTAGCTGCCAATGTAACTGCAGAAGCAACACAAATATGAAACTCTATAATTATAAATATACTTATGCTTATTTTATCGTATATTATTTTATTGTCTTTTTTTTATATTGGAAAATAAATCTACTACTACTACTACTACTATATTTAGTGCCTTGCATATTGAGTGAATTATCGAAGCGAAGCTCTTATATAATAAGGGTTGATCCGTCAATACGTTACGTATAACTCCTATCTTTAACGTCTGCATTATTTAAATTAGTAATATGATTCCTATGACAAATATAAAGCGTAGCAACTCAGTTATTATTGCTAGTAAGTCCGTAGGTCTTTCAATGTTGTTACTACTGTATTTTTTATGAAAATCATTTATTTCAATTAATCTAAGGTTCTAAATGATATTATGAGAAATGACAAACTTATAAAACGCAACACAATTACTAATTAAAACAACTATAACCATAAAAGTGTCATTGTGTCTTTTTTCGGCATTGTTTATCAACACACAAAACGTTATAAAATTTCTTTTTTATTGTCCCTAATTTTATAGTAAGGGGGGGGGGGAAGTTTGTACACTTATAGGAAATGAAATTCAGTATCAAAGTTTGGGAGGGACGTGTGGGCTTGTTTTTAAAGTTATCAACCTAATTCTTTTTGTGAAATCTCTTATATGACTGGATGTACACGGAAAACTTTGAAAATTGAATTTTGGTACTTTCCTTCAAGAGGCTAGTGGAGCAAAAGACCCCCCAAAACACTAAAAATATGAGTTCTGAGCTTATTTTTAGAGATATCAACCTAATTTTTTAAATGAAAACTTTTTAAAAATAACTGAACTTAGTAACCATTACACATTTCATTTTGGGACTTTCCTTCTAGGGGCTTGTGGAGCAAGAGACCCCCCAAAACTAAGAGAAGGAGTTCTGAGCTTATTTTTGAAGATATCAACCTGATTTTTTTCAAAGAAAACTTTTTAAAAATAACTGAACTAAGTAACCATTACACATTTCATTTTGGGACTTTCCTTCTAGGGGCTTGTGGAGCAAGAGACCCCCCAAAACTAAGAACAGGAGTTCTGAGCTTATTTTTAGAGATATCAACCTGATTTTTTTCAATGAAAACTTTTTAAAAGTAACTTAACTTAGTAACCATTACACATTTCATTTTGGGACTTTCCTTCTAGAGTCTTTTGGAGCAAGAGATCCCTCAAAACTAAGAATAGGAGTTCTGATCTTATTTTGAAGATATCAACCTGATTTTTTTAAAGAAAACTTTTTAAAAATAACTGAACTAAGTAACCATTACACATTTCATTTTTGGACTTTCCTTCTAAGGGCCTTGTGGAGCAAATGACCCCCCAAAACTAAAAATAGAAGTTCTGAGCTTATTTTTGAAGATATCAACCTGATTTTTTTAAAGAAAACTTTTTAAAAATAACTGAACTAAGTGACCATAACACATTTCGTTTTTGGACTTTCCTTCTAACGGCTTGTGGAGCAAAAGACCCCCCAAAACTAAAAATAGGAGTTCTGAGCTTATTTTTAAAGATATCTTCCTGAATTTTTTAAAAGAAAACTTTTTAAAAATAACTGATCTAAGTGACCAGAACACATTTCATTTTGGGACTTTCCTTCTAAGGGCTTGTGGAGCAAAAGACCCCCCAAAACTAAAAATAGGAGTTTTAAGCTTATTTCTAAAGATATCAATCTGATTTTTTAAAGGAACTTTTTTAAAATAACCGAACTAAGTAACCTTTACAGATTTAATTTTGGGACTTTCTTTCTAGGGGCTAGTAAAGCAAAAGACCCCTGAAAACCATAAATATTAGTTCTGAGCTTATTTTTAAAGATATTAGGTAAGCTGATTTATTAAGGAAAACTTTTTTCATTTAACTGAACTACGTAGCCACAACAGATTTGCTAAAAATCATGTTGATATCTTTAAAAATAAGCTCAGAACTCATATTTTTAGTGTTTAGGGGGATCTTTTGTTCCACAAGCTGCTAGGAGGAAAGTCCCAAAATGAAATGTGTAATGGTTACTTAGTACGGTTCTGTCTAAAAAAGTTTTCTTAAAAAAATCAGGTTGACTAAGTAACCATTACACATTTCATTTTGGGTCTTTCCTACTGGGAGCTGGTTGGGCAAAAGACCTCCAAAACACTGAAAATATGAGTTCTGAGCTTATTTTTAAAGATATCAATAATGTAGTGGTAATCAAAAGTGTGTAATGGTTACTTAGTTCAGTTATTTTAAAAAGTTTTCTTATAAAAAATCAGGTTGATATCTTTAAAAAAAACTCAGAACTAATATTTTTAGTTTTGGGGAGTCTTTTGCTCCACAAGCCTCTGGAAGGAGCGTCCCAAAATGAAATGTGTAACAGTTAGGTACTTAGTTCAATTACATTTAAAAGTTTTCTTTGAAAAAATAAGGTTGATATCTATAAAAAAAAGCTCAGAACTCATATTTTCAGTGTTTTGGGGGGTCTCTTGCTCCACAATCCCCTAAAAAGAAAGTTCTAAAATGAAATGTGTTATGGTCACTTAGATCAGTTATTTTATAAAAGTTTTCTATAAAAAAAATAGGTTGATATCTTCAAAAATAAGCTCAGAACTCCTGTTCTTAGTTTTGGGGGGTCTCTTGCTCCACAAGCCCCTAGAATAAAAGTCCCAAAATGAAATGTGTAATGGTTACTTAGGTAGTTCAGTTATTTTTAAAAAGTTTTCTTTAAAAAAATCAGGTTGATATCTTCAAAAATAAGCTCAGAACTCCTGTTCTTAGTTTTGGGGGGTCTCTTGCTTCACAAGCCCCTAGAAGGAAAGTCCCAAAATGAAATGTGTAATAGTTACTTAGTTCAGTTATTTTAAAAAAGTTTTCTTTGCAAAAAAAAATCAGGTTGATATCTTCAAAAATAAGCTTAGAACTCCTTTTCTTAGTTTTTGGGGGTCTCTTGCTCCACAAGCCCCTAGAAGGAAAGTCCCAAAATGAAATGTGTAATGGTTACTAAGTTCAGTTATTTTTAAAAAGTTTTCTTTGAAAAAAATCAGGTTGATATCTCTAAAAATAAGCTCAGAACTCCTTTTCTTAGTTTTGGGGGGTCTCTTGCTCCACAAGCCCCAACAAAGAAAGTCCCAAAATGAAATGTGTAGTAGTTATTTAGTTCAGTTATTTTAAAAAAGTTTTCTTTGAAAAAAATCAGGTTGATATCTTCAAAAATAAGCTCAGAACTCCTGTTCTTAGTTTTGGGGGGTCTCTTGCTCCACAAGCCCCTACAAGGAAAGTCCCAAAATGAAATGTGTAATGGTTACTTAGTTCAGTTATTTTTAAAAAGTTTTCTTTGAAAAAAATCAGGTTGATATCTTCAAAAATAAGCTCAGAACTCCTTCTCTTAGTTTTGGGGGGTCTCTTGCTCCACAAGCCCCTAGAAGGAAAGTCCCAAAATGAAATGTGTAATGGTTACTAAGTTCAGTTATTTTTAAAAAGTTTTCATTTAAAAAATTAGGTTGATATCTCTAAAAATAAGCTCAGAACTCATATTTTTAGTGTTTTGGGGGGTCTTTTGCTCCACTAGCCTCTTGAAGGAAAGTACCAAAATTCAATTTTCAAAGTTTTCCGTGTACATCCAGTCATATAAGAGATTTCACAAAAAGAATTAGATTGATAACTTTAAAAACAAGCCCACACGTCCCTCCCAAACTTTGATACTGAATTTCATTTCCTATAAGTGTACAAACTTCCCCCCCCCCCCTTATCATAAATCAATTAGGTAGAAAAAGAAACTTTATCAATAGTAAAATGTATAGATAATTAATTCTAAAGATTTTGAAAATAGCTTTGTCAAGTAAGATATGGTTTTACTTTTAACATTGAGGGAGGGGTTGTTAAACTGAATATTATTTATTCGTTGGCTCTAAGGCCTTGATTTTATTTTGATTGGTTGATTCAAAACTTATAATATCCAAACTTTTCAACTGATAATTTTAATCTAAAGAAGGGATATTTTCCTAATCATCATTTGGAATGGTTTTAAGCCATTTACTATCCCCTTACCGAATGCCCATATAAAAAAGACTATAGAGGGTAGGGACGAAACTTATATTTTAAAAAATAAAACTAATTTTCTCAGAAATTTATTTTCTTTGAATTGTATAATTGAAAATAAGAATAGAGTAGAAGGATATTTCCTGTACTCACAAACCTATATTCTACACAATTTATTTTATTTTAATTAAATATTAAATAGAAAATTAGTTACGTCCTATAAACATGAGAAATATTGCCTAATAGGGCAGATTTCAAGACATGCATAGCAAATTTGAATGATTCATAATCTACGATAAAAAATATCCTTTATGGAAAAATGTTGTATAAAAACAATTAAAATCCCCATTACTTTAAATGGTTAGACCCTAAAAACAACCACCAATAAATCACAGTCCCTTTAAATCTACAACCACCCTCTGCAAAGGACTCACCCCCGTAAACACAGGGATCTAAAGGGATAAGACAATGACGGATAAATTGATGTTATACAAAATTACCCCTTCTGTTAATTACAATTAGTGGTTAAAACCTTTGGACACTCCCTTAACCAACTAATCAAAATTCGATAAAAGTCCCCAAGGTTTTTGACAATTAAGGAAACGTTACTATAAAACTTTGGAGACTAGTGTCATAAACAGCCCAATGCCCCCTCCCTCAATGCATTGTACGTGAAGGTGTGTGTGTGTGTGTTACTTTAAAGTTCCCATTTTTGGTGTTAAAGCATTAAACTAAAATGTACATTACAACCCTTTTTAAATTCTTACAACCACATTAAACAAAAACCGTGTGCCAGTTTTGTCAGCATTAAATCAGAGGACGAAAAATAAATTTTCAGGGATTTTACTGGTTTAACCCAGGGATATAAAGGGATAAGACAATGAAGTATATCCCTATTCATGAACATTTTACCCATTTTTGAAGATTAAATTATTGGTTGAAAAGTTACCTAAGAAATTGCTGGTTTAAACCAATTTTTCAAGATTTAATAAAAGCAACCAAAGCTTTTAGGCGAATAAATAAGAATGTGTTAAAAAATGAGCTTAATATACAGATGATATAAAAAGTCCTTGTATAAAAATAAATCCTTTTAAGAATACCATTTCATGAACAATGGCTAATTATAATTAGCAAAAAATACTTTTTATTATATTTGTAGGTCTTATCTTACTAAAATGTAAACTCAATTAAAAGATAAGATAAAGGCTGGAACAAAAACACCTTTAGAATACAAATAATCTTGATACATACACAAAGATAAAAATCTGGCCTAATGGAATACCATTAATTTATAAGGTGGTAAAAAAAGTTGTATATTTAGGTCTAAAATAAAGGTATTTCTAAATTAATCTAAAAATATAAGGACAGAAATTGCGAGGACAACTGTTTTGCCTCTGACTTTAAACCATTTAAAATTGGGTTAGAAATTGTAATGTCTAATATATTCTTGAAAAAAATAAGAATAATTAAACATCCCAAAAAAGTTTTGTCATTTAAAAAAAAATGGAGGTTAATTTTTTAGGCGCATTAATGGATATATTATTAATTGAATTTTACACCAAATTTTCATGTCCTCTGTTAAAGTGAAACTTGTAGCTGGCTATAATGACAATTCCCAATTTCCCATCCCCTCCAATCCTACTGGATTAACAAACTTACCAATAAATAATGTCCATGTTAGCAAATAAATTGACAACTATTTCCCCCCTGTCATAATATCCACGTATATTCTATATATCCACTGGCACATTTAAGTATCCGTTTATTCCTGGAGCCCCGCAAAAAAACTGGTTACGTCTTCTTACCTTCATGTCATTGACTACTTGTTGAAAGAGGCCCCCCAGCGCGGCACACTCCCTGAAATAAATAAATTTTTAAGTCTCTATACATAACTGTCAAAGTATGTTAAGTTGATGGTTTTAAATTTTTGCCCTCTAGGTCGGTGAGAGTAGATTTAACGCACATGGGATTTCACATATTCAACCGAATACCGAATAACAGTTTAATAGGTTAGCCTTGGTAAAAATAGGTATTATTGTTAGACTAATGCCTCCCGCAAGGGTTGAAAGTTTTTTTTTTTAAAGGGGTCGAGGGAAGATACAAAAATAGATTAAATCCATCTTAAGGCTTTAATATGAAAATGAAATAGCTTAAAACCAAAACATGACCTATCTAAACCTAAAAAAGAAAACCCAATCGGTTCAGTTTTTATTGAGATCTTAAACTTTTTCATTTAAATGATATTAGTGGTATCAAATCTAGAAAACATGCTGTAAAGAAATAACTAAAGAAATACATATTTAGTTAAACTACCTAGCTATCGCGAATAAAAACATTACTTTCAATAAATATACTTTGGGGAATAGATATTATCAATCAAAACTAGGACTTTTAAAATCTTTTTTCTCCTCCTTTACAACTTAGCCCCACCCTACATCTTTTCAAATACGGAACGAAGGGGGTCATACAAAAATATAACATTTTTTAACTAAGGGGGGGGGGGTGTTCTAATTTAACAAAATCTAAAAAGCAATGGAACTCTGTAAAAAAAATGTTTCAGAACTGCGATTTAGCATTGCAGTAGCTTTAAAGTATTAAATTAAACTGCACAGCTAACGATTTTTTATCAACAAGCGGCCTATACTTTATTTGTTTTCGATCAGCCGCAGAATCTAAGCGGTCACATCCAATGAGTCCTTTTTCGACAGTTTACCGCAAAAGCCAAGACAAAGTATGAGCGGCTGCTTAGCCTTTAAATAAAATTTTGTGGGCCAACTTTTCAGCACTTTGTATTTATCAATCAATAATTGGACATGTTTTTTTACAACAAAATTTCTGACTCACGTACGATTTGGAAGAAAAAAATTAGAAATATAAATTTAACGATTAAAAAATTGATTCAAACTCAAAACAAAAAGATTTAATTCTAGTTTAAGATAAATTTGTTTGCATAATTTGATGGATTTAAGACAACATCTTTAATCTGATTTCTTATCTATCTATCTATTTCATTTTCACTTTTCATAGGCACACATGTTAAATTGTGAATATTTTGTCTAACATTGCAGAGATAGGACAACAGATCTATAGTATTGACCTTTTTCGTCTGCTAGCAAATTGTTTTCTGCTACTTGGCCGTGTTAATATTCCAGTTACCATTGATTGATTTTCAAAGGCCCAATTGAGAGTCGACACATGGTCATTGCGATAGTGTATTTCTCTAATGATAGGACAATGGTAAATAATAAATTATCCCCCTCCGTACCACCTAAAAAATACAAATAACAATAACTAAATGGTAGACAAAAAGAAAAGAATAGATAATCTGCCATTGTTCTCTCCTTCCCTGGTAACATAATTCAAATGTAGATTACAGATAAGCAAATATTTAGCTATCTGTGTTCTTCAGGGCGGGAGGGAGGGGGCATTGGCCTGCATATCAAACTGATAACCAAACATACTATGATTCATTAACTTTTAAAAATGTGGTACTTCTAAAGTCTTGCAGTTGATTCCTACAAACTAGCAAAGTTCAAACTTTTCAACAAATAATTTTAATATTATTTTGGTATTTTTGTTCATCACAATTGTGGGTATACATCAATTAATCCTCCATTGTCTTATCCCCTAAGAACCCTGGTGTGTAATCTAAATAACCTTCACAACCTTTATACTTTTAAATAACCATAAGTTCGACAAACAATGTATTTTACAATGAATCTAAGCTGTAAAGCTGTAAGTTTTTTATTTGATCTTTAAATTGGATTAAATTTTTCAAGTAAGCCTTATACTGATCTTGAAGAATTGGAAATTGAAAAGCTGCAGACAATATATTTTATTGCACTTTCTTTATGTATATTTATATTAAATGTACACTGGCAGCTGCGCTCCTAGCATCTAGGAGCTCTGTATTCGAAGGAGTAAGGAAAGTCCGAAAATTGCCTAAAACCAAACTTAGATATAAGAATTAAATAGCCTGAAATAATTCAGAGACCTATAAGAAGCTTCCAAAAATAGAAAATTCAATCAGTTCAGCAGTTATCGAAATCATAAGCTACATACAAAAACCCTTATATGATAGGATAATAATCTTGATGTCACAAGCCTGATAAAGCAGCCATAAAAAGAGATAAAGACCTTGTGTTTAATTAAATGTATAAGATGTATATATTATGTACAGATGGACAGACAAGGTTCCAAGTGGTAAATTTAAACAATAGATGGGCATGACTTTTACCTTGTATTGTTTACCAGGGAAGAAAGGGATATTGTACCGTAAGTAAGTCTCATGAACATTTTCTCTAATTTGTTGGTACTTTTATTTAATTTTGATTGTATGGTATAAACTTCAACTAGTACTACAGAAGGTTTATTTTTGTTTATCATGGTTGGGGTGGAAATCAATTTATCATCCATTGTCTTATCCCTTAAAAGCCCTGATGGTTACGAAGATACAGGACAAAAGGAGGACAATGCCGTGTCAAATAGGATGAGTAAAAACCAGGATTACACACATTTTAAAGGACATAACAATGCAAGAGGATGCAGGGATCAAGGATGGGTAAACGTGAAAAATTATCCAAATAAAATTAATATTGACTGCAAAATTTATCCTACAATATAAAGTAGTAAGTATAAGGTTTTTGACTTAAGATTTCAATAACTACTGAACTAATTGAGTTTTTCTCTTTTAGAAAAGCTTCACAAAGATCCTGGTATAATTTTAGGCCATTGTAATATTCATATTTTAGCATTGGGGTGGTTTTAGGATATTTTCTGCCCCCATTCTTTCCCCTTTTAAATTAAAAAAGTAGTACGATTTCTGTCTGTCTTTTGTCTCTGTTTTAGGTTATTTTCTAAAGGTGTAGGATACCCCCTTGTCCAAAAAAGTTATCATTTATCACATCCTTTTTCCCTGGATGATCTCAAAGGACATTGTGTCATGTATATAGGGTATTTTTCAAAATAATAGGTTAAGGGTGAAAACAAGGAAGACAATATCCAGAAAAGCGAAGCTAAACATTAAAACAAAAAATTGTAAAATAACCATAATAGTAATAAAAACAATTCTAGGAAAAAAAGAAAGCTTTGCCTTGTATATTAAAAAAAAGATTTGTTTAGCTTTTTATGACAAAAAATAGCTTTGGGAAAAAAATTCTAATTGAAGCAACTTCAAGATTTGAATTATGCGGTTAGCATGTTTCCAAAATCAATCTTAAAACTGGTAATAACGGTCATAACTATTTCTTATTTCATTTAAAGCCAGGAATCACAAGGGATAAGACAAGGGAAGATGCATGAAATAAAAAGTCAAGATTTAATAAAGTTAAAGCTTTAAGCCAACAAATAAAAAAGAATGTTACAAAACTTTGGTTGCCAGTATATTTTAAGTCCTATATCCCCTCCTTCCCTGGTATTGTAGGACAGATAAATAAAATGTTTTTATGTTTGTTTACAGTCTATACATATAAATACATATAACTGGATATCCGTGTGTCTTTCCTTGATACAATCTTCCTCAAGCAAACATGCATAAATGAAAGTTTTGAAGGTTAAAACTAACTACAGACAAAAATAGCTAAAAGGGCCTAGTAGGCATAAATTAACAAATTATAATCAAAACCGAATTTTGTATAATTATAAAAATGATCATTAGATATGTTATATATATATATTATAGTGACTTCACCCCTTGCCTTTTGGGGCTTCGCCGATAAATGTGACTAAGGGGTAGGTCCTCATATTCTGTTTTTTTTTCAAAAAAAAATTGGGGTTGGGGTGATAATTTTTTTTGTGTCATTTTTTTGGTAAGTGAGCTTGGTGACACCAAGACCCATCAAATAGCCTAGAACCTGCCCTGGATCAAATTTGAAAATACTCAATAACATACTTAAGATATTATGGTATGAGTGAGTTAGGTATTCCTTTCCCTCTGATGAAAATGCCCTTCCTATATTTCCATGCTTTAAGAATTGTGAATTTCTTATCTGATTTACCTAATTCCAACTCAAGTCCATTGTATCATTGTGTGCCATGTCCAAATAAGTGATGGGGGGGGAGGGGGTTTCTTACCAAATTTGCCGAAAATTTCTATGTTACAATATGTTTTAAATCGATCAAGTAAAATTCAAGAAAAAAACAATTGTAATGTATCAGCAGTAATTTTCTGGATAAAATTTTTTCTTATTTTTAATTTCTGTAGCTTAGGTATACCGATACATTGATGAATAATGTATATCCCCAGTAATACACAAAGACAAAATTACCTTCTTTAAATTACAATTAGTGGTTGAAACGTTTGGACACTTAATTTTATGAACAAACCAATCAAAATTCAAGAAAAGTCACCATGTTGTTAAGCCAACTATTAAGAAAACGTTATTATAAAACTTTGGGGACTAGTGTCATAAACAGCCCAATATCCCCTCCCTCCATGATTTTGAACAGCGGGCTCTTTTCAATACTAGGCTATTAACAGGTCGTAAATAGATTCAAATATGTAGGCATGGCAATTCTGATTTTAGCAATAGATAAAAACTATCTGAGAACAGCTATTCTACAGTTTAAGTAAATCTGTACGTCAATCTTTAGCTAAAATATTGTTTAACTAGCGGCTACGCCCCTAGAGGCCTCTAGGGGCACTTGAGGAGAGGGGAATCCAATTTGATCGCCCAATTTCTTATTTTAGATTTTAAAAGAAAAAGTAAAAAAAAAATATTTTTTGGGGGGGAATTTTTTTTCTAGGGGCGATTTCTCTTAGGAGGGTCAATGTACCCTCCCCCAAAATAGTTATAAACCTTCCTGGGACCTATGAGAAGCTACCCTGTTAAGGGGAACTTAATCGGTTCAGCGGTTAGCGAGATCTTTCGCTACAGACAAAAAAAGCTTACTACTTTATATAATAGGATACAATATCTGCATGGTTTCTATATTGTGAAAATTTATAGATTACTGTTATTTTAAAAAATAGTTATAGGTTGTAGTTGCTACCCCTTGACTGATGTGAACTTCATTTTATTAATATTTTTGTATTTAATGCTCAGGGATCTTAAGGAATAAGACAATTGACGATAAATGGATGTATATCCCTGATAATAAAAACAAAGTTACCCCATCCGTAGTTTAAATTATTAGAAAGTTTAAACAATCAAGATCTAATAAAAGTGCCTAATTTATGTGCCAACGAATGAGGGAACGTGTTCATAAAAGTTTGGGTACCAGTATGATTTATAAAACAATGTCCCCTTCCTCCCTGAAGCCGGAAAACAAGTAATGAAATGATTTCTCGGTATTTTCTTTTTCTATCCACTCTCTGCTACGTTGTCAGAATTTTAACAAAATCATACCGTTCCTAGTGTATATTTTTACTTTAGCTTCCATTCTATTTATTATATTGCGCTTTCATTAATTTATTATTCGAGAAAAAATAATTTTACAGAAAATATATTTGCAATTTTCTGCATATATGCTGTAAAAACCATTTCCAAAAACTTATAAAAGAAGAAGAAAAAATACATGCCCTATTAAATTGACGGACATATTGGGTATTAAGGGACACTCTATAATGTAGAAAATCTTGGCTGTAAAATAAAAAGAGTTTTCAGAAACATGAAAGACCAATAAAGTTTTATGAAATGCATTTACAAGGTATTTTACTATATATCTCCAGTTTTATACAAAATAAAAATCATTTCAATGTGCCAAAAACATGACTTATCATATCAATATGGATTTCAAATTTGTCGTTAAGATCTTGAATTCCATGGAAGTTTCTCATAGGTTCCAGGGTGTGTTTTAGGCTATTTGATCTAAAAGTTGAATTGATAGCATGGTTTCGACTATCTTCTGCTTACATCGTTCCCCTTTAGATACAGAGCTCCTATATGCTTTACGCACAGCCACTATTAATGAAAAAATAACTTTTTAGCACTTTTAAAATCCTTCTTAATTGCTTTTAATTGATTTAAACCGTTTAAATCTTATTGAAATCCAACTCAAAAATGTACTTTTTAGATGGCTATTAAACAATCCTTTTATTGCCAAAACCAACCCTAATTAACAATTTTAATTAGTTTTGCAATCTAGAACTGTTATTTTACCTATTGACAGATTAATTACTGATACAGATATTTTTTTGCTTTTGTAGTATTTAATTTAGCAAGGATAAATATATTCATAACATATTCATTAATACAATAATAGCGGCCACACTTTTAGCCTCTAGGGGCCTAATAATTGGGTTAAATGTAAGCATGGTCATTAGCTACCAGATTACCTAAAAAAAGCAAAACTTAAGCCACACATCAGTAAACTTAATAATAACCTTCCTGAATTTTGAACACACAATTAGGATCTATAAAGAATCAACATACATACAAAGGCAATTTTACAGAAGCCGCGCTGCTATCAAATAATACTTGAAAACTGTATACCACTCTAGAAATGCATTTTGCAGAAAGAACAAAAAATAAACGAAGAAACAAAAATGGAACACATCCCTTTTAGAATAAAAGTTTCTAGCATAAAGATATCACAATGTTGAAATATCTCCAAATATACCTAATGCTCATATTCATTTAGAATTAATGCAATTGTACTGTAATGCTTTGGGACATAGAATGCTTTATCTTTAACCCATAATCAAATTAAAAAGTAAAATATCGACTGCTTAACGCCACTTTCTGTGATATTGAAGTAAAAACTTAAGAACTTTAGGTGACATTTATGACAAAAAGGCAGTTGCACAAAAAGAACTTGCATTAGCCTTATTATACATGTATTATGTATTATATATATAAGGATAAGAAGCTAATACAAGATTTGAAATTTGATATTAAACAACACTATATTCACCTACCTACAGATTCACTATTCAATATAATCATTTACTTTTTTATGCATTTATTTCTTTATTTGAAAAAAATAACAATTTAGAAATGCTTATTGCAAATATGTTTAAAACTAATTTGTACAACATGTAGAGTATCTACGCTGATAGAACTAGTAAAGGTACAATATAAATATACCCTCAATTTTGAAGAACAAAATTACCTCTTATTTTTAATTATATTACAAATATTGGTTTTTAAAGTTTGGACTCTACTATTTTATCAGTTAGTTTTGAATCCAACGGAAGGCTAAACGAGTACATAAACTTAAACTTAGGGATCATAATTACTTTAATTTCAAGACGAAGCCCAATCTGTCTTACTTTTGAGCAAGACGATTCCCTTTTCTTCCATCTCTTTTGAAGAGATTTTCTCCCCCCCCCCCCCACTTCCCTTTTTCTTTTCCCTTTATATGACGTCATATAGGAATCGTCTTGCTCAAAAGTGGGACAGATTGGGCTTCGTCTAATTTCAATATCACTTTCCTTACTACATGTTCTTTATCGCTACTGCATTCTAAACGTTGCTGTCAGAAATTGTGCCTTATTTTAATTATAGAGAAGCTGCGCTACTAAAAAGCAATCTTCTCTTTTGAAGGTTGTTGAATAGAGCTTAAGGATGTATTTAGGCATTGTGAACCAAGTCCTAAATACTTGTTAATACCCACTGAAAAATATCAGGGATCTGAAGGGATAAGACAATGGCCGATGATTGATGTAACAAACTCTATAATGATACACAAAATTACCCCTTCTGTATAATACAATATGTGGTTGAAACGTTTGGACACTCAACTTTATGATCCAACACTCAAAATTCAATAAAAGACTCCAAAGAAATTAAGCCAACGAATAAGAAATCGTAATTATAAAACTTTGGGGACTGGTTTAATAATTAGCCCTATGTCTCCTCAATCCCTGGTAAAATATACAGTTCAAATCTTTTAAATACCCTCTTCGCCCCCAACTGGGGGTTTCATCTATTCCGCAAAAGATTCATACCTGCAAAAAAATATATAACATTAGCATGGTTTTACATAACTGCAAAGCTCACAATAGCAAATATTTATAATCAAGCTATTAGATATTGGCGAAGTTTAGTAGTTTAGTTAGAATTACATTTTTATTCTTAAAGCTTTTTAAAACTATTTTACGGATTCAAATAAGAAGGTATTTTTTTGTAGATTTGTTGTATGACTAATAAGGAGGGGACAGGAAGTATATATATTTAACCGTCTTTAATCTGTTTCAATTTGGAAATATTATGCATCAAGATACAATTAAAAAATATTTTTTATCATTAGGTACGTAGTATACCTACCTATGTGGTTAATTGATCTAAAATTTAAGTAGGTATGGTTAATGTTATATTATGTATGGATCACCGATGTGTAGATGCCTATATTAATAGTTATATATGTTTCAGCATATCCTATTCTATAAAGTTGTATATGTGTGTCCCGAAAGATCTCGTAAACGGAATCCTTTTACAATTCTTAGAATTTCATTACAAAGAAGTGCGACATTAAACTGTAAAATAATCCCCAACATTTTTAATCTTTTTTTCAAATAGGTATGGAGTGGGGGGGGGGCGATGACCCCATCAAAACCTGTTTGAACGAAGCCAATTTTGTAAAAATGCAGATTTGTGGATTTTTTTTTTTAACAGGGAGGATTATTCATGTCTCATTTTACATGCTTCTTTCATTAACACTATTAGGATTCAGGATTAACATTTTTGTAACTCAATTTCTTGTTCGTTACTAACGGTTAGCTCTTATTTTAATCTAGTATTTTATGGTTTTAGAAAAATATAGTTTTTTTTATATTTGAGACTTTTTTATCTTTCTAACAATCTGTTTTAGCAAGTTTAGAAAGAAAATCTAATCCTTAAAAAGCCTGAATTTCTAAAGAAATGTATTTGCAATGTGGGCAACTTTCAGGGATCTAAAGGGATAAGACAATGGTCGATGAATTGATGTACATCCCAAATAATGATACACAAAATTATCCCTTCTCTAAGTTACAATAAGTGGTTAAAACTTTTTAACACTCTGATGAACCAACCAATCAAGCCTCTAAAGCTGTAAGGCCAACAAATAAGAAAACGTTGTTATAAAACTTTGGGAAGTAGTGTAATAAACAGTCCAATATCCCCTCCCTCCCAGGCAACTTTAAATATAAAATGGGGCCAATGAAATGTGAGATTAAAATTTTTTTCAACAAAACTTTTTACTATCTTGTTTTGGAGTTGCCTAAATCTTTTGGATTTAAAAACATCAGTGTTTCTAAAAATATTTCTTTGTTTGTTTTTTGTGTGGTTTTATTGGTCTGTTCCTCTGAAGTATAAGATCTCAGTAACAGCTTGATTGAAACATTTACAACAGTGAGGGGACATTAGACTAAACTATACTGATCCTCAAACTTTCATAAACACGTTCTCTCATTTAGAGACTTCAGTTAAATCGTGATTAGTTGCTAATGATTTCAATTTACATAATGGGAGTGATTTTGTTTATCATAATTGGTTAGTTACATCAATTTATTGTTAATTGTCTTATCCCTGAAAATCCCTGACAATAACCATCATTAATTCAAATAAGAATGAATATAATTTTGCCCTGACAAGCCAGAGAAAACAAATTTGAAGTCTGTAATTTCATTACTTTTTGTTGTGGCGGTGGCTGTAATGGATGTAGAATATATGTGGATATTATGACAGGGGAAAAATTGTCGTCAATTTAGGTTACTATTTTCCCTGTCAGTTATTAATCAGTTCATTAACCTAATAGGAGGGTACGGGATGGGGTAATGGATGATATCGTTACTTTAGCCCGCTACAAGTTCCACTCTATTAGAGAACATGAAAATCTGGTGTAAGATCCAAGTAATAATAAATCCATTGTGGTTGTGTTTCAATGTTTTACAACCAAAAATTACATGCCAAAAATTTGAAAATTACGGGTTGCTTTAAATTGCTTAATTTTAGCAAGTTCTTTATCAGATGCGCTGGCCATTTTAGAAATTCATTATCTGATTTTCATAAAATTTATATAAATAACAAGAAAAATAATATCCATAGGTACCTAAGTAACTTAAAAATTACATAAAAAAAAACAAAAAATATTAAAATACAATTAAACAAAATTTTTCGAAGGTATATTGTTGAACTTAAAGTTAGAATTCTCATTCAAAATATTATTATTTATCCCTGAAAAAAAAATTTACCCAAGGCATAAAATTCTCTCATGGACAGGGGACCTTAAAGAAAACTCCCAACTTTTTGGCCAGCTGAAATGATAATTTTGAACATTAAAATATAATGTTTTTTCTGCATATTTCTCTAAATACTTAAGAAATGCTTTCCTTTATGAATAATCAGTAAAGTTGGCGACAAAACAGACATTTTTTCAGGTGCAATATCCTTGTTTATATTTTTTTTAACCTCCCCCCCCCCCTTAGCAGAGTATCTTAAATCGCAAGTTCAACAAACATAACATACCTCCCTTGCATTTAAATTTCACTTGCATTTCTTTAAAAGGAGCAAAAGATCCTCTCAGGTTCAGAGTCTTGCAAGTTTAATGCACATAGAAACATTTTTGGGAGGGGTGGAGGGTATACGAGGGGTTTACGGGTAGTCCACTTGCAACATAAATGTCACTACCTCTTATCCTTATGTGTTTCTGCATGAAAACTTCATTAACAAAAGTAAAAAATAGATTAAGATCCATAACATTGCATTTAGAATTCCTCAACATTTATTTAAACTCAAATATCAAAATCATGGGTTGATTTTTTTGATTTTTTCAAGATATACCTATCATTCATTATAAAATTAAAAATTATTTAAATTCAATGAATAATTGAATTAATGCATCTTATACTATTAAAATTTACTTAAACAAGAATGTTAATTTCCATGAAAAATTTTTTAAAAACATTTCTTAATATAAAACCATGATGATTAAAATCAAAGTATGACTTTCATCTTTACGTAAAGATAGTTTATCAACATAGACGTCCAAGGGTGGGGGTAAAGAGGTGTTTACCCCCTCAAACTTTGAAACCCCGTATTTACCTCCTCAAAAATTTAAGAAATACATTAGATTACCCCCCCCCCCCTAAAACATTTGAAACCCATCATTTAACCCCCTCAAAATAAAAAGCTTGGACGTCTCTAGTCTCTCATTCTTATATCCGCTATAGCATACACGCAAAAAAGCTTCGCTTTGAATTTGTTTATTTAATTAAATATAAATTATATTTGTGGTCTGTGGTAGATAGTTAAAGGGAGTAAAATATTGGATGAGTCATTTATTCAGGGTCAGATTTTGTAGTGTATATTTTGTACAAAACTACCATTTATATAGCTTACAATTAAAGGCTGAAAGGTCTACTCCCTGTTTTATTCATTTAAAAAACATTTCGGAATAACTTTTTCAATATAATGTACAGTCTTTACTGTACAATTTAAACTTGCACACATTATCAGTCTACAGTGCGTCTCTCGCCAAATATTTTACATGAGGGGGTAAATGGGGTAAATTTCAAGGCGTATAAAATTGAATTTTGATATGATGGCAGGTGGCCATGTGGTGGCCCCTATATATAAACCTTTATCAATTTAGTCTAGGCGTGTGCCCTGATAGCCCATTCTATATTATCTTTATATCTTTAATTACAGATTTTATAGATCTAAGGAGGATCTATTTTGTTTACTAATTAAAATCTTATTCATTTACGAGAAATTTAGAACATTTGACTAGAACTTTTAATAATACAAGATCAAAATTGTCCATAAGATATAAATATTAGGGAAATCTACACAACAAAAATCAGACCTCTTTCTTAAATTTTTAAAAAATAGAAATAGTCTTTTTGTCTGTTTGACCAACGCCGATTGATTTCTCCTTTTCAAGGAAGCTTCATAGAAGTCAAACCCCCTTGGCCTATATATAACGAATTCCCCCGAAGCTATGAGCGCAGCTGCTTGATAATATAATAGAAGAATGATATGGAATATTAATGAAAGTGGAATAAGAATAGAGTATCAATATTCTACATATACATCATATTATGTCTCACTGTGGGCTAGAATTGAATCAAGACAAAAGTAAGTGCCGAGCCCTGGGACCTATGTATGGTGAAAATAGACATAAAACCATGATTATTTCAGGTAAAACCAAAATATTTCAGCGGGGGCTTTTTGAGAAAATTAGATTTAAAAATTTCAAGTTCAATTTTCACCCCCTAGGAGTTGCCGCATAATCATGACAAGAAAAGCAAATTTTATTTATTTTAAATTTTGAACAACTTTGCTTTTATAATGTTCCTTATAAAACCACTTTAAAAGGGAGTTAATTAATGGCCATTTTTATCAATTGCTTTGCAAAGGTCACGAAAATTCAGCCTAAAATAAATCATATATAGAGAGGTTTTATGAAAGACTTCATAAAAGCAAAGTTGTTCAAAATTTAAAATAAATAATATTTGCTTTTCTTGTCATGATTATGCGGCAACTCCTAGGGGGTGGAAATTGAACTTGAAATTTTCAAATCTAATTTTCTCAAAAAGCCCCCGCTGAAATATTTTGGTTTTACCTGGAATAATCATGGTTTTATGTCTATTTTTACCACACATAAGTCCCAGGGCTCGGCACTTACTTTTGTCTTGATTCAATTCTAGCCCACAGTGGTCTGTTTTATACATAATATATTTATAATAAATATATACTTTTCGGCGCTGTACAAAAACCTCCAATTATTATTAAAATGTGAAGTAAGGGTGGAGTAGTTTTTGTACTTTTGTTTGTTACTCAAGGTCATGCTAGGTTGGTTTGAATTTGTTACTTAGAATTAGTACAGCGTAGGTATAGATAGGACCCGCAAGGTTAGAACCCCCAAAGGTGCTAGTCAAAACTAAATGATAGGGGGAGGGCGGGCTCTGTGCTCGACATGCATCATGAAAAGTATCATTATTTCTGTAAGAGGAACTTTTTGCCTCCAAATTAAAAATAAAAAAATATTGCTGTAACTCATGTTTTTATTAAAAGGATATTTCATTTTTAATTGTACAAAAAAACTAAAATAATCTTCCATTGTACAACCCCTGAATATGTGCATGGAATATTGAATACTAACCTATATTCTCTTCTTATATGTTGATAGATTACTTATTATTTATTTGCAAATGATATAATATTTTGGGAAAAAATCCTTTATATCACAAAAGAACTCTCCCCCCCCCCTCCTCATCTTAATTTGTTATATAAGAGAATAGGTAAAAAACGAGTTAGAACTCCACTGAATAAGAGTTTCATTTATCCTAATGATAAAAGAGGGATCTTAAGGGATAAGACAATGTGCTCCATAAATCGATGTACATTCCCAGTAATGATACACGAAACTTCCCCTTTTGTAGATTACAATTAGTGGTTGAAACTTTAGTACCCACCAATAAAAATAAAATTAAAGTTCTCAATTTTGTTAGGACAACGAATAAGAAAACGTTATTGTAAAAAAATTGGGACTAGTGTATTAAATGTACCCTCCCTCCTTGACAATATAAACAATATTTTCGAATAATAAAAAAATTTGGTGGGGGGGGGGCGGTTATGGGTAGTCAACTGATCGATACGGGTTATTATACTCATATTTTCTTTATCAATTGATTACTTATATTGGAAATTGGGTAAATAGGATATCAAATAATACTAAATATATCTATGCCATGCAAATCTATTTAATAGTTCCATTTATGTATCATTATTTTATTTTCTTTGTTGATAACGATTACAACACAATATAATATATCAAAATGTTCTAGCATTATACATAATTTAGTCCTCCCTACATTTCAATGTTTAAGCGCCCCTACATAGAAAAGAAGGATAATATTACTACTAGTGACTGTCTAACTAGCATCTAGTTAGAATTAAAATAGCCTAAAACTAAGCAAAATCTATATAAAGGGAGAGAACTTTTTCGGTTTACTGGTTAACAAGATAGTAATGCACAATTAAAAAAAAACGTTTCTACTTTTTGATATATAAGACGGCTATTTCGTAAGTATCCATGACAGACGGACGGACACAAACAGACCGTAATTGTAAAACATTTGCGCTACTAATAAAATAACTGAACGACCCAGGGAGGGAGGGGACATTGTGCTGTTTATTACACTAGTCCCCAAAGTTTTGTGATAGCCTTTTATTATTCGTCGGATTAACAAAGTTAGGGACTTCAATTGAATTTTTAATTGGCTAGTTCATTAAGCTGAGTGTCCAAAGGTTACTACCACTTATTGTAATCTACAGAAGGGGTAATTTTGTGTCATCAATGGGGATGTAAATTAACTTTTCGTTCATTGTCTTATCCCTTTAGATCATTGAGAGGAAACCCGCATTTACTTAACTGACATTCAAGTTATAAACTGAAACATATTGTTGTACTATTAACTGTAAGTAACAGATGGATAAAATCAATATAGCGGGCGGATAGAAAGAAAGAAAGCAGGCACATATTTTATATTTTATTTTATCCCGGGAGGGAGGGGTCATTGGACAGTAAATTTTACTAATCCCTGAAGTTTTAAAACACCTACTCTCATTCAAACATTATAGAAGCTTAGATTATGGCCAAACTTTTTCACCAATATTTACAATCTTCAACAGAGGTAGTATTGTTTATCACATAAATTGGGGTGTCATCATTTTATCGTCCGTAGTCTAAACCCTCCAGATCTCTGGTTTTATTCGACTTTTAGAAGGAAATTATAGTTTAGAGCTTTATAAGCCTATTCCTTGTTTGTTAGTAGAATTTAAAATTAATCATAAACTGCCCAAATTGATATGAGCCATTTATGAAATATTGTTTTTATGGATTTATGGACAATACCTGCTACAAATTAATATTTTCAACAATACAAAGTTAAACTATTATTTCATAAATTTTTATACAGCAATGTTTATGGTTATCCTTGCTTAAACCATGTTTTTAAAGCAAATCATACAGATATGACTCATATTTTTATACCAGAATTTTAAGATAAAATATTAAAAAGTAGAAAATAATGAGTCATAGGTTATTTTTTAGATTAGTTGTTAAATAAATTAGGATCTTAACTAAGATACCTATGTTTGATGGAAAAATTAAGACTTTTGCGTTGTTATTATAGCAACATCTCAATAGGTATGTATTTAAAAATCATTATATGGCGTCGTAATTAGGGTTACCTAACATACCTATATGACATACAGTCGACATAAACCATCATAATTGGAAGTCAGCATAACTCTTCTAGGTTTAATAGGGAACTGGGATCTTAAGGGATAAGACAAAGGAAAATAAATTGATGTTTTGACACAGCCAGTTTGTACCAACCAATCAAGATCTAATTTTAATGAAAGAATGTTTATAAAACTTTGGGTACCAGACAAGTATAACTTTGGGGCCCCCTTTCCTCCCTGATAGAGCCGGAGATGGGGTTTTAAAAAATGCCGCGTTTTTTCGACAATTTTTTAGACATTGATTGATTGAACGAAGACGATGGGATTTCAACACAGAGTATACAACTTGAGAATTCAAAATTTTAAAATTATTATTTTAGCCATTTGTATAATGTCTAATACAACTTAAATCCATTTTAACTGCATATTTATTAATGCATCTTTTTAGATCTGTATTAGACATTATACAAATGGCTAAAAAATGTGTTAAAATCCCATCGTCTTAGTTCAATCAATCAATGTCTAAAAATTGTCGAAAAAACGCGGCATTTTTTAAAACCCCATCTCGAGTAGGTAAAGCAGATAGAATCGTAGTAATTACAGAAGAAAGGACCATAAATAAAAATAAGCCATAGATGTCAAACTTCTTGGCATAATTTATACATTACAATCATTTGTTGTGATTAGAAAAGTTTTACATCGTATTTTTAGTATCGCTACTACTCTATTAAATGTTACTTACTACGTCCAACTGACCATATCAAGAAATATACTTCAAGGAACTATCGTTTAGTTTTATATTAACTCACATTACTATAACTGCTCGAGTATGTTTAAAATTGTTTAAATGTTTAAATGTTTTACCTATCTTTCATGCATTTAATTTAATTTGAACTATAGCTTTAAAAGTGATAATTTAAAAGCACTAAAACTATTTAAACAAAAAAACAGGTGCAAAACCAACAGAATCGATTTACTATTTTAGTAAATGAGGTTTTAATAAACAAATATTTTATTGGGTTTTTAATGGGGTAATTCTAATAAATATTCCGTTTATTGTGGTCAGTTTTGTAAAATGTATGTATAGTCAGTTGGATCATATATTTATGCTTATAAAGAAGGTATGCAATTAAAAAATGTCAAAATACATCTTTATAAAAGAAAGGCGTATACAGGGATCTTAATGGATAAGACAATGGACGATAAACCTATGCACAACTCCAATATCAAAATAAAATTACCCCTTATTACAAGATTTAATAAAAAATGTCTTCAAATTTTGTAGCCAACAATGACAGACCTTTTTATAGGTTAGGAAGATTTGTAACCCGCAAGGCTTTGACCAGCCTGCATAAGCTGTAAACAGTTGGAAAATAAGGGGCGGGGCTATACAGACAATTACTAAAGAACTCATGAAGGGAGGAGACATTGGACTGAAATTATAATGGTACACAAAGTTTTAAACTACGTCATTTGTTGGCTCAAAAGCTCTAGATAATATTATTGAATTTTGTTGGTTTTTGGTTTGTTCTAGATTAGAAGTGTCCAAACTGATTTTACTCGCAGAATATTTGGGATGTATTTCGATTTATCTTCCATTGTATTATTCCTTAAGATCCTTGTAAAAACTGGAGAAAGAAAAAATGTAGGGCGTACAAATGAAATAAAGATATTAATTACAAATTTGAAATGACACGGCCAAAATATGTTAAAATGCCCAAAACTATGCTAGTGCAAATTAACTAAACTGCAGGTCACTTTTGTAAACATACATATACATATATACCTATACTTACATACCATATATTAACTTCTTTTTTTTAATTTTTCCATTTAAAGTTTGACAAGTAGCACAGCAACAACAAACTTACAAATCTTTGCAAAATTATTACGGGTGTTTGAGCCTTGATGGGATGAAAAAAAGAGAAGTTAGTTCTTCCTAATTTATTTTTCAAGGGGGTGATGTCAGCTCATTCTAAAAATATTCAACTTTTTTACCTACAATTTAATTGCACGTTTTTTAAGATAGACTGACGGACGAACAATAGACAAAACATAATATATAAATTTTTAGTTTGCTAGGATGTTGCTTAATGAACTAAACTATCATAAGTCGTTGGGTAACTTATTTCATCTATATTTTTCTTAAATCTTTCAATATACAAAGACGAAAATATCGATGTTAGCTAAAAAATATAAGAACATAACCAAGTTTTATAATACTTGAACAGTAATGGATGTAGATTATACGTGGATTTAATAGACAACATAAAAATCTGGTGTACGATCCATAAGTTATAATATATCCAATTGAGCAGTTGTTAATGCTGGAATGAGCAAATAAGAATGAATTATAAATGCAATCATGTTGCTAATCTGAAAATCAATACAACTTTCAGTTTCAACTAATTTGCCCTGCTGCAACCCTTATATCTCATGGATTAGAGTTCATTCCGATGTACATATGTGCAGTTCAGGGACATAGAGAAAGCTTTTAGAAGAAAAAAATTCTGTCTATATCATGGATTTAAAGGGATAAGACAATGGTCGATAAATTGATGTACCTTCCCAATGATAATACACAAAATTACCCCTTATGTAGATTACAATTAGTGGTTCAAAAGTTTGGAACTAAACTTAATGAGCCATCCATTAAAACTCAATAAAAGTCCTAAAAATGTTAGGTATGCTTCGAATAAGAAAACGTTATTATATAACTTTGGGGACCAGTTAAATGTGAGTAGATATAGTTTTCTGGTAGTAAATAATGCTCAGAGTAGTGAAGTTTACGTAAACTCAAGTCATATTTATTTTAACAAAGTAGGTATAACATATTTCAGTTATTATAATTTTTATTAAAAAAAAAATGTTCAAACCACTTTAAAATAAAAGATAACCACAAAAAAATGATTTCAGACGCCAATATGCAATTCCCTTTCCCCTGAGAAAATAAAAATTTGGTGCAATTCTACATTTCCTATTCCTGCTTCATATCCCCCCCCCCCTCCCACATCTGTTTAATATCTTCCGTGTTAATCCCTACTGCAATATCCCCCCCCCCTCTCCACCCTACCAATAATAAAACTGTTATCTCTCGGGGCAGTAATAATTTGGGGACCTTATTCTTAATTCATCTCCCCCCCCTCCCGCTCCCCCTCCGGATTTAAGAGAGCATAACTTGACAGGGGTGGCAGGGATGTTGGACTGAAAATTTCATTGGTTCCCAACATTTTTAAATCACACTTTCTTATTCACCGGATTAAAACTTTGGGTACTTTTACAGAAGGTTCAAACTATTTAGAATTGATTTATAAAAAGAAATTATATACAAAAAAGGGGTAATTTTGTTTGTCATTATTGGGGATGTAAATTAAATTATCGTCCAGTGTCATTTCCCTCAAGATCCCTGACAACTATGACAATTTAGGGGTGGTGTGTGTAAGTGTGTGTGTGTGTGTGTGTGTGTGTGTATGAGAGGGGAAGATTAAGTATATCTGTACAAAGAACAAAAGCAACTTTTCCTACTCTATATATCATATAGTTAGTATTTTGAAATGCTTATATTTTAGAAATCTAACCCTATCAAACGTGGAAGCATGGTGTTTGATCAAAGTGGTAGTGGCTTACATTCTATTGACATGACAACGAATATATATCGATGACTACTTTATTTTTGATCTTGTCATATTAGTTTCATTAAAGATAAATCAATAATGACATCATTAATACATATAGTTTTATGTTGATATAATTTCAACACAAAAGCTTATTTTCAACATATAATTCTTTTAAACAATAAAAAATGAACATGTTTTGAATTGGCTGTTATAAAATGAGTTGTCCTATGGCCAAACCTCCCCGGCAATTTGAGAATATCGATCCAACAACCTTTAGCGATTACAGACTCTCAGTGGACAGAGAATGTACATAAGTTTGAAAAGTAAAAAGGCAAATAATCACTTAAAAATTTATATCTTTTAAGTTTGATAATAATTTGATATTAAGGATATGATTGTTTTATACATTTTAGTAAGAAAAAAAGCTGTTTAGAAAACATAATTACAAAATATTAAGTGTACAAAATCAGACCCTAAATTAACCACCATCCCTTAAACTCGGGGTGCACGACAATCTTAAATAACAATTATTTAATCATCTTTACGTAAACTAATTCATAAAATTTTCTTCTTTATTTTATAGCTTAAGGTTGACTTTTTTAGCTTTTAAAAGTTCAGACATTTAAACTTTAGATTTTGTAAATGTTTAATTAAGTTTATCTATTTTTTAATTTAATCCTAATTAAGCGAAGCTTCTCTAATATTCAAAATAACGCCTTTTAGTCCTATGGAAGAAATTAATTTTGTATAGCTCTGTTTTATTTTTATTTATTTTTTACACAAAAGATGCTTTTTATATATTAAAAAGTAAAAACTAATCAATATGAAAACTCTTACTTTTTAAAAATCTGCTTCGCCCCTAGACAAGAATTAAGGAAGTGTCAACAAGAGTCCTAAAACCACCTTATGGCAATTTTAAAGGTTCTCAGAAAAGCACAAATTTAAACCTGCTGTTTCCGAGAACTTTAGCTTCAGACAGAAACACATAACTACTTTATACAAGGATAAGGACAATTAAATCCTAAACTTTTCTATAAATAGGACAAAATTAAAATAAAAACTGACCCACCTGTCAATTTGTTCTATTGTTTCCATTTTTGCACAAAAACTTCTCAACTTATTGTTGTTATTATTATAAAATAAAAACAAGCTTTCTTATCACTATTTCACTTGAAAAGCCATCCACAAATCATGCTCACTTTTTATATTCAAGTGCTTTTTTCTTATTCTTATCAGATTGTTGAAGTATCTTGCTTCCACTCTTATAAAAAAAATGATTATCACAAACAATATTTTTAGCTATCACTTTTTATGGATATGATAATTAGGCTTTTTTCAGCTGTAATGAAAACACTTTTTATCACAGTGTTACTTTTAACGATGCACTTTTTGGGGTCTAGTTTTTGTCTATATCCAGAGGTAGTATTCAGGACCCTGTAGTTTTATATGTATATTTATTTTAAAATTTATAGAGGCGTCCAGAGCTGGATCTTTAAATCATTTCAATGGTGCGCCAAATCGGGGTGACCCGAATTTCAGCCAATCACAGCGCGGCATTTCGTAAAATGCTGTGCTCTCATTGGTGGAAAGTTGGCTCACCCCGATTTAGCGCACCATTGAAATGATTTAAAGATCCAGCCCAGAAAGGGGGTGTACCTCTAAATCAAGCTCACGCACTCCAGGCAAATGTCTGTGCACGCAACTATATATACGATGAAAGGATATTTCATCCTAGAGGAAACTATTTTGCTTGAAACTTTTCTGCTTATAAAAATCGCAATCCCTAAGATTCTTAGTGCCTTTTTTATTGGTTTTTATGTATTACAATTTGCTATGCAAGCTATCAATACTGAAAATCTTAAAAGAAATAGTTTTTGCAAAAAAAAATGTTCCTAAAAGCCTTAAAATTTTCTTGTTTATAACAACTACAGCATCATATTAAAAAACTAACAAACAAAAAAGAATTACTAGTATTGTTTTATTGCAAGAAAATATACATATAAAAATCCCTTAATCGAAATTTCTTCAGATGGACTTTTCCCTATATCAAATATAAAAAATCGAGGTAGAAAAAACAGCTTTAAGTTTTTTCACTAGAATTTTAACCATAAAGTTTAGGTTGGTATAAAACAAACATTTTAAAACTTTATCACATGAGGTTTAATCCTTTTAATAAAGCATTTTTTTTAACAGGGAATGTTTTTAAAATGAGAATTTATTCCCTTTCTGTATCACTATACGTCTAATTTTTTTGGTAAAAAATGACTAAACTGTCACTTTAAAGGCACAAAACTGTATTATAACCGCCACAATATTACATTATTGAATCACAAACACTTCTGTACTATCAGCTGTTTGATTGTGAATTGTGTTTTGCGGATTTTTCGCCTACATTTCGGTGGATTTTTTACACTAAAATAACAACCGCGGAGTGTTACTAAGCAGAAAGCTTGTAACGTACTGAAAAAGTTAAACTTCTGCCCCCCCCCCCTCTCCGTCCTTTCTCTTTTTTCTCATTTCTCCTTCCCCCCCCCCTGACAATTGCCCCCCTCTGGAATCACTCACACACACACACTCACTATATAGACCAGGGATATAAGGATAAAGCAATGAGTTAAAGTAAATTTTTTGCTCATCATGGACAAAACTGATGAAACTTTTTTTTTGATCATGTTACTTGTAGGTTTAGCGCTTATCACATGTTACTTGTATGTTATGCAAACTCATACATGTAACTTGTAGGTTTAGCAATATCCCCCCTCCATTCCTTATAGAGATACTAATATAATTATAAATAGAAAAAAATAAGATTAATTTGTTAGCTAAACTTTTATTAGTAATTGTATTGAATAGATGCAAAAATGTTATTAAATAATTACACATGAGATAAAAAGTGGGAGGAGTTTTCCTGGTTTAATTTGGTTGTAATAGAAGGGGGGGAGGGGGTTGTACATGAAAGTGTCCTGAGTTATATTTTCCAGAGGGTGGAGATAGATTTTTTAAATCAAAGGTTTAATTTAGAAATTGGTGGAAATTTCTCAGGAGAAAAAGAGTGGGAGGAGTTTTACTGGTTTAATTTTGTTTAAGATAAAGGAAGTTGTTTGGGGTTTTGAAGTTCTTTAGAAATTACAAAAATTACTTATTTTCAATAAAAATATCCCAGCTAACATTTTCATTAAAATTCATCTAATTTCCATCTTTTTCGCTTACATCTATTCATTTAAAATCATCATGCCAGAAAAATGAAAATCAGGGATATTTCAGAATCAACTCCCTTCTAAAATGGCACCGATTTTGATGATTATAGAAATGAATTTTAAATGACAATCATTTTTGTGGAGATCTGAATTTTAAATGACAGTCATGTTTGTAGAGAAATGAAATTTACATTCCAGGTCATCTTTTTACGGAAATAATATATAATGTAAAGCAGCATCCAAGGACTTGCCACATGTACCTAAGTATGATGGCCAAAGATATTACTAAAATAAATAATGTGTTGTAGTTGACACTGAATTTAGTCATTTATATGACTAATTGAAATTGTAATTCAAATAAGATTTCTTTATTTTAAATGAATGTTAAAAATTCCTTTCATGTTCAAAAATATTTCCGTTATATTTTCTAATAACATAATAATTACTCAATTTTAATTAAATTTATTTTTACTTAACTTTTCCCACTTTTAAAGGGCGAATATAGGTTTGATATGATATGAGCTTATATGAAAGGTGCCATTTCATACTTTTAGAATATCTATGCCAAATTTAAAAATTCAAAAAAATCCTTAAGTAGATTTTGCAATTTTCTGTTTCAATTGAACATATGATAAATGAGATTGACGACAAACGGTTTATTTTAGCCCTTTACAAGACTTTTTTTTGACTATTTTGCTTAAGTTTGATTGACTATTACAATGGCACGCACCTTAAAAGATAATTTAAATGTTTATTTTTTTAGATTATATACTCTTTAATTCAATTTTTTAAAAGCGTAGAAATAATTTGCGTAAAAGTTTTGACTAGGGTAAATAATACGTCTTAAAGTTTATTTTCTGTACAAAGATCATTGGTTAATTCTGGAAAATATAAAAACCCTGATGTACGCAATTTTAACACACACACACACGAACCTTAAAAAAACAGGGATTTGAAATCATTCTTCCTCCAAGAAAATTTTATCAATTATTTTTTTTTACTTTTTACATTATTTGATGTTTTTTTAAACTTTTAAATATTTTACTTTATATAATTTGTATTAAGGTAGAAGATGGGTATATTTACCCCTGATTAATTAGTTTCCACGTTATTACGACTATCCTTTACGAAAGCTTTTTAATTCAACCTTGCTACGAAGCCTTGTGTGATGCTAGGGTAATTGGGTTCTTAGGGAACCACACTTATTACATAATATTATCTTGAGTTAGAAAGGTTTTAAGCTATAAACAGACTTATACAATTAGATATGTCAATATCCTTAAGTTATTTATAATCTATATAATGGCACCTTTGAAATAAGCTCATATTATATCAAACCTATATTCGCCCTTTAAAATTAAAAGGACCTAGGAAATCTTCCGCAAATCCTCCTAGAATCAATTATATGAAAGAAGTGTTACAACAATCTTGTGAAATTTTATTTAAAGATTTAATAAATTAAATTATTTTTTTGAAAAATAAGTTATTTTTATAGTTTTTTATAAAAAAAATTTAATCGGTTAATTTAGGAAAAATCCGCCTTAAGATGTAAAATGTCGTCTTTTTATTGAGAAAACTTATTCTAATCCGCCATAAGTGTCACCATTCTTTTTTATATAAATATTTCTATATTCTTATTATAGGGAAAAATGGTTAAATTTTATTTTAACGGTGCGTTAAAAGAATGTTTTATGTTTGTGATTGGTTTTTGTTTGATTTGTGGCCATAATAGTATTAGAATTTTGGCAACATTTACCCAATAAAATGATTCTTTTGATTGTATTGATTAATGCTTACTACACTTTTTCATAAAAGCGTTTGGGGAAAACTTAAGTAAAATTTTATTAGTTTTTGATGCTATTTAGGGTATTTTAGATCTAAAAACAATAAAATTGAGTATTTACAATATTTTCCTCCAAAGCACCTATACAAAAACGTTTGTAAGCCCATACTACAAGTGTCTGCATACAATAGAAGTCAAGAATAATAAAGGAATACTCTTTAAAAGGGTTTTAAAATACTTAAGCCTTAAATTACAAAATAACACATGGGAAATATTTAAAGGGTGATGTTGATGTCAAATAATTATTGTTAACTGCTGCAAAATTTTCAAGTTAAGAATATGGGTTATTATTGTTTAAGCCTTGGATTTGTTTTCATAGTGTTCTTCGTTTAAAACTTATTAAATCTATTGTGAAATAAAAAAAAAACGAGTGTTAATGTATAATGTGTTTTGTAGATTTTGTTTAGTTGAAAACTTAATCGCAGTAAAAGAAATAATAGAAGATTAAAGTTTTAAATGTTTTTAAAATTATATTGAAAATTTTGATCTTCAAAATTAAAAAACTCTTCTAAGGCGGTATAGATCAAAAAATATCTAAAGCTTTTTTCAGATGGCGGATAATTGTCTAAATGTGTTGATTAAATTTTTTGTTCAAAAAAAACATACAAAAAAGCAAAATTTTAAAAATTCAACCTCATTTTAGAAATCTACATAAAAAATTTCTCAACTTTATTGTACAAACATACAAGCAGGGATAAGGGATAAGGGATTTGTAGAAGATTTCCTAGGTCCTTTGAGTCCTCTAGCGGGATTTTTTTTAAACATGTAATATAGAAAAAAAGAATGGCATGAAAATTAAAATGAAAGTCATTTAGATGAAAAAAAGATGACAGGAATGTTTTTTTTCGTGAAAAAAATGAAAAGTAAATGACCAGCATTTATTTTTCATCTCTTAATGATATGAAGATTCTTGGCATAATTTGGAAAAAGTCAAACATGAAAATTTAATGCCGGGTCATTTTTCGAAAAATTACAAAAATGAAAAATAAATGCTGGCCATTCACTTTTCATTTTCAATGAAAAAAAACATTCTTTTCATCTTTTTGGCATTTGGGGGAAAATTACAAAAATGAATTCCTATCATTTCTATGAATTTGAAATTGTCATTTAATTTTTTTGGAGAGATGACATATGTTTGACTGGGATAACTAACATTGTCGGCCTATCTTCTTTTTTTATCTTCCTTTACTTGTAGGTTTAGCGCTAAACCAACAAGTAACATGATCCTTTTTTTAAATTCTTTTGTTGCAAAGACATCATGTTCTTATTATTATAGAACAACAAGTTAACACAAAGTAACTAAAAATGATTTAGAAATTATGTATTTCCAAAAATTTTGGGGAAAATTTATTTAGTGAAGAGAGGGGTTAATATCTCTCCCCGCCCCCTTGGACTTCCTTGTTCAAAAAAGTATCTCTTTTAATTTTCTAAATAAATTTTGCATATTGAATTCTAACAATAAATTTGAATCTATGACCCATTATACTATCCTTATACCCCTGATGTAGACACACAAGGGGGGGGGGGTGAGTAGTATATAAAGTGTGAGTAGTGGAGTAAAGAAAGTATCTGAATGAAATGGGCGAGAAAGGGAAGGTAGCAAGGGTGGTGAGGAGGATAATACCGGTGTGTGGGGAAGAAGGCGTGAGTAAGGGACGATAATAGGGAAGGAAAAAAGAAGGGTGGCTCTCTGAAAGTGTATTTGAGTAAACGCGGGTGTCACCGAAAATATATCATATCTTTTTGTGCTCCAATTAGATTGATATACAGAGGGAAAGTTTGTTCTATAAATAGGGCAGCAAAAAACAATTTAAGAATTACTTAAATGCAAATAGTCTGTATAGAATTGAAAAATTTTAGGCAAATCTAAAAAGTGTATGATTTTGAAAATGCGGAAAAAGCGGCACTCATGTTGTGTAAAAACAAGTCTTAAACACACTTCTCCTTTCCTCCGCTCTCCCCTCCTTTCTTTATAGCAGACTTGCTCCTTTCCTTTCTCCATCAATTTACCACCCTACTAATACATATATACTACAAAAATAATATATAATACAGGAAGGGAGGGGACGGTACATTAGCAGATAAATTAATGCACACCCCTATGATTTTATACTACTAACAGCAAAATTTCAAACTTAAATACACTATGATTCATGTATTTGAAGCCAATGTAATATATTATCCCTAAATCCATGATTATTATGACCAACTACCCCTCCCTCTCCTCTCTTTCTCCCCTGAACCATAGAATCGCGCGAAACGAAAAGAGCGAGCGAGATTAGCGCGCTATTGCACATTGCAAAAGTGCCTTTTTTTAGGAGCGCAATTAACATATAAATATATTCTGAACGTCACTCACAACGTCAGTACTGGGAATTAAGTATGTAGGTCTAATGTATAGGTCTAGCATGGTGTATATTTAAACTGAAAGAATAGTCTGATATTTGTAAAACATGTTCAAACAAGTTTTCAGCCAACAAAAAAGTGTTCGTTTTTTTCAAACTTTGGGTACAAGTCCAATGTCTGAATTTTTGTGAATTGTAGTAAAGATTCTTTATAAGTATACCCATGAAAAGTGTCTGTTGTGTAAAATTGTTTTGTCATTTTTTTCCATTTTGCGAGCTTCGCTTGAATAGATGTCGTCATACTTGATATAAAATGGTAGGGGTAGAAATTTGAGAGTGGTTTTTTGTCTGTGTGTTTTTTAATTTCTCTACTTTGTTACAGGGAGGTGGGGGGGGGGGGCATTGGACATTATGAAAAATTCTATTAGTTTACAAACACGCTTTTTGATTCGTTGGGTTCAATCATTTTAGTTTGGTTGACAGACACAAACTAGCTGTGTCCAAACTTTTCCACCAATAAAAGTAATCTACATATGAGTAACTATTTTTAGGAGGGTGTACATTTATTTATCCTCAATTGTCTTATCCCTTGATATCCCTGAATTTGTTATATCAGATGTAACTTTCATCTGGGTTATATTGCACAGTGAGGGCCATAAAATAACTCAGTGTAATAAAGCAGCTAATCTACATATAAATATAGAAATTCTAGATGTGCTATTTCTAAATGGAGCCAATATGAATATGATTCTTTCATATAATGAGTCAGTTACAAATTAATAAATTTCATAGCATAAAGTATTTTACTGTAATCAATACAATACCCTAACTGTTTAGTCTATCTTAAAGTAGCATACGCACTTTATTCTTAAATAAAACGATCAATTTCACTATAATCAAAACATTACCGTAACTGTTAGGTCTATCTTAAAGTAGCCTAAGCACTTTAGTCTAAAATAAACCACTCTATTTTACTATAATCAATGCTTGATCCTAACTGTTTAGTCTAGCTTAAAGTATCACACTCACTGTAGTCTACCACTCTATTTCACTAAAATCTATACATAACCCTAACTGTTTAGTCTAGCTTAAAGTAGCATAAGCACCTTGGTCTGCCTAATTGTGTGTTTGTGGTTGAACACACACTAACTGTGACAAATTATCCTAAGCTTTTTTTGTCTGTAGCGAAGGATCTTTCTAACCGCTAAACCGATATGGTTTTCCTTTACTGTGAAGCTTCTTATATGTCCCAGGATGGTTTTTGGCTATTTTGAAATATAAAAAAGGTTTATTTTTTTGCTATTTTCTGCCCTTCCATATCCCTTCGAATATAGAGTCCATAGATGCTAGGGGCGCAGCAGTTAGTATAAAATAATTTACATTTTGCATAAGCCTGAAGATATTTCTAACTCTTGAAAAACCTGTCCTCTAAAGTAAAACAAATAATAAGCGGCGGAATTAAACTTTTTATTTATAATAGAATGCCACTGACAAGTAAAAATTTCGCAGCTAAGTTTCTTGCCAAAAGAAAGCCTTTACTGAAAAAATTACAAATCTAGACGAATATTAGGTATTTATTCATGCTAGAATCATGGGTTCATGAGTTGTTTTTATGGCTTGAAAATTTAATTTGCTTTAAAATGACTTTGATAAATACAATTTATGAACCCAAATGAGAGTTTCTCGGAGATTATTAAATTTTGATCATTAAAATAAATTAAATTTGTTTCCCTGTTCCAAGCTGTAGCTGTAGCTTACATAAGAGGATGAAAACTAGAATTGATAAAAATAAAATGTTTCATAACGATCGCAAAAGAACTTGAATAATCAAATTGTCAGAAGCTGATAAACCTCAATTTATTACAACAGCAGCAATTCATCCACCTAAACTTTTCTCCTATTGCTAAACATAAACCATTATAATTGAATGTATGTCATTTAGACAAGGTATTCGTAATGATAATAAATAAAACTACTCCTTTTGTAGATTGATATTTTTTGTACACCTCTAGTTTGAACCTGCAGTTTTCAAGCTAACGAATAAGAGAACATGCTAATGAAACAATAGATACCGGAGCAATTTTTAATCCAATTTCTTCTCCATCCCTGAATTTTTTAAAAATTAATTTATTTGAAGACATACAATTTGCGCGGAAGTGATTGTACACCAATATTAAATGTTGTTTTGTTCTGTTACAGATTATCTTTGGGTATTAAACTCAGGCATTCACAATAGCCTTGGCTTCATGGATAAAACCAATGCACAGGGTTTTGCGAAATGTAACCGAAAATTTTGATACTCCCCTTGACACGATCTTTGGGGGCGTAGTAGAATGTAATATTTATATACAGACACCAAAAGTGATATTTCAGTGTATTGGAGTGAAAATACTTTTTTTCACTGTGTTAAAGGTATAAACCCTCGTCAAACATTTTCTAAATATATTATAACTCTTTTGGAGTTTAAACTATTTTATTTTATCTATTTCTACATTTGTACTCTACTCAGGGACATAATTGTTGTTGATACATAGGCATTTAGGATTAAAATTTATAACCATAAGAAGTCTTAAGCTTAATAATTAATAGTTTCTGTAATAAACAAGGATGACAATATAAACAAAAGCGAACCTCAACAAATCGACAGCCAGACAAATGATGCCAAAGAAATATGACCTCATATTCAACTTTATGAAAATTTGTTGCAAAAATGATGAATAACAATAATACTTAAAATCTTGTGGCTGATCGCCATAGGAATAATCATTATAAAATCAAGATATTAGGTTAATTATGTCATGTAAAAAGTTAATGTTGGAATAGCTAAAAATTTAAGTCTAGACTTCCTGGTAGTGATCATTGAAGTTGTAAGATTTTAAATCTCTGAGACAATTAGCAACAATCAAATTAATAGCTATCCGTCACGGACAAACGTACTGACTGACCCTAAATGTAGACATCTTCGCTAATAGTGATCCAAATAAATTGTGTATGTACTTATTAAAAGTACAAGAAAAAAAAGTATGAACATTTGGATTACTGTGGCTGCGTCAACTGCATTAAGGGGATTTTACAAAACGTTCTGAAAAATAAACGTTATAGAATTCAGTGGCTTAAAACGGAAAACTTTATTAAACTTTATTGGTTAAACTAGCAGTTTTTTAAACTTTTCAAACAATAATTTTAATCTACAGAAGTAGTAATTCGTTTATCATTAATGGGAATTTATCGACAATTGCCCTAATCCCTGAGACTAATATAGATTATTTAGAATTTTAAGTAGCTGTAATTTTACGGATTTTAAACTGTTTTTAACCTATTTTTAAAACATATATCAAAAATATACTATGACACCAGTAGAATTAAACTGCAGAGCCTAAATTTGAATTAAGTCCCCAATAAACTTTTTTGAGGGGATTTAAAAATTAATTTTACTGTTGCTGTGGTCTTTTTTGATCAGAGCAAAAGGTCTTTTTTTATTTGGGTAAAATTCGTAGCCTTTTGAGTGTTTTGCTTCATATATATAGTATTCTGGTATAGAGTAAAATTAGGCCTTTTGATTTCATCTAAAAAATTCATTAAAAACTTAATTCTTTACAATATATCAATGAATTAACTTTATCGTGCTTGTTTTCCATCACTTATTTAAAACACAAAAAAATTGGCTGTAAAGGGTTAAATAGTGAAAGATGACAACAAATGTTTACGCAATACAACAATTTTTTTTTTGTCACATATACAAATATGATAAAATATAAGATTATTCAAACTTATTTTTTTAAATATTTTTAAAAAGCATGTATCTTTTATGTGTATAGTTTTCATTCTTTTCATTTTAATTAAATAAAAATTATTTAACTACATTGGAAATAAGTCACTTTGTGAAAACACTCTTTTTTGAATTGTAAAAAACTGAAATGAAACAAGGCTTCTAATTGGTTCAGACTTCAGAATAATATGTTTTATTTTAAAGTTAAATTTCTTCTATATAAATTATTGTTTTAGAAAAAAATTATTTGCATCGAACAGAGTAGAGTTTTTATTATTGTATTGATATAATCTGAATCACATCAAATTGTTCTGTAAGAAACAATTTAACCCCAAACTAAAAAATGCTTTTGCTTCCATCAAAATGATCACAGCAACATATAAAATTGATTTTTAAATCCCCCAAAAAAAGTTTATTGGGGACTTAATTCAAATTTGGGCTCTGCAGTCTGATTCTACTGGTGTCATAGTATATTTTTGATATATGATAAAAAAATAGGTTAAAAACAGTTTAAGTAGCTCAAATAACATGGGGTGGGGTGTTGATTGGTTGGGCGGTTGGGAAGGATTAATTAAGATATTTTACACCATGTTAACGGTTTTGATTTCCTTGTTAACAAGAACAATAATAGACTGAAATCCACAGAGAGAAAGAGAGGGGACAATGGGCTCTATTATAGTCCCTAAAGTTTTAAAATAACGTTTTCTTATTCGATGGCTGAACAACTTTGGGGACTTCATTGGTTTGATTGGTGTTGAGTGTTCAACAATTAATTTTAATTTACAGAAGGTAATTTTGTGTATTATCATTGGGGATGTACATTAATTCATCGGCCATTGTCTTATCCCTTTAGATCCCTGCTAAAATCTAAGGTTTTCTAAATTAAGGATCGGTAAGTTCGTCCAAGACAAAACGATTTTATTGTTAATGTAGGCGTCTTAAAATTGTCCAATCGATTTGAAACTTGACATATTGATTATTGTAATAGTTAGGTACAATTTATGTTCTCTATTATCATTACCAGATAGTAATTTTTGTGGATAAAGTATAGAAATTAGATTCTCCGTCTTTCTAAGGGATTTTTGTGTTCATAAATGAATGTATTACTTTCTAAATAACATCCAGTAGAAAACTTACTTTTTCTGCAAGACCATTGCTCATGCACAAAAATAATACAAATATTTAAAGAAAGTTTCGTGATTTTCTATCATTCTTAATATATTCTATTATTATGCCCTTCTTTCTCTTTCTTTTTCTCTGTTTAAAAGCGAAGCTTTTCTATAATTAGGGTCGGTCCGTCCGTAACGGATAGCTTTTTTCGTTAATTTAGGCATGTTAGAATTGTCCTAAATGTCCGTACGTCCATCTTAAAGATGTTGATTTTTTTACTTTTATAACAACAAATTTTTATGTGATCTAATTATCCGATTGGTATGATTTTTATTATACTGATTCCTGGGACAATAAAGTACAATATTATAAGCTAAGCAACTCTATAATTAAGTCCTAAAAATGTAAGTATGTCCATAAACATTATTCTGTATCAAGCAGTTTTTCAACAAATTTACTTACAATTTTGCATCGACTCTTATACATTTATATTCTGATTATTCAGTTGACACTATACAAGTGTTAATGTCTGTTTGTCCTACCGTTTCAGCGCTTCGCTTTTATGGATGTTGTCATCCTTGTTATATCTTGTATTTCATATAATCTATCCCCCACTCTTAATTAATAATTAGTAAGTTTTGGCATAACCTATACATCATACTATTACTATGTATATCCTATTAACCTTTGGAGCTCTGTTTATACCTTATTACTTTAGTCATAGAGGATTCTTTCACTACATAAAAGTAACAGGATGTATGTCTGTCAGAGTGTTTGCCTGTCTTTAGCTTAGGATATCGCTAGACCGATTTGGTTCCTTTAAAGTGAAGCTTCTTATAGGTGCGAATTTATAAATATTACCCTTGGAAAAAATCCCCCCTTCTCTTCCCCACCTCAAAAAAATGTTTCTTTTTAAAACTAAAATATGTGTCCCTATATTATCAAAATTATAGTTTCGAGTATGATTAATATTGTACTAAACGTTAGGCATATTAGATATTAAAACATAATGTAGAATATTTGTTAGCTGTATCTGTTTTTGATAATGTCACATTGTTAACCTAAAGATAGAGGACTTAAGTCAACGTAACTCCTCCAGGTACAACATGGAACTCTTCTGCAATACACAAATTAGAACAATCCTTAGCAAGGAATATTAAGGAAAGGTAGCGAATTTATTTTTAAAGGATCTTGGACAAAGTAGCCTCGGACAAAGTAGCCTCGAACAAAGTAGCCCCGAACAAAGAAGCCTCAAGGACAAAGTAGCCTTGGGACATTTACTTAAGAAAAGTAGCCTCCTAAGGAAAGTAGTCTCTACTGTTAATAAAGGACATGGCCGCAGCACTCGACCCTCTGGTCTGCCTAGCCGCGGGCGCTCGGCACCCTAGCCTATAACCTAACCTAACCTATGTTAGCCTCAGGATATTTATTTAAGAAAAATATCTTCAACTGTTCATACATAGATGGTTTAGAATTTCGTGGATTTTACTAAAAGTGGTTGGTAGATATTTACAATTTTTAATATTGTTTTTACAATTTTTAGGTTAGGTTAGGTTATGTTATAGGCTAGGGGTCCGATCGCCCGCGGCTAGGCAGGCTAGGAGGCGGAGCGCTGCGGCCATGACCTTTATAACAGTGGAGGCTACTTTCCTTAGGAGGCTACTTTGTCCGGAGGCTACTTTTGTCCTATGCTACTTTTGTCCTATGCTACTTTGTCTTAGAGGCTACTTTGTCCGGAGGCTACTTTGTCCAAGGCTACTTTGTCCAAGGTCCTTTTTAAACATTTATTATCATTATGGAGGAAGAGGGCATTGAACTGTAGATTATACTAGTCTCCAATGAATTTATAAACACCTTCTTTTATTTGTTGGCTTGAAAATTTTAGGTACTTTCAATCAATCTTGGGTTGTACAAACTAAAGTGTCCAAAGTTTTTCACTAATTGTTTTTATCTACAGAAGGGGTGTTTTTGTTTACCGTCCATTAGCTTTTCCCTTAAGATCCCTGAATATTTTTAATTTTTTCTATTCTTATTCTATTTTTGCATAAATCTCATGAATTTTCTATCTTAGGTGAAAATAACCTATTTCATTACTTATTGATGTAATCAATGAAAAGAATATGTATGTCGGTAATTGTCGGATAGGGATATTTATTCTGAAGAAAATAGTAATTTCTACAAGTAACAAATATTCAGAGAAAAAGGGATATTTGACTATTCCTTTAAGTTTTTATAAACCTCTCATTATTATGAGCAAAGTTAGCCTTTCTGTAGATTGAAAGTATTAATGAAAAACTTTTGACACTGAAAGTTTATACAAGCCAATCATGATTTGATAAGAGTCTTCAAAGTTTTCAAGCCAACATACAGTTCAACTTTAAGTACCCTGTATAATCTTTCTCTCAATAATAAGTTTGATGGTTGATAATTGGGGGACAGAATAATTTCTTTGAGATGAAATATCTCTGCCAGGTAATTGTTTGTGGTATATTGGGAATAATTTTCCATAATTTATTCATACATTGCATGTTTTTTTTTGTTTGTTTTGTTAAGATGGCACAACCTCATTTGTTACTACAGCTGCAGTAATTGAATGTGTGTATTCAGTAAACTAACCATATGAGTAATCAATCCATATATCTGTAATTTCCAAGAAAGCATGACACTGGTCTTATATCTAAACAAACAAAGTGTTCAACTCATTTTAAAATAGACCTATAGACAAAAATAATGAAGAATGTCAAAATCCAAAACAGTGGCGTAGCTACTTCACAATTAAGATATGTACGTTCGACATTCCGTAAAAATAAGTTAAGAAATTGACGGATCCTTCAAGTAATATCCTTGAAAGATAATTGAGAAGGTGTAAGTCAACCTTATATAGAACCGTAGAAATGTGCTACTTTTTTATTCTTCTAGAAGATGCATCCCTAGCCTCAAATTGAGGAAAATAGCTAAAAATAAGCCTAACACAAACTAGCTTTTCTGAGATCTTAAGAGACAGACCAAAAAAACCTACAAGTTTATATCATATGATTGAAAAAATTTTATACATTCTTTTTGCTGTGCTACATATACATATCAAAAACCTTGTTTTTAATCGAAAATGCTATAAGATAACGATATTAAGAAAAAGAAAGGCATGGCTAAATATTTCTTGGGCAGAAATAAAACCAAAGATGTGGCAATTTAGGCTTACCATCTCGGCTTCTCACTTAGTTACACCCAGGGAGGTAGGGGACATTGGACTGTAATTTATACTGGTTACTACTAAAGGTATATTCAATTAATATTTTATAAGCTAAATAGGCTTTTGAAAAGTCTTCTGTGCATCTAAATAAAAGGCTATAATCATCAGTCTTTATGTCCGCTTGCTTTTTAGTAAATAGGCTTATTATTATCATTTGTATGTTTCAAACCTTGCCCTAACAAATTTCCAAATCTTGAATAATCACTTGTTGAAAGAATGATATGAAGGACAGATTAGAGCAACAAAAACAGGTTAAAGGAAAATTCCTAATAAAAAAATTGTACAGTACAAAGTTGCATCGGCGGCAGGTTTTTTTGCGCAAGGGGGGGGGGGTTAGGCTTGTTTAGGTTATATGGGGTACAGAGTTGTAACCCCGCAGGGTTAGCACCACCACTAGGGGTTAGGTAAATGGAAAAAACTACTCCATTCCTTTATTTTCATTTTATTTTAGATAAGGAAGAAGGGATTTCAGTGCTTGCTGCAACTTGAAATAAACGGCGGCTTGGCAAAATGGAAGAAATATAACCGCTGGCTTGAGAAAAAAATACTGACTTATATATTTAGTGAATGAAATATGTATAAAAGGAGCATATGGTGCTCTAGTTGCCTAGCCTTAGAATCTTATTTCAAAATGTGGGAGGAGTTTACAATGGGATTAAGTTAGGTAGTTTTCCTGAGAAAATAAGGCGGAGCTTATATTTAAGGTAAAATATAAGATAAAATGGTCAGCTTAAATATAGTACAAAATTAATATTTAATATTTATTTCATTTTCTTAATCAGTATAACATTACGTTTGGTTGAGAATACACGAAGGACCAGTATGAGGCTTAGACTTTCATATATTTTCTTTGCGGTAATTACTTTTATATTATTAATTGTTAAATTTCAAAAAGTGAAGCTTTTCTATATTTATGGTCGGTTCTTCCGTCTGTCTTACCATAATGTATGTATCTTATCATTAATTTATGAATGTTATAATTGTCCAATGGATTGCAAATATTGCATGTTGATTTCTGTAACAGTCAGGTACAATTTAGAAAGCGTAGCAATTCTATTAGAATTAAGGACGGATGAACGGACCTATAGATTTTTTAGATTTTGTTATCCTTATATAAAAGTAACAGGATGTCTGTGTGTGTGTTTGTCTGTCTGTGCGTAACAAAGGATCTCTGAACCGATAGGGCTCTAAGCTTTACAAAATAGTTTCTTTTAGGTTTATCATTATTTTGGGGGAGGGTACCAACACCCTCCCAAGAAAAATCACCCCCTTAAAAACATTTATTTTTATTATTTTAAAATCAAAGGGAAGGGGAAGGTCAACTTCACCCCCACAACCTCAGATGCTCATAGATGCCTCTACGGGCGCTGTTGTAGTAGTAATAAAATGCAATATTTATTTCAGATTGTAATCGTGCAGATGTTGATGTGCATCACCTACGCAGACTCTAGCCCAGATGCAAGAAATAAGGTGAAGACACGCAAGAAGAACAGAAGGAGGACTGGATAGAATTATAGAGTTGCTGCACTACTAAACATTTATTGTAGATATTATAATTTTCGAATCTTATATTAAAATTCTTGTAAATAATTAAATGTTCTATTTGTAACTAATTCATAGAAATAAATGTTTAACTCAAACTTTTGTTAATATCAATGATTTAAAAATGAACTTAAAAAATGAAGACCAAAGACGGGCATATAGCACAAAGATGACAAAAAATTATTCTGAAATTTTATTAAACATTGAAAAAAAGTGTTTATAAAATTTGTAAGTTTTCTAAAGAATACTTTAAGTATATTTAAAATTGTAAATAAGGTAAAGTTTCTGATCTTGTCATGTCTATTAGATGTCTAGACCTGGTGTGGCTATATTATAGCTAGAAATAATGTTTTATAGAGTGGCTACAATACAACTGGAAATAAACAGTACCTGGAGTATTTAAATTTGTAAATAAGGTAAAGTTCCTGATTTTATCATGTCTATTAGATGTCTAGACCTGGTGTGGCTATATTATAGCTAGAAATAATGTTTTATAGTTTGGCTACAATACAGTTTCATTGTGGCTAAATAATAATATATAAGAGTGTGGCTATAAGAATACTAAAAATAGTATACTTAAGCGTTGCTACAACACAGATAGAAAAAATGTGTAAAAGTGTGATTACAAAAAAAAACTAGAAATAATATTTTACAGTGTGGCTATAAGAAAACTAGAAATAATATATAAAAGTGTGGCTACAATACAACTAGAAATAATATATATCAGTGTGACTAGAATACAACTAGAAATTATATACAATAGTATCTAAAACCATGTTCTTATATGGTGGCTCAAAACTTTGGGTACTTTTATTGAATTTTGATTTGTTGGTTCGAAACTAGTAGTATCCAAACTTTTCAACCAATAATTTTATGCATAGAAAAGGGTAATCTTGCTTATCATAAGTAGTGATGTGCATCAGTTTATCATTTATTGTCTTATCCCTTAAGTCTCCTTCTTTGAATAGGTCTTTACACCAACATTTAAAATGTGTAAATATGGTTTTCTTACTGTTGCAGGTACAGAATTTATAAATATTATATGAATTCAGACATTTCATATGTATAAGGGATTTAAAGGGATAATACAATGGAGATATATATTGATGTACAACCAGAAAAATTTAATAATGAAATAATCCCTTTTGTATTTACATTATTGATGGAAAATTTTGATACTTGTACAACCCATCGAAAATAAGTAAAAGACCTCAAAGTGTTAAGCCAACGAATAAGAGCTTGTGTTAATGAAAGTTTTTGAACCGGTATAATTTACAGCCGAGTTTTCTCTACCTACATGGATAAGAAGGGTAGAACAAGGGATTTTTAGTAGCGTAGCTGCCAGACAACAACGGACTTATAACGCTCATTCGTCTGTCCGTCATATATACATAAAGGTGTCTGCAAATTGAAATTTATCTTCTAAAGTCTTGTTTGCTTTATAGCGTTTCAGACAAAGAAACAGGCAGACGAAAGAAAAGGACAGGTAGACATACCCAATGATTTATATATAGTTGCTATGCTCTAGCTAAAGAGATAGGGTGGGATTTGACGTGTACTGTACATGTAAGATATTTAGATATTTTCACCATGGATGGGAGGGGACATTAAACTTCAAATCATACTGGCCCCAAAAGTTATTTTATTCATTGGCTTAAAAACTTTGGGTACTTTTATTTAATCTCAATAGGTCGGTTTAATCTGACAGTGACCAAACTTTTCAACCAATAATCAATAGAACAGAAGAAATAATTTCGTTTATCATGATCGGAAATGTACAATAATTTAATATCCATTGCCTTATCCCTCAAGATCCCTGGATGTAAAGTAAGATATTAAGATATTTTAAAAGGGAAACAAGAATCTTATTTAAGATCAGGACTCGCCAGACGCATTTTTTACTGGTGGTGGCAGCTAAAAACTGCATGAATATTTAACCGCATAATCCTTTAATTGGAATATACCGGATTAATATACATGGGGGTCCTACGACAAACGCAGGAGTCCCAAACGTCGGAGTGGACACTTAACCTAACCTAACCTATTTTAGATCATCTTATAGGTTTTTTAATGCCTGCGGGGGGCTTATTTGTTCATTCATATCTTAACCTAACCTTATCTGTATAGAAATACTTAATAAAATTAATATTTTAACACTCCTGCGTTTGTCCACTCCGACGTTTGAGACTCCTGCGTTTGTCCTGGAACCTACATGGGTACGGTTGATAAATAGATCCAGAACTTTTTGGTTGGTCCAAAAAAACAATCCATTGATTACACTGTGTGGTTAGCGCCTTTTTTGAGCCTAGGCATTCACCATAAACTCACTATTTATATCGCGCAATTGAGATTTAGACCAAGATTCGAACCTTTTTTCATCCGCAGCCAGGGAGGGAGGGACATTGAGATGTTTATGCACAATTTCCCAAAGCATTTTCTTTTTCGTTGGATTAACAACTTTATGGATTTTTAAGGGTTGGTTCATTAAGTTGAGTGTCCAAACGTTTAAACTACAAATGGTAATCTAAATAAGGAGTAATTTTGTGTAATAACATTTGGGAAGCACGTCAATTTATCGGCCATTATCTTATCCATTGAGATCCCTAATCCGCAGCCGTACTTTAATTCTGACCAAAAATATGCGGCAGGTGACCCTGCTTCAAATTTTATTTTCATGGTCTGTTAAAAATTTGAGGGAAAAGTTTGATCTGATGTCTACATGTTTCATAAAATGGAATACAATATTCTTATCCTGGGTATAAAAGATTTATCAGAAAACAAGGACAATTTTGTACACTAGTTCACATTGCATGGAAACAACATTTAATTTAGGTAAGACTTAGAATCGATTATGATTATATAACAGTTTTAAAAATCACTCCAATCGTTATTGTGCTCCCCCTCCTTGTTTTAAAAACAAATTTAAAATAAGTGGAGGAGTATAGTTATTTTTCTTCTTATGCCTAACACCTGTAGGGGGGGCCTCACCTTTCTGGGCCTGTGCCTGGGTTGCCCTAACCCTGCAGGTCTACCCATAATCTATACTTTGTGTGAAAACGCCAATATGGGTACATTTTTTATAATTCTTACTTTCGGATATATGTGTTGTTATGTAAATGTAAATTTCGAAGACAGGAATAACTCAGGAATCTCAAGGGATAAGACAATGGCTGATAAATTGATGTACATCCACATTTATGATACACAAAATTACCCTCTTGTAGTTTACAGTTAGTTGTTGAAATATTTGAACACTTAACTAAACAACCAACCAATAAAAATTTAATAAAAGTCCCAAAAGTTGTTAAGCCAAACGATTAAAAATCGTTATTAAAAAACTTTTGGGACTAGTGTAATGTTCTCTCTCTTTCTCTCTAGGAATAATTACATCATAATTTGAATGGTGTAATTATTTCTTTTGCATGTATATTGTATATGTAGTTATTTTTATTACAGCACCAGAACTCATAAAAGCAAAGTTGATTACATACAACAACATACATGATGGGGGTTAATCCAGGGTCTGATTTTATACAATAAATAATTCGTACATATAGGTTTTTCTCAGGCCTCAAAAGATATTCTAAGACCAAATATTGATTCAACTTTTAGGACCAGTATTTTATTGTTTATTTGGCCTATTCAGTATATTTCAGTACGTAGAATAAATACAGTTGTTTGAGATAAACCAGAGACTTTGATTGAACATTTTTCTCCATTCTAAAGTGTAAAAAAAAAATTTTTTGTTTGGGTAGAGTCTGGGTTAATTTGGTTGTGGGGTGAAATTGATGGGAACTGGAAATTGAGAAGAAAAAATTAAGAAAATGGCTTTAAATGATTGAATGAGATAAAAGATAAATTGGGTATAGTCCTTTTCACGACATCCCTCCATAAGGAGCGATTCTTCGTATTTTTCACAGTAGCTTTTCTCCTATTTCTAGCCCCTGCGGGGGGCTCTAACCCTGCGGGGCCAATTACCTAACCCTGTGGGGCAATCACCTAACACAATATAACCTAACCTAACCTAAAATAACCTATAAAAAGCCATTTTAAAAATACGAAGAATCGCTCCTTATGGAGGGATGTCGTGAAAAGGACTATACCCGATAAATTAAAGTTTGCCAGTATCCTTTATCCCTTATCCCTTAAAAGATGCTTAATCTAATAGAAATTAACTGAAATATAAAAATGTTTTACTAAAAAATGGGTTAATTTATATAAGTAAAAAAGAATTATAATCTATTGTGGAAAAGCAATATTTTTTAAGCATTACAAACATTTTGAATAATCCATAGTTGAACTAAATTTGTTTATGTGGTACATACCTTATTCCCTGAATTAACCCATATTCTAATGATGTTAAGCACAGTGGGTACTTTTTAGGGATGGAGGGGGATATTTGGACTTTTAAAATTTAAAAAACTTTGGGACTCTGCATAAACCATGTTTGGTTTAAACCAGAAGTGTCAAATCTTTTCAAACAATATATTTTTTCTACAAATTTTAGTTTGTCCTCATTTGCGGAATATACTTGAAAATGTGCATTAATTTATTGTCCATTGTCTTATCCCTTTAGATCCCTGTATAAAGCACAGTGGGTATATTATACCCATACTTTCAGAGTTAAAGGAATTATCATAATCAAGAATATTGAAAATAAAGTACACCGGGGGGTAATCAAGAAAGTGCTTTTTGGGAGGGGAAGCGGATTCAATACCAATGGGGCCTATGCCCTCCCCCCTCAAAAAAAAAATAATTAAAAACAATTGTGGTTCCAAATGGCGTTTCTCATAGAAGTCTTTTGGGATAACCTCCAAACCCTTAAGAGCAGAACTTTAATACCCCACCAAAATGCCGATAATATAATTTTAACCAATCAACATATCCTAAATCCCTAGAAGCAACCTATAAAACCAAACCCATAATAATTATAATAAAACTGATTGGAAATAAGGGTTGAAATAACATTAGGAAAAAGCTATTAAAATGCGAAGAGATAAAAATGCTAATTTGATTTGTACATAGTAGTTGTTAGTAGCAAAGTTACAAAGTAAATTGTCTGTCCGTACTTACAACTTATCATAATTGTCATCATAAATCCTATTATATAAAGTACTAAGGTTTTTTGTCTGAAGCTGATGATTTCAACAACTGCTGAACTGATTGAGTTCCCCTTTACAGGGAAGTTTCACATGGGACATGGGATGTTTTTAGGCTATTTTAATGTTAGATTTGGGATGGTTTTACGCTATTTTTATGTCCCATGTCTACCCATTCGAATACAATTAGAGCCCGCTAGATGCTAGGGGCCCAGCCGCTAGTATTATTATAAGCAGTTTAACTTTTAATCCAATTTTAGTGTATTTCCCTGCCAAAATCATACTGTATTGTATTTCTAATTAATTTTCTAAAATACATTTAATTATAAGATACTAACGGCTGCGTCACTATCATCTATAGAAAGGAGTGCAGCAAAATAGTCTAAAAACCAGATCCCAAGACTTGAATTTCATAAACATGTAGATGCTAAAACCCTTTTTGGACCTATGTGAAGGTTACATAAAATGGAGATCTTACTAGGTTAAGTGATTTTAATTGACAAACATAAAACCTTATTACTTTAAGAATGAAGAAAAAAAATTTCGTTAACATTGCTATGTTTTAAGGTGTATGAAAAACAATGTAAGATAATGTGTGTTGGCAGGGAACTTAAGGGATAAGACATTGGACGATAAGTTATTACATATCCCCAATGATTCTAATCAAAATTAACCTTTGAATTAGATTTGGTTAGATAATTTGTACACTATTTGTTCAAACTACAAGCAAAGAAAATCCTATGAAAGTATCCAAAATTTTTGAACTAACTAATAAAGTAAAATGGTTGTAAAACTTTGGGGACCAGTTTAATTTACACTACAATATCCCCTACCTCCCTTGTGTGTGAGTGTGTGGGTATGTTGAATAATACCCCAGGTCAGATGTAATATTGATTTCTCATCAAATATCCCCTTCCTCCCTGGTATGTGTGTGTGTGTGAGTGTGTAGGGGTATGGTGAATAATACCCCAGGTCAGATGTAATATTGATTTCCCATCAAATATCCCCTTCCTCCCTGGTATGTGTGTGTGTGTGTGTGCGGGTATGGTGAATAATACCCCAGGTCAGATATAATATTGATTTCCCATCAAATATTCCCTTCCTCCCTGGTATGTGTGTGTGTGTGTGCGGGTATGGTGAATAATACTCCAGGTCAGATATAATATTGATTTCTCATCAAATATCCTCTTCCTCCCTGGTATGTGTGTGTGTGTGTGTGTGTGCGGGTATGGTGAATAATACCCCAGGTCAGATATAATATTGATTTCCCATCAAATATCCCCTTCCTCCCTGGTATGTGTGTGTGTGTGTGTGTGTGCGGGTATGGTGAATAATACCCCAGGTCAGATGTAATATTGATTTCCCATCAAATATCCCCTTCCTCCCTGGTATGTGTGTGTGTGTGTGTGTGTGCGGGTATGGTGAATAATACCCCAGGTCAGATGTAATATTGATTTCTCATCAAATATCCACTTCCTCCCTGGTATGTGTGTGTGTGTGTGTGTGTGTGCGGGTATGGTGAATAATACCCCAGGTCAGATGTAATATTGATTTCCCATCAAATATCCCCTTCCTCCCTGGTATGTGTGTGTGTGTGTGTGGGTATGGTGAATAATACCCCAGGTCAGATGTAATATTGATTTCCCATCAAATATCCCCTTCCTCCCTGGTATGTTTGTGTATGTATGTGTGGGGGTATGGTGAATAATACCCCAGGTCAGATGTAATATTGATTTCTCATCAAATATCCCCTTCCTCCCTGGTATGTGTGTGTGTGTGTGTGTGGGTATGGTGAATAATACCCCAGGTCAGATGTAATATTGATTTCCCATCAAATATCCCCTTCCTCCCTGGTATGTTTGTGTATGTATGTGTGGGGGTATGGTGAATAATACCCCAGGTCAGATGTAATATTGATTTCTCATCAAATATCCCCTTCCTCCCTGGTATGTGTGTGTGTGTGTGTGTGGGTATGTATGTGTGGGGGTATGGTGAATAATACCCCAGGTCAGATGTAATATTGATTTCCCATCAAATATCCCCTTCCTCCCTGGTATGTGTGTGTGTGTGTGGGTAAGGTGAATAATACCCGTATGTGTGCGGGTATGGTGAATAATACCCCAGGTCAGATGTAATATTGATTTCCCATCAAATCTCTCAAGATGAAAGAACTGTGTGAAGGAAGGTGTTTCATCCTTTCCGCAATATCATACAGGAAAGGAAGGGGATATTGGCAGGGATTAAAGGGATAAGACAATTACCGATAAATGGATGTACATCCCCAATGATGATACACAAATTTACTCCTTCTATAGATTAGAATCAGTGGTTGAAACGTTTCATCACTCATGTAAATGAACCACACAATCAAAATTCAATAAAAGTCCCCAAGGTTGTTTATCCAACAAATAAGAAAACATTATTAAAAGACTTTGGGGACTAAACAGCCAAATACCCCCTTCCTCCCTGGGATATTGGACTTTAAATTCACCGGTACCCAAAGTTAAATAAACACCCTTTTTTTAAACTTTGGGGACTCTTTTCAAACCTCGAATGTTAGTTCAGTCTATTAGTGTCAAATGTTTTCTACTAAAAACTTTAATTTAAAGAAGGATAATTTTGTTTATCACTTTACGAATAAGACAAAATACGGTAGTAATTGAATACCTCAAAAGTAGGGGAGCAAAATTGATGATATTCCAAGTGGATAGCCTGATATCTAGTTGCCGAATGTGTACGCAGTTTCCTGAGTGTTTCCTCATCCTAGCTCAATATTTACTACTAGCTAAAAAAGCTTCAAACTTCAAAAAAAAAAAATCAAAATTTAAAAAATTCAAATTTATAATGTATATTGTATAAATCGTTTACACATTCAAATTTTGATTTTTTTAAGGGAAGTTTGAAGATTTGTAGCTAGTAGTAAATATTGAGCGAGGATGAGGAAACACCCAGGAAACTGCGTACACTTTCGGCAACTAGATATCAGGCTATCTCCAAGTGTATTAATACGAATCATGGATGCAGGGATGGGTAATAAAAAAAATAATATGGAATAAAAAATTAAGATTGAACAACAGAAAGCACATATAATGATCTTCAAAAAAGGGAATAAGGTTTGAACCACCCTAGCAAATCTCTAGTTTACAATGACCAGTTGAGTACTAATTTGTATCTTATTGGCATATCCCATTATTCCCAGGGAGTAAGGGAGGGGACAATGGGCAATTAATTCAATATAAGAGATATCAAAGAAAGGGCATGAAATCCAGTTTAATCCAATAAAATTTGTAGGAAATTATAAAGGGATTGTGAATTGAATAATAGATTTCCATAGCGTCATGTAAAGTGAAATCACAACTTGTTTTTGATGAAATATATTGAGGTTTTTTGGTGAGATTTTTATATTAAAAGATTATTGGACCCGGCCAGCTGCTAGCAAGAATATGACTGCCCCTTTTTAATCTGTTTATTTCCCTTGCCCCTTACCCCCACCTCCCTTCTCCCTTCTCCCTTCTCCCCGTCTGCAACATTCCAAACTAACACAACGAATGTTTATTTCCCTTCCCCCCACTTCCCTTATCCCTTCTCCCCGTCTGCAATATTTAAAAATACATAACGAGTAGCGGCATTTCATGCGCAAGTCCCCAAACTCAGTCAGAAACTGCTAAATTCTTGCACATTCCCTTTAAGCCAGTCCCCAAAGTCTGAGACTCCTAAAAATTGAATATTCGATCCATTGTCCCCTCCCTTACTCCCTGCATTATTCCATATTCGCTTAAAATATGAATACTTTACAATCATGGTGGGCTAGAATTGTATCAAGACAAAAGTAAGTGCAGAGCCCTGGGACCTATGTATGGTGAAAATAGACATAAAACCATGATGATTCGAGGTAAAACAAAAATATTTCAGCGGGGGCTTTTTGAGAAAATTAGATTTGAAAATTTCAAATTCAATTTTCACCCCCTAGGAGTTGCCGCATAATCATGACAAGAAAAGCAAATATTATTTATTTTAAATTTTGAACAACTTTGCTTTTATAAAATTCTTCATAAAACCACCCCTGGAGGGAGTTAATTAATGGCCATTTTTATCACTTGCTTTGCAAAGGTCACGAAAATTCAGCCCCAAATAAATCATATATAGAGAGGTTTTATGAAAGATTTTATAAAAGCAAAGTTGTTCATGCTTTTCTTGTCATGATTATGCGGCAACTCCTAGGGGGTGAAAATTGAATTTGAAATTTTCAAATCTAATTTTCTCAAAAAGCCCCCGCTAAAATATTTTGGTTTTAACTGGAATCATCATGGTTTCATGTCTATTTTCACCATACATAGGTCCCAGGGCTCGGCACTTACTTTTGTCTTGATTCAATTCTAGCCTACAGTGGAATGGTTCCATATACTAGAACTGTCCTCTTTTTTCATTTAAAAAAAGAAATCATTTTGTAATGAGCAAGGACGGTCTAACTTTTTGGGTACAATTTTATGTGTGGGGGCGGGAGGAATCTATCTAATACATAACCAAATAAATAAAGATTTCTTTGCTTTCGAGCATATAATATAGGCCCTGAATTTTAATAAGCTAATCTATAATAAAAAGTAAAACGATTAAGACCATTAAGATCTAACCATTGCATATTATATACAAGAACTGCCCCATCAGAATCTCTTCAAGTTATATCATTTCAAATATAAATGCATCAAGTATAGATGTACAAGTCACGAAGCGGCCTTAGGCCGCCTTAGGGTCCGAGTTATTAGAAAAAAACAGAGGGATATTTCAAATTATAAGTAGCTCCCCTACTAAAAAATATTTTAGCGGAAAATCTTACATGAACTTTGTATGTCTGTCTGGTACACAATCAGAATTATGTTTTACTTTAAAATAAAAATAGAAAGCAAATTTGTCTGTGAGGATTTCGCTGACTAAAAAGCATCATATATTCAATTAACTTTTTCAGTCAGTCCGTCCATTATGCTAAAGTTTTAGTAATTAGATTTTTATGGTTTTAGAGATGTATGTTTAAAGTTTACTGTATATATTTCTATTGACATCTAATGTTTTAACCACATTTTCTATCTTATTAGATTTTTATTAACTTCACAAAGTTTATAGATGTTATCATATGTTTCTTTGTACTCTAATTGAAATGTCTGTCTGTCTGTAAGAAACCGTAAAGGAGTAAACGTGAATTTCTCTTCAGTTATTAAAGATAAATGGCTGGAATTAAAAAAACATCATCATGCTGATGATCATCCAGTATAAAACTTACTTTGTCCGTCCGTCTGTTGGAATGCTTTGATATGCATCTACTATCAAAGATATTTTATAAATTCTATTGTAAACCTTTCCATGTTTTTCAGCTTTACTAAGGACTTATAAATGATGTCATCCTTGTTAAGCTTTAAGTAAGGTTTAAATGGGAAAGCACCCTAAACCTTACTTTGGCTGTCCTTGCTTAATTATTATTAAATATATTTTTTAATGCGAAGCACCTCTATAATTATAATGTCCGTCTGAGGGTAAAACATAATTCTTCATCTGCTATTAAAGATAGACGGCTTTAATTTTTGAGAATATACTCTATACCTTTGAGCATCCAATATGTGATTTACTTATTTCGTCAGTCTGTCGGAAATACCCTGCGAGGCATTTAATTTAAAATGTAAAAATTTTATTTATCAAATGCTAAATTAGATAGACGATAGATTTTTTCTAGGGAAGATTTTCCTGAGAAATGAATATCTACTCTCTACCTTATTTAGTCGGTTAGTCTGTATGTAACCCTCCATATGACATCAATTTCTGTAGGGAAATGTGCCTTTTCTTTTATTGAAGATTCTAGCCTCTAGTCCATAAAATAAAGTAACAGGATCTTGCTGTGTGTGTGTGTGTGTGTCTGTCTGTATTTAAAGATCTCTATAAACGCAGAATCGATATGGTTCTCCTTTACAAATAAGCATCCATTGTATAATTTACCTGGTCTGTCAGTCTATCGGTAATGCTCTGATGGTCATTTGATTGATAGAAAGATGATTTTTTCCCGGGAAAAATTTTTCAGGGCGATGAGCACCTACTCTACATCTCAATTGGCCGGTCAGTCTGTCTGCAGTAGTCTAGAGGCCACACATTTTTACCATCGGCCTGTCAGTATAGTTTTTAGTATTTCCAGGGAAGACTTTATTATCTTAGCTTCTATTCAAGTTTTGTATGATTTACAACATACAACAATAAATAACTAATAAAAATATTTTTATTTGTAAATATATTGTCAATTTGATTTCAATGTCTCATTCTTAATATCTAATCTACTTAACTGATTGGGTTCTCTATTTTATATAAACTTAACATCGGTCCCGTGATGGTTTTAGACTATTTAATTTTTAGATTTAAGTCTTGGGATGGGTTTAAGCTTTTTTTCTAGTCTGTAGATAATAAAGGGGCAAACGCTAATAATATATAAAGTTTTTTTGTCTGAAGGTTTAAATCTCAATAACTACTAAAGCGATTGGGTTCATAATTTTAGGTAAGCTTCAAATAGGTCTCATGAGGGTATAAGGCTATTTAATTTCAGATGGTTTTAAGCTATTTTTTCTAGCCATTTTCTGCCCCTTTTATTACAGAGCCCCTGGATGCTAGGTACGCATCCGCTAGGTATGCATTTTTTTTTATTCAGAATTAGAAATATGGATTTTGTTAAAATTTCCCTGACAATTCCTAACCCCCTTTTTTTTGGGGGGTGGAGGGTTCACTGTATATTCACAGGGGAAATATTAGAAAATAAATATGAATATATTAACTTGCATATAAAGATTACTTCAAGTTCAACAACTTACGTTAGAATTTCTGTCCGGCTGATTTTAGTTATTTATTTTATAATAAAAGCCTTTGATACTATGAACGTAATAACAATCTGCCTTAGCGTTTTCTTGTTTTTTAAAAATCTCTCTCACACTTGCTTTTTCTTCCATTTTTCTTTTGATTTCTTTATTTAATCTTCAGATACGTATTTATAACAATGCTTTTTTCATTCTTTCAAAAATGCAATTTGAATTATGGAATTTATTTTCCAATATACATATTTTTTTATATAACCATCATGAAAGGGTTAAAATGTTTTTAATTTTTGTTTGTAAATCTGAACACATTACAAGTGGCGCTAGAATCAATTTATTTTAAAACTAAGTTTTCTTAAATTTACTATATTATGAATTTAAATTTTCTGTTTTAAGAATAGTAATTAAATACTTCAATATTATGTAAATAGCAACATGAAATAAAAAAAATGAATTTATTCTTAATAAAGTAAAATATTGGGTCTTATCGTTCTGGGCAATGAGAGTTTATTATGGATTATTGGAGCACTATGAGTTATAAACATTCAACCCTTGGAAGACTTGAGCTCATTTATAGACATTCATTTCCTATATAGATCTGACATGGATCTTGAAGCAATAAAGCAGGCCGTTTTGTAAATGTTAAAAATTGGAAGAATCTATTAAATAAAAGTTATCGCAAATATACTTAGTAAATAATGAACTCTCCATACCATAACAACTTCATATTGTTCTCTATGCATGTTTAATTTTTTTTTTAATTTTTAAAAGATGCTCCTAGAGAGGCTATGTTCGCAGGTGCAAAAATGAAACCTATTTAGAGTATAGAACAGTGCTATTGAAGTTTATACTATGTAATTGTAATAATGCTGAAGAAATATTGCAAAAACAAAATGTGAGTGTTACATATATGTCTTGACTCTTGGTACTTTCATAGTGTGTTCCTTGCGGGATCGAACCCCCACCTAAACCTTACTAGAAATATGAGTAGAAGACGACTTTTGTAGTTTGAAATCATATAATCTAAGCAACGAAGCGCGGCATAGCCATATGTGTGCGCCCCACGCGCTTTCTTCCTTTGTATGTTTTGATGCCCTCAGCATGGCACATGTTATGTGACGAAAAATCCTGTTCTGCATAGAATGAGTGGTTTGCTGTGTAATTTTTTACCTCTAAATACTTCCTGGCTTGATATGAATTAAGACTGGTGAGTATTCTTTCTTTTTAACCTTTGAATTTTGAAGATCAAAGTGATTTTTTTGGTTTAAGATATAGCAAATTGATTTCTTTATTTTTTCATTAAAATAGACCAAATCATTGAATTATTTTTACCTACGAATAATTTTATATATTTTAAAATGATTCTGTTTGAAATTTATCAGTTTCTATTAAAAAATATGCACGTTTTCTTATTCGTTGAAACATTTTTAATATTTTGTATTAATTTTGTTATTATCTTTTTAGATCCCACCGTTTCATAGTGTAAATACACTATTTGTAACTGCATCAGTGCCTTATTCATCGGAAGTAGTGAGGATGATTGTGCTTCATGCACTTAAGATCTCGTAGACGGCCACATAGGCCTAAGTACCGAGATATTCGGCCCAAAGTACCGAAACAATGAAACGGTAATCAAGTCTGTCAGCCGAAGAAGAAGCTGTACTGGATGATGTTACTGTTAATGTGCTGGATTATTGAATAATCTCCAGACCAGACTATAACTGTAATCAGTGCTAGTTAAAGTGACATTATGGCTCAATATAGCGAACTTGTCAAAGCGCAAAAAAGTTATGGTGATCTGAAATGATTTATTTGATGAACTCTAGACGTTACCAACCATAATTGTAATCAGTGCTAGTTAAAGTGACATTATGGCTCAATATAGCGAACTTGTCAAAGCGCAAAAAAGTTATGGTGATCTGAAATGATTTATTTGATGAACTCTAGACGTTACCAACCATAATTGTAATCAGTGCAAGTTAAAGTGACATTATGGCTCAATATAGCGAACTTGTTACAGCGCAAAAAATTATGGTGAACTGAAAAAGACTCTCAAAACTATCGAAGATCTTAAATCATTGAAATTCATGATGGAGATAGCAGGCGATGATCTATATAACTGTAGAGTTGAGTTCATCTCTCTATGGGCTAAAGCTGCTGCCATAATTCAAAATGGTTTTTTGAAACCGCCTGGCACTTTAGTTGATGATATCGCCAGTATGTTTTACTTATTGGCCAAGGCCAATGTTGAGCCTTGTTTGCCTTCTAAGAAGAAAAACACTGCTACGGCGAGCACTGCAGTAGCTGTTGTTGATGCTGTTGTTTGTGTTGCAGTCAATTCTGATGTTAAAGATAGAGCTGCAGCCGTTAACAACACTGCTGGGGCGAGCACTGCCGTAGCTGTTGATGATGAACCTGTTGGTTCTGCTTGTGAAGCTGTTGTTGATGCTGTTGTTTGTGTTGCAGTCAATTCTGATGTTGAAGATAGTGCTGCAGCCGTTGACAACATTGCTACGGCGGGTGTTGCCGTAGCCATTACTGATGATAATGTTGTTTGTGTTGCAGTCAATCCTGATTATATTGAAGATAGTGCTGTAGCCGTTGATAACATTGCTACGGCGGGTGTTGCCGTAGTCGTTCACAATGCTGATGTTGGTTGTGTTGTAACCAATTCTCATGATGTTGGTGATAGCGCCGCGGCCGTTCCTGATGATGATGTTCACGTTCCAGCCGTTGCTGCTGTCGTCAGAGTTGCAGCCAATTCTAGTGTTGAAGTTGTTACAGTTGAAGCTGATGCTGATAGTATTGCAGTTAATACTGAAGTTGTTGCTGTTGCAGACTACATTGAGGTTGGTAGTGTTGATGATCACTGCCGAAGAGGCTTCCAACTGCTGAAGATGGTTGGAGGAAGCGGAGCAGCTTTGAGGGCTGTCTCCACAACAGAGAAAATTATAGAATATTTCTCTTGTGCAATTAAATTAGTGCCATGTGATAATGGCCGCTGACACTTTGTATTCGATACAGGGTGGTCATTTTGAAGCAGTCCAGCCGCGGATTTTTTGTAGCCAAGCTGGCCAGGGAAGTACCAACAGAAATACCTATCCCTGCACATCTAATCTACGACATAAACCATTATGTGTGAAAATGATCTCCTAAAGAGAAGAAATGTTACAAGTTATATATTAGGCTTGTGAAGGGAACCAAAATGGGTTCTGTAAAGAATAAGTATTCATTATTCAACTAATTTTATTGTTCATATTTAAGCTCAAAAATTCTACAAAACTGTTTAAACTTTTAAAGCAGATTTTAAAAGATTTTGTTTCTTTAAGTATGATTTTGAAAAGCAAAAGTTCGTGTGTATTAAATACCAAATGATTTTTGCAGATTTTAAATTGAGAAAAATAGATTTTTTTTACAAATTATTTTTCGAGGTATTTTTTTCATGGTTCACGTTTACTTAAAAAAATGTTATTTCTCAGATTCTCATATGAAATAATGCATTAAAGTAAAGAACACAACATGTAATATTATTATGATAATGTTTAAAATATTCCTTATTAATATTTTTAAAGATTATTGCAAAAAATCAAGATATTTGTTTAAATTTGTAAGCAAATCAAAGATTTTCTTTCATTCCGGAGGCAGAGATTTCTAACAATTCATGTATAAAAGTTTTTCTTTCACTCCGGAGGCAGGAATTCCTAGTAATCCACGCGTAAAGATTTTTTTCTTCATTCCGAGAGCAGAGATTCGTAGTAATATATGTACCTAGCGATTTTGGACAATTTTAAAACCTTGAGAAAGTATTTTATAGCAATTATTTTCCTAGGTACATATATTTTTTCATTCATGTTTAAAAAATGTAAACTCTATTTCTATGAGATAAGCATTTGTAATAATGAACACGATGTATGATATTATTAAAATATTGATTATTATTTTATATGAATATCACAGAATTAATTTAAGATAAACTATGCATATTTTAAATTAACCTTACCTTCATTTTTATCGCAGATATTAAAATTGAAGCAGTATTTTTTTAAAAGAAATTACCCATTTCTTAAGATTTATAAGTAACGCAAATTTTCATACAATTTTGTTTTAACTTATAAATGAGTTCAAGATTTTATTTTGAAGCAAAAAACTAAAGTTTTCTAATCGAATACATAAGTTTTTTTACGGATTTCATTTGATCGGGACCTGGGATTTTTTCGCGTAAAAAATCTTAGGTACTTATTTTTTTTAGACGCGAAGCATTTTGTTCCTTGTTGGACAACATGAAATATGATATATTGATAAGAAATAAGAATGAAACAACATTTAATCATTTGAAAAATTATTTTTCTTTTCATATATTTACATGCATTACAAAATAATTTTAATATTAATCATATATTTAAGTTATTTTTTTCGTTCTGAAGATTTACCTAAAATAAAAGCAGTTAATTTTCATGAAGAAAGCAGATTTACTTTGATTTGTTTTGATTTTCTTGAAGCAGAGATTTGATGAATAATTTGATAATTGATTTGATGAATTATTATTGATTAATTTTAACTTTTATGTTAAAGATGTTTGAGTCTGGCGCCAGAAACCCTGCCCACAGCTAGCTCAAAGAAAAGAATTGTCGACTTGGTAGCTGGAGGCAGGGATTCTTGTGCCAGGCATATAAAATAATTGATTCTTGCAATTATTTTAAAATGTTTGTAGTTTGAATATTCAGCCGGAACTGAATATGATTATTTTGTGTGTATTGACTGTATCCTGTTGGAAAGCAATTACGCCAAAGATTTAGAGAGTTCGTAGATAAAAGCTTATTACCTACGTAACCAAAGAGCAAGTTTTGTTCAAATTTTTTGATAAGAAAATGTAAAGTCAACAATTTTTTAAAGTCCTTTTCATTTTTCTGAGCTTAATTTAAATTTGCATATTTCAAAAATGCATTTTTAATTTTATTTGAAGTTTTATTTTGATGATTTGATACAGTCATTTTGTGCGTTCTTAGATTTAAGGATGCTTTAATTTATTTCGATGATTTTAATGCATTTCATTTTAGCATTAAGAATTCGTTTTATTATTATGATTGATATGGGCTCCTAATGAAAGATTAGGTACTCTTTTATATTTAATTATTTCTTTCTTTCTTTTTTGAGTAAAAGATTTGATTGAAAAGAAGTTTTTCTGATTTTAATTATTCTTTCTTTCTTTTGAGTAAAAGATCTGATTGAATTATTTAATTTTGATGATTTACCTTTTGATGATTTTATGATACAGTTTTAATGCTTAGATTTAAAGATTTTTTTATTGTATCGTATAAAATATTATTTTAAAAACCCTTTTGGGTACCTGATGAATGTTTGGGTACCTTTGTAATTATGGTCTAGCAAATTAATTCAAAAAGCAAATTCAAAATTGAATTCTTTTGTTTTAGTTTTGAGGCTATGTGGCACCAATGTTGTGTGTGAATGGGAAATGTGAAAGTCTTCAATGATGTATGCATTTTCTCCTATTCCTTTATTCCTGCTTATAATGTGTAAGTGAGGCAGTTTGAGTTGTTGTGGATATTCGTGAATGTTTTTTACGAGCAAACTTGAGGCCATAGGGCCATTTTTTAAACTCTTGTGATTTATGTGGTCATGTGTTTTGACTTTTGTGGACACTGTCTGCACACAAAATTGCAAAGAAAATTGATGTTGTGTTCGATTCCTCCGTCACAGGCGGGTGTGTCTTGGTACTTTCATAGTGTGTTCCTTGCGGGATCAAACCCCCACCTAAACCTTACTAGAAATATGAGTAGAAGACGACTTTTGTAGTTTGAAATCATATAATCTAAGCAACGAAGCGCGGCATAGCCATATGTGTGCGCCCCACGCGCTTTCTTCCTTTGTATGTTTTGATGCCCTCAGCACGGCACATGTTATGTGACGAAAAATCCTGTTTTGCATAGAATGAGTGGTTTGCTGTGTAATTTTTTACCTCTAAATACTTCCTGGCTTGATATGAATTAAGACTGGTGAGTATTCTTTCTTTTTAACCTTTGAATTTTGAAGATCAAAGTGATTTTTTTGGTTTAAGATATAGCAAATTGATTTCTTTATTTTTTCATTAAAATAGACCAAATCATTGAATTATTTTTACCTACGAATAATTTTATATATTTTAAAATGATTCTGTTTGAAATTTATCAGTTTCTATTAAAAAATATGCAAGTTTTCTTATTCGTTGAAACATTTTTAATATTTTGTATTAATTTTGTTATTATCTTTTTAGATCCCACCGTTTCATAGTGTAAATACACTATTTGTAACTGCATCAGTGCCTTATTCATTGGAAGTAGTGAGGATGATTGTGCTACATGCACTTAAGATCTCGTAGACGGCCACGTAGGCCTAAGTACCGAGATATTCGGCCCAAGTACCGAAACAATATACCCAGTTTACCGAGGATATACACAAGTTTGAAATTACACAGGCAAATGATCAATAAGGTAAGGTAAGGTAAGATTAGTCACTTATGCTTAAGTTTCATAAAGCTTACTTTACCTCCCTTAATTTTAATATAGATATGACTAAATTTCAGAAATAAATTACGAAAATTTGTAAGATTAGCATATTTTATCCATTCTTAATTTAAATGTGTAAATGAAGTATATCATATATAAATACATCAGGGAGGGAAGGAACATTGAAATGTAAATTATACTGGTACCTAAAGTTATATAGACATGCTCTCTCATTCATTGGGTTATAAACTTTGGGTACTTTTTAAACAACTTTGGGTAAAAACTTGATTGGTTGGTTTAAACTACAGTGTAGAAGTTTTTCACCAATAGTTTTAATCCACATTGAGGTTAATTTTGTTTACCACAATTACATCAATTTATCGTCCATTGTGTTATCCTTTGGATTCCTGACACATAACATATTATATGAAAATTAAAATATTTTCAAGATATTAACTAAGATAATCCAAGTAATTATTAAATTCCCCCCAACCCCTCCTATTAACATATTAGACACCCTCCCTCAATCTGTCAAAACGCCCCCCCCCCCCTCAAACTAACTTCTGAACTATTTTAATAATCCCACCCCCTCATTTTTAGTTATTAAAAGGATAGATAATGTGTTAGGTTTATCTACTTTTCATCAAAATTGGATGTTTTGATGTCAACAACTTGTCCGAAATTTAATCCGCTTATAAACAAGGATAATGTTATCCGTAGAACATATCTTTGATAATAAATGGTCTAACAAAAGTAACAATTTAAAATAAAAGAAGATCTTATTGTTATAATTTAAGTTACTGGGATGGAATAAGAATGAACCAAGTTTTTTAAAAGCGAAGCATTACTATAATTAAGGGTCTGTACGTGCATACATAACTTTTAGCTCTTTTCGTTAATTTAGGCATGTTAGAATTGTCCTTTCATTTTCAAACTTTAGATGATGATTCCTGTAACTGTAAGGTACAATTTAGTAAATAAAGCTTGTTATACATGAATTAAATAAAAAAAACATAACTGCTCTTTCCTACCAAAATGTGTACACTTTCTGACTGATAATTTGGTTGGATTGTTTATACACTATGTTCTTATTGGTACTATTTATTGATTATGAATCTGGATCTACTATATTTATTGGATTTTGTCGTCAACATATCCTCTTTTAGTTTGGTCTGACACCAGGGATCTAAAGGGATAAGACAATGGTCGATATGAATGTGCATCCCAACTGACAATACACAAAATCACCCCATCTTTAGATTATAATTAGTAGATGAAACGTTTGGACACCCAACTTAATGCACCAACCCATAAAAAATTCAATAAAAGTCCCAAAAATTGTTAAACCAACAAAAATGAAAACGTTATTTTTTGGGGTCTAGTGTAATAACAACCCAATGTCCCCTCCCTCCCTGAAATGACATGTAGCATATATCATTAAATTCTAAAAAGGATATGTCTAATTTTCGTCTGTTTGATATTAATATGGTAAAAATATAACAGGACATATTTTTTTAAAGACCAGCAAGGATGACAACATCCATGTGTACTAGTGTAGTGAGAAATAGATATATATTATAGTATAGTTATGTATCGCAAAGTATTATAGAATATTAAAATGAAAAATTAGAAGTTTTGTTAGCTCCGAGTGGCTGAATGTTGTGGCAGTCCTAAACCAAAGGATATTAATCGGCTTCGAAGCCATACTGGAAAATCAAATAATATTACAAAATATAACGAAGACTGCCTGTCCTGAAAATCTCGTTAACCGCTGGACCGATTGGTTTTTTCTTTTCATATCTACTACTTATACATAGGTCTTATGCTTCTTCTTGGGTAAAATATAAAAAATGACCACCCCCGCTCCCCCCTCTCCCCCCCCCCCCAATAAAAAGAATCTTTAATACAAAAAAAATATGAAAGAGGGCAATCCAGAAAGGCTAGAGGATTGTGCGCGTACGATTGTGACGGACATATAGACAGACTCTAAATATAGAGTAGCTGTGATTCTGATTTAGATTAAAGTTCGTTACAACAAACACAAATTTGTCCTTACAGGCTAGTAGCTCAGCCAAAATAATGAACATGTTTCACTTTAATGAATACTAGCGGCTTCGCCCCTAGCCTCTAGGGGCTTCGCCCTATATAGTTTTGGGAAGTCAACCCTCCTTAATAGAAATATTTAAAAAAATATTCTTTGTTTAATTACTCTGTGATAAAATTAAACCCAGGTTGTGCGCTTTATGCAGAAAAATTTTAATTTGTACAAATTAAACCCAGGTTGTTTGCCGTATACAAAAAAATTTCAATTCGTAAAAATTAGACCTAGGTTGTTCGCATACACAAAAATTAAAATTAAAAAAAATATATTTTGATTTTTTTTTGGGGGGGGGGGGGATTCATGGGGGCTTTGCCCCATGTTGCAGTGGGGTTCCGCCACCCCAATTACTGGTTTTTGTTTAAAAAAATTAAAAAAAAAAAAAATTTCGAACTGGGGATTTTTTTATTTTTGGGGGGGTTGGAGTGTCCCACCTCCCAAGAAAATAGCTTAAAACCACCAGAGGACCAGTAGGTATATTCTCAGAAGGGTAGAGCCCAATTTGATCAGCCGTTACTGAGATTTTACAAAAAATGTAAAAAAAAAATTTTGGGGGTTGGATTTTTTTTTATTTTTGGGGGGGTTGGGGGTGTCCCATCCCCCAAGAAAATAGCCTAAAACCACCACAGGACCAGTAGGTATATTCCCTGAAGAGTAGAATCCGATCGGTTCAGTGGTTACCGAGATCTTAAGGGACAGACAGACAGACGGACAGACAGACGGACAGACGGACAGACGGACAGACATCAAGCTACTTTGTATTATAGATATTTAGTGCTTTCATAATTAAAAGCGAAGGTTTTTCTATAATTATGGCCTATCTGTCCTTAACGGTAAGCTCTTATCGTTAATTTAGGCATTACTACAAAGTTTAATATTATAAGCAAAGCATTTCTATTATCAAGTTCTAAATGTGTAAGTATGTCAATAAACAGTTTCCTGTATTTAATCCATTTGGCAACAAATTTATATACAACTTTCTGTTATTAAGTTCTGATACTCTACAAGTGTTAGTTCTCGTTTGTCCTTTCATTTCAAAGCTTCTCTTTTATGGATGTTGTCATCCTTGTTTCATATGTGTTTATCTATGTCACACATATAGGTGGTGAGATATGTTAATCATTTAATCTTTGACGCCTTAAAACCAGGGAGGCAGGGGGATGTTGGACTGTAAATTAAAATGGTACTCAATGTTTTATAGGGGGACTGCCATTTACACATCCAGCAAATTTACAGTGGATGTGTTTTCGCCAGTGCAATGGATGTATTTATGACAAACTGAATTTTTACTGTATAAATGACAGTAAAATCGATTCTCATGTCATAAATACATCCAACACTGGCAAAAACACATCCAATATTTTTATACATATGTCAAAAATACATCTGACACTGGCATTTACACATCCATACGTTTTCAATTAAATGTCATAAATACATCCAACACTGGCATTTATACATCCATAGAAATTTAATTTAAAATAATAAGAAAACAACTTTTATATTATTTGAGTTATAATATATTTGTCAGGTTAAAATAAAAAGCATTATAAAGATTTAAATTATAACAAATATGTCAGGATGTCTTTTTTTATAAGGACATGTTCTTAATGATATCTTTTTTAGTAATTAGGGAATGGATGTATTAAGGCTCATTTAAAAAGCACATCCTTTTGAATCTAATCAAAATAAGCAGGAATATAGGATAAACTAAATTTAAGCAACAGCTATATAGGTCTGATTATTTAAAAGCATAATGTACATTCAATGAATATTAATCCTTGTGTTTAAAATACACTGCAGAGTTATATTTTAATATTTTATATATTCTTCTAACATAATAAAAATTCTATGTTTTATCCCTTTCTTAAGCCTTACCCTACCTAAATCTCACAACCCTATTTTAGAATTTTTCTAGAAAATTTACAAGGCTTAGTCATATCTACAACATTTTAATTAAGATTTATTTTATCAAATGTTTGTATTTTATTTATTGAAACAATGAAATCTGTTATTTTATCTTTAGTTATTTAACTGAATTGTAATTTAATGAAACTAAGAACTTATAATGTAGTAAAGCATAACTTGATATATTTATAAACCAGTCCTCTCATTATTGTCCATCAGAATGGATAGGCAATAATAATTGTGGAAGTTCATAAATTTATCGTCCATTGTCTTATCCAATAATATCCCATCCCTGCACCCAGTTTGGAATATGATGTGAACTTTACCAAAGAAGTAATTCTAACATGCTTCGTTATTTATATAAAATTGACTTTTATTTTAACCACTAAACTATTTATTTTAATCAATCTACATTAATCATAAACCATTTAAGTAAAGCATAGTATATAGTTATCCATCTCTAATATGTTATGAAATGATAAAATATAACTTTTAAAATTAATTCCAGTATATCTTTTTACCTCTCTTATTCTGAAATATTCATAATTTTACTTCCTAACTGTGTTTATATCTCTCATATCTATTACCAAGCCATTAAATAATATGCATTATTATATTTACAGGGAGTTCAACAAAAATGAAGACAAAATTAAAGATCATCACAACGTTTTTTAAAGCTTTCTTGGGGCATTTCACATATGGGGGAGGGAGAATAATCAATAATTATTTGATTGAAATAAAAAGTTTAAAAATTTTATTGAGTGGGTTTTCTTCCTCAAAATAGTTTGTCACCATTTTAGGACCTATATTATGAAAAGCAAGATCTTTCAGTAAAAACAGACAGACAGACACCCTGTTACTTTTATTTTAAAATAATCGTGGCCACCCTGTATATGCATGTGTTAATCAAATGTTTATCTATGTCAATCTTTTGACACTTAAAGGTCATTAACAACAATTGTTGGAATCAACTCATTAGTATATATCATTGTTACAGGAGGATTTGGCCCAATTATCAAAACACCAACCCACCCTCTTAAACAGAGTGCTTCGCACGCCACCCCTATGCTCTGCTGTCGCTGAGTATTTAGGCGGCTGGCTGTAAAATTGTTACTCCTAAGTCAAGACGGAGCTCGATTGAACTTTAAATTAATTTACAACTGTGAATACGAGTACAGCGGCCGAGCACTGCTGTCTATGCTGATTATATAAATCTTAAAAATTTCTTGCAAAATTTATGAAAGCTCAGCAAAAGATTATCTTTGAAATGTGTGACGAAGGTCAATTATAAACATTCATGTTAGCGTACAGTTGCATAATAATATTTGTCTATCATTTGGCAGCGAATCTTCTCTATTTTCAAAACGTTTGTCCGTATCTGCTTGATAGATAACTAGCCTTTCGGGGGATATCGAAGATGAAATAGCCCAAAACTTAAAATTATAACAAAGTTCCAACTACTACTACTTTATGTGAAGTATTTTCTACTCTAGGGGCACAAAAGTAAGAAAAAAAATAATTTGGTCTGGGAGGGTCAGTTTTTTCGGGGAGGGGGGAGGGGGCCTTCAAATTAGTTGTTATGCTTCCCAGGGCCTATGACATGCTACCCTCTAAAGAAGAGCTACAGACAGACCCTGTTACTTTTCTATAAGAATTCCAATGACTAATATTCTTATAATTCTTCTTTGTATCTCAAGCTTTACTGTCTTTACATTCTTGAGATTATTTTAGCAAATGTCTTTTTCTAGGCTGCTAATGAAGATATATTTATAGATTTCAAATTAATATTCTCTTATTTGTTCATCTTTTTTATTTATCCGTCCGGCAAATCGATTCTTGTTAAACAAGGATGACAACATCCATAAAAGCGAAGCTCTGAAACGATATGACAGACGAACATTAACTTTTGTTGAGTGTCAGAACTGAATATACAAAACATGAAAATATAAGGTTTGACAAAATTATAGGTAAATTTGTTGCAAAACTTCTTAAATACAGAATTCTGTTTAAGGACATACTGACATTTTTAATACTTGATTATAGAGATGCTTCGCTAATAATATTGAACCTTATTGTAATAGGAATCAGTAATCAAAAAATCAGATTAATCGGATAATTTTAACACATAAAAAATTGTTATTAAGAAAGTAAAAAAATCAACATGTTTAAAATGGACGTACGGACATTCTGGTAACGATTATAGAGTTGCTGCGCTTTCTAAATCGTACCTAACTACTACAGGAATCACCATACAAAGTTTGAAATCGATAGGACAATTCTAACATGCCTAAATTAACGAATAAAAGCTAACTATCTCGGACGGACGGACGGACGGACGGACGTACGGACGGACCGACCCTAATTATAGAAAAGCTTCGCTTTTAAAAACCTAAATCATATAATGCACGCTATTCACATGAATGTATATAAACTGTATGCAGTATTATATCAGTAAAGTTGCGATTCTCTAGGTTTCAGTCTAATTTCTTAATTTTCCATCATGCGAAGCTACTCTAAAATTCACTTTGTCCGTCAGACCGAGGGAAATACACTTCAGGATGGATGGCGAATATTTGTGAGAGTCCAGTATGTATTTTACTTTGTCTGTTGGGCTGTCATTGATGATATAAAAATATAATAATAATGAAAACATTTAAAAGATATGTACAAGGTTTCGTGGTTTTTCAAAATAACATCTTTTTGAAATATCAACACCATGCACTAAGCACCTGCTCTTTAAATCATTTTGGCTGTATTTCCTTCCATGACTTTTTGTGCTTCGCTACTTATGGATGTCGCCATCCTTGTTTTATTTTAAAGTAAGCTGCATTTATGAAATAATTGTGAATATTAAATTAGGATACAACAAAAAATAGTTTTTCTGTTTTTTTTTCTAATCAAAAACAAATGGCAAAAATTGTCATTTTTTCTACTAATTTTTAGTTACTTCTATTTAGAGTAATGATTTCACAGGGATCTAAAGGGATAAGAAAAAGGATATAAATCAATGTACATCCCCAATTATGACACACAAAATTACCCTATACTTAGATCACAATTAGTGGTTGAAACGTTTGGACACTCAACTTAATGAACTAACCAATCAAAATTTTAAAGAGTCCGCAAAGTTATTAAGCAAACGAACAAAAAAATATTAATATAAAAATATGGGGAATAGTGTAATAAATAGCCCATTATCCCCTACTTCTCTGATCATTTCATGTATTCCTAAACATCCATGAAACAAAAAACAATGATTAAAATAGAAAAACCACAAAAGGTTTCATGATTTAAATGTAAAAAACTTCTCTTTATGTTGCAGTTTTTAAAAGCTAATTTTTTCTATAATTAGGGAAGGTCCGTCTGTACGTTCATCCGTCAGTCGGTCAGTGCGTAACAAATGGCTCTTAACGTTAATTTTGGCATGTAAGAATTGTCTTATGGTTTTTAAACTTTGCATGATTTGAAAGCGAGGCAACTCCATAATCGATGATTGAAAGTCCGTAATTCCATTAAACATGCTGATCTTTAACATTTTGACAAAAAATTGGTATGATATAATTATCGTCTACATCTAATTTTTGGAAAAATAATTCCTAGGACAAGAAGTTATAGTATTGTAGTATTCTATAATCAAGTCCTAAAAATATAAGCATGTCCTTAAACTGTACAGTGTATACTGTATCTGCGCAATTTGGCAACAAATTTAAACACAATTTAGAACAATTTTTATTGTTCCTATTAGGCTCTGAAACTTTACAAGTGTTAATATTCGTTCGTCCTCCTACAGCCTGATTAGAGCTTCTTTTTCTTGGATGTTGTCATCCTTGTTAAATTAAAGACAACAATTTTTTTTATGAAACATTAATTGTAATGTAAAATTGAACACAACTTTAGATTATTAGAAAAAAGTTGTATTTTTTGCATAAAAAGGAAACCAATGTTGCAAAATAAGGATGAGACATTCATAGGTAGAACATCAATAAAAAGCAAACAGTGTTTTTTTTTATAAAACGACACATAGAATTTATATCTTTTTTTTGTAAAATTAAATCTGAAAAATGTGAAAAGATATCATCAATAGTCTAAGTGTATTTATTTTATTGTCTCAGTTATAGATTAGCCGCACCCCTCAAATGCAGGAATAGTTATTTTATTCGTTGGCCTGAAAAACTTTAAGAACTCTTAATAAATTTTGATTGGTATAAAATGTCAGTGTCCAATCTTTTTAACCAATATTTTTAATCTTCAGAAGGTTAATTTTGTTTATCATAATTTAGGTGTACATTAATTTATTGTCCATTGTCTTATCCTTAACTGAAACTAACCCAACCATGAAATATTTTCTTAGATGATGCAATTTTTAAATATTGTCAATTAATTACAATTCGGATTTTTCAATTGTAGAATTTTGAAAAAAAAGTAAAATTTTTAGGTGTTGTTTGTTTATACTTTTGGCTTCGACCCTAGCATCAGCTTGACTGTTGAAATTGAACCAAGGGGTAGCTGCTTCTTTTTTTCAAATTCAGTTGCTAAACATCCGCCGTATGAAACACAAAACTAAATCTTTTGTAAAGATCGCCAAATATTAATGGTTAATAAGTGTGGATACTATTAGTTTCTAACTGATCAATTTCAATTCATTAGAAGTACTCAAAATTTTGAGCCAATAAATAGGATGGTGTTGTTATAAAAGATTGGGTACCGGTGCAATATACAGTCGAATGTACCCTGCCTCCCTTCCTGAATTGTAACTTAACTTCATTATTTCTTATTGGGGTATTTCACATCTCTTTTTAAAAGCGAAGCTTTTCTATAATTAGGGTCGGTCCGTCCGTCACGGATAGCTTTTTTCGTTAATTTAGACATGTTAGAATTGTCCTATCGATTTCAAATTTTGTATGGTGATTCCTTTAGTAGTTAGGTACGATTTAGAAAGCGTAGCAACTCTATAATCATTACCAAAATGTCCGTACGTCCATTTTAAACATGTTGATTTTTTTACTTTTTTAAATAGCCTTTTTCGTTAATTTAGGCAAGTTAGAATTGTCCTATCGATTTCAAATTTTGCATTATGATTCCTGTAATAGTTAGGTACGAGTTAGAAAGCGTAGCAACTCTATAATCACTACCAAAATGTCCGTACGTCCATTATAAACATGTTGATTTTTTTAACATTTTTAACAACAAATTTGTATGTGACCTAATTATCCGATTGGTCTGATTTTTGGTATACTGATTCCTGGGACAACAAAGTACAATACTATAAGCGAAGCAACTCTATATTCAAGTCCTAAAAATGTAAGTATGATTATAATTATCCTGTATCAAGCAGTTTTTCAACAAGTTTACTTACAATTTTGCTTTAACTCTTATACATTCGCATTATGATTATTCAGTTCTGACATTATACAAGTGTTAATTCCGTTTGTCCTACCGTTTCAGAGCTTCGCTTTTATTGATGTTGTCATCCTTGTTACATTAATTTTAAGACCGACCTCTTTGTGAAATGTTTTTTGCCAAATTTCAATTTAATTGCAATTTTAATTTTTGCGTAGGCGCTTCTAATTTAAATGGTATTACTCTGAATATTTTTAGGCCTAATTGAGAACAAGGAAATAGTGGAGCAAAAATTAATTGATGCGTATCTGTTTTGTATGTTGGTCAAAAGGAGCCGCGCGTAAAAGGTACATTTAGTTATTTTTAAAAGCGAAGCTTTTCTATAATTAGGGTCGGTCCGTCCGTAATAAGTATGTCCATAAACATTATCCTGTATCAAGCAGTTTTTCAAGAAATTTACTTACAATTTTGCTTTGACTCTTATACATTTACATTCTGATTATTCAGTTCTGACATTATACAAGTGTTAATGTCCGTTTGTCCTACCGTTTCAGAGCTTCGCTTAATTATGGATGTTGTGATTCTTGTTATTTAATGAATGTTAAAAAAAATCAAGGGAAAAATGATGCTTTTTAGTATTATGAAAATTACATACTAAAACTTTGTTTGACCAACAAAGTTGAAACTGTTTCATAAGAGGGTTTTGATTCTAACCCCCCCCCCCCTCCCTACCTTTTAGAAAATAATGTTTGAGGTGTTAAAGTTTATTTTTTTATATTCTTGAGTCAATGTCACTTTATGTCATTGGAGAGGTAGGAGACGCAACCCCCAATTATTTAATTTTAAACCTATCCTCTAACGAAACTAAACTTAAAATTGTGAAATGAACGATTTAGTTGTTTACGAGATCTCAGTGGACAAAAACACAATACATTACCTCTTTATTTCTCTTTTGCTTTGTTATCAACATCATGCAATAAATTCTTTACAGGGAAGATTTTCTACACTAATAGAATAATGTAGAGAAGGGAGGTAGGCAAAATGGTCTGTATCTTTGGGAGAAGGAAGGGCTCTGAAGGATAAGGTCTCATTTGATTTGAAGGGCTATACGAGAGAAAAATCATTTATTTAGAACAATTATATTCATAATCAACCCTGAAGGTTTGTTTGTCCTTCTGCTCACACGAAATTCTCGTATGGATGCTACAATCCTTGTTTATAATTATTGATGCAGTCGGGGATTTAATAATAATTATGATGATTATTATATTTAGAAATCATTACACGCTTTGTGATTACCCCAACTTTTTATACAAAAATTTTCGACCACTTCCTGCATAATTTATCCAACAAAAAAGGAACTATGTTTCCAGGAAGGGAGGGGACACTTGGCTGTTTATTACACTAGTCCACAAGTGTTTTCTTCTTCGTTGACATCACAACTTTGGGGACTTTTATTAAATTATGATTGGTTGGTTCATATAGTTGAGTGACTCAACGTTTCCACCACCAATTTATTCTACAGAATGAGTAATCTTGTGTATCAACATTGAAGATGTACAGTACATCAATTTATCGTCAATTATCTTATCCCTTAAGATCCCTGCATTGTTTGTCACAAAGATTTTGATTTAAAAAGTAACTTTTCGTTGAAATTATATGCTGCGTACTTAGCCTCTAAAATCATACATATATAGCTCATAAGATAATATAAAAAAATCTAACTAAAATTATAGATCTAGATGTCTTTAACATTAAAGTTCAAATGCAGATTTCATGCAGCCGCGGCCACCAAGTTTGTTGCAGCTATTAAAAGGAAGCCGCAGTCGCTCTACAGCAAGTTCTGTTTTAATGAATCCGCAGCCGTCTAATATTCTAAACGGCTAAAATTTTCTTATTATATTGACACTGCAATTACCAAGCCTTGCACAAATATACAGAGATAGAGGGGACAATGGGCTGTTTATTACTCTAGTCCTTAAAGTTTTATAAGAACGTTTCCTTATTCTTTGGCTTAATAACTTTGGGGATTTTTTAATGAGTTTTGATTGGTTGGTTTTTTTACAGTGAGTGTACAAACGTTCCAACCAATAATAGTATTCTACAGAAGGGGTAATTTTGTTTATGAACATTATGGATGCACATCAATTTATCGCCCATTGACTTATTCCTTTATATATCTTTCTTTGATCTATGATATCAAATGTATAAACTAAAACTAAAATCAAATTTTATGCATAGAAAACACAAATAGATTCAACATGAAATTTATTAATATCAAAAGTTAGAATGCAAAAAAATAATAAATTTACTATTAATTTTAATTCACGAAAATGCATTGAAATGTTCATAATCAAACTTTAAATAAAATATGGGATTGATAAAATAAAATTGGAACAAAATAAATCTTTTTGTAATCAAAGCTCATAAAAATCAAATCCTATAGAAGAAACCGTGAGCAAAATCAATGTTTTGCATCGGTTTATAAAGAAATAAAAAAAATCATAAATAAAAAGCATTATATCTTAATTTTCTTTTGTTGGTCCCTTTCTGTAAGTTACACCAGGCAAAGCAATGATTTTATAATTAAAGAAAGCCTTCCTGAAATTATCGCTATTTTCCGCTGAAAAATAGACCTTTATTGGAGCTAAGTACAAAAAAAAGTGAATCCCCCACAAAGTATTTTGAAATGACTGCACAATTGTTATTGAAACTAAAAACTTTCACATTTTGTAAATAAGATCTTCTGCTGGCAGTTTTAAAGTGGAAAACAGCTGGCATCGGAATTTGGTGCAGGCTTCCTTTAAACTTCTACAGATCTTTTTTTATGAGCTATAGAACCCTGTTAAACCTTTTTGTCCAGTTACTATGTCTGTCATTATACGGCTGTAGTCAAATGTCAATTTTTTAAAACAGTCAAAAGTTAAATTGTTTCTGAAACTAAATGACAACGATAATAAAAAAAATAGTAAATGACCAAGGACGTCAAAGCTTTTTATACCACCCCCCCAAAAAGTTACTTCGGGGTTTAAATTTACATAGGGAGAAATAACCCCTCCCCTCTAAATTCTTTCTTAACACCCCATAGTTTAAGTAAGACCTTTAAAATTAAGGGCATTAAACCATGGTGGTATTTTAGGTTTTTAAGGTGGTATCGCTCCGTGCCAATTTTTTTTATGAACATCCCCCCCCCCCTTTTGGACGCCCCTAGTTAATCATATCTATGAAATGTCATAAAGTCATGTTAATAGATTCATTTACTCTAGCAAGGAACATATACGATATACATATTTCAACTTAAACTTTTCCATCGAAATCTTTCTTGATGTTCATCTCTCCCATGCCATGTTTCTCTCTGAGCTGGGCCAACAGCTTGCTACCTGAACCCTTCGCCATCTTGTATCCAATAAAGCTCTTCGCCTAGAATAAATCCAAAATAAATGACCAATGATAGGCCAATACACAGACTAAATTACAAATGGCAGGACAGTATACATTTTAATTAAACAATGGTAGGCCAGTATAACCAATGATCAATTAAAATTACCAATAGCAGGCCAGTATACATACATTTTAGTTGCCAAATGGTAGGCCAGTATAAAATGCCTCATTTATTATTACTTACACCAGATTATCTTGTACTCTAATAAAGTGATTCTTGTAGCTGGCGATCCTCCCACCCTTTCCCCCCTTTACCCCATGTTTTATATTTTATATGAAAAAGCTGCCACAACAAATTGCCTTGATTTATTTATTTAATTCTTAAAATGTTACCGATAAGTAACAAAATACTTCAGAAAGGGGATTTCATTAAAGGTTTTACTTCTTACCTATAAGTTCTGCTTATTTACAACATAGGTTATCTATATTATATATATATTGTTACCTTGAATAATAAACATTCTAATAATCATTTATTACTGAAACTGCTTTAAATGTCGTCCTATTAGAGTACTTAAAAGAAAGTTTATACAAAAAACAATGTTTTAAAAAAAAATGATATTTCATCCGAAAAATTGCTTGCCTTAAAAAGTGATTATTAACTTACCTGGTCGAAAAGTTTTGGATTAAAACACCTTATTTATCGCATCTTATTAAAGACAGCATTTCCGCGGATATTAAAATGAAAAAATATAAGATTAAAACCAGTTTTGTTAGCCCCAAGGGGGTCGATGGACTGGTTGAAAAAATGGTACTAATTGTATGATTTTAATTAGATATTCGTAGAAATTTGTATGTAATACGATGCTATTCACGATTTTTCAATATTGAAAACTGAGGTGAATTCTTAAAAAACTTTTGCCTCACTAAAATCAGTTTGCCTCACTAAAATTTTAGTGAGGCAAAATTATCTTCTCTAAATTTTTAGCGAGCCTTACTGATTTTAGTGAGGCAAACTGATTTTAGTGAGGCAAAAGTTTTTTAAGAATTCACCTCTAGTTCGGAATACAGCGGATATTAATCGGTTTCGAAGTCTTCCTGGAACCTACCTTAGAAGCTTCAATCTTGGAATTCTTGTAGTCCTCAAATGCCCAGCTTTCAGAGCGGCACATGTCTCTGAATAATAAAGAAATATGAAGCCAAACATTCGTTACAAATTCATAATTCTTTAAAAAAACATTTTTTGAATACCTTATAAATGTCGTGGAGGTATACTTATCTATTCATAAATAATATATATACCTTACCTAACCTGACAAAACGAAAAATCCCCCCCCCCCCCCATCCTTATAATTCAATGAATTGAAATAAATATGGGGAGAGGGTTATCAGTGCTCTTTTATTTGTTGGTTCATTAAAGTTGGGTGTCACTGTCCAAACATTTCAACTACTAATTGTAATCTACAGAAGGGGTGATTTAGTTTATCATTACTAAGGATGTATTTCAATTTATCGGCCATTGTCTTCTCCCTGAGCCACTCTACTTGGTTAATTGTGTCTGTGGACCTGTACCTGGTATCCATAAGAATTTTACCAGCAGTGTTGCTCCTCAAACAAACATGGACGGTCATCTTATAGTACTAAAATAATTTTAAAATATTCCATATTTGCAAAGTTCTTTTCTGTAGCGATCCTGGACTATAAGAAATGGCATTTGTCTGTTGGTTACCAGAGGCCTCAAGAGGCATTTGCAAGGAGTGGGAATTAAACATCAGTTTTCATTTTAAAAAGAAACAGTAATAGTTATTTCTCGCATCATATTATAAACAGCTTTCCGCAGATATAGAATGTACAATTATAAGATTAAAACCAGTTTTTTAGCCCCGAGGTGCCAAAGGCGCGAGCTAAAAAAACTGGTTTTGATCTTATGATTGTACATTTTTATATTCGTAGAAAGCTGGATATAATACGATGCTAGACATAGTTTTTTCGTATGGATGAGAACCGGTTCCTATCCACCGGATTCGAATGAATACGAGAAATTTTATTATTTTTAGTGACGAATTTTCTTATTTGAATGGTGATACACTCCACCCAAATAATTATAAACCTTACCTTTTATTTTAAAGGAGAACCATATAGGTTAAGAAGTTGGCAATATCCTATGGTACACAAAGACAGAAAGACATCCTGTTACTTTTATATGATTATTACCTTCAGAAATCCATGTTTAATATTCTGAACAAACCAAAGATCCTCAACATCAAGTGGAGATGAGCGACTAGAAAAAACAAAATTTATTATAATTATGAAAAATATACATTTTTAGAAAGTTCAATTGCAACTATAAAATTATGTTCATGAATTGGACTACAAAAAATATGTCCACATTAAAATATTTTAATAAAGAAAATTACAAAAAAAAATTTAACTAGTCGGTTCTAAATTTGTAGTGTCCAAATTTACCAACCAATGATTATCTACAGAAGAGTTACTCGTATTTTTCATCAATGGGATATGTCCGCTAATTATCGTTGATTGTTTTCTCCCTAAGGTCCTTGGGGGGTATACGGACATATTCTGGTTATAAAGTAGCTGTGTTAATCCAGGGATCTTAAGGGATGCGACAATGGACGATAAATTCATACACACAACCAATAATGATTAACAAAATTACCCCCTGGTAAGTTTGGAAACTACTAGATTAGAACTAAGCAATCGAAGAATTCATGAAAATTACCCCTAGTTTGTGAGCTATGGGTATACTTGATTATATGATTTATAGTTAAATGTCCCCTCCCTTTCTGGATAATAAAGCCAAACCTGAAATAGTATCCCGAGTCCAGGAGGGCCTGTACAACAGCTTGAGATGGGGGGAACTCAGGGATAAAGAGGAGAGCATCCGGCATCATCGTTCCAGGCATTCCCTGCAATATTAATAAAGGATAAGATTGAGATATGAAAAAAGGCATATCTATGAAGGACAACAAGCTTTTTGTGAGGGAGGGGGATAAAATAATAAGTTTGATTGTTTGAGGGTAATCTAATGTAATTCAATATTCTTTTTAGGGGAAGGGGGGTGTTAGACAAACACCTCTTTAAACCATCATCCACGTGGTCTTCTCTGGTACCCATTTCAGTAGATTTATCTCTTTACTTGTTTGTATACAGGTTTAAAGACTTATTCACATGGAGATCAAATCTATTGTATTGCATTACCGACGTATAATTAAAAGTGAAGAGTAGTTGTTCATTAAATAAAAGAATCTCCACAAAAATTTTTTTGTCTATCTTCAGTATAAGATCAGTAAGTCATTTATAGGATCCTTATTGTCAGAGAGAAATTTCAGCCCTTTTTCTTAAAAGCAGCCAAAAAAATAACATATATAGTTTCTTTAGCATTGTTGACTGACAAAATAATGGACATTTCCAGGTATAGAGAAGCATCGCTACTAAAAAGATGGTACCTTGACCGAAGTGGAACCAACGTGTTCCCATTGAACCGTTGCTCTTTCCTCTGCAGATAACTTAGAGAGGACTGTCTCCTTCTGGTATTCTACATACCCCTGACATATACAATTATAACTTGGAGAGGACTGTCTCCTTCTGGTATTCTACATACCCCTGACATATATAATTATAACTTAGAGAGGACTGTCTCCTTCTGGTATTCTACATACCCCTGACATATACAATTATAACTTGGAGAGGACTGTCTCCTTCTGGTATTCTACATACCCCTGACATATATAATAATAACTTGGACAGGACTGTCTCCTTCTGGTATTCTACATACCCCTGACATAAACAATTATAACTTGGAGAGGACTGTCTCCCTCTGGTATTCTACATACCCCTGACATAAACAATTATAACTTGGAGAGGACTGTCTCCTTCTGATATTCTACATACCCCTGACATATACAATTATAACTTGGAGAGGACTGTCTCCTTCTGGTATTCTACATACCCCTGACATATATAATTATAACTTGGAGAGGACTGTCTCCTTCTGGTATTCTACATACCCCTGACATAAACAATTATAACTTGGAAGGACTGTCTCCTTCTGGTATTCTACATACCCCTGACATATATAATTATAACTTGGAGAGGACTGTCTCCTTCTGGTATTCTACATACCCCTGACATAAACAATTATAACTTGGAGAGGACTGTCTCCTTCTGGTATTCTACATACCCCTGACATATACAATTATAACTTGGAGAGGGCTGTCTCCTTCTGGTACTGTACATACCCCTGACATATACAATTATAACTTGGAGAGGACTGTCTCCTTCTGGTATTCTACATACCCCTAGCAAATTGATTATGAAATTTCAAAAATGTTTCTTTATTTATGACTAGCAACTACGCCTCTTCATTCTAGGGGCACTTGAGGTAAAAGGTAAGTCTAACCTCAGATTGTAGTTTGAAAAGAAAAAAGTAAAAAATTGTTGGGGGAGGTATATATTTACGGGCCCCCTCCGCCAAAAGTGTCAAACAGCTTTCCTGGATTTTATAAGACGTTTCGGTGAGACAGACAAACAGATATCCTATTATTTTTATATGAAGAAATGAAGTATTTGATTTTGTTTAAATAGAAATACATCTATACCTAGAACCACGTAACTCACTCATTAGCTCTAAAAGTATGAGTATTTTTATTAAATTTTGAATGGTTGGTTTCCAAACTACTCAACATATAATTTCAATCTCATCAATTTATCGTCAATTGTCTTATCCCTTAAGATCACTTATTTTCTACCTTAATTCCTTCATATGGGAGGTCCATAATGAACTCCTCGTTGTTGAATCCTTCAGGTTTATCCACTATCTCATTGTGGGCATACTCTAGAAATAGAAATATGGATATTATGACAGCGGAAAAATTGTCGTCAATTTAAGTTGCTAATGGACATCTCTTATTGGTCAGTTCGTTCATCCAATAGTGGAGGGGATGGGATGGGGTTAAGGGGGTGGATAGAGTGATAGTTTTTTTTTAACCAGCTACAAGTTTCACTTCATTAGATTACATGATAATATGGTGTGAGATGAAAGTTATAATAAATCAATTACTCTAGAAAAACCAGTACTAGCACACATAGGATAAGTAGAGCACTGATACCCCCCAGCCCCTTATTTTTTGAAGAAAAAAATGAAAATAAGGGGAGGGGCAGTTTTTTCCCTTGCGTCTATACCTGAGGTGCCCTAACAGACAGAGAATATAATGTTTGAAAGAACTTTATGAAAAGAAATAAAAGTCTAGTACCCTTAAGCTTAGATCTGTCCTTAATGACCTCCAGGAGACCGGCTGCTGTCTGGGGATCCATCTTCAAAATTCTGAAATTAATTATATGAATTTAAAACCTTGAATACTGGTGTAAAGTTGGGTACAAAAAACTGTGTTCATCGTTATGAATTTTAACATAGAATTATAGATTTTTAAAATGGCAATAAGTAGAATGTCATAAGCAAAGAATTTCTGTATAATCTCTAATAATAAAAGTATGTCTTTGTTAAACAGTTTGCATGATATTTAATTGGAATTTCCAAATGGCGAGGAAAGTAGAAAAATTGCCTAAGATATCTATAATGCTTGCTTGAACAGTACAACTCTTTCAATCCAGCAATTTCCAAGATCTTAAGCTTCAAACAAAAATATCACTAGTCACTGTGGGCTAGAATTGAATCAAGACAAAGGTAAGTGCCGAGCCCTGGGACCTATGTATGGTAAAAATAGACATAAAACCATGATAATTCCAGGTAAAACCAAAATATTTCAACAGGTGCTTTTTGAGAAAATTAGATTTAAAAATTTCAAGTTCAATTTTCAAATTTAAAATAATTAATATTAGCTTTTCTTGTCGTGATTATGCGGCACCTCCACCCTCCAAAAATATGATCCCCCTCCCCGCCCAAATTGAATTTGGGGGTGCCGTAATTAATACTATGACTTCTTATCAACTTAATTGCCCCAAGAGGCTTCTAGGGGGCGTATATAATATAGGTGTATAATTAACAACAAAACTGTGAAAATGAAAGTGCAATAACTGTATTTTAAAATACAGTTATAAAATTTCATCTCTCGTGTTATTAGAATAAATCGTATAAAAATAAATAAAGTTTAACGGATTATTGAAACATATTGACCAACTAGATATACTATTGAAAATATATAGTACATCTTCAAAAGTCACAAAATCTTAGCAACAATGATTTGTGAAAAAAAAATATTTCTTTATCTTTCCTTAAATCTTTGAATCATTGCTTTTTAGTTTTTCTCTAAAATCAAGTATATAGTAGAATACTGCTTTGAAACTAAGTTTTAACAAGAATGACTCCAACCATAACAGCTCTAAAATCAGAAAGACTAACAATAACTCTTGTGCCAGAACTTAATAAGTAGAATATAAATTTTTAAGTCTAACTATAATTGTACATAAATTTGTTGCAAAATTGATTAAATAAAGGATTTCTGTGTAGGTACTAACTTTCCTTTTTAGGATTTAATTATAGAGATGCTTCGCTTAAAATATTGTACCTTGTTTCTTTTGGAATAGTTATTTCTCGCATGATATGATTGTACATTCCATATCCGCGGAAAGCTGTTTATAATACGATGCTAGACATCGTTTTTTCGTATGGATGAGAACCGGTTCCTATCCACCGGATTCGAATGAATACGAGAATAATTATTTCTCGTATCGTATTAAAACGGCTTTCCGCGGATATAGAATGTACAATTATAAGATTAAAACTAGTTTTTTTAGCCCCGTGGTGCCGGAGGCACCGGCTAAAAAGACTGGTTTTAATCTTATGATTGTACATTTCTATATTCGTAGAAAACTGGATATAATACGATGCTAGACATAGTTTTTTCGTATGGATGAGAACCGGTTCCTATCCACCGGATTCGAATGAATACGAGAATAATTATTTCTCGTATCGTATTATAAACGGCTTTCCGCGGATATAGAATGTACAATCATAAGATTAAAACCCGGGGGTAAAAAAACCCCGGGGCTAAAAAAACTAGTTTTAATCTTATGATTGTATATTTCTATATTCGTAGAAAACTGGATATAATACGATGCTAGACATAGTTTTTTCGTATGGATGAGAACCGGTTCCTATCCACCGGATTCGAATGAATACGAGAAATATTATTACATTATTCGTAAAATTCAGATGATAATTATATCATACAAAAAATTGTTGTCAAAAAAGTTAAAATGATCATCAAAGTTTGATATTTTTTTATAAATATTCTTTTATCATAATATATAAGGAATATGAAGAGGTTAATTTACGCATGATAATTTAATAAGTACAATTTTGTCCATAATTAATAAAAGACAAGAATATTTATTTATCGCATTGTATTACTGACACTTTTCCGCGGATAGAAATATTAAAAATTAGACGATTAATAATAATAATTAAACTTGTAATAATATTATAATTTAAATTTCATTATTCGTAGAAAATTGTCTAGAATACGTTACTATACATGATTTTTCAGTAAGCTTGGAACCAGTTCTTATCCAGCGAAGCCCCCTAATGGACAATATGAATAGAAGAAACTGTAAATAAATAGCAATGATACATAAACAGACGAAAGACGGACAAACTCTGTTTATGTAGTAGCTCCGCTACTGATATTAATTTTATCTATAAAATGTAAATACAGCACATTTTGTTTGGTTAATATTGAAATATTAAAAAGCCACGGTAACCACTGAACCGATCGGATTCTACTCTTCAGGGAATAATATACCTACTGGTCCTGTGGTGGTTTTAGGCTATTTTCTTGGGGGGTGGGACACCCCCAACCCCCAAAAAACAAAAAAAAACCTTCCATTTTTTTTGCTGAAGATTTCCTTGGTCCTTTTTGCTGAAGATTTCCCTGGTCCTTTTACGAATTTCGCCTTAATTTTTTTTGATCACCTCTTGGGGCAAAGCCCCTAGAGGCTAGGGGCGAAGCCGCTAGTACTTATATAAAAGTAGCAGGATCTCTGTATGTGTGTCTGTCTGTATTGAAGGTTCTTGTTAACCCCTGCTGAACAGACATGGCTTTCCTTTACAATGTAGCTTCTCATAGGTCCTGGGAAGGTTTAAAACTATTTTGGGGGAGGGTACAAAAGAAATCGCCCGAGAAAAAAATCTAACCCTTCCCCCAACTAATTATGTAATTATGGATATAAGTATAAAACCCTTACCCTATCGTCTGATGAATTAATACCTAAAATTTCAAATTAAAATGTTTAAAAATTCTACGGCAACATAAGTAGAATTAGATATAGAATACGAGTATATATTGACAGAGGAAATTTGTCGTCAAATTAGGTTGCTAATATAGACCTCATTAATTGTTAAGTTCGTTCCTACAGTGGGGTAGCGGGGGTGGATGGAGGATATCGTTATTTTAGCAAGCTGCGAGTATCACTTTATACATGAAAATCTGGTGCAACATCCATGTAATTGTATATATCGATTACGGCAATTTAAGTAGAAAAAAAGATGGACGTCAAAACCTTAAAAAAAGATATTGACATTTCTAAATAAAACTTTGTTTAAGAATATTTCACCGAAAAAGACATCAATATAAATATCAAATTCCAATTTCAAGGGCTCGACAGCCGTGTCAGAATTTTAAATAGGTTGATTCTACATTGCCAAGCCCTATTATCACATAAATATAGAAACTAATACATAAAAACACATTAGTTTATCCCACCTCCCAAGCGACTAAAGAGTACATGACAATTCTATTTATTTTAGAAAACATGGGAAATGTGTTGATGACCTACATATGGCACTAAATATTTGAACATTTGATTTGTATTTACTACTTAAATCTCTAAAAAGAAACAATTACCACTTTAACTTAATGAAAACGAACAATCGTATTTAATTATAATAAAAGTACACAATTATAGTTCTATGTATTGTTCATCAAAGAAAACTAATACATTTTAAATTATAGACAGTGTGAACACAAATATATAGTGAATGATATTTATAAAATATGTATACTTTGAACCCGAGGAGAAAACATTTATATAGCTTTCTAAAAAACATCTCCAAACCTTTAAAAAAGTATATAAATCACAGGATTGAAAAGGTTGCGTGATTATCAAAGTATAGATGAGAGTCCAGGTAGAATATTTCTCTAATTAAGATAGTCAGCTGACATTTTAATTGATTCCTCTATTCCAGAGATTTAAAGGTATAGACAATGGCCGATGAATTAATGTTCATCCCCCTAGAACGTCCAAGCCTTTTCATTTAGAGCATTTTTTCTCCTAAGTCATTGACGTACAGACGTAGCTGCTCTACTAAAACAAATACTAAGTAAAAAGTATGGCTGCAGTGACGTCCAAGGGTTGGGGGAGTAAAGGGTTGATTACCTCCCCCCCCCCCCCAATTAAAAAAAAGCTAGGACGTCCTTGCTTTTTTGATGTAAAGATTATCCCCCCCCCCCCTATAAATTTAAGAATGCCACAGGCAACCCCAAAATTTTTGATTTTTACTACCCCCAAAAATAAAAAAATTTGGACGTCATCGCATGGCTGTAATATCAATTCCCAATAAATAAAAACTTATCAGTGCGGATATCCTTAGATTTTGATAATTTTTTGTTGCATATTTTTCAGTCATGTAGTATTCCAAGCTAACAGTAACAAAATCTTATAATAAGTGATAATTTAATAACAAGATAGCAACATCCATCAAGGCGAAGCTCATTTAACTATACAAACAAACATGAGACTGATGAATTAAAAAAACACATTCTATATTTAACAATAACAAAAATTCCGTGTGAAACTATCCCAGAAATATTTGAATACTTGATGCGGACATACTTGCCTTAAAAGACTTAATCATAGAGAATTTTGTCTTGTAAAAAAGTGCCTAATTGTCCTAGAAATCAAAATTTTCAACATCATATCATTTTTTTGTCATTGGGTCAAATAATCAACTAGTTTTAAAAAGACCTATGGGTACTGGTAATCATAATAGAGTTGCAACTCTTACAAATGTGTACCTTTCTGTTACAGGAATCATCACATCATCATCAAAAATAATTCTGACTTGCCTCAATTAAAGACTTCAAGTTCTAAAGGGTGAGCAAAAAAAATGCGTACCTTTGTAAAATTAAAATTGCGCGGCTTGTGTTAATAGTAGAAAAATGTAGAACCGTTAGGAAGTCTATTTTTTGGAAATATAAAAACGATTCCTATGCTACGTATAGTTTAGGAGCTATGTGGTAAAATGTCCCAACTGGCTTAAAACTTGACTTGCGAGTAAATCATTAAAGATTAAATTAAAGGGTATGCAAATAAAAATATGTACATTTTTAAAATTCTAATTGCTCAGCTTGTGTTAATAGTAGAAAAACGTTATGCATACCATTAGAACCGCTATGAAGTCTATTTTTTGGAAATATAAAAACGATTCCTGTGCTATGTATAATTTATGAGCTATGTGGTAGAATGTGCCCACTGAATTAAAACTTGACTTGCGAGTAAATCATTAAAGATTAAATTTTTCCACTTTTCTCACATTTATCAATACAGCTCTTAAACTAAATTTTTCTACTATTCACACAAGCCGAGCAGTTTGGATTTTAAAAATGTCTGCATTTTTGCACACACTTTTTTTTCTCTTTAATGATTTACTCTCAAGTCAAGTTTTAATTCAGTTGGGACATTCATCTACGTAGCTCCTAAACCATAAGATGCATAGTAGTGGTTCTCATATTTCCAAAAAATAGACTTCATAGTGGTTCTAACGATATGCATAACGTTTTTCTACTATTAACACAAGCCGTGCAATCTCAACTTTGAAAAGGTACATATTTTTTTGTATGCTTTAATCTTTAATAATTTACTCGCAAGTCAAGTTTTAAGCCAGTTGGGACATTTTACCCCATAGCTCCTAAACTATACGTAGCACAGGAATCGTTTTTATATTTCCAAAAAATAAACTTCCTAACGATTCTAACGATATGCGTTACATTTTTCTACTATTAACACAAGCCGCGCAATTTCAATTTTAAGAATACGCATTTTTTTTGCTCACCCTTTAATCATGTGTTTATTGTAAAAGTATCAGTTCATGATATATCATTTTATTATAGTTCCACTTAAATTAAGAATGAGGGAATATTATATTAGAAGTTGTGGTAAATTACGACATAAACAAACTATTCTCATAGCCCTGCATGCCATCTCCAGTCTTACAGGTAACCTTACCTAACCTAAACCACTACAATAAAAAAACGAGGATGGCAACATTTAAAAAATTTAAAAAAATACATAAGAGGATAATACCACAAAAGATATGTGGAAATCAGTAAAAAAAATACAAAAAGCTACTTTCAAGAAGTCAGACTGCCGTGTGTCTTTTACACTTAAATATGCTCTCTAATGATGAGAATATTGTCAAGAAAATCAGAGAATAGCAGAGGAGTAAATGCCCTTTCCCCCGTAGCATAGCATTACAGTCTGACGGATTGTCGGACAGACAAAGTCAATTACAGAGTTTAATTTTGGCAGATTTGTTAAAAACAGTTTTTTCAAGGGTTATGTGAGATGTTCCTAGCTGCAGTACTGGTGACAGTCTATCATATGGATAAAATTCCTTATATTCATGATGGAATATTATTTAGGATTATGTGAGATGTTCCTAGCTGCATTACTGGTGACAGCCTATCATATGGATAAAATTCCTTATATTCATAATGGAATATTATTTAGGATTATGTGAGATGTTCCTAGCTGCAGTACTGGTGACAGCATATCATATGGATAAAATTCCTTATATTCATGATGGAATATTATTTAGGATTATGTGAGATGTTCCTAGCTGCAGTACTGGTGACAGCCTATCATATGGATAAAATTCCTTATATTCATGATGGAATATTATTTAGGATTATGTGAGATGTTCCTAGCTGCAGTACTGGTGACAGTCTATCATATGGATAAAATTCCTTATATTCATGATGGAATATTATTTAGGATTATGATAGATGTTCCTAGCTGCAGTACTGGTGACAGCCTATCATATGGATAAAATTCCTTATATTAATAATGGAATATTATTTAGGATTATGTGAGATGTTCCTAGCTGCATTACTGGTGACAGCATATCATATGGATAAAATTTCTTATATTCATGATGGAATATTATTTAGGATTATGTGAGATGTTCCTAGCTGCAGTACTGGTGACAGCATATCATATGGATAAAATTTCTTATATTCATGATGGAATATTATTTAGGATTATGTGAGATGTTCCTAGCTGCAGTACTGGTGACAGCCTATCATATGGATAAAATTTCTTATATTCATGATGGAATATTATTTAGGATTATGTGAGATGTTCCTAGCTGCAGTACTGGTGACAGCATATCATATGGATAAAATTCCTTATATTCATGATGGAATATTATTTAGGATTATGTGAGATGTTCGTAGCTGCAGTACTGGTGACAGCCTATCATATGGATAAAATTCCTTATATTCATGATGGAATATTATTTAGGATTATGTGAGATGTTCCTAGCTGCAGTACTGGTGACAGCCTATCATATGGATAAAATTCCTTATATTCATGATGGAATATTATTTAGTATTATGTGAGATGTTCCTAGCTGCAGTACTGGTGACAGCCTATCATATGGATAAAATTCCTTATATTCATAATGGAATATTATTTAGTATTATGTGAGATGTTCCTAGATGCAGTACTGGTGACAGCCTATCATATGGATAAAATTCCTTATATTCTTAATGGAATATTATTTAGGATTATGTGAGATGTTCCTAGCTGCAGTACTGGTGACAGTCTATCATATGGATAAAATTCCTTATATTCATGATGGAATATTATTTAGGATTATGTGAGATGTTCCTAGCTGCAGTACTGGTGACAGTCTATCATATGGATAAAATTCCTTATATTCATGATGGAATATTATTTAGGATTATGTGAGATGTTCCTAGCTGCAGTACTGGTGACAGTCTATCATATGGATAAAATTCCTTATATTCATGATGGAATATTATTTAGGATTATGTGAGATGTTCCTAGCTGCAGTACTGGTGACAGTCTATCATATGGATAAAATTCCTTATATTCATGATGGAATATTATTTAGGATTATGTGAGATGTTCCTAGCTGCGGTACTGGTGACAGCATATCATATGGATAAAATTCCTTATATTAATGATGGAATATTATTTAGGATTATGTGAGATGTTCCTAGCTGCAGTACTGGTGACAGTCTATCATATGGATAAAATTCCTTATATTCATGATGGAATATTATTTAGGATTATGTGAGATGTTCCTAGCTGCAGTACTGGTGACAGTCTATCATATGGATAAAATTCCTTATATTCATGATGGAATATTATTTAGGATTATGTGAGATGTTCCTAGCTGCAGTACTGGTGACAGTCTATCATATGGATAAAATTCCTTATATTCATGATGGAATATTATTTAGGATTATGTGAGATGTTCCTAGCTGCAGTACTGGTGACAGTCTATCATATGGATAAAATTCCTTATATTCATGATGGAATATTATTTAGGATTATGTGAGATGTTCCTAGCTGCAGTACTGGTGACAGTCTATCATATGGATAAAATTCCTTATATTCATGATGGAATATTATTTAGGATTATGTGAGATGTTCCTAGCTGCGGTACTGGTGACAGCCTATCATATGGATAAAATTCCTTATATTCATGATGGAATATTATTTAGGATTATGTGAGATGTTCCTAGCTGCAGTACTGGTGACAGTCTATCATATGGATAAAATTCCTTATATTCATGATGGAATATTATTTAGGATTATGTGAGATGTTCCTAGCTGCAGTACTGGTGACAGTCTATCATATGGATAAAATTCCTTATATTCATGATGGAATATTATTTAGGATTATGATAGATGTTCCTAGCTGCAGTATATACTGGTGACAGCATATCATATAGATAAAATTCCTTATATTCATGATGGAATATTATTCAGGATTATGTGAGATGTTCCTAGCTGCAGTACTGGTGACAGCCTATCATATGGATAAAATTCCTTATATTCTTAATGGAATATTATTTAGGATTATGTGAGATGTTCCTAGCTGCAGTACTGGTGACAGCATATCATATGGATAAAATTCCTTATATTCATGATGGAATATTATTTAGGATTATGTGAGATGTTCCTAGCTGCGGTACTGGTGACAGTCTATCATATGGATAAAATTCCTTATATTCATGATGGAATATTATTTAGGATTATGTGAGATGTTCCTAGCTGCAGTACTGGTGAGTGTCTATCATATGGATAAAATTCCTTATATTCATGATGGAATATTATTTAGGATTATGTGAGATGTTCCTAGCTGCAGTACTGGTGACAGTTTATCATATGGATAAAATTCCTTATATTCATGATGGAATATTATTTAGGATTATGTGAGATGTTCCTAGCTGCAGTACTGGTGACAGCCTATCATATGGATAAAATTCCTTATATTCATAATGGAATATTATTTAGGATTATGTGAGATGTTCCTAGCTGCAGTACTGGTGACAGCATATCATATGGATAAAATTCCTTATATTCATGATGGAATATTATTTAGGATTATGTGAGATGTTCGTAGCTGCAGTACTGGTGACAGCCTATCATATGGATAAAATTCCTTATATTCATGATGGAATATTATTTAGGATTATGTGAGATGTTCCTAGCTGCAGTACTGGTGACAGCCTATCATATGGATAAAATTCCTTATATTCATGATGGAATATTATTTAGGATTATGATAGATGTTCCTAGCTGCAGTATATACTGGTGACAGCATATCATATAGATAAAATTCCTTATATTCATGATGGAATATTATTCAGGATTATGTGAGATGTTCCTAGCTGCAGTACTGGTGACAGCCTATCATATGGATAAAATTCCTTATATTCTTAATGGAATATTATTTAGGATTATGTGAGATGTTCCTAGCTGCATTACTGGTGACAGTCTATCATATGGATAAAATTCCTTATATTCATGATGGAATATTATTTAGGATTATGTGAGATGTTCCTAGCTGCGGTACTGGTGACAGTCTAACATATGGATAAAATTCCTTATATTCATGATGGAATATTATTTAGGATTATGTGAAATGTTCCTAGCTGCAGTACTGGTGACAGTCTATCATATGGATAAAATTCCTTATATTCATGATGGAATATTATTTAGGATTATGATAGATGTTCCTAGCTGCAGTACTGGTGACAGCCTATCATATGGATAAAATTCCTTATATTCATGATGGAATATTATTTAGGATTATGTGAGATGTTCCTAGCTGCGGTACTGGTGACAGTCTATCATATGGATAAAATTCCTTATATTCATGATGGAATATTATTTAGGATTATGTGAGATGTTCCTAGCTGCAGTACTGGTGACAGTCTATCATATGGATAAAATTCCTTATATTCATGATGGAATATTATTTAGGATTATGATAGATGTTCCTAGCTGCAGTACTGGTGACAGCCTATCATATGGATAAAATTCCTTATATTCATGATGGAATATTATTCAGGATTATGTGAGATGTTCCTAGCTACAGTACTGGTGACAGCCTATCATATGGATAAAATTCCTTATATTCATAATGGAATATTATTTAGGATTATGTGAGATGTTCCTAGCTGCAGTACTGGTGACAGCCTATCATATGGATAAAATTCCTTATATTCATGATGGAATATTATTTAGGATTATGTGAGATGTTCCTAGCTGCGGTACTGGTGACAGTCTATCATATGGATAAAATTCCTTATATTCATGATGGAATATTATTTAGGATTATGTGAGATGTTCCTAGCTGCAGTACTGGTGACAGTCTATCATATGGATAAAATTCCTTATATTCATGATGGAATATTATTTAGGATTATGATAGATGTTCCTAGCTGCAGTACTGGTGACAGCCTATCATATGGATAAAATTTTATCCATATGATAGGCTGTCACCAGTACTGCAGCTAGGAACATCTCACATAATCCTGAATAATATTCCATCATGAATATAAGGAATTTTATCCATATGATAGGCTGTCACCAGTACTGCAGCTAGGAACATCTATCATAATCCTAAATAATATTCCATCATGAATATAAGGAATTTTATCCATATGATAGACTGTCACCAGTACTGCAGCTAGGAACATCTCACATAATCCTAAATAATATTCCATCATGAATATAAGGAATTTTATCCATATGATAGACTGTCACCAGTACCGCAGCTAGGAACATCTCACATAATCCTAAATAATATTCCATCATGAATATAAGGAATTTTATCCATATGATAAACTGTCACCAGTACTGCAGCTAGGAACATCTATCATAATCCTAAATAATATTCCATCATGAATATAAGGAATTTTATCCATACGATAGGCTGTCACCAGTACTGCAGCTAGGAACATCTCACATAATCCTGAATAATATTCCATCATGAATATAAGGAATTTTATCCATATGATAGGCTGTCACCAGTACTGCAGCTAGGAACATCTCACATAATCCTAAATAATATTCCATTATGAATATAAGGAATTTTATCCATATGATAGGCTGTCACCAGTACTGCAGCTAGGAACATCTCACATAATCCTGAATAATATTCCATCATGAATATAAGGAATTTTATCTATATGATATGCTGTCACCAGTATATACTGCAGCTAGGAACATCTATCATAATCCTAAATAATATTCCATCATGAATATAAGGAATTTTATCCATATGATAGGCTGTCACCAGTACTGCAGCTAGGAACATCTCACATAATCCTAAATAATATTCCATTATGAATATAAGGAATTTTATCCATATGATATGCTGTCACCAGTACCGCAGCTAGGAACATCTCACATAATCCTAAATAATATTCCATCATGAATATAAGGAATTTTATCCATATGATATGCTGTCACCAGTACTGCAGCTAGGAACATCTCACATAATCCTAAATAATATTCCATCATGAATATAAGGAATTTTATCCATATGATATGCTGTCACCAGTACCGCAGCTAGGAACATCTCACATAATCCTAAATAATATTCCATTATAAATATAAGGAATTTTATCCATATGATAGGCTGTCACCAGTACTGCAGCTAGGAACATCTCACATAATCCTAAATAATATTCCATCATGAATATAAGAAATTTTATCCATATGATATGCTGTCACCAGTACCGCAGCTAGGAACATCTCACATAATCCTAAATAATATTTCATCATGAATATAAGGAATTTTATCCATATGATATGCTGTCTCCAATACCGCAGCTAGGAACATCTCACATAATCCTAAATAATATTCCATCATGAATATAAGGAATTTTATCCATATGATATGCTGTCACCAGTACTGCAGCTAGGAACATCTAACATAATCCTAAATAATATTCCATTATGAATATAAGGAATTTTATCCATATGATAGGCTGTCACCAGTACTGCAGCTAGGAACATCTCACATAATCCTGAATAATATTCCATCATGAATATAAGGAATTTTATCCATATGATAGGCTGTCACCAGTACTGCAGCTAGGAACATCTCACATAATCCTAAATAATATTCCATTATGAATATAAGGAATTTTATCCATATGATAGGCTGTCACCAGTACTGCAGCTAGGAACATCTCACATAATCCTAAATAATATTCCATTATAAATATAAGGAATTTTATCCATATGATAGGCTGTCACCAGTACTGCAGCTAGGAACATCTCACATAATCCTGAATAATATTCCATCATGAATATAAGGAATTTTATCCATATGATAGGCTGTCACCAGTACTGCAGCTAGGAACATCTCACATAATCCTAAATAATATTCCATTATGAATATAAGGAATTTTATCCATATGATAGGCTGTCACCAGTACTGCAGCTAGGAACATCTCACATAATCCTAAATAATATTCCATTATGAATATAAGGAATTTTATCCATATGATAGGCTGTCACCAGTACTGCAGCTAGGAACATCTCACATAATCCTGAATAATATTCCATCATGAATATAAGGAATTTTATCCATATGATAGGCTGTCACCAGTACTGCAGCTAGGAACATCTATCATAATCCTAAATAATATTCCATCATGAATATAAGGAATTTTATCCATATGATAGACTGTCACCAGTACTGCAGCTAGGAACATCTCACATAATCCTAAATAATATTCCATCATGAATATAAGGAATTTTATCCATATGATAGACTGTCACCAGTACCGCAGCTAGGAACATCTCACATAATCCTAAATAATATTCCATCATGAATATAAGGAATTTTATCCATATGATAAACTGTCACCAGTACTGCAGCTAGGAACATCTCACATAATCCTAAATAATATTCCATTATAAATATAAGGAATTTTATCCATATGATAGGCTGTCACCAGTACTGCAGCTAGGAACATCTCACATAATCCTGAATAATATTCCATCATGAATATAAGGAATTTTATCCATATGATAGGCTGTCACCAGTACTGCAGCTAGGAACATCTCACATAATCCTAAATAATATTCCATTATGAATATAAGGAATTTTATCCATATGATAGGCTGTCACCAGTACTGCAGCTAGGAACATCTCACATAATCCTAAATAATATTCCATTATGAATATAAGGAATTTTATCCATATGATAGGCTGTCACCAGTACTGCAGCTAGGAACATCTCACATAATCCTGAATAATATTCCATCATGAATATAAGGAATTTTATCCATATGATAGGCTGTCACCAGTACTGCAGCTAGGAACATCTATCATAATCCTAAATAATATTCCATCATGAATATAAGGAATTTTATCCATATGATAGACTGTCACCAGTACTGCAGCTAGGAACATCTCACATAATCCTAAATAATATTCCATCATGAATATAAGGAATTTTATCCATATGATAGACTGTCACCAGTACCGCAGCTAGGAACATCTCACATAATCCTAAATAATATTCCATCATGAATATAAGGAATTTTATCCATATGATAAACTGTCACCAGTACTGCAGCTAGGAACATCTATCATAATCCTAAATAATATTCCATCATGAATATAAGGAATTTTATCCATATGATAGACTGTCAACAGTACTGCAGCTAGGAACATCTCACATAATCCTAAATAATATTCCATCATGAATATAAGGAATTTTATCCATATGATAGACTGTCACCAGTACCGCAGCTAGGAACATCTCACATAATCCTAAATAATATTCCATCATGAATATAAGGAATTTTATCCATATGATATGCTGTCACCAGTAATGCAGCTAGGAACATCTCACATAATCCTAAATAATATTCCATTATGAATATAAGGAATTTTATCCATATGATAGGCTGTCACCAGTACTGCAGCTAGGAACATCTCACATAATCCTGAATAATATTCCATCATGAATATAAGGAATTTTATCTATATGATATGCTGTCACCAGTATATACTGCAGCTAGGAACATCTATCATAATCCTAAATAATATTCCATCATGAATATAAGGAATTTTATCCATATGATAGGCTGTCACCAGTACTGCAGCTAGGAACATCTCACATAATCCTAAATAATATTCCATTATGAATATAAGGAATTTTATCCATATGATATGCTGTCACCAGTACCGCAGCTAGGAACATCTCACATAATCCTAAATAATATTCCATCATGAATATAAGGAATTTTATCCATATGATATGCTGTCACCAGTACTGCAGCTAGGAACATCTCACATAATCCTAAATAATATTCCATCATGAATATAAGGAATTTTATCCATATGATATGCTGTCACCAGTACCGCAGCTAGGAACATCTCACATAATCCTAAATAATATTCCATTATAAATATAAGGAATTTTATCCATATGATAGGCTGTCACCAGTACTGCAGCTAGGAACATCTCACATAATCCTAAATAATTTTCCATCATGAATATAAGAAATTTTATCCATATGATATGCTGTCACCAGTACCGCAGCTAGGAACATCTCACATAATCCTAAATAATATTTCATCATGAATATAAGGAATTTTATCCATATGATATGCTGTCTCCAATACCGCAGCTAGGAACATCTCACATAATCCTAAATAATATTCCATCATGAATATAAGGAATTTTATCCATATGATATGCTGTCACCAGTACTGCAGCTAGGAACATCTCACATAATCCTAAATAATATTCCATTATGAATATAAGGAATTTTATCCATATGATAGGCTGTCACCAGTACTGCAGCTAGGAACATCTCACATAATCCTGAATAATATTCCATTATGAATATAAGGAATTTTATCCATATGATAGGCTGTCACCAGTACTGCAGCTAGGAACATCTCACATAATCCTAAATAATATTCCATTATGAATATAAGGAATTTTATCCATATGATAGGCTGTCACCAGTACTGCAGCTAGGAACATCTCACATAATCCTAAATAATATTCCATTATAAATATAAGGAATTTTATCCATATGATAGGCTGTCACCGGTACTGCAGCTAGGAACATCTCACATAATCCTGAATAATATTCCATCATGAATATAAGGAATTTTATCCATATGATATGCTGTCACTAGTACCACAGCTAGGAACATCTCACATAATCCTAAATAATATTCCATCATGAATATAAGGAATTTTATCCATATGATAGGCTGTCACCAGTACTGCAGCTAGGAACATCTCACATAATCCTAAATAATATTCCATTATGAATATAAGGAATTTTATCCATATGATAGGCTGTCACCAGTACTGCAGCTAGGAACATCTCACATAATCCTAAATAATATTCCATCATGAATATAAGGAATTTTATCCATATGATAGGCTGTCACCAGTACTGCAGCTAGGAACATCTATCATAATCCTAAATAATATTCCATCATGAATATAAGGAATTTTATCCATATGATAGACTGTCACCAGTACTGCAGCTAGGAACATCTCACATAATCCTAAATAATATTCCATCATGAATATAAGGAATTTTATCCATATGATAGACTGTCACCAGTACCGCAGCTAGGAACATCTCACATAATCCTAAATAATATTCCATCATGAATATAAGGAATTTTATCCATATGATAAACTGTCACCAGTACTGCAGCTAGGAACATCTCACATAATCCTAAATAATATTCCATTATAAATATAAGGAATTTTATCCATATGATAGGCTGTCACCAGTACTGCAGCTAGGAACATCTCACATAATCCTGAATAATATTCCATCATGAATATAAGGAATTTTATCCATATGATAGGCTGTCACCAGTACTGCAGCTACGAATGTGAGCCTAATGGATAAAATTCCTTATATTCTTAATGGAATATTATTTAGGATTATGTGAGATGTTCCTAGCTGCATTACTGGTGACAGCATATCATATGGATAAAATTCCTTATATTCATGATGGAATATTATTTAGGATTATGTGAGATGTTCCTAGCTGCGGTACTGGTGACAGTCTATCATATGGATAAAATTCCTTATATTCATGATGGAATATTATTTAGGATTATGTGAGATGTTCCTAGCTGCAGTACTGGTGACAGTCTATCATATGGATAAAATTCCTTATATTCATGATGGAATATTATTTAGGATTGTGATAGATGTTCCTAGCTGCAGTACTGGTGACTGCCTATCATATGGATAAAATTCCTTATATTCATGATGGAATATTATTTAGGATTATGTGAGATGTTCCTAGCTGCGGTACTGGTGACAGTCTATCATATGGATAAAATTCCTTATATTCATGATGGAATATTATTTAGGATTATGTGAGATGTTCCTAGCTGCAGTACTGGTGACAGTCTATCATATGGATAAAATTCCTTATATTCATGATGGAATATTATTTAGGATTATGATAGATGTTCCTAGCTGCAGTACTGGTGACAGCCTATCATATGGATAAAATTCCTTATATTCATGATGGAATATTATTCAGGATTATGTGAGATGTTCCTAGCTGCAGTACTGGTGACAGCCTATCATATGGATAAAATTCCTTATATTCATAATGGAATATTATTTAGGATTATGTGAGATGTTCCTAGCTGCAGTACTGGTGACAGCCTATCATATGGATAAAATTCCTTATATTCATAATGGAATATTATTTAGGATTATGTGAGATGTTCCTAGCTGCAGTACTGGTGACAGCCTATCATATGGATAAAATTCCTTATATTCATGATGGAATATTATTCAGGATTATGTGAGATGTTCCTAGCTGCAGTACTGGTGACAGCCTATCATATGGATAAAATTCCTTATATTTATAATGGAATATTATTTAGGATTATGTGAGATGTTCCTAGCTGCAGTACTGGTGACAGCCTATCATATGGATAAAATTCCTTATATTCATAATGGAATATTATTTAGGATTATGTGAGATGTTCCTAGCTGCAGTACTGGTGACAGCCTATCATATGGATAAAATTCCTTATATTCATGATGGAATATTATTCAGGATTATGTGAGATGTTCCTAGCTGCAGTACTGGTGACAGCCTATCATATGGATAAAATTCATTATATTCATAATGGAATATTATTTAGGATTATGTGAGATGTTCCTAGCTGCAGTACTGGTGACAGCATATCATATGGATAAAATTCCTTATATTCATGATGGAATATTATTTAGGATTATGTGAGATGTTCCTAGCTGCGGTATTGGAGACAGCATATCATATGGATAAAATTCCTTATATTCATGATGAAATATTATTTAGGATTATATGAGATGTTCCTAGCTGCAGTACTGGTGACAGCCTATCATATGGATAAAATTCCTTATATTTATAATGGAATATTATTTAGGATTATGTGAGATGTTCCTAGCTGCGGTACTGGTGACAGCATATCATATGGATAAAATTCCTTATATTCATGATGGAATATTATTTAGGATTATGTGAGATGTTCCTAGCTGCAGTACTGGTGACAGCATATCATATGGATAAAATTCCTAATATTCATGATGGAATATTATTTAGGATTATGTGAGATGTTCCTAGCTGCGGTACTGGTGACAGCATATCATATGGATAAAATTCCTTATTTTCATAATGGAATATTATTTAGGATTATGTGAGATGTTCCTAGCTGCAGTACTGGTGACAGCCTATCATATGGATAAAATTCCTTATATTCATGATGGAATATTATTTAGGATTATGTGAGATGTTCCTAGCTGCAGTACTGGTGACAGCCTATCATATAGATAAAATTCCTTATATTCATAATGGAATATTATTTAGGATTATGTGAGATGTTCCTAGCTGCGGTACTGGTGACAGCATATCATATGGATAAAATTCCTTATATTCATGATGGAATATTATTTAGGATTATGATAGATGTTTCTAGCTGCAGTATATACTGGTGACAGCATATCATATAGATAAAATTCCTTATATTCATGATGGAATATTATTTAGGATTATGATAGATGTTCCTAGCTGCAGTACTGGTGACAGCCTATCATATGGATAATATTCCTAATATTCATGATGAAATATTATTTAGGATTATGTGAGATGTTCCTAGCTGCGGTACTGGTGACAGCATATCATATGGATAAAATTTCTTATATTCATGATGGAATATTATTTAGGATTATGTGAGATGTTCCTAGCTGCAGTACTGGTGACAGCATATCATATGGATAAAATTCCTTATATTCATGATGGAATATTATTTAGGATTATGTGAGATGTTCCTAGCTGCAGTACTGGTGACAGCATATCATATGGATAAAATTTCTTATATTCATGATGGAATATTATTTAGGATTATGTGAGATGTTCCTAGCTGCGGTACTGGTGACAGCATATCATATGGATAAAATTCCTTATATTCATGATGGAATATTATTTAGGATTATGTGAGATGTTCCTAGCTGCAGTACTGGTGACAGCTTATCATATGGATAAAATTCCTTATATTCATGATGGAATATTATTTAGGATTATGTGAGATGTTCCTAGCTGCAGTACTGGTGACAGCATATCATATGGATAAAATTTCTTATATTCATGATGGAATATTATTTAGGATTATGTGAGATGTTCCTAGCTGCGGTACTGGTGACAGCATATCATATGGATAAAATTCCTTATATTCATGATGGAATATTATTTAGGATTATGTGAGATGTTCCTAGCTGCAGTACTGGTGACAGCCTATCATATGGATAAAATTCCTTATATTCATGTTGGAATATTATTTAGGATTATGTGAGATGTTCCTAGCTGCAGTACTGGTGACAGCCTATCATATGGATAAAATTCCTTATATTTATAATGGAATATTATTTAGGATTATGTGAGATGTTCCTAGCTGCGGTACTGGTGACAGCCTATCATATGGATAATATTCCTTATATTCATGATGGAACATTATTTAGGATTATGTGAGATGTTCCTAGCTGCAGTACTGGTGACAGCATATCATATGGATAAAATTCCTTATATTCATGATGGAATATTATTTAGGATTATGTGAGATGTTCCTAGCTGCGGTATTGGAGACAGCATATCATATGGATAAAATTCCTTATATTCATGATGGAATATTATTTAGGATTATGTGAGATGTTCCTAGCTGCAGTACTGGTGACAGCCTATCATATGGATAAAATTCCTTATATTTATAATGGAATATTATTTAGGATTATGTGAGATGTTCCTAGCTGCAGTACTGGTGACAGCATATCATATGGATAAAATTCCTTATATTCATGATGGAATATTATTTAGGATTATGTGAGATGTTCCTAGCTGCAGTACTGGTGACAGCCTATCATATGGATAAAATTCCTTATATTTATAATGGAATATTATTTAGGATTATGTGAGATGTTCCTAGCTGCGGTACTGGTGACAGCATATCATATGGATAAAATTCCTTATATTCATGATGGAATATTATTTAGGATTATGTGAGATGTTCCTAGCTGCAGTACTGGTGACAGCATATCATATGGATAAAATTCCTTATATTCATGATGGAATATTATTTAGGATTATGTGAGATATTCCTAGCTGCAGTACTGGTGACAGTCTATCATATGGATAAAATTCCTTATATTCATGATGGAATATTATTTAGGATTATGTGAGATGTTCCTAGCTGCAGTACTGGTGACAGCTTATCATATGGATAAAATTCCTTATATTCATGATGGAATATTATTTAGGATTATGTGAGATGTTCCTAGCTGCAGTATTGGAGACAGCATATCATATGGATAAAATTTCTTATATTCATGATGGAATATTATTTAGGATTATGTGAGATGTTCCTAGCTGCGGTACTGGTGACAGCCTATCATAGGGATAAAATTCCTTATATTCATGATGGAATATTATTTAGGATTATGTGAGATGTTCCTAGCTGCAGTACTGGTGACAGCATATCATATGGATAAAATTCCTTATATTCATGATGGAATATTATTTAGGATTATGTGAGATGTTCCTAGCTGCAGTACTGGTGACAGCCTATCATATGGATAAAATTCCTTATATTTATAATGGAATATTATTTAGGATTATGTGAGATGTTCCTAGCTGCAGTACTGGTGACAGCATATCATATGGATAAAATTCCTTATATTCATGATGGAATATTATTTAGGATTATGTGAGATGTTCCTAGCTGCAGTACTGGTGACAGCATATCATATGGATAAAATTCCTTATATTCATGATGGAATATTATTTAGGATTATGTGAGATGTTCCTAGCTGCAGTACTGGTGACAGCCTATCATATGGATAAAATTCCTTATATTTATAATGGAATATTATTTAGGATTATGTGAGATGTTCCTAGCTGCAGTACTGGTGACAGCATATCATATGGATAAAATTCCTTATATTCATGATGGAATATTATTTAGGATTATGTGAGATGTTCCTAGCTGCAGTACTGGTGACAGCCTATCATATGGATAAAATTCCTTATATTTATAATGGAATATATTTAGGATTATGTGAGATGTTCCTAGCTGCAGTACTGGTGACAGCATATCATATGGATAAAATTCCTTATATTCATGATGGAATATTATTTAGGATTATGTGAGATGTTCCTAGCTGCAGTACTGGTGACAGCATATCATGTGGATAAAATTCCTTATATTCATGATGGAATATTATTTAGGATTATGTGAGATGTTCCTAGCTGCAGTACTGGTGACAGCATATCATATGGATAAAATTTCTTATATTCATGATGGAATATTATTTAGGATTATGTGAGATGTTCCTAGCTGCAGTACTGGTGACAGCCTATCATATGGATAAAATTCCTTATATTCATGATGGAATATTATTTAGGATTATGTGAGATGTTCCTAGCTGCGGTACTGGTGACAGCATATCATATGGATAAAATTCCTTATATTCATGATGGAATATTATTTAGGATTATGTGAGATGTTCCTAGCTGCAGTACTGGTGACAGCCTATCATATGGATAAAATTCCTTATATTTATAATGGAATATTATTTAGGATTATGTGAGATGTTCCTAGCTGCATTACTGGTGACAGCCTATCATATGGATAAAATTCCTTATATTCATGATGGAATATCATTTAGGATTATGTGAGATGTTCCTAGCTGCAGTACTGGTGACAGCTTATCATATGGATAAAATTCCTTATATTCATGATGGAATATTATTTAGGATTATGTGAGATGTTCCTAGCTGCAGTACTGGTGACAGCCTATCATATGGATAAAATTCCTTATATTTATAATGGAATATTATTTAGGATTATGTGAGATGTTCCTAGCTGCAGTACTGGTGACAGCATATCATATGGATAAAATTCCTTATATTCATGATGGAATATTATTTAGGATTATGTGAGATGTTCCTAGCTGCGGTACTGGTGACAGCATATCATATAGATAAAATTCCTTATATTCATAATGGAATATTATTTAGGATTATGTGAGATGTTCCTAGCTGCAGTACTGGTGACAGCCTATCATATGGATAAAATTCCTTATATTCATGATGGAATATTATTTAGGATTATGTGAGATGTTCCTAGCTGCGGTACTGGTGACAGCATATCATATAGATAAAATTCCTTATATTCATGATGGAATGTAAGTTTACAAATTTGTTTCATTTATATCTGTCAATTAAAGATGTACATACAGACAATCAAGGACGTCCAAGCTTTTTACTTGGAGGGGTGTAAAAATCGAAAATTAAAAGTAATTTTTTTTTTTTTTGGGGGGGGGGGTTAATCTTTTTATCATAGAGGCAAGGACGTCCAAGCTTTTTTGATGGTGGGGGGGGGGGTAAAAATTAAATCAAAATTTTGTTGGTGCCCACAGCATCTGCAAATAAATTTTTTTTGGGGGGGAGGGTGAATCGCCTTTATATCGATCACAAGGTTTAAAACAAATAAATAAAATAATACAAATTGAATAGATTGTTCAGAAAAAAAAAAAAAAATGTTTTTGAAATTAGGATTAGATAGATCTATGGAAAACGAAGACATATTCTCATTACAAGTTTATTTTAGATACAGCCGTTTTCCCTTAAGGATTGGGATTCTGGGGTTGGTTTTAACTATTTCTTCTTTTGTCGGCATCATCTCTTTCTTGGCAAAATCCAGGTAAAAAGATGATTATAAAATGAACCAAATACTTAAAGTAATAGGATGTCCGTCCGTCTTATGTATGTTTACAGAAGGATTTCGCTAACCTTTGACTTGATATGGTTCTCCTTTATAGTGTAGATTCTCGTATGTCTAGGGAAGGTAGATAACTATCTTTTGGGAGGATAGTAACTTCACCCTCCGAAGAGAAATAACCCACAGAAAAAATCCACCGAAAAAAAAACATTTTAAAAATTAGAATCTTTAGGAAAATCCATCAAATGTAAATTTAAATTTTTTTATTAGGATTGGTTATATCTTATCTACTATTGTTATTGGATCTGCCATTATTCCCCAATTTTATTGCATAAGAATTGCAGGTATTTATCATTACACTATAATCTGTCTGTCTGTTAGAAAATGTATGGGGAAAACGTGAATTTTCGACAATGTCTCAAAAATCAGTCATAATAATGAGGGAGATGAGAGGAGAAGTGGGAAAGGAAACCCCTAAAAAATATATGGATAATCTATCATTTTTATGATGTCACATGGCTGATTTTTAAGACATTTTGTCCTGCTACTACTTGGTCAGTCAGTGTGTCACTAATGCTACAAAAGATCAACATATATATTTTAAGTAAATGTTTTTTTGTATTTTTTTTCTCTCTAGTTATATAAAATTTTTTTATACACTGAGTAAAAAAGTAAGGTGTCAAATTAAAGATCTTACTATTTTTGTTCATTATGGCTATTTTTTTCTCTTTTTTGTTCCGTTTTAGTACCTTAAAGCTGACTTAATTTTTTTTTAAAACTTAAATTACTTTAAAAATAAGAGGTCTAAAAAAACCGATTGCATATCTATATTCTATGGACAATTTTACATCTACTACTTACTAAAAACACCGACTAGCTATCTTAAATAAAAAGCAAAAAAGTTAAGACGCCTTCTTTTGTATGGAGTTTGTATGACCACAAGGCATTATAACATATTATTTGTGTGGCTGTTATTCACACTATGTCCCTTCATTTAAGAGCTCCAACAATCTCATCCTTATTTTTAACAAACCTTTGTGATTATCTAAAATCAATTTATTGTAGGTGAAATCACACATTATGTGAAAAATGGCCAGTTTGAGTTGGAAAAGGTGAATAATTTTTAACAAGGACGACATCCATAAGTAGCGAAGCCCAATAATTGTGGATGAACATCTTGAAGAAATGAATCTTGAAGGTCGGGACTATTTTTAACGTCTAAAGTGTTGAGCAACAGTCGCGGGTTAATTAAGTCATGGATGCAACAAGATTTGAACAATATTCTTAGCACCTTAACTTACTTTACTGTCCGTACATAATAATAAGAAGAAATTTAATTTTTATGGTTCAGTTGTGATTTATTTCGCTGCAATATACATTGGGTTCATGAAACTTTTTGTAAAGTTTCTCCTTAACCAAGGACATAACTCAATAACTTACTTTGCCCATTCGTCTACTGTGACTTCTTAATATTTTAATAAATCTTATTAAAATGATGTGCTCCGCTACTTTTAAGTATATTTTTATCCTTGTTTGAATTGTTGAAATCATACCGTTGGAATCATCATAAACTCTAGTTTTGGAAATAAAAGAACCATTTCTGTGCTACGTGTAGTATGGAACTACTAGGTAAAATTTTCCAATTGACTTAAATCTTTTCAACCTTTCTAAAATTTTTCAGCGTAGCTCATAAACTACAAATAGCACAAAAGCGGATCTTATATTTCTAAAAAATAGAGTTTATGATGATTCTAACTGTAGGCTTAAATTTTTCTTCTGTTGACACAAGCCGCGCAAGGTCCGCACGCCCTTTACTATCTTGTTCAGTTTAAAATGGAGGACCATTTGAAGGAAGCCATTCGTCTGGGGGACACAAACGCCCTCAACAATTTCTTTCTTATCCAGGTTGCATAATATTTAAAAATTTTTCCCTTGGATAGGAAACTTCCCCCCCCCCCCCCCTCCATCCCCACAAATACTTTTTTCTGTATATGTGATATTATCATGGATGTAGAATAGACATGGGTATTATGACAGTGGAAAAACTGTCGTCAATTTAGGTTGCTAACATGGACATTTATTAGTTAGTTTTAGAGGAGGGGAGGGGGAAAAGTGGGTGTAGATGTGGCGATGCTTATTTTAATCATATACAAGTTTTACTTATTATTTGGTGTAAGTAATAATAAATCCATTACTTTACGAGGTATTCTTATGAATTTTGTAAATCCAATGATTAAGCCGTAAATAGCTTAAATAAAATTTTGGAAGATTGAAAAATAGAACCAGGGACGTTCAAGGGGGTGGGTGTAAAGAAGTGAATACCCCCCCCCAAAAAAAAAAAAAAATAATAATAAATTTTAACCTACCCCCTCAAAAAAAAGCTCGGACGTCCTTAAATAGAACAATTTAATCATTTTTTCCAATACAATGGTATGTAATAAAACATTTTTTTCTTGATGTTCAATTCGAGACTTTAAAATAAATTTTACTAGAGAGATTTTGGATGTTGCGGTGTTGAAGGCGAAGATGGATACAACGGTATTTTTAATAGAGAAGTCACTCTAAAGTCTGTTAGTTTTTTATGTGTTAGATTATTATTACTTGGCTAAAACTCTGTCAAAAATATTTACTTACAAAATACACCTTTTCGACCTAAGATTCTTGCACTGTTTCTTTATAAGCCCAGGTAATCAGTGAATCACGAACTATTTCATTTTGGTTAAAATCTTTCAACTTATAGATTGGCAATATCTTTGGAACGTTGATAGTAACCCAGAACATAGGTAATAGTTATTTATCGCATTGTATCATAGACAGCTTTCCACGAATATTAAAATGAACATAAGATGAAAACCAGTCTAGTTAGCCCTGAGGGGCCAAGAAAATGGTGTTTTCCCCCAAAATACCATATTGAGCCCTGATAAAACCATCCATTATGTTTTAAATCAATTCAGAATAAGGGGTACGGGTTTTCTTTTTCTTATGCCTAACCCGTGCGTAACTTAACCTAACCTACTATGCAAGACCCATAATAAAACTTTTAAAAAATCTATTTTCTCATTTGCGCAAAACTGTCGTATTTCGATTTGATGAATAACTATTCTTCGTTGATCTTTAAATACCGTTAATTGACTTTATTGTTCACTTTAAGGAATAGTAGATCTCCATACTATAAGAGACAAGATGAATTTAGGAAGGGGGATCTTCCTAGATCCTGCTGTATTGACTGTGGACGGGTAAATCATGATTTTTTAAGCGACTTTCTTCGGCTTCGTTTTACTCTAATATCAAATGAATTGTAAGTCAGAATAAGCTTTCTTTTTTAATATTACAGATGTGTAGATGTGTTGCAACTAACTTCTTTCCAGATAATGAGAAAAAGAAGTAACTGTTTTTATCAAATATTTCAAAAATATGAATTATATTTATACATTTGTTAATTCATAACTTAATTAAGATATTGCTTAGATCAAAACGTTTATGAAACATTTTATGATTTTCCTAAAAGTGCCAGTAGGAAACTGACCTCACCCCCCCCCCCCCCCCCCCGACATATTTTTCAAATAATTTGATAATAAAGGGTAAGGGAGTTAGTCTTTTTTCTAACCCATGTGTGGGACCCTAACCCTGTGGGGCACTAAAGTAATATCCAAACAATTTTTAAAATTACCTTCAATTTTAATTTATAAAAAAGAGGGAGGGGGGAGTTGTGCTCAACGTGCACTTTGAGGGGACAGCCCAAATTTTTAATATATTTTTAGGAGCTGTCTATAGTGCCCTAGCAAAATGGGGATAGATGTCATTGCTTTTGGCCTACCTTTCCTCTTGACGTCAGGAAATACCCTATATCCCATCTATTTTTTAGGGTGTTTCTTTCCCCTTTCCCTCTACCAAAAGCCGTGACATCAATCCCCATTTTCCTAGGGCATTAAACATAGCTACATATTTTTAGAGAAATATACACCATGCACAAAGTTGGGTGTATCCAAATAATTGCAATGATCTACAAACAAGAGGTAATACATTTATTACCCTAGATCATCTGTCAGACACAATAATCCAACTTAAAAATACTTTATAGCAGAATAAAATTTTCGTTATGTAAAGTTGTATGGGTTTTTGTCTGAAGCTTAAATTTCGATAACCACTGAACCTATTAGATTCTCAATTTTAGGGAGACTTTACAATTACATAGGTCATGGGATGGTTTTAGAATGTATATTTTTTTTTATAAATTTCAGATGGTTTTAGGCTATTTTCATCCCTTTTTTTCTATCACTACAATTACAAAGTCACTAGATACTAGGGGCACAGCCACTAGTATTTTTTAAACAGGTATTACATGTGCAGAGACGAGGCACAATTAAGAATTTCTCAATTTATAATTTACCGCTAAAATATACCAATAACATGTCTCCATTGTCAAAAGACATCCAATGTTACGCTAAATTAGAAGACATGTGATTGGCTCATTTTTAAATCTGAAAATAAGTTTGTCAGTAATCAGTGAAAACACTTATTGAAGTTCTTTCTAATACAAAATTTTTTCCTTACTTTAACTTTTTTACTTGTTGATAAAAGTATACATTTTTTCTTAAGAGTAAATAAAAAAAATATTGGAAGGCAAATAGTTCTTTTCATTTAAATATCCATTCATTTTCTTTATTAATACAATATACATTATTAAGGCGATTCAACTGTTGGACGATGGTTTCTTAATTTTCATCTTGACTACTATACAGTAACTTTCCAGATATTTCAAATTTTCTTCTCTTTTATCAACAACAGAACTTTGAGGTAAGGAAATCTTGGTTCCCGGACAAACGTAGGAGTGACAAACGTCAGGTGGGACAAACGCAGGAGTGTCCAAAATATTAAGTTAAGGATGTGCTACAGGATAGGTTATGTTAAGATATGAATATACAAATAGCCCCCCCCCCCCCTCCGCAGGGATTAGACATATAAACGAAAACCTATAAGATGATTTATAATATGTTAGGTTAGGTGACGTGTCCACTCTGACGTTTGTCACTCCTACGTTTGTCCTAGGATTTTTAATGAAAAAGAAAAGTGAAGTTTAGTTTTGAATTTTGGGTGGTACAAAATGACAGTGTCCAAACTTTTCCACCAGTAATATAATCTACATATAAAGTCTATATTGCAAACAATATTGCGTTTTGTCAGTGACTGTGTAGATACTGTTGAAATTGTCATAAGATAGTTTTTCTGCTAACAAATATACTTGATTATACTATGTTGTTATCTTTCAGCAAAGAAAGTAACTTGACTGTTGTGAACAAACCAGCAACAAGATTTGACCAGGAAGGAACAAATTTATACAAGACAATAATCCACTAATAGTTATAAATTGCATCGTGGTATATAGATAGCTTTCTGCGGATAGCAAAATAAAAAATGAAATATTAATTCCAGTTTTGGTAGTCCCGAGAGGCCTGGGTAACAAAACTAGGTAGAAATTTTATGATTTTTATTTATTATTCGTAGAAAATTTTCGTCTATACGATACCATACATAACTTTTCACTATGACTCAGAATCGTTTCTAATCCATCAGATATTAATCAGTTTTGAAGACATACTGTAGAATTTACAAAAGCCTAGAAAAAATAGAACAGTTACCTTGTCTTTAAAAAAAAATAAAAAGTTGTAAAAGTAAGAAAATACAGTAGCATTAAATAAAATCACGAAACCTCAAAAACTAAAGAACTTTTAAACATTTTGAAATGCGGAAAGGCGGACATCATAATTTTCAAAAATTTTTATAAAATTGCTGCGATTGTAAAAAAATATAAATTTTTGGTATAGGTTTCTTTAAATTGAATTTTGTTGATGTTAAAAATTTATCCTAATTTGAGCAGGAGAGAAAAATGGCGGGTATCGAACCTGATGGAGATACTATCGACAACCTTCCACTCCCCTCATTTTCCATGATGTCATAATTGCTCTGGTACATCATGGGCCATATAGATAATTTTCCAAGACAAAATAAATACCTATTTTTCCTAATTTCTTGATGATTTTGTTTAATAGCTTATGGCTAATTTAACTTTGTGTAGCCTAACATTTGTCTTTTAAAAAAGACTAATAAACATATTTAATTTTTTTGTATGATAATAATGTTTGTCCTTGCTTTTATTTCCTTAAAAAGTGAAATATAATTTAGCATCGTATCATAACCAGCTTTCCGCGATTATAAAATTATACAATGATAAGATTAAAAACAGCTTTTTAGCCCCAAGATGCCAAAGGCACGGGCTTAAAAGCTGGTTTTAATCTAATGATTGTACATTTCTCTATTCGTAGACAACTGGATACAATACGATGCTACACATAATTTTTCAATATGTCTGAGAACCGGTTCTAATCCACAAGATATTAATCGGTTTCGAAGCGATACTGTACACAATTATCTTCCAACTTTCAAAAGAATGGTTTTGGTAGGATTTCTTTAACTCATAAATATTCCTGTATTTATCAACAGGGATCTAAAGGGATAGGACAATGTCCCAAAAAATTGATATTCATACCTAATAATGATTCACAAAATTACCTCTTTAGACACTCAACTTATTGAACCAACAAATCAAAGTCTCTAAAGTTGTTAAGTCAATGAGCAAGAAAATGGCATTAAAAAACTTTGGTGACTAGTGTAGCAAACAGCCCAATATCCCCTCCCTCCCTGCCTTATACCACTGCACACCAATTCTATAATTGATTCAGTAAGTCGGTCTTCCAGTAATGCTTTGTAAATAAGTCCTATCTGTGCAGTGTGCATGGTAATGGGCTGTCTTTGCCTAACATAACAGCAGTTGGTCCTATTTCAATGTAGAGTTGTCCATACTTAACCGCCCTCATTCTAATTAGTTTCAAAAGACAAAGTTATAGTATTTGGTTGATTTTTTTTAGGGGGGGGGGGTTGTAACCGCCCTATAAATAGTTATAAACCTTCCCTGGACCCATGAGAAGCTTTACAGTAAAGACGAACCCTATTGGTTCAGTGGTTAGCGAGATCCTTTGGTACACAGACAGAAGGAAGTCTATATAGACAGACAGACATCCTATTACTATTCTATAAGGATTGCATTGTGCAAACCAATGAATCCAATAAAATTTAAATATTTTTTCCTTGTCCTCTAAATTTATGCAATTTCTCAATTCTAAGTCTAAAGCCAAAATTAATGCATTTAAAATGAAAAAAAGTTACATTTCTTTTTGTTTGCCTTTAAAGAAACGAAAAAAAGTAATTTTGTTGTATAAAAAATATTTATAATATTTGGTAGACAAAGTTGTTAATAAATCATGTTGGTAGATTTGCAGTAGAATTTTATTATTTGCAAGCCATGGTTACCAAATATTAATAATTTATACAAATCAACTTTATAGAAAGTGCTACTCTATATCCAACTTTGACTTTGTCCGTCTGTTCATATTTAGCTTAAGAAAGTCTAAAATTGCTTTATTTTTGCATTAGCTGCTGCGCCCATATAGCCTACAGGGACACTTGAGATGGGTTGGGGGAAATCAACCTCCCCGCCCCGTTTTTAATTACAATCTAAAAAGAAAAAGTCTTTAAAAAATTGGGGTGTGGTCTTTTTTTCTAGGGGCTACTTCTCTTGGGAGAGTTGTGGTACCCTCTCAAAAAAAAATTTAATCCTACACAAGACCTATGAAAAGTACTCACAATTTTACATAAAGATTATAACTACTTGTAAGTTATTGTTAATCATTTTAGCGTTAGGGCCATCTGCAAAGTAAAGAAACAAATAAAATAATAAAAAGTGGTGAAAAAGATTATCTATAAAATCTTTTTAAAAAACATGCATAGAAATAAACTTGCAGACAGTCCTGTTTAAAACTGCAATGGTGTACTCTTCCCTGTCGGGTACCCCACAATGCCTAACCTTAAGCAGGTTCTACAACATTTATTGATGAAGTTTATAACCTTAATAAATCTGTCAAATTAAAACTGATATTCTAGTGTTATGTCTATCAACTGAATGACTTTAGAACCCACGTCTTGTTGCAATTCTTCTGCCAAAACCTCTGCAATTCTCCGCTAACAGAAAAGAGAGACGAAGGTTGCCAAATTTTGAATATTCAATTTTTGCAAAAAAAAAAATATGTACATAATATAGTTTCTTTTTTTGTATTACAATATTAATTTAGTTTAGTATTTGTGATAAGAAATAAAGTCGATGTCCCTTATTTTTAACTAAAAAGAAAAGAAAATACTCATTTAAAGCCCTAAGGGGTGTTACTATACAGTTAGTCTTTTCAAATCAGTATTAAATCTATTTCTTACATGAATGCGCATCAAGTTTATTTCTTAAAAAGTTTCTGATATAAGGAAAGCTGCCTGAGTTAGTTATAAAGTTTAAAACATTTTGAATTCTTAAACAATGTGAAGGTAGAAGACGGCATAAATGGTTTAAGAATAATTAGCAAAATATTAGATTTTATATAATCCTTTTAAACACCACAAAGTCATATTTTGAGATATACCAGAACTTGTTTCATTAAAAACTTAACGACTCTTTTCTGAAAGTTCTAACTGTGCATAGCAATTATTTGAGCATGTTTAAATGTAAAATAGTTCTTTTACTATTATTATCATTGTTAGGTATCTGACATAGCAGCAGTAAATAACATTTGTGTCATCTATAGTATGAAAGAATGCGTTCCATCCTAGAGAGAGAATGGACAATGGGCTGATTATTACACCTGTCCCCAAAGTTTTATAACAACATTTTCTTATTGGTTTGCTTAACAAATTTGGTGACTCATTTATCTATAGCCAGAAGGAATTTGCCCCTCCCCCCCCCCCAAAAAAAAAAAAATAAAAACTTTACAACATCAAGCAGGCGCCTTTGTTTCGGAACGCAATCCTAGCCGTTCTCGAAATCTTAATCTCAAGCCCTCCGAATGACCAACATGTGAAGTTTACAAATGTGTATTTATTACCATGAAAACAGTGAGTCTAAAACAAAAATATAAGAATTAATATCATAAAATTAATGGTTATTATTTTTGTAACATCGAGGTTGCGTGATTTCAATTTAATGAAAAATATGAAATTTATAAAAAACTTTAAATTGGCACGAATCATATTAAATAGCATCAGAAATTGATAATTTTAGAATAAAATGATCAATAATATAAAGGAAAATATTCGTATGTCAAAACTTAGCAGTTAAATGGTCTATTTATTGAAAAATTAATGTTTTAAAATTTCTTCATAAAATCATACCATTTTACACTTAATTTCAAGAATTAAAGATAAATTCTTACCACATATGATGTCAAACTAAGCAGGAAGGCTTATTTGAGATATTCCACACATCAGAGCACATGTATATTAAAGCAATACATTATTTTTATTCACTTAGCTCCTCACGTGGGACTAATCAAAGGAAAAGTGCGCGTTTCTTTTGTCCGTTTACAAGCCACGCGCCGCGCGGAGATAGTTAGGAATGCCGCGTAACACACTCATTCTCTAGGAAATTTGGTGTAAGGAAACAGGGATTAATGGGTTCGAACTTGCCAGGGAATACAAGAAAAACATACCGAAACACACCCGTCTATTCACTGGGAATCGAACACAATACCTCATCTTTGCAATATGCGTGCAGACAGTGTCCACGAAATCACAATCTCACAACACATAAACCACAAGAGTTTAAAATGTTATGGCCATAAGGCCTAAAATTAATTATGGTAACTCGCGAATACCACAATTACTCAAACCGAGTCCACTACCACATAAGGATAGGAATAAGGAATGGGAAAAGCATTCAACATTCATGAATTGCACATTTACCACTCACACATCTCATTATATCATGGCCTCATAATCTCAATTAAAATTAGAATTACAGACCATGTAATTGCGAATACATGAATTAATAATCAATAGTACCTAAACTTTGATTAGGTATCTACATAATAATAGGCAAATGATTTTTATATTAAAAATCGCATCAATAATTAAATAATCAACTCAAACTTTTTTCATCAAAAGAAAGAAAGATTAAATAATGACATTTTTTCTACTAAATCTTTTTGCTAGAAAAGAAAAGTAAAATTTCATAAAAAACTTCTCAATATTTAGCATTTTTCTCCGGCGGAAAAATACTCGTGCTTACATCTAAACAATTCTCAGATAAGATAGGTAAGATCCTTAAATCTAAACATGTTTTATAAAATAGATACTTAAATCTAAATAAAATATGACTGTAAAAAATCATCAAATTTCGGAAAATTAAAATTTCATAATTTTAAATCTTCGTGAATTAAAATTGCGTAAAATTAAAATTGCAACTGAAATATGCAAATTAAATTTACCAAAATAAAACAAAAGCTCAATATAAGAAAAGAACTTCTCTAAATGCTGAATTTGCAATTTCTCTCTGTTTTAAGAAGAAAGCAACTTATACATATTCAAACAGTCATAATTAAGGCAATTTGGGGCCTCAGTTAGAATGAACCCCTCAAGATACAAACTAACAATTCTTTCAATATTAATAATGCCATGTTCCAGCTATCCTGTCGGACGTTATGTCTTTCCATCACAACTTTTGATACTGCATAATTTTTAACAGGATTTCTGGCGCAGGGCTACATCAACTGAACAAACATAATTAGTGATGTTTAATCAAATCAAAAATAAAAGAATCATGAATAATTCAAAGAAACTTTTAAAATCATCAATCAAAGCAATCGAAATTAAATCAAATTATCGTATGCTTTAGTTTTGCCGTTCTGCGGTATGTCTGGCCGAGGAAACAGAGCTAAGATACACCGTAGAGCGGTCTTATTAAGCTTAATTCTACGATACTCAAAGAATCTACTTAATTCAAGGCGAAAAAAAATCTGCATTTTTTCTTTAGATACATCAGTTCAAAGGTAAATAGTAATAAATTTAATATGCATGTAATATTAAATTATTTATGTGATTGTAATAAATCATAAAGAAATATTTAAATGATGTAAAACTCTCATTTGTTAATTTCTTATCATATTAAGTTTCAATCCAACAAGGATAAAATTGTTTATATCTGCGCAGGTACCTAGGAAATTTTCTGCGAAAAAATCCCTGGTCCCGGAAAGACTTAAATCATTGAAAAAACTTACGTAAACGTATAAGAAACTTAAGTTTGCATTTCAAATGAAAAAAATCTTGCATCGATTTGAAAGTTTTAAACGAAATTGTATCAAAACTTGCGTTACTTATAAATCTTAAGAAATGGTTAACTTCTTTTTACAAAAAAAATACATTGAAGCAGTATTTTAATATATGCGATAAAAATGAAGGTAGAGTTAATTTAAAATATGCATAGTTTATCTTAAATTAATTCTGTGATATTCAAATAAAATATTAATCAATATTTTAATAATATTATACATCGTGTTCATTATTATAAATGCTTAAACATGAACGAAAATACATATACCTAGGAAAATAATTGCTAAAAGTATTTTCTCAAGGTTTAAAATTGTCCGAAATCGCTAGGTACGTATATTACTACGAATCTCTGCTCTCGGAATGAAAAAAAATCTTTACGCGTGGATTAATAGGAATCCCAGCTCCCGGAGTGACCAAAAAAAACTTTTGTACATGAATTGTTAAGAATCTCTGCCTCCGGAATGAAAGAAAATCTTTGATTTGCTTACAAATTTAAACAAATATCTTGATTTTTTGCGATAATCTTTTAAAATAATAATGAGGAATATTTTAAACATTATCATAATAATATTACATGTTGTTTTCTTTACTTTAACGCATTATTTCATATGAGAATCTGAGAAATAACATTTTTTAAGTAAACGTGAACCATAAAAAAAAACTAGAAAAATAATTTGTAAAAAATCTATTTTTCTCAATTTAAAATCTGCAAATCATTTGGTATTTAATACACACAAACTTTTGCTTTTCAAAATCATACTTAAAGAAACAAAATCTTTTTAAAATCTGCTCTAAAAGTCTAAACAGTTTTGTAGAATTCTTGTGCTTAGGTATGAACAATAAAATTAGTTGAATAATGAATACTTATTCTTTACAGAACCCATTTGGTTCCCTTCACAAGCCTAATATACAACTTGTGATATATTTTTTTCTTTAAAGATCATTTTCACATAATAGTTCATGTTGTAGATTAGATATGTGTGGTTTGAAAAATTTCAATGACTTTCTGGCGGCAACACCCGCCATATTTCCAACCGCCATTGGCAGGCCTCTTACCCTGCGTCGGGCGGCCAGCTTGGCAGCAACCAAGTCGATTCTTGATTCATAACACCACCAGGGCACGTAATAAAAGTGTGGCTGTCATAAAACTTAGAATCATCTACTGGCTTTTGTCCGGCCGGAACCGAAACTCCCGTCGGCTCTTGTCCGGCCGAGACCGAATTTTTTATCGGCTCTTGCCCAGCTGGAACCGAAACTCCCGTCGGCTCTTGTCCAGCTGGAACCAAAACTCTGATCGGCTCTTGTCCAGCCGGAACCGAAACTCCCGTCGGCTCTTGTCCGGCTGGAACCGAATCATTCAGCGGCTCAACACCCGCCGTAACAAAGTTATCAACGACTACAGTATCGTTACCAATATCATCAGGAATAACTGCAGCACAACTAACATCATTATCAGTAATAACCACGGCAACACCCGCCGTAGCCAGGTTGTCAACGGCTGCAGCACTAGCAGAACCAAAAGGTGCATCAGCAGCGTTACAAGCAGAACCAACAGGTTCAATAATAGCATCACAAGCAGCACCAACAGTCGGCTGCGGCTGAACATCTGAGCTTTCTGGTTTAAAAAACCCTATAGCTTCACTTTCCAACTCGAAATCTGAGCAGACAACATACCTACTCTTTGCTAAACCATTAGCACTAACGGCAAAATATCCAGATCCAAACAGGCTGGAGTAAAGCATGGTTTCTCCTACTGAACGTTCAGAGTAGGGAAACATCGATGGGTGCAGGTGCCCTACGAGCAAATCAACCTGCCCATTAACCAAAGTAAAATCTTCAGGTTTCATATCAAACAAAACAGCTGCTTCCACAGGATTTATGGAGCAGATCGCCTCTTCAGGACCAATGAGAGGCACTACCACAGGTTCTAACATGTGATAATTCTTGTGTCGATCAATTAAACATAACTTGACCGTCGGGAGACATTTAACTTCACCGTCAGCTAGAGAAATTCTTGCTGAACGTCCAGTAAAAGGTAACTGAAGTTTATTAACAAGTGACTGGGTTACCATTGAAGTAGTTAAACCAGTGTCCCACATGGCATTCACTGGGACCTTCTGGCGATTAATGTCAATGACGTCTAATTGTTGTAACATTAACATTAGATTCGCCTCAGGGGAAGTATGTACTTCATAGACGGCGGCAGCCATATCAACACTCTCATGCAAAAGGTTGTTATGGGCCTGACCACAATTGTCCACTTTGCAGCCGCCTATTACATCTGCCTTCGGGCAATCCACAGATTTATGCCCTTTTTGCAAACAAATCCAACAGCATCCAGCACTCTCCACAATACTCTTCCTGTCTGACACTGACAGGTCATGAAATTTCGGGCACTTGTAAAGTAAGTGCATATCATTACAGCCACTAACAAAACATGACTGCTTCATCTTAGATTTACCAGGTTTACCTACGGCGGTAGCGGCTGTCGCAGGGTTACCTTTCTTCTTAGAGGGGGTGTCCATATCAGTCGAACACCTCATTAAAATGGCGCCACGCTGTTCTTCAATAATCTTTAACAGCTTTGGGACGTTTGGGACATCCATCGAGCCCAATGATAAATTGAGCTTATCTTGAAAATCACGTGGCAACTTCTTGGATAACATCTCAAGAAGTATCACGGTCAACCACTGGCTGGTGGTGACCTCATCATCTTCATCATCTTTAGTCAGCTGCTCCAGCTGGCTAACTGCACCACCAAACTCTGCTAAGACTGTCACAATCTGGTTGGAGTCCGATGGTTTAGATTTCTTCTCCCATTGGTTGAAAAGGCAGAGCATCTGACGTGTTTTGGACTTAAAACGTGCGTCAAGGTAGGCCCACTGAGATTCATGCGATTGAATCTGAATTAACTGGAGTCTAAGCTCTTTATTTTTACAGACCTTTTCACTGCTCAACAATAACTGTAAATACGACGGGTCTTGTCCTACAGTAAGCTTTTTAAAAGTGTCTTTAAAACTTACATAGGAAGCTTCCAGGCCGTCGAAAGATGGAAGAAGACGTTCGTCGACACGATTCATATATCCTGGCGTGAACATAGAACCGGCGGCGAACTGTGGTGTGCCAAACGGTGACACAAATGGCGATGCTGTCGAGGCACCCGCCGTCGTCGTGGGTGGCTTCACAGGTTCAAGCTTAACCTCAGCCAGACGTTTCATCAAAGCAGACAAAGTGTTTATAATTGCATCAGGTAAGGGAAAATATGGCCCTTTAATAACTTTCACAATCTTCAAACATCGATCATAAAGTTCAGCCTGATGGTTAGGCAAATTATCACCAACAACATCAACAACACTTTGAATGTCACTAAGCTCTTCTATAGCATCAAGAGCATCTTTCAAGGCACTATAGTCTTTTTGTACAGTAACTATATCAGAATAAATGTCACTAAACTCATCAAGCTCTTGGATTCTCAAACCAAGCTTGCTAAAACCGACCATGATGCTGTCAAATGTCTCGAACTTGTCATGGACAAGGATTGATTCCTTAGTGAGATGTCTAACATTAAGTTCTGAAGTATCACTGACCAACTTCATCACTCTATTTAGCTCACTGGTTAGGGCATCAACGGCTGGACGCAGCCGCTTACACAATTGATCACCTTTATTCTTTTTAGGACCCATAATTGTCACTAAAGTTAACTGTACTGATTACGACTATAATAATGTGTGTTAAGGTATCACAACCAACACATTCAAAACTTCACAGATTCTTCTTAGCAACATCTGTTCTGTCTTGTTTTCATTGTTTCGGAACGCAATCCTAGCCGTTCTTGAAATCTTAATCTCAAGCCCTCCGAATGACCAACATGTGAAGTTTACAAATGTGTATTTATTACCATGAAAACAGTGAGTCTAAAACAAAAATATAAGAATTAATATCATAAAATTAATGGTTATTATTTTTGTAACATCGAGGTTGCGTGATTTCAATTTAATGAAAAATATGAAATTTATAAAAAACTTTAAATTGGCACGAATCATATTAAATAGCATCAGAAATTGATAATTTTAGAATAAAATGATCAATAATATAAAGGAAAATATTCGTATGTCAAAACTTAGCAGTTAAATGGTCTATTTATTGAAAAATTAATGTTTTAAAATTTCTTCATAAAATCATACCATTTTACACTTAATTTCAAGAATTAAAGATAAATTCTTACCACATATGATGTCAAACTAAGCAGGAAGGCTTATTTGAGATATTCCACACATCAGAGCACATGTATATTAAAGCAATACATTATTTTTATTCACTTAGCTCCTCACGTGGGACTAATCAAAGGAAAAGTGCGCGTTTCTTTTGTCCGTTTACAAGCCACGCGCCGCGCGGAGATAGTTAGGAATGCCGCGTAACACACTCATTCTCTAGGAAATTTGGTGTAAGGAAACAGGGATTAATGGGTTCGAACTTGCCAGGGAATACAAGAAAAACATACCGAAACAGCCTTACTATTTACGCCAGCTCCGCAGATTTAAATCCGGCAACCCTGATTTGAGTGAGTGGTTAGAGACCTTCTACAGGGCAAAGCCCAAGGTCAACAGTTGCACAATTTTTATATACATAAACAACAACAACAACACAACCTGCAAAGTCAGGATAATAACAAGGACCTTTATCAACAACAACAAAAAAGGTTGAGCAATTAAAGTTTCTTGCTTTTTATTACCCATGATTTTTGCTTTTGTTTTTATATCTTGCTGTCAAGAAAATGCATTGTTGTAGTGTAATAAGGTTTGTTGAAGTGAATTAAAGTGAGAGAGAGAGAGGGAAATTATATAGCAACAGAGGTTTGTGTGTGATCCTGCCGTTTTCCTCTTAATATCATTGGATATTGTAGAATATGTGGATATTGTGACAGGGAAATTTTCGTTGTTGCTAAAATAGTCCTCAGTTATTGGTCAATACATTTATTCATGGTCAGTGAAGGGGATGGGTTAAAGTCATAAGGAGTGGTGGGTATAGTTATATTAGCCAGCTGGGAGAAATATTTTATCAGGGTATGCAAGAATATCTCACAATATCCATGTATTTAATATCCATTGTCATTTGTTACCTATGTATATTTGTATCTATATGATGTCATATTTTCCTTAACTACACGGTGAGATCTATGACAAATTAAGTCTAAGGTTCTTGTCACCCAAAACAATTTCTGAAAGTTTTAAATGTAAAAGAAGTAAAATTTGTTTGTTGACTTGAATTTTAACTGCAATATATTCTTTTATAAACATGTATACGTGATAGAATCATACTAATGATTTGAACAGCTACTACTTTAGCTAAGTAAATATCATCATTGTATAAGAGTTTCGTTCTTTTTACTTTTTTTGGCTTAAGGGATAGTAATACAAGTTTACGAATTAAACTTTTTATATCATGTCAAGTAAAATCAATAAATAAAATTCTTAGAAATTGGAATAACAGATGTTCTCATAAAATTGTTCCATTAGAATTAAACCCACTCGGGATTGCACTCAAGTAATGGGCCTTAAACTTCCAATAGCCTAATGATCTTAATCTCCTAGAGGGATCTTAAGATATAATATAATGGCTGATAAATTGATGTGCATCCCCAATGATGATCCACAAAATTAGCCCTTCTGTAGATTACAATTGGAACACTCAACTTAAAGAAACAGCTAATCAAAATTCTATAATAGTCCCTAAAGTTGTTGAGCCAACGAATAAGAAAAATTTATTACAAAACTTTGGGAACTAGTTTAATGAACAACCTATAATGTACACTCTGTCCCAGATTTACCACAACAACTAGAAACTTAACCTAACCTAATCAAAAAGACTTCTTTCTTTTAGTGATGTCACTATATACTCTATGGCTAATGTTCGACTGTCTTGAATGCTTCATGGATGTTGTTATCCTTGTTTAATATGAATAGAGTCATCAATAAATATTATATTTTGACCAATAAAAATTGTAACTAGCCCAAAAATGCATTTAACATGATAACCTTTGACATAATTACCTTTTTATTTGACATTCTTTTATATTTAATTGTTTTATTGACATTTTCATTTATTTTCATTGAAAATGTTTTTTTTATATTAATATTTTTGTAGGTTTTTAATTTCATTGCATTTTTCAAGATCCAAGATATTTAAACACAACAATGTTAGGCCGATATTTTGAAGCGTTTTGGTTGATTCAAAGTAACTCAAAGTATAAAAAAATACGCTATACTTCTACATATATTACTTTAGCCAAAAAAAGGTTTCTTTTTCATAGAGTATCTGGTGTAAGATCCAAGTAATGATTAATCCATTAGTATCTATTTGTTAATAATGCGCTTATTTTCAACATTTTGTCCTTGTTGTTACATTTTTTATACAATATTTTATTAAAAACTGTAAAAAATCAATAATATGCTTTTTACTAATGTAAAATAAACTTGTAAAACATTGTTTGAAGCCGTAATTGTCCAAACTTACAAGAAACAAAGATAAAATCATCCATGAAAGTGAAGCTCAAAATTATATAATTATAAATTTTTAAGTTTGCACTTTTTTGCAACGAATGAAAATCTAAAACCAGCTTCTTGGGAACATTTTTACATCCCAAAAGGGCTCCAGGGGCACTTTAGGGGAGGAGAAGAGTTGTCCCTCCACTTAGAATTTTAGTTATAACTACCAAAAATCTGGGGGAGATTATTCTTGGATGGGTGGAAGTATCCTCCCCCTAAATAGTTAAAAGCATTTCCTGGATCTTTAAAATGATTCATTGTATGGAAAGCCATATCGGTTCAGACACACTTAGAACAAAAATAAGTTTAAAGCCCAAACGAATCTTTTTTTGTAGTAATAATAGAATTATTTATTTAAATTTTTTTAACTGCAATGTTGTATATTCGACATTCATGAAAAATTGCGTAATACGTACATACCTTAATAATAAAGAAAAGCTTCGCTATCATAAAAAAGTCAAAACAAGCCGCCGTGGTTTTCATGCAGAAAAAAGAGGAGGCACATCAAGGGGAAATTTTGACGGTGGGGGTTTTACTTTAGTTTTTCTTGCATTTTAGTTTATTATCGACAAGGAATAGAAACATAACATAAACTTTACTGTCTACAATATAAATTTGTTGAGTGTTATATTTTAGTAACAATAAAAGGAATAAAAATAGAATATGGTAAGTTTTGTTTTTATATTTGTTTTTTTTTAATGGCTTTTCTATAATTATTCGTCAGATTACGTCCATCCTATTATATAAAGTAGTAAGCTTTTTTGTCTGTAGCGAAGGGTCTCGCCAACCGCTGAACCGATGCGGTCCTCCTTTACAGCTTCTTATGGGTCTCCGGATGGTTTAGGCTAATATATTTTTATAAAAAAAAAGTATGTGTATGGTTTTAGGCTATTTTTGTGCCCATCCATATCCCTTCGAAAATAGAACCTCTAGATGCTAGGGGTGTAGCCACTAGTATGTAATAATTTACAAAATAATTTTATATTCTAAAAACTTGAAATGTTTTTACACTTCTTAACTGATTAAGTTCTCCAATTCTCCAAGACAAGCTTCATATATCTTCATATGCTGTTTTACAATTGAATTAAACTTTTAGGATGGTTTTAGTCAATTTTTCTGTTAATAATAACTTAACCATTGCAATGTGTAAATTTTAGGATATACTATCTCTACGTTAAATATTGTTATGGTTTTAGGCTATTGCCTAATCTACCTTTCCAAAGAATAAGCTCCTAGATGCTAGGGGCGAAGCTACAACTAGTAATGAATCAAGAAACCAATACGTGATTTCAGCTGTCATTGGGGGCAACACATAGTAGAAATGACGACCTTTTTATCTGCCCCCCAAATATTATTTTATATTCATTTCGCTTGCTTATTCCTGCACGATGCTTGCGAAAACAGGCTATAACCAAATATTGTTCTGCTTCAATTAATTTAAGTGTTGAAATTATGTTAACACATTTTCCGATATGGTTCTAATCCGATTGATTTTTGCTGGATTAGAACCAGTTCTGATCCATACGAAAAATAACAAATCTTTTTGTGTTATATTTTTCTTTTGTTAATTTTTAAATGTAAGTCCACGAGTATTTAGAGACCATGAGAAAGACTAAACTACATAACTTTTGTGTCACTTTTGAGGAAGACGATTCCCTTTTCTTCCATCTCTTTTGAAGAGATATTCTTCCCTCCTTCCCTTTTTCTTTTTCTTTATATGACGTCATATAGGAATCGTCTTCCTCAAAAGTGACACAAAAGTTATGTAGTTTAGTCTTTTTCAGAGACCATATCTCAAAATCTGGGGAATAACCTAATACTAGTTTTCCTTGATATAGTCTTAGTCTAGTTGAACCTAAGATCATAAGTAACGGACGGACAAACTTACAGCATCAAATTGTTCTTTAACTATTATCTTACGCTATTTTAGACTTACGAATAAAATCCTTTCTAGTATGGCTTCGAAACAGATTAATATCCGCTGGACTAGAACCGGTTCTCAACCATATCGAAAAATCATGTATAGCATGATAAAGAAAATCTTTAAATTTATACTAGAGCGGAGCCACTAGTTTTTATATAATTCCAAAACCAAGTACATATAATTATATAATACCTTTATTAAGTTTAAATTATCTAATAAAAAATTGGTATCAAATTTAAGGTTAATTCCTAGTCAAAACTCAAAGGAATTACTCTTTTATAGCTACAGCAATTTATTTTACGAAATTAAATAGTTCCAGACAGTTGTATATAATCCTATTATGTAATCAGTAAGTTTTTTTTGTCTGAAGTTTAAGATTTCTATGACTACCAAACCGATGGAGCTCTTCATTTAAGTGAAGCTTTACGTAGGTGTTAGGGTGGTTTTAAGCTATTTTGTAGTAGTAGTGCAGCATTGGAAGTTAAATTAGTAGAATAAATTAAACTTTAAATGAAAAAATATCCTAAAAAAGCTTATACACTTATACACTTTGTTTGTGTGATATAAGCATGAATAGTCGTATAAAAATAACTAGTTAAAGAGTATCTGGTGGCTTTAATAAAAGCTTTTCTTAATGAATAAAATGAGCGTTTTAAGTAAAACTTTTATGTATCTAAGTCACTATTACTTTTTCAGAAAATTTATTTCTGGTGCTAACTCGTGAACCATTTAGCGGTTGCGCCCCTATCATTTAGGAGCATCAAAACTAAAACCAACACCAAATGTTAATGAAGTTTCCTTAGAATTGAGTTCAGTGGTTATTGAGATCATAATGGACAAACTAAAAAACCTTGTTACTTTATGTAATACGATATTTTTTACAGAGGTTTCGAAGGCCTGTCAGTCTTGACCGCATAGACCGCCTGGAGAACAATAGTAGTGGCGGCAGTCAGGCCAGTAACGGCGGCATAGTTCTCGCCGGCGACATTCTGGTGGCAGGAGTAGGTGGCAGGATGGCGGTTAACGTGTACAGCACAAACGTTACAACGGACAATCTGTCCCGTCATGACATGTTGGGTGAGTTTTTTATGCATAGGAATTTGTATAATGTAATTTACTAGTGGCTTTGCCCCCAGCTCTAGGGGCTTGGCTTCAAAATGAGGTGTCCTTACCTTACATTTACCTATATTTTTAAAGATTTAAGAAAAAAATGTTGGGGTACTTTCCTTTGAATATTTTAGCAACCCCCTTCAATATATCTGAAAACCGCCTTTGAACCATTTGGACAATTAATAAGCTTTTCTTAAAATTATGGAACGATTAGTCTAGCCGTTTACACGATCTTTTGGGACACCCACATACAACTTACTACTTTATGAAAAATGATATTATGAGGAACCACAAATATGATGAAGCATTCATACAAAATGTTAAATTATAGGACAATTCTACTGTTTAACAGTAGACTACAAAAACTTATAGTTAGGGAAACTTCACAAGAAAATTTATCTTAATCAAAGCAGATTTTAAATGATAACTTTGAAATGTTATTTATTTTACTTATTAATAACAAAAATATAATTTTTCAAAATTAAAAAAAAATCCCAGTTTCTTTTAAAAAGGGAAACAAAATTTACTGTACTAGGTCTAATTTAAGAATATGAATATAAAATATAGGTTCAATGACTTATAACCTTCTTTACTTTAAAGTGTTAATTTTAGGAAAATAATCCCTTATATGACTAGTGGCTACTTATAAACAACCTCCTTTACTTTTTTCTAAACGTAGAAAAAAAATAATGAGCGGTACATTATCTTGAATAATTTAAGGATTAAAAGAGTCCCACAAGGTTAAAAAAAGTAGATATAAAAATAGATATATGATAACAAAAATTGAAATGGGGTGATCAAGGACGTTCAACCTTTTTTTTGCGAGGAGGATAACAAGAGGGGTTTCAAAGGATTGAGGGGGGTAATCTAATTTATTTTTATAATTTTGATGTGGGTAATATGAGGGTTTTTAAAGTTTAAAGGGGTAAACACCCCCTTTACCTCCACCCCCTGACACGTCTATAAGGATGGTCTAGGTTTCCACTGCTGTTAAAATGAATTATTCCAAAAGATTTCCCTGAATGGTATTAAAAATGATTATAATTCATGTCATAATCAAATATAATGAAATGTAACATGAAACTTTTCATAAGGGATTTCCGGCATTTTTTTCAATAAAAGCAAAGCTGTTCTACAAAAAAAATCAACGCACGTTATATTAGGTATCAATAAGGAAAACCTGAACAGAATTTTAAAAGTATATTAAAGTATATATGTCAGTTTGACTTAAACAAAATATTTGAAAACAAAATAATTATTAGTGGTACAATATATTTTGAAGGTGGAACGTATAGATTATGCTCACACAAAATTCTAATTCACAAAAGAAGGCATAAAAATTTTCTAGAATAGTCATTAAATAATAATGAACAGTTATCTCGCACACCACATAAATGCGCGAAAAAGACTAAATTCGCAAACTTTTGACTGTGCTTCATTAGAACTTGGTTATTCCATATTATTTTTGACCTTCTTATATCGCTGAAAATGGTGAGCTGATATGAAATGTAATTTCAGCCGTTTGGCGGTTAGCAGCCTTAAAAATTCATTTATTACTGGAGATAATAATTACCAGGAACGTTTTACCGTGAACTGCACTAGATCTACAAATAAGATTAATTAGAAAAAAGCATGCCATTATTTTCTAATTCCAATTATCCTTGTATCCTAATAAATAAATCATATGATGATGTAAGCTAAAAGATTAAAATTCATGTCGGCACATAGGTTCTAAGACTAACAGAGTTGTACAAAATTAGTGCAAAGTTTATTTGGAGGAATAATTTGCTGCATTTATTATATATTTTATTTTATTGTATTGGAGGTTTAATTTCCGGTTGGCCAGTGCATAAGAAACTTACTAATTTACCCTGTTAACCTATAGTGATGGTATTAATTTCTGATTGGCCAGTGCATAAGAAACTTCTAATATACCCTGTTAACTTATAGTGATGGTATTAATTTCTGGTTGGCCAGTGCATAAGAAGCATAAACTTCCTAATATACCCTGTTAAGCTATAGTGATGGTATTAATTTCTGGTTGGCCAGTGCATAAGAAACTTACTAATATACCCTGTTAACTTATAGTGATGGTATTAATTTCTGATTGGCCAGTGCATAAGAAACTTCTAATATACCCTGTTAACTTATAGTGATTGTATTAATTTCTGGTTGGCCAGTGCATAAGAAGCATAAACTTCCTAATATACCCTGTTAACTTATAGTGATGGTATTAATTTCTGGTTGACCAGTGCATAAGAAGCATAAACTTCCTAATATACCCTGTTAAGAAACTTCCTAATATACCCTTTTAACCTATAGTGATGGTATTAATTTCTGGTTGGCCAGCGCATAAGAAACTTCCTAATATACTCTGCTAACTTATAGTGATGGTATTAATTTCTGGTTGGCCAGTGCATAAGAAACTTCCTACTATACCCTGTTAACATATAGTGATGGTATTAATTTCTGGTTAGCAACTGCATAAGAAACTTCCTAATATACCCTGTTAACCTATAGTGATGGTATTAATTTCTGGTTGGCCATGCATTAGAAACTTTCTAATATTCCCTGTTAACCTATAGTGATGGTATTAATTTCTGGTTGGCGGGGGGGTGGCTCTTGTGACATTGTATATGAATCCTTAATGCTTTCTTTATTCAAGAGAGCATTATCAAGAAAGGGGGACATTGGACTGTAAATTATTGAAAAATTCTTTCATCTGCTGGTTTGACCTCCCCTCCCCCTTATTTAAAAAATGGGGTTATCAGTGCTCAACTGACAATTTGTGTGATAGCACCAAATAGTTTTTGATCCTGCCCAAGTCAAGGTGCAATAATATGATTATGCATTTCTCACCAACCTAACCAATCTTATTAACAATTTTCTTTCTGTGTAACCTACAGATCATTTCAAAATATGTACTTTAATTATGGTAAATGTGAAATTTAGATGGGAGGGACGGGATATCAGATTGTAAATTATACAGGTCCCATAAACATGCTCTCTTGCTCGTTGGTTACTTTTATTAAATCTTAATTGGCTGGTACAAACTAGCCGTGTTTAAACTTTTAGCCCGTGCCTTCGGCACCTTGGGTCCAAAAAAAACCTGGTTTTAATCTTATAATTGTACATTCTATATCCGCGGAAAGCTGTTTATAATACGATGCGAGAAATAACTATTACTTTATAATTGGCGTCCGAATTTGATTCTTGATAATTAAAGATCTTAAAATCTTGGGACTTTACTCAAATTGTTCAATCGAAGTGTGGTTGTTCTATAAAGCGGTTTGAACGTGATATTTAAAATAAACCTTTTTCAGAAAGTCATAATTTAACATATAATCCTGAATGTTTTTGAGTTGATGAAAACATTTTTTAAGCTAATTTAATAAGCAGAATATGTTGTAAATTTTTGTAAAATTCTAGGTTGATCATCTGCTTTCAGTGTGCAAATAAACAGTGCAAACAAATCAATAACTCAACTTTTTTTTGCAAAAATTGTTGGCTATTTTTACCACCTCATGACCACTCAAAAATGAAACTAATTGTGTTTTGTAAACATTTGAGAAGCAACTCTGTAATATGCATTTGCTGTACAATTAAAGTTTAGATATATCTCACAATACGCCCTATTACCCCTTAACTTTTTTAGAAATGTGTTTTGTTATGCATTTTATAGTTAGGTTAGCTTCAGTTAATTAAAGGATAACCCCAAATTAAAAACCCCTCCAGGGCTAGAAGTATTGTGCAAATTATGTTGAGCTTGATTGATTGATTGATTAACAAAAAATTCTTAGAGTTTGGACCAAAGTCGTAATGAAGTAGGTTCAGATACTTTAGTACAGCCACTAGGGCCAGCTCAAGTTTGATGGTGATGTTTGGTTCATCTAACAGTTAGGTAGTATACACAAAAGTGGGGGAGGTGAAGTGGAATTACCCGCCTTAAAAATGAATTTAGAAATTTCTAGGATCATTAAACGTTAAAAGTTAAATTGTAAATATAATAATTGAAGGATTTTAAGGAATGATGTTCATCCCCAATGATGAAAAACATAATTACCCTATAGATTAAGAATATTAGTTTGAAAAGTTTGAACATATTTAATGTAAGAAACCATAGTTTCTAAGACATTTAAATAAAACCTGAGGTGGATTCTTAAAAAGTTTTTGCCCCACTAATCGCTTAGTGGGGCAAAATTGTTTTCGTTAAAAATCCTCCAAAATCACATAAAAATATGCAAAAATTAAATAAAATCTTATGTTAATAACCCTTCTATGATTTTGTTTAATTTTTGTAGATTTTTAATGTGATTTTGGCGGATTTTTCACGAAAACAATTTTGCCCCACTAAGCAATTATTGGGGCAAATTCTTTTTAAGACTCCACCTCTAGTCTCAATTCAAAAGCAATTATCATTTTTGAATCATTTTTTCATAAATAATTTTATTATTTCTTTACAATCATTCTTTATTATGAAAAATTGCATTTTATTGAAAAATTGTTTATTGTTATTGATACAAAAAATTTGGGTTGAATGAAAGAGAAAGGAAAAAATAAATTAGCTATGGATAAAAGTTTGATAAACCTACAATCTAAACTTTGTTTATAAGTTAAAAAGTCTGTAAGTTTAAAAGTCTGTGTATGTCATAGAGTTACGTCTTTTTATTATTTTTCAAGTGCTTGATAGATAGGTCCAATGTTGTAACCTCTTATTGACTAGAATTCTTCCAAAAAACAAATTTCTTATTTTTTGTTCTAATCTATAATCTATAGCCCTTTCTTTCTTTATTTAATCATCCTATCCCTGAAATCCATGGACTGAAATAAATCGGGGGGGGGGGGGGCATTAGGCAGTTTATTACACTAGTTCCCAAAATTTTATTATGACGTTTTCTTATTTGTTGGCATAGCAACTTTGGGGACTTTTATTGAATTTTATTGAATTGGTTGGTTCATTAAGTTGAGTGTCCAAATGTTGCAACCACTAATTGTAATCTAAAGAAGGGTAATTGAGTACAATGTACATCAATTTATCGGCCATTGTCTTATCCCTTTAGATACCTGGAAATAAAATCCTTGTACCGATACATTGTGTAACCTTGAGGACATACCAAGAAGAATGCAATTCTGTCTCTGCTTCAAACTTTACAACATAAATATTATTGATGCCTCATGGGCTTTATACCTTAATTTACAAGTGGACAACCAACTTTTTTTTGTCTTCTTATTAAATTACTTTTAAAAGTATCAAGGTCCTGATCAAATTCACAAATACACAATTCAATATTGGTTCATATCTTTTGGAAACTCCTCACCCCCAAACTTGTAAATTAGCTTTGAAACTGGACAGTTCTTAATTTTATTTATATTATATTAAATTTTATTATAAAGTCCAAGTACTATTTATTGTAATGATGATATACATTATATACAGGGATCTAAAGACAAATAAGACCATGTGATAACACTATAATTTAAATTTAATGTCCTCTCTCTTCAAGGTTTTCACCGGGCTACAGATATTATTCTTTTTTATGATAATGCCCCTGTTATAAAATTAACCATTTCAATATTTCAGCGTGGGTGAATGAGTGTTTGGACACAGACTTTACAAAGGTGGAGGATCTATGTACAGGCGCCGGGTATTGCCAGTTTACTGATATGCTTTTCCCAGGTAACAATGTGTTATCAAGTATGACTGGTGGGCAGTGGCGTGCACAGTGTTTTCGGCATGGATAGTAATAACCTTAAAAACAAAGCTGAAATCAAAAGCCTAAAATTCTAGAATATTTTAAGATGACAAGCTTCGCATTCTCCTAATCATAAAAGGAATTACCATTTGAGAAATCAAATTAATAAGATAATTTTATCCAACCAACTGTGTTAAAAAAGTTTTAAAATCATCATGTTTTAAAGGAGAGGCTACATTATATCTTACTACACTTTCAAAACTATACCAAATTGTTACATGAATCCTCATACTAGGTTTATAATCGGTTAATATTTTTTTACATGCGATCCTATGAAAGAAAAATTTAGAAAAGCTTCGTTAAAAATCCAGATTTTCATGAAATAGGAAAATCTGACAGAAATTATGCATGTTAAGGATGCATAGCTCTGAAGAAAGTAAAGTTTTCCACCAAGTTAGAACACGAGTACATTCAGAACTTTAAACTTCTACAGGCATGTTCACACACATCAGCAAAGTTTACATATATTAGTATCTAACAAGAAAGACAATATCCAAAGGAAGCGCAGCAAAGTAATTAAAACCTTATTTATTTTAGACCCCACCCTTGTATTTTTACTTTTATATTAAGATCAAATGATTAGATTTTTAAGCATTGGGTGATTCAAATTAACTTTTTATTACTTGGATCTTACACCGGATTTTCATGTTCTCTAATAAAAAAGTAAAACTTGTATCTGACTACTCCATCCCACCTTACTCCATCCTCTCACCACCTCTCATAAACGAATTGGCCAATAAATGACAGGGGAAATAGCAACCTAAATTGACGACATTTTTCCCATGACAAAATATCCCACAGTGCGTTGGAAGGTGCTTTGACTTTTGTGTCATCCCCTAGGAGTTACCGCATAATCATGACGAGAAAAGCAAAGATTATTTATTTGAAATTTTGAACAAGTTTGCTTTTATAAAGTTCTTCATAAAACCACTCCTGAAGTAAGTTGATTCATGGCCATTTTTATCAGTTGCTTTGCTAAGGTCACGGAAATTCAGACTTAAATAACTCATATATAGAGAGGTTTTATGAAAGACTTCATGAAAGCAAACTTGTTCAAATTTTAAATAAATAATCTATGCTTTTCTTGTCATGATTATGCGGTAACTCCTAGGGGATGTAAATTGAACTTGAAATTTTCAAATCTAATTTTCTCAAAAACGGCTGCATTTTAGATTTTATTGAAAGTTATTATTTACGTTCTGACACAAAAAGCAAAGAACCTTCGAACACACTGTGATCCACGTATATTCTACATCCATTGTGACTGAACACCTTTACAGGCTGCATTCAACAAACTTCAGGTGGAAAAGGTACATCAGATTCAAACGTTTTAGTAGCGAAGCTACTAAAGAATTCACTTTGTCTGTCCGTTCATCAATCCATTCGTAATGCCGCTGTAGGAGTAATGTTATTTTATCGGCTGCTATCTAAGATAGAATGTTAATTTTTGGTGAAGATACCCCTTACCAAAGAAAACCTAGTTGACAATTGTCTCGTTCCATTATTATGTCGGTCACGCTACGAAAAAGAAATTAACATTTTTGAAGGGTTTATTATTTTATACCATTAATTCATATTCTCTTTATTTTTCAATTTTTATGACAACTAAACATTTGATTATAACTTACTTTGTGCGTATTTTCATCCATGATTTTTATGTCCTTCTTTGCTCCCAATAGATGTTGTCATTCTTGTTAGTGTATTAAAAGGAAAAATGCATGCCAAGATCAGATTTTAGATGGCAGCAGTAATTTATGCATAATTAATACAAACAGAGATGACGACAATCATAAAAAAGCAAAGCAGGCAAATAAAACAAAGCTTCAAACATTTGTGCAATGATTATAGAGTAGCTTATCTATTACATCTTGAATGTTTTTATTTATCAAAATTTTGGATCTGAAAAAAACAATGTTTTATTACACTCAGGGGCGTCCAAGCATTTTTATTTGGGGGGGGGGGGGTAAAATTTTTTGAAAGGGTGGGGGGTAAATTGTTGCAAAGGATAAATTTTACCAACCCAAAAAAAAAAAATTTAGGGGGTTTTTTACTATTAAATATTTAGATTTATTATATCTGTTTATTTTTTTTGTTATGGATTATACATTTCTAATCTTTCGAAAATCAATTGGTTTATTTTTTTAATTAATAATTTTTCTTCAAACGAACCTAGTAATAGTGTCTAACTGTTTATCTTTGTGACGTAACAAAAAGCGAAGGAGAGAGGGGAGGTGGGAAAGGAAACCCCTAAAAAAGAGATGAATTTTTGTTACGTCACAAAGATAAAAAGTTAGACACTATTACTAGGTTCCTTCAAACTAATTTTGTTTATTTCAGATAATTCCAGTGGACAGATTGGTGAAGGGAAGATTTCAGGATAATTTTGAATTTCTGCAATGGTTCAAGAAATTCTTTGATGCCAACTATGATGGCAGGCCTTACAATGCATTTGCTGAGAGGGCGGGACTTTCTATAGGTAATTAATTATTTTCGCTAGTGAACTATCCATACTGACCTAGATTTTTAAAAAGATATATGCTTTTAGTGACTTCGCCTCAAGTATCTAGGAAATCTTAATTTGGAGGTCTATTAAATAGTCAAAACCATCCTTGGAGCTAAGAATAGCACTAATTATTCAAACTTAAAACCACATAAAAATTATTCCTGTTTTCTCATTTCGAAAACAAACTGAATTTGCGAAAAATGTTTTATTTTTGCACATTATAGGGTAGGTTAGGTTTAGGAAAGGTAAGAACAGCCTCGCAGGGATAGAATCCTGTAAAGATAGGATTGATGTTAGGAAACACTAATCTTATCAACAACAACTAAAATCTAGAAGATGTTTTTGTATTTTTTATTATTTTTTCAATGTCAAAGAGTTTTCTAAAAAGCAATTATAAGTTTATTAATTATTCTGCAGACATTTTTACGATTAATAATTCAGTTTTCCTTACTTTTATTTTCTGTAAATGACATTCTTTTTTGGTGTAATTGTATTTTTAGACACAATAACAAAGATTCATAGTTTTCAATATATACTGAAATACACGAATAATTTCAGTGGTAGGGAATGCCTTGACCCCAAGCACCTTTAAGAAATAGTCTACAAAATTTTTGTCTTCTTTGTTTAACTCACTTGAAATTTAACATATCTTAATCGAAACTTTAACGAAAGGAATGTTATATTTCATTTTTTATATTGAACTGATTAATTTTAAGCATTACGTGTAATGAACATATTTTAAAATATGTATACTGTATTTTGGTTAATTTTTCTTGCCAATCTTGAAATTAACACCTTTTATTGTTGCGCTACTTATAAACAAAAACCGTGCTTGTTCTTTAATCTTTGTTTATTAGATTTTATTTCTTGTTGTTTTACTTTGATTACGTCTGGACAAAACTTTCCCTTGGAAAATGCAGCTCAATAAAATTTGATTTTTTTACTAGGGGGGAGGCCCGAGGGGACCTTTGAATGTAAATTGCAATGGTACCCAAAGTTTTATATAAAAAAGACGTTATTTTATTTGTTGGCTTAAAACTTTACTAAATCTTGATTGGTTGGTGCAAAACATAAACTTTTCGTCCATTGTCTTATCTCTTAAAATCTCTGGTTTTATTAAAGAATATATCAAAAACTAACAATTTTAATACAAGGGTGGGACTCTTCATTTAAAAAATATTCTTTCCTCTACTTCTACTTTTATGTCTTATTTAATCCCTGTAGAAATTAATTAAACTATTGTTAATGAACACTAAGAAAAACAATACATTTTGTCATAATGATTTATTTTTTGTCTGGATTAAATAGTTTTCCGCCTGTTGAAATATCCAATAATGTTTCACTGCTAGAAAGCTCTCATTGATACATTTTATATTCTAAAATAAAATAATGAAAATCGTTGTGTAAATACTTTTCGAATATATTTTTAGTTAACAACAGCTTGAACTTAGTAAAGCATTTGATAACATAACCATAACGACAAATTGAAGTAAAATGATGTCAAAAACGAAACATATTTTTGGTATGTTTGACATATTTCTTTCTCAAAAGCTTCTAATTGACAAAATCATCCTTGTTTAGATATAGGATTGGACAATTGATAAAAAATTATTCTCAATCATGATAAACAAAAATCCAGCTATTTATATCAAAATTATTTGTAAGTTTGTAAAACCCAATCAAGAGATAAAAGTCCCAAAAGTTGATAAGCCAACAAATTAAAGGGCGTGTTTATAAAACTTTAGGACCAGAATAATTCAGAGTCCAATGTCTCCCTCCCTCCCTAAGAACAGGGAGGTATGGTACAAAAGGATTTATTGACAATGACTCTATAATATGAATACAATAGATGTAATAATTCTCATTTTAGATAGAGGAGAAAGATTGGATCAGAAAGGGCGGGGAGGTATGGTCCGGATGGATTCGTTGACCCGGACGCCAAAACATGAATATCATAGATCTCCCCAACATGAATACAGGCATAACACAACTTTAAACAATTTAAATTTTATCACCCTCAAAATTAAAAAAAATACATTAGATTGTCCCTTTAATACCGCTCCCCCCCCCCCCCCTCCAATAAATGTTTGGACGTCCTTGCATCTGCATGAATTAAATCCCTTTATTTGCTAACATTAAGAACTATAGCAGTAGTTGGTTTTCAGATTTTTTCTGTAACTAACTGCATAGATACAAAAAAAGTTTTTTATATAATATCAAAGTTGCTATATAAGGCCACGTGTCATAAGAGAAGCAAAACTGCTTGACCTTTATTGGTTGGTTGTCTGTCAAGGTTTTATTGTACAAAACCGCCACATTCCCATTATAATATTAAAATCATAGGTTAATTGTTACATAATATATGAAAATATACTCCACCACTCTCCCCCCTCCCCATTTCATTTCAATATATTTCAAAAATAATGGAGAGGGGGGGTTCTGTGCTCGCTAGGCAACCTTCTTGAAAATCAAATTCCTAAATAAAGTTCAAATAAGACTACATCAGTGGCGTGCGAACCGAAGGGGGTACTTGGGGCGAACCCCCAGCCGCCAAAAACGCCCCCCCCCCCTAGCCAACGCCCCCTCTGGCCTACTCTAAATGTTGAAAAATGCTCTTTTTGCCCCCCCTCCCCCCTTATTATCAACATTTTAGAAGGCATAACAAACTATAAAACATCCATGGCGTTCGGACTGTCTTTAAGCAGGTTTTTGGCTATTTTCATATCTTACATATTTCACCTTATCTTTGGTGTTTGTGGTCCGACTTTCAAACTTTTTAGGGTGTGAGTATCTAAAAGATTTTTTTCATTGTTCTTAACAACCAGTATTTAATTTACTTTGACCGTCGGTCTAACAGTCATCATAAAATGCTTTGCTACTTATGGATGTTGTCATTCTTGTTTAAAATATAAACTTTACCAAAAAGAAAATATATATTTGCAGGGATATATAGGGAAAAGACAAAGGCCGATTAATTGATGTACATCTCCAATGATTAAACACAAAATTAATCCTTATATAAATTAAAATTAGTGGATGGAACATATGGAAACTCAACTTAATTAACCAACCAATCAAAATTCAATCAAGTCCCTAAAGTAGTTGAGCCAACAAATAAGAGATTTTTTTTATGAAACTTTGGGGACTAGTAAAATAAATAACCCAATGTCCACTCCATCCCTGCATATAAAAACATTTGTAAACATAAAATATTTAAACAAAAAGTTACTTTATGTGAAAAAAAATTGCATGCTTCGCGCGTCAATTTACAAGTATATTTCAAACTGCTTTGACATTTATCTAAGTCTTTTCCTCAAAACTGTATGTCTGTCTAGATGAATAACAATATATAAGTTAAGTATATCATATGACGTTCAGGATAAGTTTATCATTTTTTGTGTATATTCCCTTAACTAAAAGACATGTTTTTTTCTAGCAATTTACATAAAGAACCCTACATAAAGCTCACAACACTCTATATTCCTGACTTGATAAAAAAAACTCTTGTTGTCTTTAATTGATTTTAGTTTAAAAGTTGTGTAAAATTTTCTTAGCACCACCCTAGTAAATCCTTGTGTACATGGCTTTATAAGAAAAGTGACAGATTTTTAAGATTTTGAAGAGGGTGGGTGATGGTGATATAACTTTTTAGCTATAATTTAATAATTTACTATGTCTGTCAGAAAATGGGGGAAATGTAATTTTCCAAATTATTTCCAAAATTAGAGTTTTTATCTCACCCCCACCTAATTTTTAAAGGTGGGTTAATCATTCTTTTGTATCATCTTCCTCCCTTAAAAAAGGTTTTAATTCCATGTGAAGGGGGGGGGGGTTGGATGGGTAAATATTCTTTTTTTTTTGCAAGGTGCCTTTTAGCTGAAGGGATGGGGATTAAGAGATGGGGGAGGAGAGATGGGGAATAGAGATAAGGGATAAGGACGGGGGAAGGGATGGGGGAAGTGATGAGGGAAGGGATGAGGGAAGGGATGGGGGAAGTGATGGGGAAGAAGGGATAGGGATTAGAAGGCCCATGATCAAGTAATCCCACCCCCTTACAACGCCCTTATTTAAAATAGGTGTATATAATCAAAATTTTGCTAAATGTTCAAAATGCCCCCCCCTAGACAAAGTGCATCGCACGCCACTAGACTTCATGTTTAATGCTTAAAACTATTTTAGATTCTAAAAACCTTTTGAGACGCATTTTATTATAGAAAGAATGCAGAGACAAAAGGACAAAATAAATTTTTATAATTTTCTATGCCAAATTTTTTATTTTTGTTTTAGAAATCATAACATAACCATTCCCCTGCATAAAATTTAGGTTATGTAGAGTTACAAAAACACAAAAAAGGGCGTGAAAGATTTTTTACCATTTTCCAATCTCTTGCTAGACTTAGCTAATGACCATAAACATCAGAGTTTCCTATTAAGTAAAGGCTTGTATATTGTCCTTAGTAGCTAATAACCATAAACATCAGAGTTTCATATTAAGTAAAGGCTTGTATATTGTCTCTAGTAGCTAATAACCATAAACATCAGAGTTTCCTATTAAGTAAAGTCTTGTATATTGTCTCTAGTAGCTAATAACCATAAACATCAGAGTTTCCTATTAAGTAAAGTCTTGTATATTGTCTTTAGTAGCTAATAACCATAAACATCAGAGTTTCCTATTAAGTAAAGTCTTGTATATTGTTTGTAGTAGCTAATAACCATAAACATCAGAGTTTCCTATTAAGTAAAGTCTTGTATATTGTCTCTAGTAGCTAATAATCATAAACATCAGAGTTTCCTATTAAGTAAAGGCTTGTATATTGTCTCTAGTAGCTAATAACCATAAACATAAGAGTTTCCTTTTAAGTAAAGGCTTGTATATTGTTTTTAGTAGCTAATAACCATAAACATCAGAGTTTCCTATTAAGTAAAGGCTTGTATATTGTCCTTAGTAGCTAATAACCATAAACATCAGAGTTTCATATTAAGTAAAGGCTTGTATATTGTCTCTAGTAGCTAATAACCATAAACATCAGAGTTTCCTATTAAGTAAAGTCTTGTATATTGTCTCTAGTAGCTAATAACCATAAACATCAGAGTTTCCTATTAAGTAAAGTCTTGTATATTGTCTTTAGTAGCTAATAACCATAAACATCAGAGTTTCCTATTAAGTAAAGTCTTGTATATTGTTTGTAGTAGCTAATAACCATAAACATCAGAGTTTCCTATTAAGTAAAGTCTTGTATATTGTCTCTAGTAGCTAATAATCATAAACATCAGAGTTTCCTATTAAGTAAAGGCTTGTATATTGTCTCTAGTAGCTAATAACCATAAACATAAGAGTTTCCTTTTAAGTAAAGGCTTGTATATTGTTTTTAGTAGCTAATAACCATAAACATCAGAGTTTCCTATTAAGTAAAGGCTTGTATATTGTCTCTAGTAGCTAATAACCATAAACATCAGAGCTTCCTATTAAGTAAAGGCTTGTATATTGTCTTTAGTAGCTAATAACCATAAACATCAGAGTTTCCTATTAAGTAAAGTCTTGTATATTGTCTGTAGTAGCTAATAACCATAAACATCAGAGTTTCCTATTAAGTAAAGTCTTGTATATTGTCTTTAGTAGCTAATAACCATAAACATCAGAGTTTCCTATTAAGTAAAGTCTTGTATATTGTCTCTAGTAGCTAATAACCATAAACATCAGAGTTTCCTATTAAGTAAAGGCTTGTATATTGTCTTTAGTAACTAATAACCATAAACATAAGAGTTTCCTTTTAAGTAAAGGCTTGTATATTGTTTTTAGTAGCTAATAACCATAAACATCAGAGTTTCCTATTAAGTAAAGGCTTGTATATTGTCTCTAGTAGCTAATAACCATAACCATCAGAGTTTCCTATTAAGTAAAGGCTTGTATATTGTCTCTAGTAGCTAATAACTATAAACATCAGAGTTTCCTATTAAGTAAAGGCTTGTATATTGTCTTTAGTAGCTAATAACCATAAACATCAGAGTTTCCTATTAAGTAAAGTCTTGTATATTGTCTGTAGTAGCTAATAACCATAAACATCAGAGTTTCCTATTAAGTAAAGTCTTGTATATTGTCTTTAGTAGCTAATAACCATAAACATCAGAGTTTCCTATTAAGTAAAGGCTTGTATATTGTCTCTAGTAGCTAATAACAATAAACATCAGAGTTTCCTATTAAGTAAAGTCTTGTATATTGTCTTTAGTAGCTAATAACCATAAACATCAGAGTTTCCTATTAAGTAAAGTCTTGTATATTGTCTTTAGTAGCTAATAACCATAAACATCAGAGTTTCCTATTAAGTAAAGGCTTGTATATTGTCTCTAGTAGCTAATAACAATAAACATCAGAGTTTCCTATTAAGTAAAGTCTTGTATGTTGTCTGTAGTAGCTAATAACCATAAACATCAGAGTTTCCTATTAAGTAAAGGCTTGTATATTGTCTCTAGTAGCTAATAACCATAAACATCAGAGTTTCCTATTAAATAAAGTCTTGTATGTTGTCTGTAGTAGTTAATAGCCATAAATATCAGAGTTTCCTATTAAGTAAAGGCTTGTATATTGTTTTTAGTAGCTAATAACCATAAACATCAGAGTTTCCTATTAAGTAAAGTCTTGTATATTGTCTGTAGTAGCTAATAACCATAAACATCAGAGTTTCCTATTAAGTAAAGTCTTGTATGTTGTCTGTAGTAGCTAATAACCATAAATATCAGAGTTTCCTATTAAGTAAAAGCTTGTATATTGTCTGTAGTAGCTAATAACCATAAATATCAGAGTTTCCTCTTGGAGTAAAGGCTTGTATATTGTCTGTATTATGAATTATTCCACATTTATTCATTCAGGGATAATTATTATGAAAACTAATTTTAAAATAAGTTTTTGATTAACCGAGCTATTGTAAACTATCCATGACTAAGATAATCGTTGCTCAAGCCCTTTCATTGCATTGCATTTATGTAAAATATACCTTTTTTGGCAAAAAAAAAAAACATTTTCTTGCTCATTAAATACTTGTCTTTTTAAGATACAGTCTATTTTTATAAAATTGGTTGTACTTCTAACAATTTTACATTTTGGCTAAACAACCCTCCATTTATATTTTATTCAAAAATTTAACATAAATCCTAACGTTTTGCCTCAAACACATAACCTCTCCAACAAAAATATTTAAAATTGATACAGGTTGCCACACCCAAAAACTGAATATTATTCTGAATAATTATACCTATCCTGTTGGTAACCCTGACCTTCAGATTTGACGCAATGTCTACAAAACTTTTTTTTCACGGACAAAATGTAAATCAAAGTATTTCAAACTTGTGTCTTGATTGATTTATAAATAGAGTCCTTTGTAATTGGTGTGACAAAATTGTACTACCAACTTTGAACATATAATTATTACAACCTAACTTTAAAGTTATTGCTAGAATAGTTCATAAGCATATGCAAATTTTTTATATGGTTTTATGTGATTTTGAACTTGAAAATAATAATCCAAACCCTAGTTTTATTTAGCATTTTATCAATCCGTTCAATAATACATAATTCTGCTTTAATTTTACAACTTTTAAATTACTAAAATTTGTTGCTGCTATGCTATATACATTGATATAAACTTGTGCCTGCCTTTTTATTAGCGAATCTACTCTACCTATAACACTCTTTGACCATGTGTCCGTACTGCTGTGAGGGAAATGATATATTCTTAATATTGCCATTATATTGAATTAGTTAATATTTCCGCATATATCAAAATGATAGCTTCACGACATTAGCGTTAAAGGTAGTGTGCCCACTTTCTGTCATAAAGGTGTCGAGTTCGAGTCTGGAACACACCGCATCATACCAGAGAAGTAATAAATTTCCGACACGTGACACTAACCGCCTTTGCGATATAATAGTAAAATAATTCTAAATTATTTACTTTTTAACTGAAAAGTTGTTGATTCCCGTCATTCTGATTGTTTTTAAATTTTTAAAAAATAATCTTCGCTAATTTGTACTAAAGCCTCTATATTCTGTTAATGACAATAAGGGGAAACGTGTAACAAACAGAATTTGGAATTATTCAATCAAGCTAAAAAATAATTTTGACCATTAGTTTAATAAAATTTTGGAAGTCTTGTTTTGTCGAATCTTGTTTATAGTACCTATTTATTAGGCTATAGGATAAAAAATATAAAAATATTTTTTAATTGCACAACCTTTGTCTTAAATGTGTGTAGTTACCTGCATATGAGTGAGTCAGAAAACAAGGATTACAACATCCTTAAGAAGCGAAGCACAAAATGAAAAAATCATATATGGACAAACATTTATTATGAGTATTATGTTATTATTCATTGGCCATAAAAAAATTGAGAGAAGTATATGAAAAAATATAAATAACAAAACTTAAATATAAACATATTTCTTATCTTTTATGCATGACCAACTGACTGACGTACCAAGTAAGTTATTTGCTAAATTCTCTGTAGTAGTGAATATAGTTACAAAAAAAAATTAGTGATCTGTCTTAAATAGCAGCTTAGAATAACAAAAAAATATCCAATATCTGAAAAGTGAAATATACAATGTTTTATGAAAACACTTTAAAGTTTTTTATTTATTTCAATAATCAATATTGGGAATTAACATTACAGACATGCTTTTTACCTAGTATTTGGTTTAGTAGCGCAGTTTCTCCACAATAAGTGCAGGTATGTACGTCTTTCCGCTAATAAGTCTGACGAAAATTAAAGTACTTCCTACTTTTGTAACATTGGGGTTGTTTATAATGGTTTAAGTTTTACTGAATGGCAGATCGTTTTATCAGATTGATTTTCCATTACTGCGTTTCTTATGGACATAATTGACCTTGTTGAATTTGAACAAAGAATTTTTTACAATAAAGTCTGGTCTAAAATACATACAGAAAGAGATATTTCAGCAAAGAAAAATATTTGCCCAAATTATAAAATAATCATTATTAAAACAAATTGTCCTGGGTGTAATTGCTAGAAATACATAAATTACTCTACTGTTACTTTTTATAATGAGAAAATATTAAAGAAAAATCACTTTTTTTCTAGAGAAATATCCCCAAATAAATGTAAAATATACTTGGGTTAAGATTCAAATTACTATTTTATCGTTGATATTGTAAGATCATCATTTTTGTTAATTATACGAATGCAACGCTGAATCAATACAATTTCCATATTTTAGTTTAAGTTTTTACCAATAGATGTCGCATTTTAAAAAATATATATTTCATAAGATTAATTTTTACTTTAGTTACTGTTGGTTATTTTAAAAACATAAAAGACATAATTTTATATAAATTAATGTTGAATACATTTTTTGTAAAAATAGCTAGATAAATGAAACTTAAATTATTGTCGATTGGATAAGAAATAATATAATTTCTTGTCCAAATATCTGCAGAACAACCAGTTGATTTTCCCAATCAGGATAACTTTTTTTAGGCCTATAAGTTGTAACCAATTTAAGGCTCATTTAAAACAACATTGTAAAGTCAATTTAGCTTTTCTGTAAAAAAAGTAATGAATGAATTAATAATAACTTTTAATACCTTTTGCTCAATTATTTTTTCTTTTGCGAGTGTACTTATATAATAAAATTTGACAGATTAAACTAGGAACTAAGATTTAGAAATCAAAAACTCCGGTATAAAATTTTTTAATGAGATTTTATAATTAATAAAAAATACTAATGTAGTGATTTAATAAATTTGTTTTGCAAAAATACATCGTTTTGAAGCATTGCACTGTTATTACTTAAAATATTTACTTATTACTCATTTAAGAAATTATTTTTGTAACCCTAAAGTTGTGAATATGGTTTGCAAATCAACTGTTACTTTTAACTAGCAGAAAAGATGAAGGCAAAATAAATTCTCTTGAACTTAAATATCCCTTCCCAAATATATTTATTACATAAGAATCAAATTTCTAAATTATTCTTGATAATTATAATTTGCAAACATTTGTTTACAAAATATATTTGGCTTGCGCAGCAATTCATTGATGGGTGTAAAGCTTTGAGGGGTGTAAAAAGGGGATGACAGGCCTTTCAAATAGTAATATTAATCAGAGGATGTTTCCACCCTCTTCTGTATGCTTATGAATGCAATGCTGAATCAACTAAATTTCCCTTTGTTAGTTTTATTTTTTACCAATAGATGTCACATTTTAAACATAATTTGACAAAATTAATTTCAATCTTATTTTCTGTTAATTTTATTTCAAAAATGAAAGTATATAATAGAAACTATATTACTGTGTATTGCATTTAATGAAAAAAATAGCTATATAAATACAAATATTACTAATGTTGATTAATATTTTAATAAACAAAATTTTGTTCTTTTATTTGCATATTTGGATCTATTAGAATTTCCTACGTTTGAATACTTTATGTGAGGCCTAAAAATTTAATTCAATTTAAGGCTTATTCATTAAAACAACTTGCTAGAGTCGATTTAACGTTGCTGTAATTGAAAATAAAATAAAATTATTATGATTTTTAAGACTTTTTGCTCTATAAGTTTTTCTTTCGCTAGTAAATGATGAAAATTGTCAAAGAAATTTAGGAAGTTTAAAGTTATTAAATATTCATAGAAATCAAAATATCAGCCTAAAATTATTCATTGAGATTTTTTACAATAAAAAACTATTGATGTTTAAAAGAGTGATAATTAAATTTGTTTTGCAAAAATATATCATTATAAGAATTTTTTTATTGAACGATTTAAAAACTTTAAGAAATTAGTTTTCTATCCCCAAAGTTGTGAAATATGGTTAGGGTTGCCCGTGCAGAGTTTCGAACCCCGCAACATGAGTACCGCAGGACCAAACAGCACATCATGAAAACTCCCAAACGTGTCCAGCTTATTAGAGGCAAGGATTATTTACTTAATGTTAGAAATTAAACTACAGACAACCAACACTTTCATTTCACGATGTTTGTCCGGACTATTCATGTTCCTGTTTTTTCAAGGCATTCCTCGGTCTAAAAAAAACTTTGGGATTCTTATAATACATTTATTGAGTAAAAAATGTAAAAACTATAGTTGAAATAGCATTAAACACACCTTTACATGGAAAGTAAAAATTTACTATATTAAAGTTATAAATGTGTGCAATACTATACTAAATAGTGTATAGTAGGAAATTAGGGTATAGTCCCTTTCGTGGAAACGCACCTTAAGGGGCAATTCTACGTATTTTTCACAGTAGCTTTTCTCCTATTTCTAGCCCCTGCGGGGGGCTCTATCCCTACGGGGCCAATTGCCTAACCCAATATAACCTAACCTAACCTAAAATAACCTATAAAAAGCAATTTTAATAATACGACGAATCGCCCCTTAAGGGGCGTTGTCACGAAAGGGACTATTCCCTGAAATTTTCCTTATTTTGAAGGGGTAGGCAAGAGCATCCAAGTGCGGGAGGAATAAGGTATTTACCCCTACTAATTTTGGTAGGAAGCCCAAAAGTTGGGAAGGTACAGGTGGGTATAGGTAGGTACTGGGTAACCCTATAAAATTAAAAAGTAATACAGAATAGTCAAACAGACGAACATATGTTATTAAAAGAAAAGCTAAGATTATCTAAGCTCATTCTCTTTACATAATTCCCTTTACTTAATTTTATTGAACGTTTTTTTAATTATTGAATTTTATTTAGGGTCCCGACCCCCCATGCAACGCACTTTTTCTGACGCAGGTGCACACACCCACATTAGAAATCTTCAGCAACAGGTATAAATAATCAGGGATAAAGAAAGGTGAATAAGATCGAGAGCATTGATCTAAAGAAATAAGACAATGGCAGATAAATTTCTGTACATTTACATCCACAATGATTATACACAAAATTACCCCTTCTCTAGATTAATTAGTGGTTTAAAGGTTTGGACATGCAACTCAAAGAACTAAGCAATCTAAATTCAATAGAAGTCTCCAAGGTTGTGAAGCCAACGAATAAGAAAACATTATGTGTAATAAACAGTTCATTAATATATTAAGCTTGACAAAGCCTTAAGTGTAGGGGATCAGCCACAGTGCCTACTCAAATGTGATTTATTTAGGTTTTAGATTTACAGTTAACCATTGAGGGCCTTGAGAAGGAGAGAGACTTCTATTTTGGAAAATTAAGAGATATCGAGGTAAGGGGTAGGGATATTGCACCTGAACAAAAAAAATATTTACCTCCATCTTTTGATAGGCAATATTTTGCGCTATTTAAGTACTAGCGGCTGCCCCCATTAGGATCTAGAGACTTTATACAAATCGTATATATACGATAGGAAATATTAAATCTAACAGGCTGAGATGTTTATTTCCCCATGCGCAATTTTTTTTCCATTATTAATATAGGCAATTTTTTAAGGGAAAGAAAGGTTTCTTGAAGTTATAATATTTTTGTCAATACTTTCTTACATCAATTTTAAGCTAACTAGAGGCTGCATGCCTAGATTTAAGAGACTCTGTAATATTAGAGTTAGGGAGGGAGCATAACTGACTAAAACCATCCCGAGACCTAGGTTAAGCTTCCCTAAAATAAATAAGTTAATTGGTTTAGTATTTTTAAAACATTCAGCTTCAGACAAAAAAACTAATTATAATAACCTGAAAGAAGGTGTCTTAACTTTTAATTTTTTAGCTAGTCGGTGTTTTTAGTAAGTAGTAGATGTAAAATTTTCCATAGAATTTAGATATGCAATCGTTTTTTTGTAGACCTTTTATTTTTTAAGTAATTAAAGTTTTTTAAAAAAATTAAGTCGGTTTTAAGGTACTAACACGCAACAAAAAAAAGAAGAAAATTGCCTTTAGGAACAAAAATAGTAAGATCCTAATTTGACACCTTATTTTTTGAATTCTGTTGAGTAATTATTGAAAAAATCTTTTTTTTTGAACCCACGAGAATAAAAACTTTGAACTTAATTATATTATTACACAGGCATATAATAGGTGTTTATTTATACTTTTAGAAGTAGAAAAATATTACAAATCCATTCTAAGCAAAATTGAAATAAAAAGTGCACAAAATAGTAAATAAACTACAATAAAAGAAATTATATGAAAATATTATATTATATTATGCAGGCCACCATCTTAAATCCTTGGTTCGAGAACAAAAATGGGAAGAGGGTAAAGAGGGGGTGAAATAAGTGTTGCCTGTACAATATAATATGTTAGGCCATTCTTATTTTTTTTTACTTTTTTAAAATTTTGCTTACAATGGATTCGTAATATTTTTCTAATTCTAAAGGTATATATGAACCCATATTTTTTTATGCCTGTTATTTATGTTCAAAGTTTTGATTAAACCGAGGTTTGAAAATCGATTTTTACAATAATTACCTGACAGAATTTAAAAAATAAGGTGTCAAATTAAAGATCTTACTATTTTTGTTCATAATGGCAATTTTCTTTTCTTTTTTGTTGCGTTTTAGTACCTTGAAACCGACTTAATTTTTTTAAAAAACTTAAATTACTTTAAAAATAAGAGGTCTACAAAAAAAACGATTGCATAACTAAATTCTATGGAAAATTTTACATCTACTACTTACTAAAAACACCGACTAGCTTTAAAAAAAAAGTTAAGACACCTTCTTTACACGAAGCTCACGCCTAATCATGAGCATTACAACTAAAAACATAAAAAATAAAAGCTATCTTATGCAGGGATAAGGGATGGGAAACGTAGGAAAATATTATTTCAGGCCTATTTCAAGCCTAGGCCTAATAAACCAGTTTTGGGATGACGCAGTGGTTCGTCCTAAACGCTAATAAAAAAGCTGTGTGTGTGTGTGTAGATAAAGTATAGAATCAAATTCAGGTAGCTAGTTTAAAGTAAAAAACATAACTTTTTATAAACCTATATATTAATGGCTTTTGTTAAAATGAAGTTTTTTCTCTCCCAAATTTTTTTATCTTTTACTTTGGTAATTTGAACTGTCAGAAAGCTATCGTTGGGTTTCCCTCAGACAGATTTTAGTTTGTATTATTTGCATTTTTATTAATGAGTAAAAATTTTATTTGAAAATTTCATTGCTAATTAAAATTCAAAATAAATAAATAAATATGCACTTGGGTAACATTCTATCAAGTTCTTTGGATACTATAATGTAATGATATATCTGTACTGTGTTGTATTGTACAAAAATTAGGGTTAAGGTGTTGTATCAATTCCGTACTAAATTTTTAAAATTCAAAATACAACATCTAATTTAAAAACTACCAAATGAAAATTCGTAGCTACCTTCTTTCCAAAAAAATAATCCCGTTATTTTTGTTTTTTCTATATGGCCCTTTTTTAATGTTTAACTCTAAGCAGATTTAATAATTAAACTAATGTGATCTAACACCATTTATATTTATTTTTTCGTAGCAGACGAAATCATTATTTTTTCTAGAATTGTCTGCTTCTAAAATTTCCGCCATCTGTGATTTGGGCTTGTTTTGTATCAACCAATCACCAATTGGTTGGTACAAAACAAGCCCAAATCATAGAACACTATTGGTTTAGAGCGGTAGCCAATATGAGCCGTCCGCCAGTAAGGTCATTAAATTAGGCAAATGGTAAAAGTTGCATGATCCCTTTCAAAACCAGGCCGAGACCTAATTTATGGCCAGGTTTCCTATCCCTTATCCCTGATCTTATGCTTATTTTAATTGTTTAGGTAGTTTTACAAGAAGATATTGATAGCAACGAGTTGTCTCAAGATATTCTTAGAATTCTTTATGCAACAGAGGTTAGTAATCAGGGTTTGGCAGCCGCGCACAAGGCCCGCATGAGCCTCAAATTTCAAACCATCTTACTAGTAACTATTTTATATACATAAAAAAAAACGTTATTTAAAGCTTACTGGAGGCTGACGCGCAGCCATGGATCCCTTTTAGTTAAAATTAAGTAATAGGGTAGCCGTTCTTCAATCTAAAGCAGCATTTTAAAAACAGGGCTCGCAAGACATCACTTGCGGCTGATTGTGGCTTGGAGTGCGTGGCTGCGGTTTACGGTGGCTTAGGTTTAATCTAATTGAGACTGAATGTTGCTGAATTAATACTAAACGGATTGGGCTGTACTTCTAGATAGGTCGACTGCGATTGAATGTGTTTAAGAGAGAGTGAAAATTAAAAAAAAGTCGATATATTTATGTTAAAAAATTATCCAAAATTATGTTTTACTTTGAAAATAAATAGACTCTATTCTTTTTCAACTTATTAAAAATGTTTTAAAAAGGAAAATTCTCTATTCTCAAGTTTCTTTGATAATGTTTAGGAAGGGTTTGCAGTACCTGATGATGATGATGATGATTCTGGAGGAAGCAATGGATTCTAAATCAATAATTTGATAATGGAATATATAAAATTCTACTGCTGGTTTTCAGCCAATAAGCTTAAGGCAAGGAAATGGGAGAAACTTTTTTACAATAAAAATTACAACAAGTAAAAAAAAAGTATTTTTATTAAAGGAAATTATTTTTTCATTGTTATTATAGATACTTTTAAATCAGTACTAATTATATTGTATCTATTTTTAAAAGCGAAGCATTTCTATAATTAGGGTAGGTCCGTCCGTCCGTCCGTACCTCCGTAACGGACAGCATTTCTAACAGAATTGTCCTATTGATTTCAAACTTTGCAGGGTGATTACTATAGTAGTTAGGTACGATTTGGAAAGCCTAGCAACTCTATAATCATTACCAGAATGTCCTACGTCCATTTTAAAAATGTTGATATTTTTACTTTTTTAACAACAAATGTTCATGTGATCTAATAATCCGATTGGTCTGATTTTTGGTATACTGATTCCTGGGACAACAAAGTACAATATTATAAGCGAAGCAACTCTATAATCAAGTCCCAAAAATGTAAGCATGTCCATAAACAGTATTCTGTATTAAGCAGTTTTTCAACAAATTTAATTACAATTTTGCTTCGACTCTTATACATTTATATTCTTATTATTTAGTTCTGACACTATACAAGTGTTAATGTCCGTTTGTTTTACCGTTTCAGTACTTCGCTCTTATGGATGTTGTCATCCTTGTTTATAAGGTAAAAATAACGTCTAACTTATTTTGGATTTATTCTAATAAAATATGTTAATAATTCTCTTATTTTCTATTGAATATGAAAGCTACTAATCCAAAGAAAGAAGAAAATGGCTTAATGTGAAACACAAAACTGCTTTGAACAAAATAAGTGCTATAAAAGAACTATTAAAAGTTTATGTTATGCATTTGAACATAAAAATGCAATTTTAACATTATATGCTTTATTTTTATGACAATATAAACTGCTGTAAGTGGATATAAAAAAAAAACAGGTTTATAGACAATACCTGTCTTAAACTCATATTTCGGGTATGCTGTAATAATAGATATATACATATATACGAGGATATTATGACAGGGGAAAAATTGTTCTCATTTTAGGTTGCTAATATGGAACTCATTTATTTGTCTGTTCGTTCATACAGTAGGAGGAGAGGGGATGGGGTAAAGGAGATGGATGGGGGTATCGTTATTTTTGCCAGCTACAAGTTTCACTTTATTAGAGTACATGAAAATCTAGAGTACGATCCAAGTAATAATAAATCTAATGTTGTATTGAAGTAAAATGTATATATATATATTTAAAGAACTGAACATTTAATGAAAACTTGTCTTAAATTACAACTGTTTGTTCATGGATAGAGGGGGGAATCATTATTTTTGCCAGCTACAAGTTTCATAAAATAAAATGTATATTAACATGTAAAGAACTGAACATTTGATGAAAACTTAAATTACAACGAGACAATAAAGAATTTGCCTTTATTGGCCTGTATTATAATGTTTTGCTTTCTCTTATCATTTTTTAAGAACTATTAATTGCTTGACAACATTCTAAATCAGGCTAATTGTCAAAAAGTTAAAGCCTTTTTTATTTAAAAAAAATGGGTATTAAAAATGAATATTTACATTTATTTTTTGTATTAATGAAAGTTTTTTTTATTTGCCACACCTATTATCTGTAAATAGTACATATTATAAATATATTACTGAATATTAAACTTATTATGTAATAACTATAATATATAAAAGACATATTTTTGAAAATAAAAAGTTCTTAAAAGTTTTTGTTAAATCTTTTTTGTTAATTATTTTCCCTACCTTATTTTATTATAATTTTTTATATGTAAATTAAAATCAAACCACACAGACAATATATAAATGAAAGTTTAGGTTCTCCAAATTCAATTCAATATTGAAAGTATACCTGTATAAAAACTTAACTATTTTTTCTAATTTTGTTTATTATTGTCATTGTTTATTCTTTGCTTTTTTGGTCGTAATCAGGGGTACCACTTATGGCTCCTCTATAGAATGTTGGGTACCATGTCTGTATGTCGAAGGTTCGAACCCGAGAAAGAGAGTGGGGGGTCTTTTGATTTGTCAAAAGTGTCTGTTTGAATGTAGTCAGAGTTATCTCAATTGAATAAATACTCACTTAAAAATTTAAATTTTAACTTAAAATAATCAAATATCATTAGACAATCGTATATATTTGAACATATAAGGGCAAATCTTATTAAACGGGTGTAATTTAGAATTAAACATCATTATCATCAAGAAATTAGGAAATATATTTATTTTGTCTTTTACAAATGACAACTATAAGGGTAAACAAAGCAAATTATATACATGAACCAGAGCAATTATGACATCATGGAGACTGAGGGAAGTGGAAGGTTGTCGATAGTATCTCCATCAGGTTCGATACCCGCCATTTTTCGCTCCTGCACAAATCAGGATCAATTTTTTACAAAACAAATATCAATTGCCAAAAAAAAACCTTTCCCCTAAAATTACTAATTCTTACAAGCGTGGCAATTTTATAAACAGGGTTTATCAATCAGCATACAAAAAAAATCATTTCGACCGCACATCTGCACTTTCTTACTTAAAAGTACTTTAGCTTGTAAGATTTCGTGACTTTTATGGTTTATAATGCTACTATATTGTCATACTTTACAACTTTCTGTTTTTTTAAATAAGAGGTAACTGTTCTATTTTCATCTAAACTATTGTTAACTTCCAATGCTGCGCTACTTATGCATAATTGTCTATTTTTAAATATATGTATCGTATTAAAGACAATTTTTCGAATAATTCAAGCAAAAAATATTAAATTACTTCCAGTTTTGTTACCCGGGTCTCTTGTCCCCCTGGGCTATCAAAACTAGAATTAATCTTAAGGTTTTTTTTATTTTACTCTCCGCGGAATGCTGTCTAAAACAGATGCAATAAATAACTACTACTAGATTATTTTTAGTGTAAATTTGTTCCTTCCTGGTTATATCTTGTAGCTGGTTTGTTCATCATAGTCAAGAAACTTTCTTTGCTAAAAATAACAATAAAGTGTAATAAAGTATATTATTTATCAGAAAAACTATCTTATTGCACTTTTAAGAGTATCCACACAGTCAAAACACTACAAAACGCAATATTGTTTGCAAGTGGGATATTTTTAATGTAAATTAAAATTATTGGTTGAAAAGTTTGAACACTGTCACTTTGTAGTTGTACCACCCAATTTTAACCACCAGAAATTTAATGTAAACGAGTTATTAAATTTTAAATTTGAATACTTTGGTGACTAAATGTTATCAAAATATCACTTGCTGAATATAAAATACTATATTATTACTGTATCAAACTTATCTTTTTTTTAATACAAAAAATTGTATATCATAACCTTATATAATCCTAGGACAAACGCAGGAGTGACAAACGTCGGAGTGGACTCTTAACCTAACCTAACCTATTATAAACCATCTCGTAGGTTTTTTAAATACCTAACCCCTGTCGGTGGGGAGGGGGGGGGGGCTTATTTGTATCTGGGTCTGTGTATTCCAACGTATGTCACTCTTGCGTTTGTCCTGGAACTATTATTTCCTTACCTCAAAGTTCTGTAGTTGAGATAAGAGAAGAAAATTTGAAAAATCTGGAAAGTTACTGTAGCCAAGATGAAAATTAAAAAACCATCGTCCAACAGTTGAATCACCTTAAAAATGTATTAATAACCCAAAGAAATGGACATTTAATCTTAGAAAATCTATTTAGTTTTCTAAAATGTATACTTTTATCTACAAAGAAAAGAAAATGAAATTAGGTTTAAATTATGAAACTTCAATATATGTTTCACTGATTTCTGACAACCTTATTTTCAGAATTATAGCTAAGCTCCACTACAGCTGACACACTTTGAATTTTAGAATGACTAAATTTGCCGCTAAAATGAACCAATCACATGTCTCCTTATCAATATATTTGATGTCCTTTGACGAAGGAGACACCTGATTGGTTCATTTTAGCGGCAAAATATTTTGAAATTCATAATTGTGCCATATGTCTCTACATATGTAATAAAGTAGATGTAGATCCTAAATTAGACCAAAAGAAAACAGTGTAGAAAAAAATATAGATATATCTTAAAGGTATACACATTTTGACATGAAAGTGGAGTTATTTTTCATATCATCCATGTATATTGTATTATAAGACAGCTACAATTAGTTGAATTTCAAAAGATAAAGCTAGTTTTGAAGAAATTATAACGTGCAAAATTTGACTCTATAGCAAATGTAGACGAATATTTTCATCTACTAGAACAGGGGCGTCCAAGCTTTTTTTTTGGGGGGGGGTAAAAAATTTTAGGGAGGGGGTAATTCGTGTTTGGGGGGGGTAAAATGGCGCGCGAAGCGCGCCGAAATTTTTTTTTACCCCCACCAAAATTTTTACCCCGGGGGTAAAATTTGATTGGGGGGGGTAATTACCCCCCCTAAAGTCTGTTGGGGGGGGTAAATACTCCCCCCAAATCTGTTGGGGGGGGGGGTAATTACCCCCCCAAACTAATTTACCCCGGGGGTAAAATTTTTGGGGGGGGTAATTTAATTATGTAAAAAAGCACCTACCTAATCTATTAAGTTAATAAGTACTATCCTATAACATAAAGTAGTAAGTAAGGTTTATTTGACTATAGCTTCAGGTTTCATTACTTTTAATACTGAGTTCTCCTTTTTAGGAAAGCTTCACATAGATCCCATGATGGTTCCACACTATTATAGGTCAATCCTTTGAGTGGTTTTAGGCTATTTTTCTTCTCCCTTTTTACCCTTTAGAAAACACGAGTTCTTAGATGCTAAGGGCGCCACTACTATTCAAATATATAGTAGTATCTCATTCTTTAGAACATAAAAATACAATAATTAACTCACTAACCAATGAACCAATATGATTATACTTTAAAGTAAAGCGTCTTATAGGTCCTGGTAAGTTTTATAACTAGTTTTGAGACACCCTGACATCCTCCCAAAAGAAATCGCCTATAGAAATTCTTTTTCATTATTTAATGAAATATTTAATTTAGTTAGGTATCCATTTTATGGAATCTTCAGTGCTTTACAATTACATCATAGATCCACCCCCCAAAAAAAAATTTTCAGTAAATTTTTTTTTTAAGAACATTCAATTTGGGGGGTTAAATACCCCCCCCAAAAATTTTTTTTAAAGAACATTTATTTTGGGGGGGGGGTAATTACGGCACCCCCAAAATCGTTTGGGGGTGCCAAATGGCCCATTACCCCCCCCCCCCTTGGACGCCTATGTACTAGAACCTTGTCTTTATGATGGAAAATTGTGTCTGACAGATTATCTATAGTAATAATAAATTTACCTCTCGTTTATAGATCATTGCAATAATCTGGATACATCCAACTTTGTGCATCGAGTATTTTTCTCTAAAATTATTTTAAGATATGTTGGATTTTTAAAGAATATTCACAGTTTACTTTAAATGTTCCTGGGATCGATTATTTACAAATATCTGTGAACTTTAAAGACTGCTAGCTGCCAATCGGTTGAACATACTTATACAAATACTATATGAATTTCAATTTTCGGAGCCAACTGGCTCTCGGAGCCGGCTCCTCAATTCATGTTGTTAGCACAAAGTTGTAACCGACAAAAGAAGGCCTACAAATTCTCTTTAATAGTCATTACTCAATACATTTTTCTTCAGAAATGCTTTCTCTGAAATTATCCTATCTTGATTGTTCCAGATTATTTACAGGTTTCTTATTAAAAAAAACGGCATAACATCCGGCCGTTTGGCAGCTAGCAGGTTGTCTGTCGGAGATAATCGTTTTCAGGAACATTTTACCGTGAACTGTACTAGATCCAAGGTTTTACCTCTTTTTCTCATCATCAGGGAAGAAGTTCTTTGGTTCACATCTACACATCTAAAATAAAAAAATATGAAATATTATAGCAATTAGAAGCAATTTATTGAATAGCAAACATAAAAGACGGCTATACAAAGTAAATTGTAAATTTCAAAAATTTTTCTTTTTTAGGATTGTGTTCATAAAAAAAGTTTTGGATTTACAGAAGCAAAAAAACTGAAAAGCTTTGACTGAAAAAAAAATTGCTGATATAATTTTAAAAAATATTTTACATTTAGGAAAATCCACCAACATTATTGTGTGATATCAAGAAAGCTTTTGCTGTTTAGGACTGTAATTTAAACTAGCTAAACTAAAACTTCATGATAGGGGACTGGTGTCATGATTTACCTGTCCACAGTCAATACAGCAGGATTTAGGAAGATCTCCCTTACTAAACTCTTCACCTTCTTCCTCGTAGTTCAGAAATCTTGACCAGCTACTATCCCTAAAAGGTACAATTCAGTCAATAAAAATTTTGGGGGTGGGGTAGTTTTTTGTTTGTTTGTTTATATATATTAGGTTAGGTTATATACATTGGACACTGGGTAGCCCTGCAGACTTAGTGCTCACTGTATAGGAATTAGACATTAGAAAAATAACAACCCTAACCCCTTATTTTCAATTGATTTTTAAAATAAGGAACTGTGCTCAACATGGCATTTTGAAGGAAAACACATTTTTTTGTGGGGTTTACCTTTTCTTGGAATAGCTATTTATCGCCTCGTATTATAGACAGCTTCCCGCGAATATTAAAATTAAACATTATAAGATCTCAATCAGTTTTGTTAGCCACGAGAGGCCAAATGCTTTAGCTTACAAAACTGGTATTAATTTTATTATCTTAATATTCATATTCGTGAGAAATTGTTGTTAAATATAATTTTTCGTACGGGTAATGTGTGCTAATTAGCATTCGTACGGTTAAGTAATGGTTCTATCCAGTGAATATTAATCGGTTTCAAAATCATACTGGAAATCATTTTACCTGTGCTCTGGGTTTCTGTCAAGGGTCCAAAGAGATTCTTGCCAATCTAAGTTAAAAGACTTTAATTAAAGTGAAAGGTTTCGTGATTTTTGTGTGCAAAATATATTCAAATTAAACTTAACGGTACTGGAAATGAATCATTAAAGGAGTCTTTATTACTTGTATCTAACCCTAGATTAGCATGTACCCTAATAAAGTGAAACTTGTAGCTATATAATAAAACTGATCTTCCCCCCCCCCCCCCTGGTCAATGTTCTACTTTGTATTTTAGGTATGTGCAGTGCAGTGCATTATAATTATATGAATACTCTTCTGAAGAAAACGCCTTATAATAGAGTAACTGCGCTATTAAAAATACCGTTGTATCCATCTTCGCTATCAACACCGCAACAGCCAAAATCTCTCTAGTAAAATAAGATCTTTTTAGGGCTTCAATAAAATTTTAAAGTCGTTAAAACAGCTGTTTTTAATTTTTTTTCAATGTTTCCCTGTTTTTTCTTCAATTTTTTTCAATGTTTCCCTGTTTTTTCTTCAATTTTTTTCAATGTTTCCCTGTTTTTTCTTCAATTTTTTCAATGTTTCCCTGTTTTTTCTTCAATTTTTTTTTAATGTTTCCCTGTTTTTATTTCAATTTTTTCAATGTTTCCCTGTTTTTTTCTTCAAATTTTTCAATGTTTCCCTGTTTTTTCTTCAATTTTTTTCAATGTTTCCCTGTTTTTTCTTCAATTTTTTCAATGTTTCCCTGTCTTTTAATGCCTTTAAAAGATTTTGAAAGAAAAAATCTTCGAACTGAAAAAAATAAGATAAAAAATCCTCCGATGAAAACGTCTTTATATGTAGTACTCCGTATAAAAATACTAAATTGTTCTATCTTCCTAAATTTTATGCCAGCTAATTCCGGCATTATATCACATATACCTACACAACAACGTTTGTGTGTGGGGGGGGGGGTAAGAGTTTCCTACCTAAGGGGAAAATTTTTTTAAATATCATGCAACCTGGATAAAGAAGAAATTGTTGAGAGCGTCCTTGTCCCCTTCCTGAATGGCTTTCTTCAAATGGTCCTCCATTTTAAACTAAACAAGGACAAGCATTGACCAACAAATATCAACAAAATAATTGTTGATAAATTTAAAAAAAAACAAAATAAGGATTGCGCATTTGCACGTTCTAGTTACTTTGTGATTCCATACTTTTGTGTTACAATATATTTTATTTTTAAAACCTTTTTAATCAGATTGGAAAACTGAATTAAATAAATTAACAGAATATTAAGTCTCCCAAAAATCTAGCTCTATTCTTTTTTTTAGCTACTCTAAATCTATATCCTGAAGCACTAGATTGAGGAAATTTTTAGTAATTGTAGTAGTGAGGGACCAACTGGCACACTGAGTAATGATAGATAAGCTTTGCTTCAACTAAATCCTGAGCTGGATCTTTAAATCATTTTAGTGGTGAGCCAGATCGGGGTGAGCCAACTTTCCACCAATGAGAGCACAGCATTTTATGAAATGCCGCGCTGTGATTGGCTGAAATTCGGCTCACCCTGATCTGGCTCACCACTAAAATGATTTAAAGATCCAGCTCTGGTTGCAGCTGCATAAAAACAGACCCACCCATAGCTGTCCAGGTCACAGCTGGACACAAGCCCCCGCCATGAACCACCAGTTTACCCTGCTTATTATTCCCTAATCCTACTATCTATCTGTTCTAGTATTATTCGTATAAATATGACAAGTTTGAATATCCTAAGTTAGTAATAAAATGTTGACCACCATATAAATCCAGCGCCGGTATGTTGTCCAACCGTTTCGAGGACTCAATACTACATAATCATAAACAATTACCTTTTCTAACTCAAACTGGCCATCATTCACGTAATGTGTGATATCACCTAAAAAAATCGAGTTTCTATTTTTAGTAGCGAAGCTACATTATAGGTCCACCAGTCCGTAACTCTATAGAGGAAATGTGATTTTCTCGGCTGCTATCAATGTTAGATGGCTGAATTTTTGTAAGTAGATAACTTTTAACAATGAGTATGTATTTTACTTAGTCCGTCGGTCCGTCACATGCTTTAAAATATAGATGTAAAAAATATAAAAGTACATATGAAATGTTTCGTGATTTTATTCCAATAAATTCATTCTTGATCTAAATATCCGCTCTTTAAATCAAATTGCTCTTTAAAAAGCCATGACTTTTTTGTGCTTCGCTACTAATGAATGTTGTCATCCTTGTTACTTCAAAGCTTTGTCAAAAATAATTTTTTTTATCAAAGAACTAAGAACTAATATGTCCTTAAAATAGTGCAATTTTATAGATAGACTAAGAATTGTGGTGTGCGCAGGGTTTTGTCAGGGGGTTTCAAATATTGAGGTGGTGAAAAAGGGGAATGCAGGTCTTCCCAATTTACATTTTAAGGAGGCGTTAACACTACATCCCTCTTTAGTATAATTAAACAATAAAAACAAGGATTACAAGATCATAAGAAGCGAAGCTAAAAAATGATGAATGGATATCGGAAAAAAAATATACTATAAAGCAGTGTCGGTGAGTGTCATACAATAAACATTAAACATGATAAAGTAGGTAAAACAGGAAACCTTTAAAATCACGAAAACTTTTTTTAAAAACCTAGGAATCGATCTAGCACCCCAATTAATAGACAAATATAATGAAACTTGATGGAAAAATGTAGATTATGAGCATATTCAATTAATGATAATTTCAGATATCGGAAAAAATTTACTATAGAGCAGTGTCATACAATAAACATTAAACATGATAAAATAGGTAAAACAGGAAACCTTTAAAATTGCGAAGCCTTTAAAATCACGAAAACTTAAAAATCTAGGAATCGATCTAGCACCCCAATTAATAGACAAATATTAATGAAACTTGATGGAAATATGTAGAATGATAATTTCGGCTGTCAATCCTAAATAGGAATCGATAAAATCATGAAAACCTTAAAATCTAGGAATCGATTTAGCACCCCAATTAATAGACTAATCTTGTTAAAACTTCGTGAAAATAAGTAGAATCTTAAATTAATTAATCCCTCTAATTTAAGCCCTCTATCTTGAAAAGGAAATTAGAAAATCACGAACTCTTGAAAATCTTGAAATCGATCTAGCACCCCAAATAACAGACAGATGGACAAAACATTGTATAGATTAGATGGGCATATTTCATAGAATTTCAGTTGTCTATCTTGTATAGGAGCCGAGAAAATCACGTTTCCCCATAGCGTTATTATTAAGTGAATTATAGCGTAGCTTCGCTACTAAAAATAATAAATACCTCCAATTCTAATGCAATAAAGTTGTGGGATGACCACAAGTCCAATGACTACAGCGGATACAATAATACCAATCCTATTATAATATGATTTTTAAAAATTTGATTTAATAAATTATTCTTAAGATTTTAATATTAATGCTGTGCAACAGTTTATTGAACTCATTTAATCGTTTATATCTTATAAGTGTGCTTTTTTCTGATTTGCTTTTTATTTTTATACACGTTGTTACTTCCATAGAGGCCTCTAGAGGCTTTGAGGGACGGTAGGGCGGAAGTCGACACTCCAATTTCAATTTTGAAAGTAAACAAAAACAGGTTTTTTTGGTGTGGAGGGTTGTGATATGTTTCTAGGAACTATTTTATTTTTCTTGGGGGGGTAGAGGTTCCTGCTCTCCCCCCAAAAATAGTTATCAATCTTTACTGTTAAGAAGAACCATATCATCGGTTAGTGAGATTCTTCTCTATACACACACACAGACAAACATCCTGTTATTTTATATATAGATAGATATTAAACGTTTTTACCTTGATTTTGCCATGGCAGAAATGATACCCACAAATGAAGTAACAGTCAGAATCAGCCCCAAAATCCCAATCATTAAAGGGAAAAGGCTGTATCTAAAATCAACTTTAAATTAGATAGAAAATATGTCTGCGTTTTCCCTAAAAGTGCAAATAAATTGAAAATAAAGTGAAGGGGGGCTGGATACATTACTTTATGGCAAGTTGGGATAGGTAACATTGGAAATTGGGCAGCCCGGCAAGTTTTGAGGGCATTGCAAGAGTTGTGGCATAAGGAAAAAAATGTAAAAAAAAACATATCAAATTTCAATTTATTTAAAAGTTTTGGGTGCTTGATATGTTCTTGCTGAATATTCATATCAATTCATATTATTTTAAACTTGTTTTTTAACCCTGCGATTGATGTAAAAAATGTATTGTCTGTATGCACATCTTTGACAGACAGATGTAAATGAAACCCATTTGTAAACTTACATTCCATTATGAATATAAGGAATTTTATCCATATGATAGGCTGTCACCAGTACTGCAGCTAGGAACATCTCACATAATCCTAAATAATATTCCATCATGAATATAAGGAATTTTATCCATATAATATGCTGTCACCAGTACTGCAGCTAGGAACATCTCACATAATCCTAAATAATATTCCATCATGAATATAAGGAATTTTATCCATATGATAAGCTGTCACCAGTACTGCAGCTAGGAACATCTCACATAATCCTAAATAATATTACATCATGAATATAAGGAATTTTATCCATATGATAAGCTGTCACCAGTACTGCAGCTAGGAACATCTCACATAATCCTAAATAATATTCCATCATGAATATAAGGAATTTTATCCATATAATATGCTGTCACCAGTACTGCAGCTAGGAACATCTCACATAATCCTAAATAATATTCCATCATGAATATAAGGAATTTTATCCATATAATATGCTGTCACCAGTACTGCAGCTAGGAACATCTCACATAATCCTAAATAATATTCCATCATGAATATAAGGAATTTTATCCATATGATAAGCTGTCACCAGTACTGCAGCTAGGAACATCTCACATAATCCTAAATAATATTACATCATGAATATAAGGAATTTTATCCATATGATAAGCTGTCACCAGTACTGCAGCTAGGAACATCTCACATAATCCTAAATAATATTACATCATGAATATAAGGAATTTTATCCATATGATAAGCTGTCACCAGTACTGCAGCTAGGAACATCTCACATAATCCTAAATAATATTCCATCATGAATATAAGGAATTTTATCCATATGATAGGCTGTCACCAGTACTGCAGCTAGGAACATCTCACATAATCCTAAATAATATTCCATCATGAATATAAGGAATTTTATCCATATAATATGCTGTCACCAGTACTGCAGCTAGGAACATCTCACATAATCCTAAATAATATTCCATTATGAATATAAGGAATTTTATCCATATGATATGCTGTCACCAGTACTGCAGCTAGGAACATCTCACATAATCCTAAATAATATTCCATTATGAATATAAGGAATTTTATCCATATGATATGCTGTCACCAGTACTGCAGCTAGGAACATCTCACATAATCCTAAATAATATTCCATTATGAATATAAGGAATTTTATCCATATGATAGGCTGTCACCAGTACTACAGCTAGGAACATCTCACATAATCCTAAATAATATTCCATCATGAATATAAGGAATTTTATCCATATGATATGCTGTCACCAGTACTGCAGCTAGGAACATCTCACATAATCCTAAATAATATTCCATCATGAATATAAGGAATTTTATCCATATGATAAGCTGTCACCAGTACTGCAGCTAGGAACATCTCACATAATCCTAAATAATATTCCATCATGAATATAAGGAATTTTATCCATATGATATGCTGTCACCAGTACTGCAGCTAGGAACATCTCACATAATCCTAAATAATATTCCATCATGAATATAAGGAATTTTATCCATATGATAAGCTGTCACCAGTACTGCAGCTAGGAACATCTCACATAATCCTAAATAATATTCCATTATGAATATAAGGAATTTTATCCATATGATATGCTGTCACCAGTACTGCAGCTAGGAACATCTCACATAATCCTAAATAATATTCCATCATGAATATAAGGAATTTTATCCATATGATATGCTGTCACCAGTACTGCAGCTATGAACATCTCACATAATCCTAAATAATATTCCATCATGAATATAAGGAATTTTATCCATATGATATGCTGTCACCAGTACTGCAGCTAGGAACATCTCACATAATCCTAAATAATATTCCATCATGAATATAAGGAATTTTATCCATATGATAAGCTGTCACCAGTACTACAGCTAGGAACATCTCACATAATCCTAAATAATATTCCATCATGAATATAAGGAATTTTATCCATATGATATGCTGTCACCAGTACTGCAGCTAGGAACATCTCACATAATCCTAAATAATATTCCATTATAAATATAAGGAATTTTATCTATATGATATGCTGTCACCAGTACTACAGCTAGGAACATCTCACATAATCCTAAATAATATTCCATTATGAATATAAGGAATTTTATCCATATGATATGCTGTCACTAGTACCGCTGCTAGGAACATCTCACATAATCCTAAATAATATTCCATTATGAATATAAGGAATTTTATCCATATGATAAGCTGTCACCAGTACTACAGCTAGGAACATCTCACATAATCCTAAATAATATTCCATCATGAATATAAGGAATTTTATCCATATGATATGCTGTCACCAGTACTGCAGCTAGGAACATCTCACATAATCCTAAATAATATTCCATTATGAATATAAGGAATTTAATCCATGTGATATGCTGTCACCAGTACTGCAGCTAGGAACATCTCACATAATCCTAAATAATATTACATCATGAATATAAGGAATTTTATCCATATGATAAGCTGTCACCAGTACTACAGCTAGGAACATCTCACATAATCCTAAATAATATTCCATCATGAATATAAGGAATTTTATCCATATGATATGCTGTCACCAGTACTGCAGCTAGGAACATCTCACATAAACCTTAAAATCACCGACTTGAAAAAGGACTGTCTTCAATAAATTTGTTAATAGAAAGCAAAAATCAATATGTAATGCATTGAAAATATGTCCAGCATCTAAAATAAAGATAAAATTTTTTGTCCAATAACATGGATGTTGCACCATATTTTCATGTACTCGTAGCTGCCTAAAATCAGCTTAAACCAATAGCGAAATTAATTTGGAAAAAAAAACAACAAAACCTATACGTGTTTTCAGCTCTTGTTAGGGGCGTACATCGTAAAATTGAAAACCTCTCTGTTTGTCCCCCAAATCTTATTATAGATTTATTTCGCTTTTTGGTTATACCTTATTCCTGGCCTAAAATAACAATATCTCAATTGACCCCCTTTGCCCCATCCACCCCACTCCTTCTGCATGAACGAAATGTCCAACAAATGAGGTCCATATTCGATAATTAAATTGACGAAAATTTTTCCCCTTTACAATAAATCCATGTATATCCTAAATCCATTACTATACATTTGTTACATTATATTGCCTTCGTAAGTTCTTCAATCAGGATACTGCCAGGGATAAAGGGAGGTGACAATGAACAATTAATTCATTCAATTTAAGAGTTTTCAAAGAAAGGCCATGAAATTCAGATTAATCCAGAAAATTTGCAGGAAATTTTAAAGGGTATGTTAATAAAATTTAGAAAACTATAAAATAAGAAGAAAGTTCCAAGAATAAAAGCAATCATTTAAAAATTAGATTACCAGTATATCAGACTGATGTAACCATTCTGTAATTAATTACTAGAAAAATCTCCCTGGAACTCGTTCAACCCCCCCCCCCCCCATATTCTTAGATTTAAATGCCACTATACACTAGAATTAAATTTAGGTTGTTAGATTAGGGTTCTTAGATTGTTTATTACACAAATATCACAATAAAGTTTTTATCTATGAAATGATATTTTTGGAGAAATTTTTTTTTAAACCAGCCATATCATAACAAATTCTTCCGTCTGCTATATTCAAAACCAACTAAGCAAATTAGCAGCATTTGATGCGCTAGTACCCAATCTCAGTCAGAAACTGCTAAATTCTTGCACATTCCCTTTAAGCCAGTACCCAAAGTCTGAGACTCCTAAAAATTGAATATTCGATCCATTGTCCCCTCCCTTAATCCCTTGGATACTGCTCTATATATCTGTAATGCTTAAAGATAAAGAGATCTATTTTAAAACATTTTCTTTTCCAAAAATTAATTAGTCAACGACAGTCCTTTTAAACAAATCCGCATAAAAAGGCGAAGACTAAGATTGAGTTCATTGGTATAAAAATGGATGTAAAATATAGTGGCTATTATAACAAAGGGAAAATATGTCATGAATTTAGGATGCTATATCCCCTGTCATATAAGTCATTACGTTTACCAAGTTTGAGGGGGGGGGGGGGGTGGGAGAGCTATTATAGCCCGCTAGAAGTTTTACTTTGTTAGAGAACATCAAAATCTGGTGCAAGATCCAAGTAATAATAAATCCATTGGTATGAAGCTATCTGAATTCTAACTGTAAAAAGCAATTTTAAAAATTTATTCTACATCATTAATTGTATTGTTATAGTAGTGGTTTAGGTTAGGTTAGGTTACCTGTTAGACTGGAAATAGCATGCAGGGCTATGAGAATAGTTTGTCTGTGTCGTAATTTACTCATTTTATATATATTTAAGCTTCTATTAAGTAATATTTTCTCTTAAATTCTGATTTTAAGTTGAACTATAATAAAATAAATATTAATATAAACGGATTCTTTTAATATAATATCATGAATAAAAGTTCAAATCTTAATTAAAGCAAGTTAGAATTATTGGCCAATCAATTTCAAACTTGGCATGATGATTCCTGTGAAAGTTAGGTACAAATTATAGAGAATAGCAACTCTATAGTGATTGCCAAAAACTCCGAAGGTCCTTTCAAAACAAGTTGATTTTCACCTTTTGACAAAAAAATATGTAATAATTAAACATTGATGATTTTTTGAATTTTTATTACTAGGACAATTAAGCACTATTTTATAAGCAAATTTTCTCTATAATCAAGTCTTTAAATGAAAGTATGTATGCATCACGAATTCAAGTAATTTGCTGCTTGGAATATTTTAAAAGCCTAAAGATATTGTTGAATTGAATACGTTGCTAAAAATTATCCATGTTAGTTGGACTTAAATGTTTGTTTAAGCTTCGCTTATATGGATGTTTCTATCTTGTCATTGAATTATCACTTATTATACGCATTTGTTACTATTAGCTTAAAACATTATACATAATATAATTATCAAAATCCAAGGACATCCGTTCTGATAAGGAAAGTATGTAACAAAGAATATAAATTTGGAAAATGGAACAGTACTTTCCCTCAATATGCCTTTCGAGCAATGACGCCCCCCCCCCCCTTTATTTTTAAGATAAATTGAAAATAAGGTTTTAATAATGCAGGGGGCCATAACCCTATAGGACCTATCGGACCTCAACTTGACCTAATGTAATATAAAAAAAAACTAAAATTTACCATTTCCCCTTATATCTAATTTATTTCCAATATAAGAAGGGGGGGTGGCATGGGGTTGAGTGTGTTTGACTACGAAATTTGAGGGATACGCCATTGAAACATACAGGGTGATTGTAAAGTTGGCGTATGGACAGGAATTGTTATTATTTTTCATAGCACTCGTTGCGTGTTTGTGTATGATTCAACAAAATATATATTCGAATACTATATTAAAGTTGAAAAATATGCTCGACTAGTCACTTTGAGGCAAACTGCCATTGAACTGACCCAGGGTGATTTCAAAATGGGGAATTTTTAGGGTTTTTCATTCGTTGCGTGTTTGTGTATGATTCATAACAAAATAAAAATACATATTCGCATACTTAATCAATTTTAAATTATGCTTAACTAGTCACTTTGATGGAAACCGCCATTGAACTAAACTGACACAGGGTGATCTTAAAGTGGGGGTATAAACAACATTTTTGTTGTTTTTCATTCATTGCATGTTTGTGTATGATTTATACACAAAATACATAATACATATTCGCATATTTCATTAAAGTTGAAAATATGATCTCAATTATTAGAAAAAAGGGATCCAGATGTGGATTCTTTAAAAAAATTAGATCGCTAAATCGGCTGTGGTAGCCAGATCAACAAAACTGTTTCAATAAAAAAATCCTCCTAAATCATATAAAAAATCTACAAAAATTAGACAAAATCTTATGTTAATAACCCTTCAATGTTCTTAGAAAAATTTTCTTAATATTTATATATAAATTTATATAAAATAAAATTTTGTGGTCTGGCCACCATAGTCGATTCAGATTTTTCTTTATTTTTTTAAGAACCCATCTCAGTTCTGTATCTGTGGCAGCGCTACTCTAGAACTATGAAATGTCCAACCAACTGCGCGACCAACAGACCATTCTGTTAGCAAAGTCTTTATTTTTTTTTTCTTAATTTGGCATATTCCATCTTTATATTTATAAAAATATTAGCAAACTTTTTAAATCTTTACTGTATTATAGTTTAATTTTTACAGCGTGAGAATGCAATTTAGGGTCATGTGAATGAAACGAAGTTGAGGGCTTCATCATATTTTCACAGTAGCTGTTGACAGATTACTTTAGGTTAGGTTAAGTTAGATTAGGTGAATACCAGGTAGGGTAAGGCAATTGGCCCCACAGTTTTAGAGCCCCCCTGAAGGTGCTACAATATTTTGATTCTTAGCATTCTGGGTTTTGCCTCCTTCTCTGTGATTTGTCATCACTTTGGGAAAATGATGTAGAGAGAAAGAGAGGCAGAGAGAGAGAGAAAGGGAGATAGACATGGAGAGAAAGAGAGGCAGAGAGAGAGAGAAAGGGAGATAGACATGGAGAGAAAGAGAGGCAGAGAGAGAGAGAAAGGGAGATAGACATGGAGAGAAAGAGAGGCAGAGAGAGAGAGAAAGGGAGATAGACATGGAGAGAAAGAGAGGCAGAGAGAGAGAGAAAGGGAGATAGACATGGAGAGAAAGAGAGGCAGAGAGAGAGAGAAAGGGAGATAGACATGGAGAGAAAGAGAGGCAGAGAGAGAGAGAAAGGGAGATAGACATGGAGAGAAAGAGAGGCAGAGAGAGAGAGAAAGGGAGATAGACATGGAGAGAAAGAATGATAGGCAGAGAGAGAGAGAAAGGGAGATAGACATGGAGAGAAAGAATGATAGGCAGAGAGAGAGAGAAAGGGAGATAGACATGGAGAGAAAGAGAGGCAGAGAGAGAGAGAAAGGGAGATAGACATGGAGAGAAAGAATGATAGGCAGAGAGAGAGAGAAAGGGAGATAGACATGGAGAGAAAGAGAGGCAGAGAGAGAGAGAAAGGGAGATAGACATGGAGAGAAAGAGAGGCAGAGAGAGAGAGAAAGGGAGATAGACATGGAGAGAAAGAGAGGCAGAGAGAGAGAGAAAGGGAGATAGACATGGAGAGAAAGAGAGGCAGAGAGAGAGAGAAAGGGAGATAGACATGGAGAGAAAGAATGATAGGCAGAGAGAGAGAGACAGACCAATAGAGAAAGAGAGGGTTTAACTACAAAGTTGAAATGATTGAAGATTAACTCAAATATAAATAAAGTTCAAATTATTGAATTCATCAAGAGAACCAAATAGAGAAAAGAATTACATCTGAATATAATAAAGAGGTTTATAGAGTAGGCTACTTTCAAAAAAGACATGAATAATTAGAAACAGCATTACATGTTATAAGTACTTTATTTTCGTATTAGAAGCTAGGTATAATCGTACAATCGAGTCTGCGTGTGAATTTACAGATTTACAACAAACTTCTTCTTGGGTGTCGAGTCTGTTTCAGACTGCTGGTTTTGTGCTGAGTGGTGGTTCTTCAAAATTGTTGCAAACTCCATCTAGCGGTCAGGTTTGGCACTAAATTGTCCGCTCTATTTACTGTTGAGTAAGCTAGATGGAAACCAGTGGCACCTGCCGGTTAGATTTGGAGGCAAAATTTTCTGTTGACACTTTTTGAAGTTACTAATGCAGAGCAGCAGTGGGTGACTGCTCTCTCTTCTGCAGTAGAAATGCCCCAGTTTAGCAGTCAGAATATATGGCAGTTTTGTTTTACCAGAACTTTGTATGAAAAAATATAAAATTTTTGTTTTCTGGACTAGATAGACAGCTGTTTTGATTCTTTGGCTCTGGTTAAAATAAATAAGAAAATTTTGAATATTTTTCTAGAGGGATAGTTATTATAGTCTTGTCATTGGTAATAGGGGGGCAAGGGTTTGTGGGGGGTGGGTGTAATGTGAGTGGGCACAGGGGGCTTAGAAGCCGAGCTTGGCCATGGCGGAGTAGATCTCGGCACCGGTCTTGGGGCAGCTGTACTTGGCCTGACAGGTCTCAACGCTGGTGTGTCTGGCGCCGGACTTGACGGCCTCGCTGTACACAAACTTGGGGGAGTCAACCTAGGATAGAAAAATTATTGATTTTTTCAACATTGTCTTTCTTAAGTTTTCTACAATATTTATACTCGAGTATATACTCGTTCCATACTAATCTATCAATATACATTATACAAGGCTGATAACAATCATCGACAAGGAATGTTTGATAATAAGAGATGAACAGACGCTCTTAATTATAGGGCAGCAACCATGAAAAAATGCCTTTTTATGCTTCTATAATTAGTATATATTAAGTACTAATTTGAATATCATGTCTTTTTAATTATAATCCAACTGATGATTTGTTAAAACTAAACAATGAAACACTGGGTATATTCAAATAAAACTGTGTTGATCACTCTATGAAAATGAAATGAAAAAGTCCCAATTCTTTTTAGAAGCACCTAGTATTACTACAAAATCAAGGCCATTTGATAATGTCATAAATTTACTAAACACAAATTGTAAGTAATAAAAACAAAATATTTCTACAAGAAGGAATATTTCACCTAAAGAAATACTTTACACTAAAACCACATTTTTTTATTATTTTACTAACTTTGTATTGGTATAGTTGGTTATTTTGTTTAAAAGGCCCCCAGTGGCCTCCACGGGTACATAAAGTGGTGGGGGTAGAATTCAACCCACCTCCCATTTCTTAAAGAAAAAGTAAAAAAAATCCCTCTTCAAAAAAACTAGTCATGAACCTTCCTAGGGCTTATGAGAAGCAAGGATCAAATTCTAATTTGACTATTGGAAAAATTGAAGGCACATTTAATAGTTATTTATCGCATCGTATTATAGACAGCTTTCCGCGTACATTAAAATGAAAAATGTAATTTGAAACCAGTCTTGTAAGCCCTAATTAGATTTTTATTTTAAAAACTGAAAAGTTGTTTGCATTACGATGCTTTACATGATTTTTCAGTATGGCTTAGAACCAGTTCTAAAAATGTATATTGGTCTGTGTATTGGCCTATCATTAGTCATTTGAAATGTTTTACACCATTTTTTATAGACACTATAAAGAGCTACAAAATATGATCTACAATGTGTCTAATGGAAAAAGTTTTTACCTCGTTCTCAAGGTTGGCCTGGAGCAGAGCCTGGATGGCTGGCTGGTACTCAGGAGCCTCTAGGTGACCAGTAGCGACCTCGCAAACAAATCTTCTTACACATTTCTCCTCTTCCAACTGAAAAAATATAAATCATTTAAGTTTTATTTTTATTTTTTAATATCATATGCATAAAAAGGCATTTAAACATGAAGATACTTATACCTCTGGTTGCACGAACTTTGTCTTGAAGTCTTAATTGTGCAAAATAATAAGTTGTACCTGTTTTGGGCTAAGACATCCTCCCTACTTTTACTTTTGATCACATCTGACATAGCAGCAGAAGGTGCAACTTTTAAGATTTTTTATTACAGGGCTAGGTTCGGGATTCGACCAAATCACAACATTAGAATAAAATTAAATGTAGAGCTAAAAATAAATTTTACTCCTTATGGTTGTAATAAACCTAAATAACAACAAAAGTACTTTTATAACCAACATATGCTCGCAGTAAAGCTACTCTATAAGGGGTAGGGCAGGGTAGAAAAGTAGCCTTTAACCATACAAAAACTTAAATGTAAAATAGCCTAAAACAATCCCCAGGCTCTATGTGAAAGAATTTAATTGGTTCAGTAGTTATCGAAGTCTTTTTAAAACAGGAAAATTAAATTCTTTTTGTTTCAGTATTTGAAGCAATGCTTTTTTATGTATGATTTCTTATGGGAAGTTAGGGGTTTCCTCCCCAAAAACTTTTCCGAGACCTAAATCTTCACTGTAAAGGAGATTAATATCAGCCCATTGGTTAGCAAGCTAGCCTATTAATAAAATAGTTTTTTGTTTGATCTTAAAGATCTTAAACCGATTGAGTTCTCCATTTCATGGAAGCTTCACATGATAGTTTTTGGCTGTTTTTCTTACAAATGAGTTTTAGGATGGGTTTAGGCTATTTTATGGCCCTTCTTAAAAGCGCAAATATTGTTGTTTTGTTAATGAACATAATTGTCCTAGTTAATTTTAATGCAACTCAACACAAGGGCTAATTTAATTTACTTTAAGACAAAAGAAAATTTATCATAAAATCCTTTTTTGAATAATCTACATAATTATGTTTGGAAATAAGGAAAATAAAGCAAAAATATCTTGTAATAAGAAGTATTAAGGTTTTTTTTTGAAGCAAAATATCTCGGAAAGTGCTGCAGAATTGGTTGTACTTTTTAAGGAGGCTTTAAAAAAGCTTCTTATGATGGTTTTAGGCTATTTCCTGGCCTCACTCGCACTCCCTGCTAGTGTAGATGAAACAGTAGTCCGCGGATAGGAAAATGAAAAAAGTAGTCATATTATTTTTGTAAGCCGTACTGGAAATATCATACAAACATGTTCTTTTTGTGGGGGGGGGGGGGGGGGGAAGGAGAATTTTTAAATGATATTAAAATTAAATATTAAAAGGAATATTTAATATTATTATTACTATTAAATTTCAAAATTTTTACAAAACGTAGTGTCTTTTGGATAAATATTGAATATTTTATCAACCAACCATAAAAAAAATATTCAAGGGTGTCTTTATTATTTCAAGGCTAGAAGGTTTTTCAATGAACTATTTAGACATTAAAGTGTTCCAAATATTTTGCCAGATTTTTAAAAAAGTATGTACTTTCCAGAGCAGCATTTATAGGCTAACTAATAAAAAGTAAGTGCTTTAAGCCAAAATGTAATCTTTAAAAGAAATTAGGTCAAAATGTATGACTGTCATTTTTTGATAGTCGGACGTACGGAAATCCTAGTTTATAAAGTAGTAAGGTTTTTTTGTCTGAAGATTAAGATTTTAATAACTACTATAAACTTCGTATAGGTCCTGGAATGGTTTTAGGATATTTTATTTAGGCCTGTAGATGGTTTTTGCCCATTTTTTGTTTCTCCCCCCCTCGTAAGCGGCCCCTAAATGTTAGGGGCAAATTCACCATTATTTAAGTATTGAATAGTAATATAAATTTTAACAAAAAATATTTCTAAAAATTTTAATTTTATCCTATAAAATGAATATTTAGCAAACTTTTATAGTTTTTGTAGAAACAATGAAATTTTTGCATTGTTTAATATTTATTCGTTGATGCTTAGCAAATAGAAACATATGATGTTTAATTAAAATTAAACGGTCACTCTGCTTTTTTAGTTTTTAACTAGAAAAAAAAAACTATTTTGCTGTTCATAATTTTGCTATATTAACTAATAAAATGTTAAGCTTTTACATAAACAATTTGGGTTAAATGATACAGCAAGCTAAATTTTGATGCGATTTTGAAAATTATAATCGAATGGGTAGGGATTCAGGCAAGGACAGAAAAATACCTTAATCCTAAGACTTAAATCTTAAATTGAAATAGCCTAAAGCCTTCCCTGGAACTTATGTGAAGCTTCCCGATAATAAAGAACTCAATCAATTCAGTAGTTATTGAAATCCTAACCCACAGACAAAAAAAGAAGCAGTTTATTGTGTCTCCAAAAAAGTGAATATATGTCCAACGTTTTGCTGTTTTATGCCGATTGACGTAATATTCCCTTCTAATATGACGTCAATCGGGATAGTTCGACCAAGTGTTGTAACATTTGTCCACTTTTTTGGAGACGCTATAAGCTGCTTCATAAAAAACCTTACTATTTAATATAAGTGGGTAATTTACCTTAAGGATGCTGATGAACAGGACGTCAGCGGCAGGCTCCTGGGCGGCACGTCTGGACCTGGGGCGCCTGATAACATTATTACAACTATTAGTCAAGCACAACGACAATTAGTAATTCAGCTTGGTTATTGTAATTAATTGTCTAGGGTTTTATGTCCGCCAATAACAGTCAGTAAATGACTTAAAATGTACCAATTGGAATTCTTTCGAAGGCTTTCCTATTTCCAAGAAAGGAAGGAACATTGGGCTGTAAATTATATTGGTATTCAAAGTTTTGTAATCTTATCTCGGATTCGTTGGCTTAAAATTTTTTGTTACTTCTATAGAATTTTGGTTGGTTAGTTTCAAACTAGCAGTGTCCTAACTTCTATTCCATAAGTTTCATCTAAGAAGGGATAATTTTCTTTGTTTGTAAGGTAGATACTTATAGAGATGCTCCGCATTTAAGATTGACTTACTTAAGGCTACCGATGAGGGCACCAGCCTTTGCAACACCCAAGAGACTGAGGGCACCGAGGGTACCGGCAACGGCGCTGCTGGACAGAGTAACGCCAGCCAGACCGATGGAAGAGGCAGAGATGGCGGGAATGGCGAGGGTGGCCGTGCCCACGGCAATGGTGGCAAGAGCGGGGCTGCTCAGCAGACAAAGGCAAGCAACTGGCAGGAAAGCTCTCATTCTAAATAAAAACAGATCTATGAATTTTTTTGTTAATTTTGAATTATTTTTATGAAGCATAGGTCAATGCGCTACATTTCTACAATTCATTTGATCACAAAACAAAAAGAAACATTAATATAAAATTCTATATTTTTAATAGACTTTACTGATTTGTGTATTTTTTCCTTTACAGGACGATTGAGAATGAAAACCTTACTTTTTGAAATATATATTATATATGGCCTGTACAAATATGTTAGGATGATAAAGTAGCCTTAGGTTAAGATGGATCAATAGCTTTAAAAACATAGCATAGGAAAACCTTAATTACCATGACTTTTCCTAAATAAAATTTAATAACTTTTTTAACCTTTATACATTAACACTTTTATTTTACAGTCAAAAACATTTTATAGAATTATTGTTTTTGTCTAACAAATCTAATTTCTTTTAACTTATGGAAAAACACAAAACTAAAAAAATATTTTTTCACATTTTCAAGATCAACTCTAAAGTTACACTTTAATCTTAACTAAAAACAAAACACCACAATTTAAAAAATAAGACTACTTTAATTTAATAATTTAAGAAACAAACAGAAAATAAATTTCTTATGCGAGTTAAAATGTTAATACCTAATGCTGTTTTGGTGAAGCTGGGATGCAGACTAAAATTTGACGGCCCTACATCCCTTTTTATACTCGGATATCCAACCACAAATACTCATCCACGTGGTTCCCGCATTTATTTTATGCTAAAAAATCACAGCAAATTTGAAGCATCTTGTTAGGCTAATATACTGTGATTAGTTGGAGGTCTCGCGTTGCTAGAACCCAATACGGCGAGCGTCAGAGTAACAGCGGAGAAAAGATGCGTCGCGTTTACGGAGATTTCAATTTGTGTAGTAAGGGGTTGCTTCACGGTTATTTTAGATTTAGGGGTTGCTATGCCATATTTTTTTAGACAAAAGTTATTAAGTTTTATGCTTTATTTTCACAAAATTATTCATTTAACATTATATTTAGATAAAGATTATATATATATTTCAATTTTTGTAGATGTATTTTATTTCTATATTAAAATACAGGGGTAGGGGGTAGTTTTTCTGAGTGAGTTTGTTTGTTTTCTTTAGGTTAGGTTTTATTGGGTACATACCCCCACAGGGTTGGGGCAACAAAGGCCCCTCACCAGACAATTTACATTTAAAATAGTCATAACTCATGGCTGCAGGAGCAGGTAAATTGCAGGATAAATCAAATATACCTGAATTGCAAAAATTGTGCTATAGCAGCTAAAAATATTGTTGTCTTACTAGTGGCGTGCATTGGGTCTTTGCCAGGGGGGGGTATATTTCTTGAAGGTATGTGTGTAAAAGAGGCTCGCACTTTTAGTTTAAAGGGCGTTTTGACACCACCATTAATATTCTTTTTTGCAATTTAATATACCTTAAATTCTTCAGAAGAAACTAATTTCCAAAGATTAGAAAATATTTAAGATTTTAAATTAAAATATTATTACTTACTGTGCTAATAAAGACGGAGAAAGGAAAAAGAAAATGGCTTTTTAATTAATTTACAATACTTTCTTTTCTCATTCAATTTTAATTACCCACCACAATAAGAAATGAAGTTCTTTATAGTTGTATTGGAAGTATAATAGTGTGATGCGTTTGTGAACTCGAACCTTTATCCTTTTTGTTTTCCTTATCATTAATGGCAGTTTGGAAAGTGCCCAAGTTTAAATAAAGTTCATAATTGAACGCGGCAATCAAAACAACGCTTGCGCTTAAACCAAAACAAAGCTAGCGTGGCCATCTTTAATCTTTCTTTCATGATGTGCGGAATATCTGTGTGATAAAAACCATGTATAGTCAAAATTGTGGTGTTATCCGTACTGAAAAATACCTTTGAGTGCTTCCCGGCTTGACAAGATCAAAAACTTCGGTAAGAATTCTTTCTTTAAGCATTTATAATAGAATGGAGTGATTTTTTTAAGACGGCAAATTAATCTTTTCATTTTCACTGAAATTAGACCAAGTAATTAATTTATTTTTGTATCAGAATATTTTAATAGTAGTCTATAATGATTTTATTTATGAATTTCAAACTCGCATTCAATTTTGATTAATTTTAAGCAAAAAATAACCCTAGCCTTCTTTATACATTTTGAAATGTAATTTCGAAGTCACGCAACCTCTTATAAGGAATATTTATTTTATTGAAAAGACGATTGTTCCAAATAAGAAAAAGATTTATTTTCTTTTACAAGATTTATTTTATAATGTATTTAACATTTTAATATTTGATTATTAATTTTGTTATTTTCTATTTCAGTATGACCGTTTTCATACAATAAATTGTATTAGTAACTATGCTGGTTTTGATTCTTGTGGGAAGTAGCAGGTTTTGTACGTTTGTACGTAAAGATCTGGTAAACGGCCAGCCAAATGCCGTTGTACCGAAACAATAGTGTATATAAAGAAATGACATCATACTTTACAAATGACCAACAATATGTTAATACACAGACTAAATTATCAAGTAGGCCAGTATAACGTCATTTTTATAGGCACTATAAAAGGTATGCATTTACAACATTAATTTCACCCAGCCGGCAGTCTCATTGACAGGAGGTAAATTAATTCCCACCCCTTATTCTTAATCAATATGTTATATACCTTTAATATTAGATTTTTAACAATTAACGGAAAATCAATTGTTTGAAAAGTGAAAAGTTTTTATTCAGATATTTAAAAAATTCTGCCTTTGCTTTTCTTGGCAATCCATAATATTTATGAAAATTTGTTTTTATTTAATTTTGCAATATATAATGGAGCACTTGAATAGGCTTGCGTGTTTATTTGAGCAAATAATTGACAATAGAATTATATGTTTTAAATAAGAACACCCAATTAAATACTTCTCTTTTCTAACCCGGCGAATAATGATTTAATAAAAGCATTTATGTTAGCCAAATAGACTTAACAAAATATTGTATGTTATTCAAGATATCACATCTGATTAAATCATGTTTCTCACATTGCGTTACAGACTGACAGACAGAGGGACAATCAAAGTATGTCAAAGAGTAGATTAGCAAAAGAATCTCAGCAAAAAGTTAAAGAAAATCAAATTCATCCAAATTTATGATTGAAGTGAGAGACAGACAAATAGATAAAGTGAACTTAAGAGTAGATTCTCTAAGGTCATAGGGGAATAAATTGTCACTAAGAATGTCGCCATCTATTTTATATAAAAGCTGAGTAATTTATGAATAAATGTCGGACGGGCAAACAATATTAGTTATAAATTAACTTCGATTCTGAAATAAATAATCCGTACAAGTAAAGTGTCATCTATTTAAGTACCTCACTGTTATTCATTATTGGATAAAGAAATTAAGAAATTGTCTTGTCTTATAATAATTTGTTCTCCAGACAAGTAAAGCCTTGTCTATTTAAGTACCTCACTGTTATTCATTATTGGAAAAAGAAATTAAGAAATTGTCTTGTCTTGTCTTGTCTGTACTTAATTTGGTTTCACCACCGTGAATTCATTAACAACAAACTCCCAATTTTTTATTTTTTATTTACTGCTTTAATTTTTTTAAAAACAATAAATAACTAGCGGCTACGCCCCTAGAGGCTTAAGGGTAGTTGGGAAAGTCGTTCTAAAAACATTTTTGGGGTTTGGGATGTTTTTTTTTCAGCGGTTGATTTGAAGGGAGAAGTTACCCCCTACCAAAATAGTTCTAAATCTTCCCTGTACATGTAAGAAGCTTAACTGTAAATTTTTTTCTATTTTGAGAGGTGAGTTAAAAATCTTAATTGGAGGAGATATTTTTTTTGGTGGGGGTTTCTCCGGGGTTAAATTTAAATTGAGGGGGGTAGGTTGGTTAATAACCCCCTTAAAAATTTATATTTTCAGCAACGAAAAAAACATGCGTCACCTACGTATGAGGAGTGAGGGAAATTAAACTTAATTAAATCTTAGAGTGTAAAAAATAACAAATAAGACTAAAATAAAGTAAATGTAAACTGGAGTGTCCTTTGACAAAGATTATTGAGTTATGAAATAATTTTGGCATAATTATCACAGTACTCTGTTCTTTCCAGGGAAGTAGGGCACATTGGACCCAAAGTTTTATAGTCCCGTTTTTTTATTTTCAGAGGCTCAATTGTTGTGGGTGCTTTTTATTAAATTTTGATTGGTTTGTTAATTAAGTGTGTCCAAACTTCTTAACCAATAGTTTTAATCTACATAAGAGCTAATTTAGACTATCATAAATGGGGTCGTACATAAATCTGTCATTTATTACCTTATCCCTTAGGATCCCTGATTTTCTCTCTCGTTCTGCATATTCTTCTTTGTTAAACTCTGGGATACAGCCTACATAGGGATAGTATAATGGATGATTATTATTTTTATTATTCTCTCCCCCTTAAATTCCTAAATATGAATTATTCTGTCTTTGGATTGTAAAATTGATAAGTACAACAAATTCGGACCAGCAATTTACGATATCTGTAACTTTAGACAATAAAATACCTTACAACTTTTTAAAAAGCGAAGCTTTTCTATAATTAGGGTCGGTCCGTCCGTACTTTCTTCCGTCCGTAACGGATAGCTTTTTTCATTAATTTAGGCATGTTAGAATTGTCCTATCGATTTCAAATTTTGCAGGGTGATTCCTTTAGTAGTTAGGTACGATTTAGAAAGCGTAGCAACTCTATAATCATTACCAAAATGTCCGTACGTCCATTTTAAACATGTTTATTTTTTTACTTTTTTAACAACAAATTTTTTTTTGAACTAATCATCTGATTGATCTGATTTTTGGTACATTGATTCCTGGGACAACAAAGTATAATGTAGTAAGCGAAGCAACTCTATAATCAAGTCCTAGAAATGTAAGTATGTCCATAAACATTATCCTGAATCAAGCAGTTTTTTTCAACAAATTTACTTACAATTTTGTCCTACCGTTTCAGTGCTTCGCTTTTATGGATGTTGTCACCCTTTTATTATAGTATTTCAAAGGGCAATTATCGTAAGAAACTCGTTTGAGGCAATTAAACCTTGATAAAACAAGGATGACAACATCCGTAAAAGCAGAGCTCTAAAACGGTAGGACAAACGAACATTGTACCATGTTGTAATAGGAATCAGTAGAATAATTGTTGTTAAAGAGGTTAAAAAGGTTTAAATATATGTATGAAATTTCTTATAATGATAATACAGTTGCTACGCTTTCTAAAACCTACCTTATTGTTATAGGAATCACCATGCAAAGTTTAAAATTGATAGGCTAACATGTCTAAATTAACAAAAAGATCTAACCGTACGGATGAACGTACTGACCGACCTTAATTATAAAAAAGCTTTGCTTTTAAAAAAAGAAAGCAAAGAGAAGGATGTTTTTGATGAAAGGGTAAAAAGCTTAAAGATTAGATTGATAATTAGATAATTATGCAAGTACTTGACTTTAAGGATGATTATGTCCAATAATAGCAAGTTTGTTTGAAATTGTAAACAAGGATGACAACATCCATAAAAGCGAAGCACTGAAACGTTAGGACAAACGGACATTAACATTTGTATAGTGTCAGAACTGAATAATCAGAATATAAATGTAAAAGAGTCGAACCAAAATTGTAGGTAAATTTGTTGAAAAACTGCTTGATAAAGGAGAATTTTTATGGACATACTTACATTTTTAGGGCTTGATTGTAGAGTTCCTTCGCATATTACATTATACTTTGTTGTCCCAGGAATCAATATACCAAAAATCAGATCAATCCGATGATTTGATCACATAAAAATTTGTTGTTAAAAAAGTGAAAAAAATTGACATGTTTAAAATGGACGTACGGACATTCTGGTAATGATTATAGAGTTGCTACGCTTTCTAAATCGTACCTAACTATTAAAGGAATCACCATGCAAAGTTTGAAATCGATAGGACAACTCTAACATGCCTAAACTAACGAAAAAAGCTATCCGTTACGGACGGACGGACGGACGGACGGACGGAATTATAGAAAAGCTTCGCTTTAACAAAATATTAGGGCTTGCAGTAAAGAAAGGACAGAAAAAAGAAAGAAAAAATAAAAGAAAAAAAGAAAGAAAGCAGGGGATATTGAAAAAACGAAAATGAAAAAAGAAAAAAAGGAAGAAAGAAAGAATGAAAAAGAAATAGAACGAAATCCTTAAGAATAGAATGAAAGAGAAACTTATAGAGTAGCTTTTAAATGGGATAACAACGTTTGTTACTTACTTTATTTCTATTTATTTTTAACTTAAAATCTTTATGCTTTTTACAATCGTCAGAAAGATACTTTTGCCAAAATATATATTATTAAAAGCGAAGCTTTTCTATAATTAGGGTCGGTCCGTACGTCCGTACGTCCGTCCGAGATATATAGCTTTTATTCGTTAATTTGGGAATGTTAGAATTGTCCTATCGATTTTAAACTTTGCATGATGATTCCTGTAGTAGTTGGGTATGATTTAGAAAGCGTAGCAACTCTATAATCATTATCAGAATGTCCGTACGTCCATTTTAAACATGTTGATTTTTCTACTTTTTTAACAACAAATTTTCAAGTGTTCTAATTATCCGTTTGATCTGATTTTTGGTATATTGATTCCTGGGACATCAAAGAACAATATTATAAGCGAAGCAACTTTATAATCAAGTCCAAAAATGTAAGTATGTCTATAAACATTATCCTGCTTCAAGCAGTTTTTTAATAAATTTATTTACAATTTTGCTTCGACTCTTATACTTTTAAATTCTGATTATTCAGTTCAGATACTATACAGGTGTTAATGTCCGTTTGTCCTACCGTTTCAGTGCTTCGCTTTTATGGATGTTGTCATCCTTGTTTTCAGTAGCTTCAGTGCTAAAATAAATAATTCCATAAAAGTTAGAGTAAAAGAATTTATAAAACGGTTATTTTACAATTTTAAGCTTTATGTTGTTTCTTAAATAGATGGAAAGCTAAAATGCTTTTTCATGATGTCATCAACATTTTTTGACGGTAAATTTTTATTTAAATTAAGTTTACTTAGCGTGACTTTTGTTTTGATAAAGTTGTCCTCTATATAATTAGCAGAGGAGAAAAAGTAATCGATAAGTTACTAAATATAATAGTTTTCCTATAGTTTATAAAATGGGTCGTCATGCATTTATTACACTGAAACAACCGATTATAATTCATATTAAAATGTGTACGATTTTTTAACCAATAATATGGCCGGATTGTTCCGACGCTGTGTTTCTATTGGTCCTATTAAACATTAAGATATTCTGTTTTAATCTATTGAGGCATGACGCTGCTTATAACGACTTTTAAACCCACCAACAGCTTAACAAATAAAAGTAATGACCTCATTGTTGTATTTGTACTAGTGAATCTGACAAAAAATAGCCTAAAACCATCATAGAACCTATGTAAAGCTTGCCTTGAATAGAGGACCTAATCTGTAGAGTTGTTTTTGAGATCTTAAGCTTCAGATAAAAAAAACCTTACTACTTTTAATAATACTATCGCCAACGCTCTAGCATCTTGGGGCTCTGTGTTCAAAGGAGTGTAGGGGGGCTAGAACAAAAGCTTAAAAACAACAAGACTTAAATTTAAAAATAAAATAGCCTAAAACCATCACAGGACCTAATATGTGAAGCTTGCCTATAATAGAGAATTTAATCGATTCATTAGTTATTGATATCTTAAGCTTCAAACAAAAAATCTTTTCTACTTTTTATAGTAGGAGGATTACATATCCTTTTATTCCTGACAAAGCATAACTAGAGGATGCATAGGGTGGAAAATTGTCTCATTTTCTTAATTTTATAATTAGATTGTTTTAATAAGATTGTTTTCGTTGATTTAGGTATACTATTAATTTCAAAATTTGAATGATGATTCCATAGGCGTCCAAGGGGGGGGGGGAATTTTTTTCATTTTACCCCCCCCCCCCCCCATTTAAAATTTACCCCTACCCTGGGGGTGCCGTAGGCACCCCCAACCATTTAGGAGGGGGTATAGAAATAGAAAATCTCTAACAAAAAAAATTTTTGCGCGCTTCGGGCGCATTTTTAATACTAAATTTTTGATAAAATTTAAATTACCCCCCCCAAAAATTTTACCCCGGGGGTAAATTTTGAGGGGGTAAACATATTTTACCCCTGCCAACAGATTTTAGGGGGGGTAATTACCCCCCCCAAGCAAATTTTACCCCCGGGGTAAAAATTTTGGGGGGGGTAAAAAAAATTTGCGGCGCGCTTCGCGCGCCATTTTACCCCCCCAAAACCGAATTACCCCCCCCAAAATAAAAAGCTTGGGCGCCCCTGGATGATTCCCGTAATAGTTACGTAAAAATTTAGAAACTCTATAATCATGAAATAAATGTCAGAATGTCCATTTTAAACATTATGACTTTTAGGCTTTAGATCTTATTATAATTGATCTATTGACCTGAATTTTGGAATTTTGATTCCTGGGACAAATAGACAAATGTTAGAAGTAAAACATCTCAATAATCAGGTCTTAAAATGTAAGTATGTCTATAAGATTGAGCGCTCTGTTTTAAGTTTTGACTTTAATAAAATGTTAATTTCTAAATTCGTTGATAATCTATATTTGTAAATGTTCGTCTGTCTGACCATCTGAGTTGTCATGCTTCACTTTGATAGATGATGGAATCCTTCTGCAAGCAAAAATATCCAAGCTTTTTTGAGGGAGGTTAAAATGAGGGGTTTCGAAGGTAAGGTGTGGGGTAATCAATTGTAATTTTTTAAAATTTTGAGGTGGTAAAATGAGAGGTTAAAAAGTTTAATGGGGGTAAACCCGGATTTGAATATCCTTAAAAGTCAAACCAAGATAAATATTACAGATGTTAAATATAAATTGTTAATTATATGATCTGGTTTCATATTTGATAGGATGTGTTATAATTTTCACATAAATTTTTTTAAAGCGTTAATTGATATTAATAACGTATTTCAATGGTTTATCCACTAAGATCTCTCTTCCGTCTAAACTGATTGGGTTCTCTATTTTAGAGAATCATAACAGAGGTCAAGAAATGGTTTTTAATTTAAGTCTCGTTATGGTTTGAGACTATTTTACTGCCCTCCCTTCAACGAAGACGCTAGGGGCACTGCCTCAAGTATAACAATATTAAAATCCTATAATATAAATTAGTAATTTTTTTTTCTGAAGATTAAGAATAAGATTTCATTAACTACTTAACAAATTTCGTTCTTCGTTTTAGGGCACAGCCGGTATTATCAAAATAAAGTGTTATATTTCATTTCTTTTTCTCGTGCGGAATTCAAGGCTCATCGTATGATGGTTATGCTTGATGTAACTTTATTATATCATTTACAATCATTTATTTAAATTTTTATTTCTTTAAATCAATCTTTTTCATAAGGTTTTTATATTAATTCTAAATTTAACATTTCAAAAAGGATGCTAAATATTTTTTAATTAGGCAAATGTTATCCTATCATCTTCTAATACAAATAAGTAAGCTTTTTTATCTGTAACGATGGATCTCGCTAACTGCTGAACCGATATGGTTCTCCTTTACAGTAAAGCTTCTTATACGTACAGGTAAGCATTCTTGGGAAAATAATCCTTCCCATATAAGTATATTGTTATATTTTTTGTAAAAAGATTTTTTTAATAAAAAATGTATTAATATTATTTATCGATAGGGTTGTTTTACTCTTTTTGTCTGACCACTGCGGTGGATATTAACCCTGGAAGGACATACCTAAAAAGCAACTATTCGACGGGGCTACCCAGTAACCAATATAATCTTACCTAAAGTAGAAAACAAATAAATTAAAAACTAGCTCTATTTATTTTCAATTTATTTCAAAATAAAGGGTGGTTTAGGCATTTTAAGCGTCACTATATAATTTGTAGTTATAACTACACCTTACTTTTGTAGGAAAGAGAGATCAACGGCATAGAGAAAAGCTGCGTAGTTACTGTATACCTAACAATGTTCGAGTAACAATCAAAAATTCCCTTATTATATAAAACTGACCTGTCTGTCTGTACCGAAAGATCTCCCTAACTAATAAAGCTTTACAGGAAAGCTTCTTACATATCTACTTTCTGGGAGAGTACCTCTAAAATCCAATGAAAGTCACCCCCATAATAAATTATTTCTCCCCCAAAAACAATATTTTTGTGGGTCTTCCTCCCCCCTCCCTTCTCTCTAAAAAAAAACAGTAGATGTTTTTGGGGCGTAACTGATAGTTCTAATCATAGAGTAGCTACGCACACGTAATCGAAAACCTTAAACAAAATAAAGTGAACGTACTGAGACAAAAGGTTATAATTTACCAAGCAGAAAAAAATTCATATTTACTTAAATTAATAATCATAGTCTGTCTGTATTGTAGAGTATTATTAGATGCGCAGCTACTATATAGATATACTTATAGTGCAGTGAACTGTAACTCAAATACGCAGTTAAAAACGTGCAAAAACACAATGCAATAGTTTCAAAAATAAGGGAAGAGGATTTTTGTGCTCGGTAGTTACTATTAGGTAAAGATCCTCCCCCTCCCCCTTTTGTAATTTTCACCTCGTAAGATTTTTTCAGATTGGGGGGGGGGGGGGATCAATTTATCCCATAGACCTTGGATTAACTCAATTGAGTTTTTGGAAATCTCCCCTTTCCTTACCTTTTAAAACAAACCTCTGTATATAATTGTACTTGTATATATATGTATGTACATATATGTAAGTATGTTTAACAATGAGGGAGGGTACATTGGACTGTTTTCTTATTCGTCGAGACTTTTATTGAATTGATTGGTTTATTAATTTGAGTTTTCAAACGTTGCAACCACTAATTTTAATCTACAGAGTGAGTAATTATGTGTATCATCATTATTATGGACATCAATTTATCGACCATTAGCTTATCCCTTTTGATCCCTAATGTTTATTCTAATTAAACATAATAATTTGGTTACATTAGTCTGTTGTAAAACTAATTTTCTTCTTTATTCAGTAATTGTTTAATATGTTTACATATTTTTGCATTTTTCGGAGCGTGGCAGCTCTATAAGTATCTGCTTCCCCCACTGACTGGCTTCATCGTACAGAAATATTGTATGCAACAAGAATGCCCTTAGAGTTATAAAAGTTGTTTATCAAAGCCATTACTATACTACATTATTATATACTAGCGGCTACGCCTCTAGAGGCCTCTAGTGGCACTTTAAATTTTTTTTTATATTTAAATTTGTCTATGTTGCGTTTGACGTTTATGTTTCGTTGAACTCTCTTTGTTAAATCGATAAACGTATTTTTTTTTAATTTTTTGTTATTTCTCTTCGGAGGGTGGTGGTACCCTCCCCCAAAATAGTTATAAACCTTCCCAGGACCTATGAGAATCTACCCTGCTAAGGAGAACCCGATCGGTTAGCGAGATCCTTCGATACAAACACACAGACAAACAGACATCCTGTTACTTTAGTATAAGGATACAATATACGTGGCTATCATGACAGGGAAAAAATTGTCGTGCATTGAGGTTGTTATTTTCCCTGTAATTTATTGGACAGTTCGTTTATCCAGTGCAGTGGGAGGGAAGGGGATGGAGTAAAGGTTGGTATGCGGTTGGATCATTATTTTAGCCCGCTTCATGTTACACTTTATTAGAGAAAATGATAATCTGGTACAAGATCTATTACTACATTACAAAATTTCGGGAAAAGTCCCTTTCGTAACATCGCCCCATAAGGGGCGATTCGTCGTATTTTTAAAATGTTTTTTTATAGGTTATTTTAGGTTAGGTTAGGTTATATTGGGTTAGGTGATTGCCCCACAGGGTTAGGTAATTGGCCCCGCAGGGGCTAGAAATAGGAGAAAAGCTAATGTGAAAAATACGAAGAATCGCCCCATAAGGTGCGATGTTACGAAAGGGACTATACCCAAAATTTCTTCTAGAACCCAAATTTCAGTCAGCATGTCATTATATCCTACTTAATAAATGCTATAGATAGAGTCTACAAAAAAAAAACATAGACAAATGAACACACAAAATGCACTTTTAGTTCCTTGTTTGCAAAAATAAATTAGCACTCTAGATCCTGCAAAGTACACGCAAAAATAAATCTTATTTCAAATATGAATATATTGTATAATATGTAACGGTTTTAATTAGGTTGGGTTAGAATAAACGGTGCTTTCACTCAAAGTGCAATGCGAGCACAGTATCCCCCTACCCTTATTTTTTTAGATAGATTTAAAGGTAGTTTATCTCTTAGTAGCTGACCCCTGCGGGGCTACCTTATACCCAATATATCCTTACCTAACCTGATCTTAGTTAAAAAACAAAACACGAAAAACTAAACAAACCCTTCCATATTACATTTTTTTCAAACTAGGGGGGGGGGGGTATGTGAACGACTATAGACTTTGAAGGAAACCGCCGAATTAACTTGCAAAATTCTACTAGGTAGTTTTAACATACTTAAAAGTACAAAATAATGTAAGCAATCTATCCTTAAATTCTGCCTATTGTAGATGATAAATTGATTGTGAGTAGATTGAGGCATATTCAGGGGTATGGAGGGGTATGGAGGTAAACTGACCACCTTAAAGATGTGAAAAAGGGAGGGTGATACTTTACTAGGGGCAATTGTTATCACCACTTTACTCTTCAATTATTGGTCAGTACTTTCCAACAGTAGGAGGGGAGAAGATAGGGTAAAGTGAGTGGATGGAGGGACCCATCTTACACCAACAACGAAATTGATACGAAAAAAATCACGAAACTTATGCATGATTTTCAGCTGTTGTAATTAGTAATTAGTAGAATTGTAGTAGTAGTATAGGCTCTGTATTCAAATAAGCAAGAAGTGGGCAAAAATAGCCCAATATCATCCTAAGACTTAAATGTGAAAATAAAATAGCTTGGAAACCATACCGGGACCCATATGAAGCTAATGTGAACCTTTTTGGTTCAGTAGTTTTCAAATCTTAAAATTCAGACAAAAAAACTTTATGATCTCCATTTTTACGGACATTATTATACTAGCTAGTTTAATGTCGAAATAACAATTTATTTTTTGTTGATTATAGAATGATAAATTAATGAAATATGAATAATTTATAACAAAAAAAGTAAATTAGTGGCAAAAAATTATTAATTTGAAGTACAAATTGTGAAATATTTGTATATTATGCTTCACTGATTATTAATAACATCTCAAACCAGGAATAAAGGGAAAGATAATATTTTGAAAATTGGTTTATAAGTACAACCCCCCCCCCCCACTCATCCTAACTTTCTTGATATATACATTTCTGACAAGCCAAAAATAATTCTTACTATAATCATTTTTTTATTTTTCTGCATGTTAACCCGGACTACCGCTAGGGGGCAGGATACACTATCAGGTATTAATCTGGTGAATCTCAGAACTAATTGAAGCTACAAGATTACTAGGCCGAACGTCCTATAGATCCTCAAGTCTTTGATTGCATTATATAACCTGGGGGATATAGGGGCTCCCTTCTCCTCCTCTAAGAAAACCTCTGAAACCTGTAACAAAATCTTTGAATTTGCTTCTGTCAATGATTAAAAGCCCTTAGTTTTTACAAATAAGATGAATACCACATTTGAGGTTTTAACTGCCTCCTCTTAAAAGTTTTTTTTTAAAGAAGCATGTACATCTTTAATCTTTTCTTGGGCTATTTACTTACACAATAGCACCCCCTTCAAGGTAGCTAAAGTAATGGATATAGAATTTGTGGATATATTGACAGGGGTAAATTTGTGGTCAATTTAGGTAGCTATTATGTACCTCATTTATTGGTCAGTTCGTTCATCAAATAGGAGGGGAGTGGATGGGTTTTTATTAGAGTACATGTAAATCTGGAGAAACATCCAAGCAATAGTATATCAATTACTAAAGTAAGTCAGGAACAGATTTTTAAAAAATCAATTTATTTTTCTATCCCTTTATCTCACCTACTAGAAACTAAGGTCTCTTACTCTCTCTCCATGCACAAAATCTAACTATGAAAATATAATGTATTTTAAAAAATTTCTATACCTATCCAAAATTAAACTAAAATTAAAATTTTGGCTGTCCTAGACCACTTTCTCTCTTTTTTTAAAATATAGGGTAAAGGGTAAGAGGATCACATAGAGAAAAGAAACTTGGCGAAAATAGTCTTATATTCGGTTTCCGTTTAGCTAAATAAATAGCCTGGCTTGACTTTACCAAGTATATTTATACTTTAATCATATATGTCATGCTGTTCAATATTCGTGAAAAATTGCCCAAAAAGCAAGATCGTCTCTTGAATTAAGCTTTCTAAAAGAGACCTCTAAATTAAGTGGAGGTTTCTGAAAGTATATTCATAAATTTATGAACAACAGAACGTCAAGAATACAACCCAATAAGATAAGAAGTTATAGAGATCTTTTTCTTCAAACCAATGAATATTAGATAACAATTTTCTTTGATATGTTTATTTTTTTCAAAAGTCTAGAAAATTTTGATGATTATCTGTTTTAATTACCATTTTCCTTCATCCCCTTTCTAATTCTTTTGTTTGAAATCATTTCAATTTAATACTCAACTTTAGGGAGGGAGGGGACAATGAACCTAAAATCATCACTTCGAAGTTTAGAAACAAGTTTTCTCATTTGTTAGCTGAAAAACATTTAGGGTGTATATTAAATCTATATGGGTTATGTGTAAGAGTAACCAAACTTTTAACCAATAAATATAATCTACATATGGGGTAATATTGTCTAGCATAATTGTGGGGTACACTAATTTAATTTCCATTATCCCATCCCGTAAGATCTCTGACTCAACTTACTCAAGTTTTATAATGATGTTTTTTACTCGTTAGCTTAACTTTGTGGACTTAAAATGATTTTTTTTGGTAGGTTCATTAAGTTGAGTGTCTAAAAGTTTTAACCACTAATTTTAATCTACAAAAGGTTTTTTTGTGTATCCTCATGGGGGATGTACATTAATTTATCGGACATTGTATTATCCCCTTAGATCCCTGACCATTTTCTAAAAAGTTTTTTTTTATAATTGGTATAAAGATTATTGTGCGTTTTTTTCTGGCAATAATATTAATATAATTCTTAATTAATTTATAATAATAAATGCCAAATTATTCTTTTTAAAAGCGAAGCTTTTCTATAATTAGGGTCGGTCCGTCCGTCCGTACGTACGTCCGTCCGAGATAGATAGCTTTTATTCGTTAATTTAGGCATGTTAGAATTGTCCTATCGATTTCAAACTTTGCATGGTGATTCCTGTAGTAGTTAGGTACGATTTAGAAAGCGTAGCAACTCTATAATCATTACCAAAATGTCCGTACGTCCATTTTAAACATGTTGATTTTTCTACTTTTTTAAAAACAAATTTTTATGTGATCTAATTATCCGTTTGATCTGATTTTTGGTATATTGATTTCTGGGACAACAAAAAACAATATTTAAGCGAAGCAGCTCTATAATCAAGTATGTCCATAAACATTATCCTGTATCAAGCAGTTTTTCAACAAATTTATTTACAATTTTGCTTTGACTCTTATACTTTTATATTCTGATTATTCAGTTTAGACACTATATAAGTGTTAATGTCCGTTTGTCCTACTATTTCAGTGCTTCGCTTTTATGGATGTTGTCATCCTTGTTTAATAGCGAATCTTTCTATAATTCTAAAGCCAATACTGTAAGGTAACACATAGTGCATCCGCTTGCCGTTGTCGGGGAAGTGACAGGTTCGAATCTCGACCCAAACTGCTTAAATTTATTTTTTGCTACCACACATGAGAAAAACAAGTCCATTTGAGCTTTGTGAATTTTCAGCTATTAAACACTAATGAACATATAATAAAACATACTTAGCTGCCCTCACCAGCTAAAAAGCGAATAAATTAGCCACAACCATCCACTTTAAATTCAGCCACGCGGCATTTAAGCCGCCCAACAAGCCTGACTCCAAGTCACCGCCACCCTCAGAAACTCGGCTTTTTAGATGCTAAGCCGCAACTGCAACTCATTAAGACAAAGCTCTAGGCTCAGCTGAAACGAACTTAAAGTTTGAGGATTTTAGCAAGCTGCGCGGCTTGAAAGAAGAATCAACCTCTCTCAGCTGCTACCAACATCAGCCACCAAATTTTAAATCAGGCGCCGCCACACTCAGCCGCAGCTTTTATTCACTCGCATCCAATTTGCGTTTCTTTGACTAATTTTTTGCCTCTTTAAATGCTTTCATTCTTTTTTTTTTACGTAATGTAAGTGTTCCACATAATCTTTGTTTCAATTTTCACTTAATTATTCTGTTTCAAAATAAAAATATGATTTTATGACAAATTGTAAATATATTCATATAAAAATACTAATATTATCACCAATCCAATGATTTAATGATTAAAAAGATGAATTACAGCCTGACCAAAAATAAATAATTTTCGAAAGATATCAATTTCGGATTTTATTGTATTTCCAGTGTATTTTCCTTAAAGATGCCCTCTAATAAACATATTCTTGACAAATTAAACTAAAGTATAAATACTGACGAACAAACCAATTACAAACAAAACTGCGCAACTTAAATAATTGCCGCGAAATAAGAAAACATAACATAAATCGCAAAAACCAAGTTGCGGTGTGTGTATTATGGATAAATATAATATATCTTGATGGTCCTTCTAACCTTAAAATTCGTCAAAGTAAAAAAGGAATTCCTATAGCAGACAAAAAAAACTTTTTGTATCAAGTAATCAAGTGGCGAAAATTTTCGAAGATATAGTTTCTAGAAAGCTACTTTATCCTAAATAATTCAACTATTCATAGCTATTTTATTATAGGCTTTGTCATGTGCTTCACACCAAGAAATGTGACTATTTTTAGGTAACTCATTATGCACACGAAATGAAAATATTATACCCTATCCTACCAAAATCTTTATACAATTTCAACCAATGACATGTCTGGAATATACACCTCCACTGTTCTCGTATTGGCTGATTTAGAGAGTTTGTCTCTAGCTTAACTCTATTAAGTGTGGTCTTTTACATAACAGTTGCTCAGTAATTCAAATATATTAAACAAAAATTAATTTATCACTAGTACTTCTAGTACTTTCATTAACACAGAGATGTGGAGCCATACCTCCGGATCTAAGCAGGGAGGAAGGGGATAATGGGCTGTTTATTACACTTGTCCCCAAAGTTTTAAAAATAACTTTTTCTTATTCATTAAGTTAAGAGTCCAAACGTTTCAACCACTAATTGTAATCTACACAAAAGGTCTAGTATCTTCATTTTGGATGTATATTGCAATTTATCGACCATTGTCATATCCCTTTAGTTCCCTGGGATCTAAGGGACGGAGATGCAATACAGGCCAAAAATCGGCGACCCCATATTTGCTTTACTTTTCGTTGGAGTGCCAAACAGGTAAGATAATGGACGATAAATTGATATAAATGCCCATTGATGATAAACAAAATACCCTATTTGTAGATTATAACGAACTATGGTTAGTTCTAAACCAAACAATTAAAATTCAGTAAAAGTACCCAAAGATTTCAAGTTAACTAATAGATATATCGTGGCAATAAAACTTTGGGTACCAGTGTGGTTTACAATCTAATGTCCCCTACCTATCTGTGGGCGGCCACCTCTAAAAAACGGCGGATCCACATCTGTGCATTAAATTCATAGTGTTATTTCTTAAGCAACAAATTTAGAGAAGTACATCTACTCTTTAAGTAGGATTTAAGAATTAGTGGTGCTTTCCATCAAAGTGCCTATCGAGCAATAAAACCCTCCATTTATATTTAAAACCAGTTGAGAATAAAGAGGCAGTTTGATTCATTTATTTAACCCCTGAAGGGGGCCTTATCTATTATTATTTTGTATGCTTATGTTGAAATACATCTATCTATCTAACCTTGCGGAGCTAATAATATTCCATTATAACCTAATCTAACCTGACCAAGAGAAAGTAACAAACAAATGAACTATTAACTACCCCCCCCCCCTTTATTTAAAAATTAAGGAGAATGGGTTATGTGAGGAACCCGACGAATTAATAAAATCTCATAATTTTCTTTGTTTATAGGTAGATTTTAAAATCTAAGACCTGATAATAATTATTTGCTTATGCAATGCAAGTATAAATCAATTAAATTATTTTATTAAAAACAAAAACAGCAATAAAATTACAATTTGTTTTTAACCATAATAATTTCTTTTTTAAGTTTAGGGAAATTATTCATTTTATTACCCTTTGTTAGGTTAAACGAAAAAATATTTATTTTATTTAAATTTTCCATAGATTAACGCTTAGAAAGACGATTAGAGGATTTTTTCCCTTCTTTCCGAGGAGGACTTTAGACTGAAAATAATACTTGTCTCCATAGTTTTGTTTATAGTTTTCTCATTCAGTAACTTTAAACTTTTGCGACTTTTAAAATACCAGTGTCGAAATCTTTTGGGTGGGGTCATATTTTTCTAATCATTATTTCTCTTGGAGGGGGGGGGGGTAGATATACCACACTTTTCTGGGATCTTGCTGCGTCAAGTATCAACTGTTGGGAATATCAAAGGATGACTCCATGCAAAATTTGAGCCGGATCCGGCCAAAACCGGCCGTGAATTTTATGAAAAACCGGTTTTTTCCGGTTTTTAGGGGGTATCTGTAAATCGATTCAGCTGGAGCAAAACCGGTTAGAGGTACAAAAAATTTTACTTCACATGAAATTTAGCCAATGCAATTGCCTACAAAATTGTACTTCATCATCAACTTGATTGGACAACTCTTTCCCCTCCTAAATGTCCATTAAAACCTCGGAAACGGCAAAAATCGGCAAAAATCACGCCTTCGGCGGCAAATAACGGCTAAACTGTCAGCCGGAGGCGAATGAAACATAAATAAAGAAATGTCTGCCTCACAAAGTTGTTCAACATCAAAGAGATGCTTGAAGTCTCTAAAACGACTCCTTCCCTCCTTTAAGGGGAAAAACTGAAAAAACGTGATTTTCAAAAGTATGCCCACTTCGTGGGTGTGGGGGGCACTGAACCCGTCACCCCAGGGTCACCAAATATAAAGTCTAGGCGGCCCACAATGCTGAATTTTCACCAAGTGAAAGTCTTGTGTCATTATCTCTTATGAGAAAAAAGTTATTAATTAATTAAAATTTCAAATTGTGATTTTTTGATGGATTTCTTTGATGAAATGACAGGCTGGTCAATTTTTAGGCCATTTTTTGCGGTTTTTGGGCCGTCACGCCCAAACAGTTTGAGATAATCTCACGGGACCTTTTGCCCAACCTAAGTCTGGTTATTTGTGAGGTCTAGGAAAAAAAACAGACTTACACAAAAGATTATAATTATAATCTTTACACAGAAAAATGGCACGAGGTGAGGGTTTGAGGGGGCAAAATGAGCCGACCAGTGATTTTTGACGGCACGCAGCGACGTCGTGCTTCATCCAATCCGGGATTTTTTTTTTCTTAGACCTTACAAATAACCAGGCTTAGGTCGGGCAAAAGGTCCCATGAGATTATCTCAAACCGTTTGGGCGTGGCGGGCCGAAAACAGCAAAAAATGGCCTAAAAATTGACCAGCCTGTCATTTCATCAAAGAAATCCATCAAAAAATCACAATTTGAAATTTTAATTAATTAATAACTTTTTTCTCATAAGAGATAATGACACAAGACTTTCACTTGGTGAAAATTCAGCATTGTGGGCCGCCTAGACTTTATATTTGGTGACCCTGGGGTGACGGGTTCAGTGCCCCCCACACCCACGAAGTGGGCATACTTTTGTAAATCACGTTTTTTAAGTTTTTCCCCTTAAAGGAGGGGAAGGAGTCGTTTTAGAGACTTCAAGCATCTCTTTGATGTTGAACAACTTTTTGAGGCAGACATTTCTTTATTTATGTTTCATTCGCCTCCGGCTGACCGTTTAGCCGTTATTTGCCGCCGAAGGCGTGATTTTTGCCGATTTTTGCCGTTTCCGAGGTTTTAATGGACATTTAGGAGGGGAAAGAGTTGTCCAATCAAGTTGATGATGAAGTACAATTTTGTAGGCAATTGCATTGGCTAAATTTCATGTGAAGTAAAATTTTTTGTACCTCTAACCGGTTTTGCTCCAGCTGAATCGATTTACAGATACCCCCTAAAAACCGGAAAAAACCGGTTTTTCATAAAATTCACGGCCGGTTTTGGCCGGATCCGGCTCAAATTTTGCATGGAGTCATCCTTTGATATTCCCAACAGTTGATACTTGACGCAGCAAGATCCCAGAAAAGTGTGGTATATCTAGGGGGGGGGGTGATGGTACCCTCTCCCAAAATATAGGTATAAACCTTCACAGGACCTATGAAAAGCTACACTGTAAGACCTTTAGGTACACACACATACACACAGATAATGTTATCTTATTATACGGATAAGAAGACGTTGGCGACTTTGAATTTGCCGCTAAAATGAACCAACCACATGCCTCTTTGTCAGAATGCCTGAGTATTATTGGACATCTTTTGACAAGAAGTTTAGTGATTGGTTAATTTTAGCGGCAAATTACAATATTCTGTAATTCAAAGTTGTTTCTTTAGTAAAGTATACAAAGTGCGAATGTGGTTTGTATAATTATAATACATACAGTAAACAACCTATTAAAAATTATTTTCAGATTTTTTACAACTTGTACAATGTACGGTCAAAAAAAGGAAAAAAGTTTTATAAGACACTATTTTGCCAGGGATTTAAAGGGATAAGACAATGGCCAATAAATTAATGTACATCCCCACAGTGCAGTGTTAATACACAAAATAACCACTTCTGTACATTACATTAAGTGGTTGAATCGTCCCCAAAGTTGTTTAGTCAACGAATAAGAAAATGTTATTATAAAACTAGGGGACTAGTGTATTAAACAGCCCAAGGTCCCCCCTCACTGCTGTATTGCATATATCATCTCCCTATCGTATACACATTGTACAAATCCTGTAAATAAACTTTGGCTTCTAGCGAAGAAGACTATTACTATTGTGGTATTCGGCAACCGTGAGCCATGCCTATGGCACCCCTGATCTTGGGTTCGGTGGAGGGTCAATGGCCCTCCCCCGAGTCCTGGGGAAGGGATCTAGTGACCCCCTCCCTACGCTTAGAATTAATGATTGAATCTGTCATGTTTATTATGGTTAACTGTATTCTTAATTCTCCCCCACCCTTTTCAGGGATGGGGGATCATTATTGCCCAAACTGACCATTGTATATGTATTATTTATGCTTTTATGTTATTATTATTTATTCCTATCCATGTAATTATTGTTTGTTGTATATAGCTTCAGTATCTTTTAAACCTTCAATAAAGTGACAACTGAAAATAGATGTTGATCATTATCTAGTGAAAGCTAGAGAAGCGTAGCTTCTCTATAGTAAGGTGTCCACGTCTGTCACACTGCCGTAATCTAACTGAACTCCGGTGTCTGCCATTATCCTCGGCGGATACCACAACTTTGGTGACAGCTGTGTGAGATTACGGCGAACCACAAGTGTAGAGCAGACGCGCATCTGAGGCTAAGGTACTTCCAGCAGTGAATCTGGCAAAACTGACGCAAGCAACCTGAATTACCCACCCTGGACAGCAAAGTTTAACTCTGCATCCGGCAGTTGTGGAAGCGAGACAGCGAAATTTGACGAATAACCGCGAGCAGCGCTGATATCTAACGGAGAATTGAGCGCCAAAAGGGCTGAAACAGGCCTGCGGACCGGCTGAAACAAGCCAAATAAGTGTAAACGGCTGGAAATAGGCCAACTTTACTGCAAGAAATAGCAGGATCCGAACCAGTGGCGCTAGCAGGACGGGACATTCCCTGCCGCCATCAGCCGGATTTGGATCAGCGGCGCTAGCAGGACGGGACATTCCCTGCCGCCGATAGGCTGAAACATGCCACATAGCTGCAAGCTGCGAGCTAACATACGAGTGTAGTGCACCAGAACAGAGAAAAACTACGTCAACTCCGAGTATCCTGAGAAGCTACAACGCAGCCACCCATCTAGAAAAACAGATATTATGTTACATTGCAGGGATTACCACCCTGGTGTTATGGCCAAACAATAGATTTATGAGCAAAGCTTGGCAAACAAATTGTTGTGTTGTGATAAATCTAAGAATAGAACAGGCTTGGATTATTGTGTATTGTGATAACAGCTAAAAATAGAACAGAGTTGGTAAACAAATCTGTTATGCAATTGTGATAAGGACAAAAATAGAAGCTAGATGTAATATAATAAAGACCCTGATATACAATCAAAACATCTCAAGCCCACAGCACAACAACAATACACCCCTTATTCCAAGGGAAAGGGAGGAGCCCCTCTCCATTGAAGGCAAATACAATCAGGGTGATATAATAGATAAGCCTAGGATTAAGAAGAAAAGGCAATATTACACCAGCACACAGTTACCCCCCTCCCTCACAGGGGGAACGGACGGAGTTACCCCCGTCCCCTCACGCGCTTCCCCCTTCCTACCCACACTAGACTAAGTCCGTCTGTAGTGTGGGGCTAGCGATCGGACACACAGAGCGCCATTCACGGGTAGCGCAACAGAGTGCGGAAAATATCATAAATCCAACGGACGAAGCGGACCAATGAGAGAGCGAGTTGAGGGGTGAGAGCGCGTTTTCCCCGTGTGCGCGGATTTGACGGCGCGGACGCGCGTTACAAGGACAGGAGATTTCACGCACACACACACACACACACTCACACCGGAGCGGAGCTACTCCATAGCATTTAACAGGGGTATTTTTAGCAAATAAAGAATTGCAAGTTTCTTTCCTTCTAGCTCTAGTGTGATAAAGGAAAACCCAATCAGTTCCTGACAGCAGTTCAGACCCTCAACATCTATCTACCTCTACCAGCCTACCCTACAACCTCAACACCTAACTAGTGATAAGTACAGCTAAGTTATATCTTTGCAACTAAACTCCCAACCTAGTGATACAAACAGTGTTGGCTGTTAGGCTAGGAAGCCTCAAGTGACAAACCATCCATTTTAGTACTGTATAACTTTGTGCCCGCCGTTGCACCGTTGACCCAATGGACCAGCATCAAGCCCCAGGAGGTGACCAAGCCCCAGGATGGCTCCAGGATGACCCTCAGCCAGCCCCAGCCGAGTACCGCAAGCTGATGCTGAGCAATCTGCCGGAGTTTAGAGGGCCGCCCAAGCAATCCTGGTCGGCACATATCCGCAGACTCGAGATGTCATGGGCGGCTTACCGCGTGCCACCTCATGATTCCCTCAACCGCCGCAACGCCCTACTACTGTCACTGGTAGGGCAAGCGGCGGAAATGGCGTCCCATCTGTTTGGCGAGGCAGGCCAAGCCTTGACCTACGAACAGGTCAAGACCGAGTGTGAATTGCTATTTCGCCCTGCTTTTGAATCCCAAACGCTTAAACAAGCGTTTAGGGATTACAAGCAACACTCGACAGAACCTATACAAGCGTACATATCAACTAAGTGCGCCTTGTATAGGGACGCCTACAACCATGAGGATCTTGAGTTGTTGGTGGACGAATTAAATCGTGGAATTCGTAACGCCAATGTAAAACGCCTCATGATGAACCATGAAATTACGAGTGTACCTGAGTACACTCGTAAGGCCATGTTCACCGTGACCATGGTTACTAAGCAGCTGAAGGAAGGTGTGTGCTTAGTGGACTCGACCGACGGGCTGACTGGATCTGCCTGCATCCAGTTGCCCCAATATGACGAGTCGGAGCCAATGGAGATTGGCTCCTTGGCTCCGGGTCTCCACCAGATGGGGAAGGTCGCTCCAGATGACAAGGTTCCAGGCCGCTGCTACCGCTGCCAGGGGAGAGGCCACCGAGCTCGAGACTGCCCAACGCCTGTGGAAGTTAGCCTAGAGGAGAGACGCACCCAGCCACGCCGTGACCGTTCTGCCAAGTGTGAGCGTTGCCACTATGACGGTCACACGGCGGCCGATTGTAGAGCTGACTGGGCCCAGGTAGCCAGCCGCAGGCGCACCGCCGACAAGGGTGCCCCTCCAGGGAAGCCCAGCAGAGTGGCCCACATGGAAGGGAGCGCGCCCCCAGCACCACCACAGCAAGCAGCCGCCCCCAGAGCTGCGGACCGAGCCGATGGGATGCCGCAGTTTGGGACTGTCCCAGCTAGGATCAACGTACTGGGCGGCGCGGCTGAACCCAACCGGGTTGGCCTAGGCTTCAGTCTTAACCATCTGGGGCCAGAGCTGATACAGCCCAACAACATAGCCGAGCCAGAGGTGCTGAGGCCCCAGCCTTTTAGCCTCAACATGATGGAACCTGCCCGACTGAGCCTACCCAGCAAGAGTGGAGGGGCGCTGCCCAGCGTCCCTGAGACGGTGTATGGGGAGGTCCTGGCAGCCGCCGAACGAGAGAGGCAGGAGGTGCTAGCCAGCACCTCTGCATCGATGTATGGGACGCCACCCGGCGTCGCCACCTGGGATGATGGGGGGGTGCTATCCAGCGCCTCCCACCTGGTGCCTGGGGCGACAACCGTCGCCGCCACCGAGATACCTGGATCCTGGAACGAGCCAGCCTCCAACCTGATGTCTGGGGCGACAACCGTCGCCGCCACCGAGAGATCTGAGTCCTGGAACGAGCCAGCGGTCCCAGAGGAAGGGGTGACACCCGTCACCCCCAGTCAGCCAGCGCCACCAGCCTGCAGGGAGAGCCCAGCTACATGCCATCCAGAGCCCCCTGCCAGCCAAGGGAACCCAGCTGCTCAACATCAGGATAAGTTGAATTTGTTAAATGTGTTGTATCCAAGATATTGTAAAAACCCAGCCTTGCCTGTGCCCCCTGCACCAGAGGCTGGGGAGATTGAAATTTGGGAAAATAAGGACTTGCCTGTGCCACATGCACCTGAGTTCCTAGGGCAGGGGAGGGAAGTGAGTAAGGGCGAGCCTGTGCCACATGCACTTCAGCCCCATGCCACTGGGCATGCTTTGGACAAGGGAAGGGAGCACTTAGGGCTAGGGGAGCCGACACCCAGGCAAGTGCCAGTCGCTTGCCAGTCTGTCATTGGGGAGGGTATCGGGGTGCCTCGGCCGCATACAGATAACGCTCAATGGAAACTTGTATCTAGCCAGGAGCAGCCCAGCCGTGTCCAGTCCCAAGAAGCAGCCGTGACCAGAGCTGAAGATCCCCAGCCGCGTGTACGAGGAAGATGGTTGCCTGGAAGCCTCTCCCATTGGTGGATGGTCCTGTGGGGCCTCCTGCTGGCAGCCGTGTGGCCTACAACCAGCTACGTCCTGGTGGGGTGGGACTGTGCCAACCCCACCCATGTCACGTCTTACAATAAAGAAAAGATGTGTAACACGGAGCCCCTACACCAGGAGGTGCCCCTTGGCCATGAAGTACACGTCCTGCAGCAAGTCAAGGTGAGGGAAACTACTGGGTACAGTTGTCAGCTCACCGTGTCCCAGTGGACATTCAGGTGTGGGGTATGTGGTCACCTCAAGGTGACCTCGGTCCCCACCCTCATGAGGCCAACCAAGATAGACCCAGAAGCGTGCCGAGACCTGGCCAGGAACCGAGTCTACACGTTGCCAGGCAAGACCCAGGCAAGACCCAGCCACTGACGTTCCAGCTGAACCATCCCCTGTTCTTCACCATCGACATGGTGGGCGCCCTCGTCAACAGCCCCGAGGGGGTGGGTTGTGAGGGGGAGGACGTCCACTTCGAGGGCCAGCTATACCGCAACGAATTAGTGCTCCAGGAGCGACGGCTGCTGGTCAAGGAGGAGACCTATGTGGTGGAGGATGGACGGGTGGAGTCCCAGTCTGACCACCTGACCCTAGAGTGTCCCCATTCTGAGCTGTCCTGCATCACTGGGGAAGCAACCTACGTGTGGGACCACCTGGGAAGAGATTGCCCCTTGAGGCTGATCCGCAGCCTCCAGCCCAGCCTGGTGATGGATGCATATCTGGTTGACCATCAGGCCCAGTTTTTCATCAACATGACCAACCCCACCTCGATTGTGAACTGCGACTTCGAGGCCCATGCCACAAACCATCCAGCGTTGTTCGTGGCAGCTGACCCAGCCGCGGCTGCGCTGCCCAGAGTGTCGGCCAGGGATGTTGACGTTCCCCTTCAAGCACAGATACATGCAGGTTATATTGGGTTTACCCTGGAAACGCGCATGAAAAGCACCGCAGCAGAAGAAGTAGCGGCCAACTGCTGGAAGCTCCAGCAACTAGACCCGGCCCACCCGGTGCGTGTCCAGGGGAGCACGTTCTCGGTACTGAGGGGAGACATCCTGCTGCAGCTGACCTGCCAACGTCACAAGTACGTTGTCCGCGAGCACAAGGAGTGTTGGGACAAAGTGCCAGTAGAGCCCACAGGTTTTGTAGACGCTGTGACACGGGTATACAGTGAACACGCCACCAAGATTCCCTGCTCCTCCACCTACCCCCTGACTGTGCACGCGGAGGAAGGCTGGATAGAGTTAACCCCCGCTCCCAAGAAGAGGCCACCCCCGCTGGATACGCCTAAACAGTTGTTGACCGAACCCTTAGATGACTTCAGTTCAGGTGGCTTGTATTCGCAGGCTGAGTTGAACGACTGGCAACAACTGCTGGCGTTCCCAGCATACAAGAGTGCCATGCTGACCGGCCTATCCTATGGCTCCTGCGTTCAGCAAGGCAGCTGTTCGGCCACAGGAGACCATGGGATAGTGTCCTACAACATTGACCGACTGGCGGAGGAAGGAGAGGCAGCCCTGGACGTCTGGGCTGGATTTAGACAAGCCATCCACGAGTGGGGAGATGGCGCAGCCATACTGTGTCTGCTGTTGTTGATCCTCAAACTGCTGGGGGACCTAACCATCATTTCCCTGGCAGCGGCACAAGGAGGAGTCCGAGCAGCCCTGAATGCGATATCACAAGTGTTCCTGTACCATCCAGCTTTATATAGGAAAGCGCTGGCTAGAGCCAGGCTCAACCATGCCAAGTCCCGGGACTTTTCAGTGGACTGGGATGCCATTCCCATCAGCAGGGAAGCAGCCGAGGAAATGGTGTCTATGAAATCAACTGACAGCGGGCATGACCGCCCAGGTAGGCCAGGACCGCCCTCTGGCAGACCCCGCGGCCCCTCAGGAGGACAGGCCGCTGCTCAGACGATCAACCTGGCAGCCAGTGCCCCAGCCGCTGCCAACAACAACCAGCAGGCCCCACTGCTGACTGTTCCAGCAACAACTGTGCCACCAGCAACCCTGATACCTGCCGGCGCTGACCAACGTGTCCAACCCAAGCCAGCCTCTGCCTTCTATCCCACATTGGGAGCCCATCAACCCTAAGAAGATACTCACCACTAGGATTCCATTGAATCATTATCGTTTGTATATATTTTAGCCCTAAGGAGCGGACCGAAGGCCTCAACCACTGTCGGAAGTCTGGTAGGGAAACCACCTCCCAGCCTTCCGAGGGGAGAGTTGTGGTATTCGGCAACCGTGAGCCATGCCTATGGCACCCCTGATCTGGGGTTCGGTGGAGGGTCAATGGCCCTCCCCCGAGTCCTGGGGAAGGGGTCTAGTGACCCCCTCCCTACGCTTAGAATTAATGATTGAATCTGTCATGTTTATTATGGTTAACTGTATTCTTAATTCTCCCCCACCCTTTTCAGGGATGGGGGATCATTATTGCCCAAACTGACCATTGTATATGTATTATTTATGCTTTTATGTTATGATTATTTATTCCTATCCATGTAATTATTGTTTGTTGTATATAGCTTCAGTATCTTTTAAACCTTCAATAAAGTGACAACTGAAAATAGATGTTGATCATTATCTAGTGAAAGCTAGAGAAGCGTAGCTTCTCTATAGTAAGGTGTCCACGTCTGTCACACTGCCGTAATCTAACTGAACTCCGGTGTCTGCCATTATCCTCGGCGGATACCACACTATTACGCACATTGGTGAACCAATTAGGGTTAGAATCTAATTCATTATTCGTTATTTCTTACACATAAGCGTGATCTTATTGCTTAAGGTCTCTCACACTGACGTCAGTAATGCACTTAATGTAGGAGGGGGACTATAGACTTCAAATTAATCTTCTATCCATACTTTCTTGTCTCATTCTTTCATGATTAAGCTTTAAATTCTTGGAAATATAATAATTTTTTTTCTTAAAAAAAATATATTAGATTCCTAATCAGTAAATTAAACCAATAAGAGCTGTGAAGGAACAATCCGAACATATTATTGGTTAGAACGTGTACACATCTTGATACGAAAGAGCTTTTTAAAAGCGAAGCTTTTCTATAATTAGGGTCCGTTCGTCCGAGACAGATAGCTTTTTTTTTCGTTAATTTAGGCATGTTACAATTGTCCTATCGATTTCATACTTTGCATGGTGATTCTTGTAGTAGTTAGGTACGATTTAGAAAGCGTAGCAACTCTATAATCATTACCAGAATGTCCGCACGTTCATTTTAAACATGTTGATTTTTCTGCTTTTTAAAAGCGAAGCTTTTCTATAATTAGGGTCGGTCAGTCCGTAACGGATAGCTTTTTTCACTAATTTAGGCATGTTAGAATTGTCCTATTAATTTCAAACTTTGCATGGTGATTCCTGTAGTAGTTAGGTACGATTTAGAAAGCGTAGCAACTCTATAATCATTACCAGAATGTCCGTACGTCCATTTTAAACATGTCGATTTTTTTACTTTTTTAACAACAAATTTTTATGTGATCTAATAATCCGATTGATCTGATTTTTGGTAAACTGATTCCTGGGACAACAAAGTACAATATTATAAGCGAAGCAACTCTATAATCAAGTCCTAAAAATGTAAGTATGTCCATAAACATTATTCTGTATCAAGCAGTTTTTCAACAATTTTACTTACAATTTTGCTTCGACATAATCCGATTATTCAGTTCTGACACTATACAAGTGTTAGTGTCCGTTTGTCCTACCGTTTAAGTGCTTCGCTTTTATGGATGTTGTCATCCTTCTTTATTGACAAATTTTATGTGATCTACAGACTGGCCAGTCAATTTTGAAAATAAAAAACGTACATAACGTACACAAAAAAAATACGTTACGTACATAAAAAAACGTACAAAAAACGTACATAATAAAAACACATAATGTATATTTTCTTCTAGTTATCTATATTAATACATTAATATCTATATGTTGTGTACTAAAGGTATGTTTAGTGAGATGTTAAGTAAATAAACAATAGGTACACTCTTATTATAATTTTAATAATAAAAGTTAGTATAATACAGAATTTAAGGTGTAACACTTACTACACTACCCTAACAAACTTCAACTGATTTTCTAAATAATTTTTGAATTATAATAAAATTTATAGATTATCTAATATTTCCATCTGAAAAAAATAACAAATGAATTTTCAAACATGTTATTACAAAAACAAGTGTAGCTAAACGATTTTGTCCAAAGTAATATACTAAAATTTTCTGACAAGAAGTGATAAGCTCTAGTTAGAATTTTAAGAAAGATCGAAAAATTAACGAAAACAAATAAATAATATCATATTACAGAACTTTTGATGAGTTTACACAAGGATGTTATTACAAAAAACAGTACCCAGCTGTTTAAAAATCCGCATGTAAACTAAAGGAACGACGCATGCATACGTCGCAATACTATTATTTTCCTCGATGTAAAAAAACAACATATATGCACGCACTTGAGCTCATACGATGCTTTTTTAATATTTTTCTCGATATGCTCTTACGACGTACGTGTTTTTAAATGCATCGCGATTTGGACCACTTTTGCGATGGAATAATGAAAAATGCGTCGGTTTTATTTATTTGTGGAAAAAATATAATGACGCCGTTTGCATCATGTGGGTGCGGGTTAGACGTTACTAATTATTAATACGTACTTATAAATAAAAGTACTTAAAATCAAAGGATATACTCCTCTTATACTTTTTATATGGAAATTGAGTGAGGAGATTTCATGATATTTCTCTTGACTTAGCTAGATTATAATACTTTCCATGCTATACTGAAAATGATTAAATTTGTTATACTGTTGTCTATAGTTTAGATTTTGTAATGATTTAAATAAAATATTTCAAAGTACCAAAACACAATGAAATGGGAAACCAATTTACATAAGATTTACTTATATCATTTAAAAAAACCATACTTACATTTAAAAAAAAATAAAAAATTACAGTTTTTTCTAAAAAGTAAGAGACACCTGACAGCAAAAATTTGAACTATATATAGACACAAATTAATTACCATCCCTATTTAAATAAAATTTCATCATTTCAAGGTCACATTTATTTCAATTTAACAACATTCATATACGACGTAGAAGTTGTTATTTTTTAAAATTAAACTACACAATCAATTAGCTACATTTTAAAAAATTTGTCAACCTTTCTGTGCGTCGTGTGTGTTGTAATTTTTATGAAAGAAAATGGAAAGGTTTAACAAGTAACAATTTTAACAAATTCTCGACGCATTAATAAGGCAATAGCGTTACCTTTTCTTATAAACTGACGCATTTCTTATAATGTAACGTATGAATGTGTCGTTCAGCCATCCTCTATGCGGCTTTTTGAAAAGCTGGGATAGCAAAAAGTTTTTCCAAAGTAATTTACTAAAATTTTCATTCTAATGTCCTCTTCGTCATCTGACATGTTTAGAGGTTAAAATTAAAGTCTGAAAATGCATCTCCAAGTTTCAAATCTAAATAAGAGTAAAAAATTAAATACATAGAGCGTGAAACTAAAAATAACCATTTTAAGATTTATTTAAACAAGGATGACAACATCCATAAGTAGCGAAGCACAAAAAATTGTAGATTGGAATACGTACAAGTAGATTAAAAGGGTATTTATTAAAATCAAGAATAGATTTATTGGATAAAAAAACACGAAACCTTGTTTTATGTATGATGACGATGGTCAAAGTAAATTAAATAAAAGATGCTCATAACAGTGGGAAAATTTATTTTGATACTGATATCCCAAAAAAGTTTGAAAATTGGATAAAAAAAAACAAAGATATGGGGAAATATGTAAAACATATTAAAATAGCCAAAAACCTGATTAAAGGCAGCCTGGCCGTTATGGTTGTTTTCTTAAAACAACAGAAAATTTAATTTTTATATCCTTAACTTAAAAAAATTAGGAAAAATGGACCATATAAACAGAAGATACCCAGCCAGAAAGTAGCGTCACTATCGCGCTACTATAGCGCACGATATCGAGTAGCAATCGAGCACGAGTTCTTACAATATCGCTAAATAGTCGTCCAATGCACATCGACAATATGTTACGATAAATGGTCGAAAAGGTACTTAGAGCTGCGCGATACACCCACGAAATCGTAAGCGATATCGTAAGGCTCGTAAGCGATATCGAGCCAAAATCGTGAACAAAAAGTACATTTAAAAAATATTTAACATCATGTAGTTTTGTTTGTAAATATTGTATGTAAGTAAGAGGTTGCTTAAAGAATCCATTTCATACTGTGCATGCAGACAAAGAAAGAGAGAGTGAGAGACAGAGAGAGACATAGTGTAAAGAGAAACCATTCTCTGTGCCCTTCTGCGTAATGTATACTCTCAAAAGTTTTTTTATGTTTATCATACTAATAGCAATGATTTAAGGAATATTAAGACACACATTTAAAAATGTTGCTATTTAGAAAAAAAGCTTTTTAAAAATACTTTTATTTGTAATATTAAACATAAACACATTATGACAATTTTAGTTATCAGTTTTATATTTATTTTGTTTGACAACAGAAAAAATGCAATATATTTTTTAAAATAATGTGAACTTCTAGCGGCCAATTTATAAACTATATTTCTCACAGAATGATGTTGATTATATGTTGGTTGTGTGTCTGTTGACACACATAAAATGCTATTGTTTACGATATCTTAGGGAAATCGTGGTTGCCGCGATTTTTACTACAAAATCGAATTAATCCCTAGCGATTTTTTTCGATTTTTGCTATAAAATCTTAAATAAGATTTTGGCGATAATATACTACATATCAGATGCGAGTTTTCTTACGACGTTTCTAGCTGGGTATGGAGAAAAATGTGAAAAATATAAAAATAGCCTAAAACCAGCTAAAAAGGCAGTTTGGCCGTCATGTTTGTTTTCTTTAAACGATAGGTAGGAAATTTAATTTTGATATCTATAATTGAAAAAATTTTGAAAATCAGGCCATAAACACTAAAGATATGGAAAAAATTGTAAAATAAAAAAATAGGCTAAAACCTGCTAAAAAGGAAGTCTGGCCTTCATGGATGTTTCTTTAAACGATGGGAAATTTAATTTTGATATCTATAACTGAAAAAAATTTGAAAATCGGACCATAAACATGAAGATATGGAGAAAAATGTGAAAAATTTAAAAATAGCCTAAAACCTGCTAAAAAGCGGTCCGACCGCCAATGATGTTTTATAGTTAATTGTGCTCCGTAATGATGGAAATGTTGTCAAAAAATTTCAGCATTATATCTTTTATAGGAGCTGAGTAAATCCTATTTCCCCCATAGCGTTACGGACGGACTGACGGATGGACAAAGTGAATTATAGAGTAGCTTCGCTACTAATAATACTTTGAAAATACACTCATTAATCTAAATGTTTAAAAAGAAGTAAGTTTTTTCTTCTGTCCATTAAGATCTCACTAACTACTTCATAGGTCAAAGTCTTCATTGTAGGAAAGCTTCAAATACACTGCAGCATGATGAGGTTTAAGGCCTTGAAATGGTTCAAAGCTGTTTTTTCTGATCTCTTTTCCCTCTTAGAATACAGAGCCAGGTTGCAAAAAATATGACTACTAAATCCTGAACTGAACACCGTATGATATCTCGGAATATTTACCTAGGAATATAAAGAATTTTGAAAAAAAAATAATGTAAAATCCATAAATTTAAACTATAAGTTATAGTAACATATGTATATTCATAATTTACCTACATATTTTAGTTCTATGAAAATTTAAGATAATATTGAATTTATTTAATATAATACACCTATAGTTTTTGTTAAAATTTTTGTACAAAACATACAAATTACTTTTCTGCTAATATTTGATTCTTATTATTTAAAAAAAAACGTAAAACGTACAAAAATACAAATTTCAAAATACGTTACGTACACATATCAAAATAACGTCCAGAACGTACACAGATTCGATGCGTAACGTACAAAACGTACACTCTGGCCAGTCTGGATCTAATTATCCGTTGTTCTGATTTTTGGTATATTGATTCCTGGGACAACAAAGTACAATATTGTAAGCGAAGCAACTCTATGATCAAGTCCTAAAAATGTAAGTATGTCAATAAACTTTATGCTGTATCAAGTAGTTTTTCAACAAATTTACTTACAATTTTGCTTCGACTCTTATACTTTAATATTCTGATTATTCAGTTCTGACACTATACATTGACGATAAGTGTTAATGTCCGTTTGTCCTATCGTTTCAGTGCTTCGCTTTTATGGATGTTGTCATCCTTGTTTTATTTTATCCATTTACAGTAGAATTGCTTAGGAAATTTCGTGGGAATGAATCGAATTGTGACCAAAATTTTGTCTGCAGGAAATTCCTGTGTAAATTGGATGTATTATTGTGTCGGACAACACGTCAAAGGTAAAAATTTAGTTTTTCTTTCAGAACTTCAATTTTGCGAAGACATTTATCTTCTAGCTTAAGATAAATAATTAGTGCTAGTTGTCTTTATTCGAAAAGATGTAGAAATACGTGTATTTTAGGACATGAGAAAATAGTCGTAAATTTAGCTTGCTAACATGTAACTCGTTTATAGGCCAGTTCGTTCCTCCAGTAGACAGGGGTGCTGGGGTAAATAGGGTAATCGTTATTTTATCTCGTTGAAAGTTTCACTTTATTGGAGAACATTAAAATATGGTGTAAGATCAATGTTATAATATATCCATATTGGCCCAAAAGAATAAAAAACAAACCTAACTAGTTTTCAGTTTTATTGATCAGGTAATTTTCATAAAAATAAACAACTTGTGTTAACATAATAATTGTATAGTTATCAAATTCACGAAATAAATAAGTCTAATACATACATACATGGTCGCTTATATTTATGATTTTGTTGCAGAAATACAATGAATGGTCGATAAATTAATCTTTCCCCAAGCTTGTTTTCTTTACTTTATTAGTAGATTCCGATATCGTTCTCCCTTAAAATGAAGCTTCTTATGGGTCCTGGGAAGGTTTTAAACTATTTTTGGAAAGGGTGTCTTCACCCCCCCCCCCCAAAAAAAAAAATATTTTAAAACCTCTTTTGAAACTCAAATCTAATATGGGACGAGGTCGACTTTTCCTTGACTAGAGGCTTCTAGGGGCGTAGCCGCTAGTTTGATAATAATGGAGGAAAGGGACATTGGACTTTAAACTATTCTGGTACCACATTATCTCATTCGTTGGCTTTAACTTTAAATAAAATATTTAAGCTAAAAGTGGTTAATTTTATTAATCACTAGCAGCTACGCCCCCTAGAAGCCTCTAGGGACATTTAAGGTAGTAGGGGGATAATATTTCAATTTGAGTTTCAAAAAGAAAAGTAAAAAATATTTTTTTGTGTGTGGAGGGTGGAGATACCCTCCCCTAAAATAGTTAAAAACCTTTCCTGCACCTATAAGAAGCTTCACTATTAAGGAGAACCATATCAGTTCAGCGGTAAGCGAGATCCTTCGCTACAGACACAAAATAGCTTACTAGGATAATTAAATTGGGAGTAGATTAATTTATCGTCCATATTATTATCCCATTAGATAACTGAAAATAATAGTGTTGAATTTAAACTTGCTCCTTAATTTATAAATGCTAATATGCTTCCAAAAGTATGAAAATGCGATGTTATTTTTTTTGCTTAAAATAATAAAAAACTTCTTTGAATGTAAATTGAATAAGTATTTTAATGATTAATATGAATAAATAAAGATATTTCTCGTATTCATTCGAATCCGGTGGATAGGAACCGGTTCTCATCCATACGAAAAAACTATGTCTAGCATCGTATTATATCCAGCTTTCTACGAATATAAAAATGTACAATCATAAGATTAAAATCAGTTTTTTTAGCCCTTGCCTACGGCACCTAGGGGCTAAAAAACTGGTTTTAATCTTATAACTGTACATTCTATATCCGCGGAAAGCCGTTTATAATACGATGCGAGAAATAACTATTAAATATCAATAAGCATTTACTGAAATGGCATGAAACGTTTTGAAAAAGATGATTAATCAGTAGTTTCATCATTAATATTTTCAAATTTTTTTCTTTGCTTTTCTGTTATTGAAAAATGTATAGGTAACTAGGAACATGAATATAAATGTACAATTATAAAAAATAGAAGAAATTCCGCCTGTAAAAAATCAACAGAAAAAGTTTATTCGAGATTTGTAAATGAATTTGTTGACAAAAACTACGTTAAACTAAAGACTTGCTAAAATTTTTCTTATTTTTTCAGAAAAAATCATAATAGGCTTCAATAAATTCCTTCTATTTCATTAATAATGAGATTATTAATCGTCTGAGTTGGTACAGCATGTGCACGGTTCTCCGCCGTTCGCCGGTGGTCCGTACGGCCGTGTCCAGTCTGTAGCACCTTCCTCCACCTCCTGCAGGGCACGCACATGACAACAGTACAGTGGACACTTCTGGTTCTCATACGGGCACCTCATTGTGTCCCAGTTCTGGGCTGGCAGATCTGTGTTATTGTCTAGGGTAGGGGGAGGGATATTGTCTTGTAGCACATGGTCTATTTCAGAGCCATCTATCATAAATTCTTTCATAATTGCTGGCATGGCGTCACTATCAACATTACTTTCCTCATCTACATTTGTATTATCTTCTCTGTCAACAAACTGAGCAGAATTTTCATCATAGTTAACACTTTCATCCGCGTTACTTTCAGTTGCGCCAACACTTTCCAGAACATCATTGAGTTCATCAATATCAGTTTGTGCAGCATAGTTATCAATAGCATTATCATTTTCCCCCGCAAGTTGATCAACCTGATCGTTTTCTGATGGTTCTTGATCATTTATATTATCCTCTCCTCCTTGACAAGACATAATTTCAAACATGTTTTCTCCCTCCACTTGCTGCTGATCATCATTTGTTTCTACATTGCTGTTTCCGTCACCATCGCCATCAGCATCTTTATTGTTTGTATCAGCTTCTGTAGCAGCAGGTTCGACGTCTGTTGGTTGATCTGTTGTAGGAGTAATCTCTATGGCAGAGTGATTTTGACTAGATGACTCTTCAGCCGTGTCGCTTTCCTAGAAATATTTTAATATCAATAGTGATAAAAAATGATGCAACTATTCTTTTTAAGTTCCTAAAATCATCAAATTTAAATCATGATTTGTTATAATAACATAAAACTTATGGCTACGCTCCTAGAAGTCTCTAGGGGCACTTATAGTGGGGAAGGGGGGACGGTTGTAGGTTTAAAATAAGAAGAATTCTCTTATTTTTTGAAAGGTTTTTTTTAGGGGTTATATATCTTCCCAGGACCTATAAGAAGCTACACTATAGCTAAAAAGATGACTATATAATATTGGTTAAGCAGATAGCAAGGTCCTTCGGTACACACAGACAGATAGACATCCTGTTACTGTATTATAAGTACTGTTCACATTGTGCAAAATTGTAAATGTAAAACCAACCTTCTCTTGTTCTTCATGATCAATTTTTCTTTTCTTTGCTGGCTGTTCCTCCGTCTCTTCTTCAGTTTGTTGTCCGTCAGCCTCACTAACAGCATCCCCTATGATAGGCAGGCTGCCACTAATATCAGGCTTTATATCCACCTCTTGCTTGATGAATGGTTTGATGTCTGCCTTGTTATCTCGTATTGAGTCTAGATCAACTTCGAATGCTTCTTGGCTGGGTGGTTCGCCCTTGACAGGTACTCCCTAGATAGAAATATTTAGTTTGTTGTTGGTGTTTTTTTGAGGAATATTTCATCTAAAGGAAAAAGTTTTGCCTCCGCTTTTTTAAAAACTATTCTTAAGTTTTTCTGACGGTTATTAATACTTAATGATTTTACAGCATTAGCGCAATTAGTAATATGTCGACTTGCTGTCGGTGAGGTGTTGAGTTAGAGTATGGACCTCATCGGATTATACTAGAGCGATAATAGTTGTACTAACTGCCAGTGGCGTGCGAACCGAAGGGGGCATTTGGGGCAATCGCCCCCCCCCCCCCTAGCGACCAAAACGCCCCCCCCCTGCCCCCCCCTAGCAACCGCCCCCCCCCCCCCCTAAATGTTAAAAAATGCCCCATTTTGCCCCCCCCTGGTCACCAAAAATGCCCCTTTTTGCCCCCTACCCTACAAAAAGCAAAACTATCCCAGTTTCCAAAAAAAAAGATCAAGAAATATCAAAAAAAAAATTTTGGCGCTTCGCGCCAAACAGACAGTTACTATTCATTTAACCTTACCAAATTTTTTAATTAGTGTAGAAATTAAGTTATAATCTTTTTTCACTGAACATAACAAACCAGGTTATAGGAAGTATTTTATTTTGTATAATATAAACTTTTTACCAAAGAAATTTTGTACATCCCCAATGATGATACACAAAATTACCCCTTATATAGATTACAATTAGTGGATGAAATGTATGGAAACTCGACTTAATTAACCAACCAATCAAAATTCCATTAAAGTCCCCAAAGTTTTTGAGCCAACGAATAAGAAAATTTTATATGAAATATTGGGGACTAGTGTAATAAATAGCCCAAAAACCCCTCTCTCCCTGCATATTTGAAGAAAAAAATTTGCGCTTCGCGCCCTTCCAAAAGGTTTCTGCTATGAAATATTGCGGACTAGTGTAATAAATAGCCCAAAAACCCGCCCCTCCCTGCATATTCGAAGAAAAAAATTTGCGCTTCGCGCCCTTCCAAATGATTTCTGCTATGAAATATTGGGGACTAGTGTAATAAATAGCCCAAAAACCCCTCCCTCCCTGCATATTTGAAGAAAAAAATGGTTTCTGCTATGAAATATTGGGGACTAGTGTAATAAATAGCCCAAAAACCCCTCCATCCCTGGATATTTGAAGAAAAAAATTTGCGCTTCGCGCCCTTTCTAATGGTTTCTACTTTTTATCACAATGAAAGGACAAGTAATTTTTTAAAAATTTTTACACAGTTCATTATATCTTTGGTTTTTATGGTACGATAAATTTTTTTGTGGATTATAATATTAAAAAAAATAAAATTTCTCGCTGTTTCGGGCATCCAGTATGTAATTTACTTTGACTGTCATCACACAACATATAGGAAAAAGGATTTGTGACTTTTTCTACCTAAAATATATATTTATTTCAACAGATGCTCTTTAAACTTACTTGTCTGTATTCTTATTAATGATTTTTTGTGCTTTGCTACTTAAAGATGTTGTCATCCTTGTTGTCAAACAATAAAGAAATATTTAATATCATTTTTTCATATTAGGTTAATTTTTGGTAAATTATTTCCAAAATGAGTGTTTTTATCTCCCCCCCCCCCCAATTTTTTTAATGGGGTTATTCATCCTTCCTGCTGAGATTTTATAACATCCCCTTCCACCCATTAAAAATGTTTTGTGGTGGAGGGGGGGGGGGGGGGGAAAGGTTAATTTTTCTTCTGTACTATTTTTTCGAAGATGCTTTCTAGCTCCCTTCCCTTCGGTCATTGCAGGGTGGGGAGAAGGGATGGGGGAGAAAAGATGGGGGGGGAAGAGGTGGGGGATATAAAAGGGAAATAGGGATGGGGAAGAAGGGATAAGGACTAGGAGGCCCATAATCAAATAATCCCACCCCTTAAAACGCCCTTATTTAAAATTAGTATATAAAATCAAAATGCCCCCCCCTAAAGCAAAGTGCCCCCCCGGGGCACTTTGATTTAGGGGGGGGCAAAATTTTACAAAATCTTCAAAATGCCCCCCCCTAGACAAAGTGCTTCGCACGCCACTGCTAACTGCTATTAATCACAGGGCAAAGATCGTGCAATCAGTGTTAGTTGTCTGTCGGGTGTCACCAGCCTCGCCCGTACGTCGTACGAGATAATTTACAAAATATTAAATCATGCTTAAATTAAAGAAAACCTGCAATGGCTGGTTATGCAATTACATTGTCACCCCCTTAAGGATATGCTACACAAAGGAAATGAAAGGTAGTACCCCCCCCCCCCCCCTCCTTCTTAGATTTTAAAGAACTTACTTCTAATTTGATGAAATCTTTGCTATCCTCAGCTTCACTGTCCATCATGGCAAGAGGATCCACATCAACCTCCATTGTTGTGCTGGTACTATCATTCAGCGAGGCTTGACTACTTGCCATACTAAATATACATTAATATTTAAAATAAGACGACGTAACGGACATACAAACTTTTTGGGACCATTGTTTTTGATTCCATAAAAGAATCATAAAAATAACGAGAAAGCATTGATTTTTTTTGAATTGGTGTAAGAAGTGAAAACTAGATGCCTTTTTTTCAAAAAGGCACAATAAATGCATTAAAAAAGCAAAGAACAAGATTTTAAATGCAAAAGCAAATGGATTTATTATTACTTGGATCTCACACCAGATAATCATGTACTCGTATAGTGAAATTATTAGCAGCCTAAATAATGACCCCCCACCCATCATCTCCTTCTGGATGAACGATTGACCAATAATGAGTTCCATGTTAGCAAGCTAAATTGGCGACAATTTTTCCCCTGTCATAATATCCCCGTATATTCTACAATAATTATTAATTTGACACAAGGAGGGATTTGTTAAAGGAATAGTTCATTCAGAGATTAACTACTACACTTTGAAATTTATTAGTTCGTAAATGCATCTTAAGCATTAATATCAAGATATTAAAAAAAACTTTACCTTTCTGGGTCCAGTAAATGAATATTCTTTTCATCTATTGTTATCTCCTAAATATGTAAATGTTTAATTATTTTGATTAGGTAATGATATCATAGGGCGTATGTGCCACTGTTTGAATCCAAAACAAATGAACTACTCCGCACAAAAACAAAACACAATCTTGTGATAATTCTTAAATTAATCTGAATTTTCATGTTGTGCCACAATATAAGGCAACACTTTTCTTTCCCCGAGTTCCATTGAGTTTGTTTCAAAATGTGCAAATCCGCCTCCACCCTAAATTTAAATGTCAATCCACATTGTAAAAGAGTTCCACTGCAATCATAATCTCCACTGAAAATCTACATGTAAAAAGCATTAGATCCTTCCTCATGAGCAAAAAGTTTGATTTTAATGTATCTAATACTATCTAATAATAAAGTGTACAAAGTATAGGTACTGAAATTGCAGTGAAATATACAGTGAAAAATATACTTTGTTAAAAAAAAGTTTTGCTACGGTTTACCCCCTCAACATTTGTCAGATACTCAAAATCAAAAAGGTAAAATACTGCCATGGTATAAAATCTTACGTCATCATAGTAATCTTGGTTTGAATCTTCTTCATTGCCTGAAGCTCCGCCATTCACACTAAACACCTCGCCTATCACAATATTGTCTTTTTTCAGGGAGGGCGTAAAACCGCCCCCACGCCTCATGGCAGTATAATGAGCCCCGCCGCGAGCACCCCGCATGACGCGCATGCCGCTTGGCACGCCTCGCATCGCCGGATGAACTGGTCGGACGGCACCGCTCTTGCCCTGCATAGTACGCGGCTGGAAGGTGGCCAGCGGCGAGTTTTGCGGCGCCACGTATTTCATCCAGTATTGACGGATTGTCATTTGGTGCTTCTTCATATGGCTACTCAAACTAAAAAAATCATTCATATGATAATTACTCTAAAATAACTGAGTTTTTTTTTATTTTGTGTGTTATCAAAAAATAAATTAATATGTCTAATTTAATTTGCATAAAAAATATTTTGTTTTAAATGAAACTTTGTGGAGCGACGCTTGCTGTATATTTTACCTGTTTGGTAGACGTTTAACCTTGGCATTACAGAGGCTACACACGTGGTTGGAGGCACGGGTTATCAGACTCTGCACTTTGAACTCTGCTTTGTAGTCCTTTTCTAAAGAGAAATACAAAACATATAAAGTATTTGTAATTATCTATAATTAAGGGGGGGGGGGGGGGGTTAATGCAACCATCTCGTAATCAATGTATAAATGGCACTTAGAATTCGAATTTTGATCTGAAATTTTGCATGAGTAATCCTTGGTAGGTCTATTTTCCCTAAATCGAACAAAACGTTGGAAAAGTAGCGGCTAACGGCTGGCGGCTCATCCGTTTAGCCATTTGTTGGGTATTTTTAAGCGAAATCCATCACGAAACCTCTCTCCACATAATGCTCTTTTCCGATCCAAAACGTTTTCAAACGGTTCTAGCCGGTATTTGCTGGTACTAGAAATCTAAAAAATGTTTTCTTTGTATCATTTCACATGATTTTAAGCAAAAATAAGTTTCAAAAAGTTGATTTCTACGTAATTTATGACAGATTTGCCCTAAAAATAGCCAAAATACGGCTAAACGGCTGAGCCGTTAGCCGTTTCTTTTTTAACTTTTTTTCGATTTAGGGAAAATAGACCTACCAAGGATTACTCATGCAAAATTTCAGATCAAAATTCGAATTTTAAGTGCCATTTATACATTGATTACGAGATGGTTGCATTAACCCCCCCCCCCCTTTTATAGAAAAAAATTAACAGGCTTTGAGACATCTTTTATTTATGCATGTATAAAAATTTTCAAAATTTAAAAAATATTTCTAAGAGGATATTAGGTATCTACCCATTTTTTTTCTAAAAGATCTATTCGTTAATATCTATTTCATCTTAAAATTTACGAAAATTTTATAAGATGGGTGTTTTGGAATGACAAGAGACTTTTTTATACCTAGCTATTTCTGGTCAATTTAAACAATTTAAATTCAATACCTATACAATTAAAAGAAAAGGTTCATTTAGAATTGATTGCAATAATCCTTGTACTTTAATATTACCTGAGATGTTATGAACAGTTTCTATGTGTTTAATAATATTTTGTCTAATCAGGGTTGTGAAAGATTTCCCATCTCTTCTACAAATCCGGCAACCATGCTCGCAAGAGTTAGCCCACCTAGTAAAATATAACCACTTAAATAAGCTTAGTTCGGCAGTTTGAAAACCTTTTACATTTAAACGGTAGTTTAACTTCCTTGAAAGAAAATCTAAGCCAAATGCTCGAGATACCTCAACTTACTTGAGTATATCATTTAGGGTTCCTGTAATTTAGTGGTTCGATGTTTGTCTCATTGTCTGATAAAAAGTCAGGAGCTTTTAGTAAAGGTCCCTAGCGAGCTAAGGGCACATATTGTTTATAAATTGAAAATTATAGGGAAGGAGGGGAGGGGGGGGGGGGGTTACTTCGAGGGAAACAACCAATAAAAAATATTAATCTTACTTTTCTATAGCAGCCTCCTGTTGTTTTAGCATAGTATTCTGATTCATAACATTATTTTGAACTCCACCTCTTGCTCTAATCATTCCACCTGGCGCTACAAGTGGTCCACCTCTTCCAGCAACCATCGGGATATGTGCCACCCGCCCTCTGGCGGTTGCATACGGCAACCGAGGGCCGCCAGGGCGTATGATAGGATTGCCGCGGATACCAACAGCTCCGCCGCGGATTGGAGAAGACGAAGCCAGCGGTTGCAACCGCTGATTAACTGGCGGCGATTGGCGGGCTATATGGTGTTGTTGTTGTTGGCGGTTTCGAGGCTGGGAAGGCGGTGCTTCGTAAATCGGGTCATCTTCTAATATTTGGATGTCATCATTCTGTACTTTCTGTACTGTAATGCCCTGAAATAATAAATATAGAATTTCTAGACGTACAATCTCTTTGTAAGTTTTTATTTTGTCTGTAGCTTAATATTTCGATAACTACTAGACCGATTGAGTTCAACATTAGGTGCGCTTCACATTTTTCATCGGATTGTTTCAGGAATTTTTCTGCCTCCCTACTCTTTCCTAATTCATGTCCTAAGATGCTATGGGCACAGTCGCTAGTGTATCATTATCCTCTTCTAATGAATATTATTATACCTTAATATTAATAAGATTGTCAGGTATCCCGGTAGCTTTGGTTGTGTCCTTGGTGATGGTGATCCCCTTCATACCCATCAGGTTGGCCACACTGGACAGGGTGGAGGCTGCAGCACCAGTGGAGCTGCTCCGACCACTTGAGGACGCATCTGTAATAATGGATGTAAAAATAAGTGGATATTAAGACAGGGGAAAAATTGTCGTAAATGTAGGCTGCTAACATGGATATCACTTATGGTCAGTTCATTCATCCAATAGGATAGGAGAGGATGGGTGGGTGGGGTAGGTAGTTATTTTACCCGGCTACAAGTTTCACTTTATTAAGGTACAAATAGTTTTGTGTAAGACCCAAATAAAAATATATCTATTGATAGGTAATACCTTCAAAATTACTCTTTATGAGATTTAAGTTATTGGTAGAAAAGTTTGGACACTGCATTACAAGTTTTAACCAATAAATTAAGATAAGATAAATAAACATATTGTCTTTTAAAGCCTACCAATGAGAAAATATGTTCAAAGCAAATTATTTTTAAAATCAATAAGGAATTAAAAATCATACTTGGTGCTGTGGGTCGTTGTTCAATAATCCAGTTTAATAATTTATCTGCGTTAACACTCACATTGTGAATGTTCTCCAAATGAACCTAAACAAACAAATATGCAGTACTGCGGGTCAAGAAATACCTAAAAGTAACTTTTTTTGAAAAACATAAAATGTTAAAATATATTTTATGCCAGAAGAAATTGTGTTGGTAAAAATAAATTTTGTCAAAGGCGTGCCGCGTGTTAGTCAAAAGGATTAAAAAAGGGCAGGACAGGTCAATCTTTTTTATCATTATGGGCAAAATTTAATTAAGTATGCTCTTTGTTAAAACATCAAGTACGTACAACGGTACAACTACAGAGCAGATTTTTTTGAATCTCAGGGGTGTATATCCCGCAAAAGATTAATTTTTTCCCGGCTGCAACAATATTTCATTTTTCCCCGCTTTAGTTTTTTTTCCCAAGTAGGGAAAAAAATGGAAAATTGTTGCTGCCGAGGAAAAAATGAATATTGTGCAGAATATACACCCCGGACCAAAAAGTTATTACTCTTTACCTATATTCAATCGTTATCCCTCTTCCCCCATATCTTTTATCTCCCTCTCTCTCCTTTTGTATAATATATAACCTTGTTTTTGGTTTAAGATAAACTAGGACATTTTTTGTTTATTTAAAATAGAGTATTTTTTAGTAAAGAGACAGGGGTGTATATTTTACATGGGATCCCCGGCTCAGGGGGGGGGGGGGGGAATAAAAAAGTAAGTGGTTGGAGGGAAAAAATGTAAAAATTAAGAAACCTGAAAACATTTCCATTTTCCCACCTCCCTCCTTGGCGAAAAAAACTAAAAAAATGTGTGGTAGGGGATAATATAAATAAAATATAGAGTTCTTTAACTATTTTTCCATTTTTACTTGGTGAGAAAAAACTAGGGGAAAAAAAAATTTTGTAGCCGGGGAAAAAAATAAATCTTGTGCAGAATAGATACCCCTGTAAAGAGATGAGAGGCCTACCTTATAATAAGGTCTGTTTAGATTTCCCGTAGAGACTGTATCAAGGCACAGGAAACATTTGTGACGCTGGGCAGGCATTATTCAAGATTTAGCCCTCACTTCCTGAACAAACAATATCTATTGAAACATAAATATGCAAAATGATGAGTGATTTATTGTAAGCAAGAAGAAACATCAACTTAAATGAATATCAAAGGCCTCGAGAGAGCCAAAGTAAAAATAAAAGATCAAGGATGGCAACATCCATAAAAGCGAAGCACTGAAGTGGTAGGAAAAACAAACATTAACACTTGAGTAGAGTGTCAGAACTGAATAATCAGAATATAAATGTATTAAAGTCGAACGAAACAAAATTGTAAGTAAATCTGTTGAAAAACTGCTTAAATACAGGATATTGTTTACGGACATACTTACATTTTTAGGACTCGATTATAGAGATGCTTCGCTTATGACAATGTACTTTGTTGTCCTAGGAATCAGTATTCCAAAAATCAGACCAACCGGATAATTTTATCATATAAAAACTTGTTGTTAAGAAAGTTAAAAAGCAACATGTTTAAAATGGACGTACGGACTTTCTTATAACGATTATAGAGTTGCTTCGCTTTCTAACTCGTACCTAACTCCTATAGGAATCATCATGCAAAGTTTAAAATTGATAGGACAAACGAAAAGAGCTATCCGTTACTTATTAATAATCTATTAATAAGTCGTGAACCCTTATAGAGCCTATCTGCAAATGAGAGAGACAAAACTTACATATCAGGATGGCGCTTATTTCTTTTTTAACAAAACTGGTTTTTAATAATCTTTTATTTTAATAGCCGCGGAAAACTATCTATAATACAAAGTTATTCTTACCTTTGTTACATTATTAATTATACATCTGGTTTGTCTTTTACTTTTCTTCCTTTTGAATTACCACTATCTTTACATTTTATTTCTATTTCTTTCTTAACTCAAACATTGCATATTCTGAAAAAAATAAAAGTATTATAATTATAATCATTATAAAATGATATTCAATATATCCTTATTTATATGAAAACTCTGGACTTTAAAACTTGCTAAATAAATGCTTTAAAATTAGGACCCTTTTTTAAATATAAAAATATCACATTTTGAGTAGAATTAGAGCACTTTCCTGTCTGAATGTATTTTATATTTATTATGATGTAAAGGTATCAAAATGCCCAAAATGTCTGTATGTATATATGGTTTAAACTTTTTTTTTTTTATCATGGAAAGAAAACGAAGTAGCGGGTTTCGCCATATTTTCACAGTAGCTTTTGATAGGTTATTTTAGGTTAGGTAAATGTTATTGATTAACCCGCTTGGTTAGGAATCAGGCCCCGCAGGGGCTAGAAACAGGAGAAAAGCTACTGTAAAGATACGACTAATCCCACTGCTTCGTTTTCTTTACATGATCCGTTTTTTTAATGGTAACCACAAAATAAGTTTGTATTATTATCACTGGTTTTTTAAAATAAAAAAAACAAAGAATATAATTAAGAATTTGGCACGATAAAAGTAAAAGAAAACATATCAAATAAACCTGAATTTACAGAAAATAACAATAAATAAATCACAGCAGTATGAATACAAAATAAAACACTGAAATACTGTGTTGATTATCTAAATGAGCAAGAACAAATATATTAGCAGTGTGGTAATTACTTTTTGTTCTTAGTGTTTAGGTAACCAATAGTATAGTTGATGAGGGTGGAATGTGGAAGCTCTGTGGGAAAACATTCTTCAATCTGATCAAATCTTTCCTCCAAGCTAAGTAAAATATTTATCAGTTTGATTCAACTGAATGGATATAGAATAAACGTGGATATTGTTAAAGAGCAAAAATTGTCGTCAATTTAGGTTGCTAACATGATCATCATTTATTGGTCAGTTCATTCATGCAGTAGAATGGGGAGGGAGGGGGTCTTTATTTTAGCCAGCTACAAGTTTTACTTTAATAAGGTATATGATAATCTGAAGAAAGATCCATATTTTTAATCTATTTTAAACGGATTTTAAATTATGCAATCGGGCAGGAAAACATTTAATTGGCGGAAAAACAATTCCGATGAATTCCCTAGACCCTGACATTAAGGAATTACACTACAATGCAACGACCAAGCATAATAACTAATTACGCAACCAAACTCACCTTTTCCTGAACTTGGTTGCGTTCTTTTTGGACTTGATCCATTCTTTGTTAATAAGATCAATGTTCCAATTAGTCCTGACGAGTAGCTCCACTCCAGCCATAGCCACTATCTGAAAGCATTCATATTGTCAATAGGTTTTACTAAAATAACAATTCCGAAGATCTTAAAATCTGAAAAAAATGAAATAAAAATATTTTTCATCAAGGTGGGGAAAACAGCAAACATCAAACGTCTGAAAAAATGTTCTAAAATTATTTCGGCATGGCAACTCTCATAGGGTTGGGTAGGGTTGAGATGCTAAAACCCGTAAGAGAATTTTCTTTTTATAAATAGGTACCTATTCTTCATTCTGCAATAAAATATAAGACCTTTCCAATTTTAGGCAGAAACTCATCCTAAAGGTACGTTCAGATATCCTTATAAAGTAACAGGAAGTTTGTGAGTCTGTTTGTTTCACTAACCGCTGAACCGATATGATTCTCCTTTACATTGTAACTTATCATAGGTCCGTCCTGGGAAGGACTGTACTTCATGGGAAAGGATGCCATTAGTGCCATAGAAAAATTAATTTTCCCACAAATTTTTTTTTCTTTTTCTTTTGAAAATTAAATGATAGTGCCCCTAGAAGCTTAGCCATTAGTGAAGGAATCACGAAGTAACAACTGACGCTATTATGCAACCGCCTGGTTGCAAAGCTACTCTTTACCTCTGCTTTTTCGTTGTCTTCTCCTTTGACCTTTTTCATCTTGTTCTTGAAGAAGTTGCCCATGTCTATATACATCTTTGCAAAGGTAGTATGGAAGTCCTAACAATAACAAAAACTTAATAAAACAATTTTTTTATATTTGCTTTTGAAAAATAAACATTTTTACATGCCTAGTTAAATATCTAAAATATGACAATAATTATTTTTAAATATTCTAAAAATCGGCGATAGATAACGTCTTTTTTTGTGGCCTATTTGTACCTATTTTTTATAATGAATTTAAGATTTGATTAAAAAAGAGTGGCATAACTCTTTGTAAATGAATCCTTTTTCCCTAGGAAAAATACACAATGTCTCAATGATAATTTAGTTTATGACCGACGGAAAAGTTGTGACATTCAAAGGACCTACCGCAGGCTCGCCAAATATTTGTGCCACCTTGTAGAACGTTTCTGGCTTCAGTTTCCACAGCGGACTATCTGTACTCGAAGCATTTTCATTGCGACACTCGACCATTTCAAATATATTACGACTACCACCTCCATAGGAATATGATTGTCCTTGTTGTTGGTAAGCTGGAAATAATGCTCCACTATTGGAGGGTGTTGGGTTGGAATAATAGGATGACGAGTAATCATATGATGTATCATGTCTAGCTGAAGTATTAGCAGATAAATTATTTTGTGGGGCAGGAATAGCACGACCAAACAGCGGAGAATTGTCAGGCTGCTCAGTTGGAATTTGTTTACCAAATATTGGAGTTTCTTCAACTTGCAGGGGCAAAGGTTTTCCAAATATCTGTGTATCTGTAGTTTCGGCTGGTAATCTTTTACCGAAAATGACTGCGTCTGCTTTAACAGGCTTTGGAAGTGTAATCTTAAAACAAAGATGGTTATAAAAACTAATTCAAAACTAATATAAAATGGTGGACTATACACAAACGAGAGCTAACATAAAAGGCAACATGATAATCTTTTATGTCAAATATAGTTAACAAAAAATCAAGTTTGACCAAAGTCTTAAAATTAAAAAAAAATTGTGGTAGATCTTTTTAACGTTAATTGGAATATGTCTAGTGTTATTCTAGTATATTCACAAAAAAAGCTTGACATCATGTCACTGTACTAAAGCTTATAATTTACTTTTAAGGCACTAAAAACTTGAATTTTAATGTTGCACTTTATGAAGACCTCTTAAGATTAAAAGAGTTTGACACAATAATAAAATACCTTTTTCTTAGTTTGAGGCACACATTTGCTTTGGAAATTGTTGCTAGATTGCTTTTCACTGAAAAAATGTATTTATAAATTGGGTGATGGATGGAAATATATACATATATGTATATTTGATATTTATATGCACTTGAATTATTTATCCAATTAAAATAAGGAACAAATTTGTCTATAAGAATTAGTGTGTTTTCTCTTTAAAAAGTAATACATTATAATCAGCACCATACCTGTTAGAATCTACGCAATTTTCAGAGCTACCAGTATCTTCTGCAAATCTTGACTTTTTCCTTCTTCCCATGTTATTTTCAACATCATTCTGTGAATCATAACAGCTTAGCTTGATCTTGATTGGACCATCAGTCTTAGAGCTTTGCTGCCTTTCAGGCTGTTTTGAGGGGATTGTAAGAGGCATTTCTGGATCATCAGAAGGTGAAGCAGGATCATAAACTTCTGGAGTTTTGGCTTTTCTGGCAACTTGAGGTTGAAATACTTGTTGATCAGAAATTGAGCTAAGTTTGGGGTTAGGTTTCAATTCTTTCTTTCTTATTGTGTCTTTCACTGGTAAATTATTCTGCTGTGGCTGTGTTGTTGAACCAGAAGATTGTGGCTTCTAAAAAAGTTATATGTAACAAAGTATAAAATGTTAAATTAATACCTTCCTCCTAATATTTTTTTTCCAAAACTTAATTTTGTCCTATACAAAGATGAAAAACTAAGAATGAAATAGATAATGTACAAATATTTCTTCTAAAATTATGAGTACCTCTTCTTATCTACTTTCTTAAATATAAAGAGCTTACCTCATTAATAGATTCTTGTTTTTTGGAATCCAAAACAGCTGTAACAATCTTTTGGATTAGTTGTTGTGCAGCAGGTAAATCAGAATTCTTTACTAGATCTTGGTCCTTATTAGTGCTGTTCTTATAAATATATTCGGAAACCTTTGGCACTGTGTTACTGTCACTTGTTTTGGTCTGAACCGGATTTATATCAGTAACTTTAAAATGGTTTTTGGCCTTTGTATAACCAAGTTTAGCTTGAATCTTTGCTGGATCAGTGGTTTGATTGAAAGATTGAACTTCCTCTTCCCTAAATATTGCATCAGCACTGTATCCCCTTCCATCTAAATTGCTTGAAAAAGAACTGGGTTGAGATTGAACAGATGAGGTAGAAACACTCACAGATGCAGAAGAAATAGCAGATACTGATTGAGATGCTATGGAAGTTGCAACAGATGTGTTATCATACCTCAAAGTGGGTACAACTGATGGATTGGACATCATTGAATTGACACTTAGAGGAGCACCTGGAATGAAATTGCTGTAATGGTTCCCAGTACTTTGAAATGTAGGCGGAGGAATATGAAATGCAACATCACTGACAATTGGTGGAGCAGCTGCATTTAAAATAAGGGGAGCAGCTGTACTCAATATGGGTGGAGCAGCTGTGTTCAAAATGGGTGGAGTAGCAGTATTCAAACTTTGTGGAGTTTCAGTATTTACAGTTAATGGGGGCATTACAATGGGAGCACCAATGTAAGAAGTATCATACCTAGGAGGAGCTAAACCAATTGATGAAACTGGCACATAACAACTGTTTGTAACTATAGGAGGAGGCTGAGAATAATTTACTTGAGCAAAAGTATTATTGGTAGCACTGTAAACTTGATTATTGCTAAACATTTGAGAATTTTCATTTGAGAGCTGGTATTGGACATTGTTGAATAGAGTGGATGGTGCAATAGCTGAAGCAACATAAGTCTTAGAAGTTTGAGATTTCAGTGCATCAGCAATTGAAGAGTTACTAGCTGAAAAGCTAGTCATATTTGGAGTTTGCAAATTGGATTGTGAAGAACGAGCAGCATTAACAGATTTTTCAATATTTTTATTTTGAGGTCTATCAAATGATATAATTGCTTCAATTGAGGGAGACTTTTCTGTGACCCTTTCATCTCTTTTGTCACCATAAGAGGGTCTTCTTGATCTTTTAGAGTCAGGTGATATATACCTTGTACTACTAGATCTTTTATGCTCCCTTGAATTCCTTCTTTCATATTTTTCATGTGTTCTTTCATAATCTTCATGATTTCTTCTTTCATACTCTTTTGAATTTCTTCTTTCATATTCTTTAGTATTCCTTCTTTCATATTCTTTGGAATTCCTACTTTCATTCTCTTTTGAATTTCTTTGTTCATATTCTTCATGATTCCTTCTTTCATACTCTTTTGAATTTCTTCTTTCAAATTCTTCATGATTCCTTCTTTCATAATCTCCAGGGTTCCTTCTTTCATATTCTTTAGGATTCTTTCTTTCATACTCTTTTGAATTCCTTATTTCATATTCTTTAGGATTCTTTCTATAATATTCTTCATGATTCCTTCTTTCATATTCTTCAGGATTTCTTCTTTCATATTCTTCAGGATTCCTTCTTTCATATTCTTTTAAATTCCTTCTTTCAAACTCTTTTGAATTCCTTCTTTCATATTCTTTAGAGTTCCTTCTTTCATAGTCTTTATAATCCCTTTTCTCATAATCTCTTGAGTGTTTAATACCATGTTCTCTTGATTGACTCTTGTCACTAAAATATCTTCCCTCTTTAGAAGGTGATTTAGCATGCTTTGATGGTGATCTTCGGTAGTGTTCTTGTTCTCTGTAATAACCAGGATGTTCCTGTCCTCTACTTAATACCGGTCCAGTTGAACTTCTTGTTTCACTAAAATCACTAGATCTTCTTCTATGATTTGAAGGTGATCTTCTAAGATAAGATGGTGATTTTCTTTCAAGGTGTGAAGGTGATATATGATGAGATTGTGATCTTCTTCTATGATGTGATGGGGATCTTCCTTTGAGATGTGATGGGGATCTTCCTAAATGTTTTACTGGTGACCTTTTCAATTTTTGACCTATACTATGATCTCCAGAAGGTGATCTTTTGAGACAAGTCCTAACTTTTTGAGCAGATGGTGACATTGATTTTCTGTTTTGTCTCCGAGGAGGTGATATTCTGAGTTTGACATTCTCTTCATGTGATGTTACTTTAGAGTATTTAGATCTTGGTGTACCAGAGACACTTGAGACTGATGGTTTTTCATTCTTTGATGGTGTACTAAGTGGCACTTGGGGATGCTTTTTGGAAGAATGTTGATCCAAGTAAGAAACTACTTCACCATCCTCTGATAACTTAAAGGTCAAAAGTCCCGTTGACTCCTTGGAATCATTAGCTTTCAACTTCTTGTTAGCCTCTAACATGAGACATGGATTGCTTTCAGCTTCTCTTATTCTATCACGAATAGATTTCTGACCTTTCTTTAAAAGTCTTGCTGCCAGAGATGACATGTCTTCATTTTCAGATTCGTCAGATTCCTGAGTATATCTCACAAGTCCTGTTGACTTCTTGGAATCATTAGCTTTCAACTTCTTGTTAGCCTCAAACATGAGACATGGATTTCTATCAGCTTCTCTTATTCTATCACGAATAGATTTCTGACCTTTCTTGAAATGTCTTGTTAACAGAGATGGCGTGTATTCATTTTCAGATTCGTCAGATTCCTGATGCTTAACTGTTCTTTCTTCGACAAACTCAATGTCCTCTCTAAAAAAAAATATATTATATTAATCTTGTAAAAAAGGATAATCTACAGTATGACCCCTAAAACATTTATCTAAGGGTTCAAAGACCTTTTTCTTAATTTATCTTAAGTGACACATGTCCTTGTTTTCTATACAATTTTACACCAACATCAGATAAAATTTTTTCATGATTGAATCAATGCAGCATTTTTCTAAAAAGCACATAAGAAAAAGAACCATTTTTTTGATTTTCATAATTTTTTAAAAATACAAAGAAATACAAAATTCATAAATATTTCTTTTTTATTCCACATAAAAATTTTCTGCCTAATTGCTAATAAAATGCGAACAAAAAAAATAGGCAAATCTGAATTTTCAGAATAGCAGCTTCAATAGGGTAGTGCGGGGTTAATGCGGTAGGGGGGTCTAATTCCGGTCAAACGACCAACTTTTTAAAAACCGTTTTTTAACGGTGTTCTAAACGTTTGCGAGAGATCTTCAGAAAAGCGAAGTTGTAGTTTATTGCCTATACTTTCATTTCTTACTTCAGCAAATTTTTGTCAGATCACTCCTTCTATGATTTTTTTGCCCTCAAAAAGTTGCAAAAAATTTGCAAAAAAAAAATTTCAAAATAGGCCATGTTCAATCTAAAATTGTGAAAAAATGGTAAGTCCTATTGACCCCCGGGTTTTTGTAAAATGAAAGATATGGCATTCATTTATCGTTTGCAATTGGAGGCGTTGTTCTAACTTTATTTTTTCATAATTTTTTTTCGTCTCAAAAAAAGGGTCTATTCCGGTCACTTTTTTTACTTTTTTTTATTACTGTATTTATAAATGTATAATACCCTAATTTTTTTTTAGGTGATCTGGAAGCATGAACAACAACCCAAATGCATGACCTAAGCTTTAATCATTGCCTTGCCTGTTGTGTGATGTACATTACTAGTCATTTTACTGCTTGTATTATGTCATGTTTTGTTGCCTAAGCTTTTCAATTTGTAAAGACATTAAAAATTTTTCAGACACATTTTTATAGTAATGGGAAGAGTATATCACCCAAAGGAACGCCTTAAATATTTTCCTGAAGATGTATCAGCTGCATTGGCTCATGTAAGAAGGGGTATGTCTATTAGAAAGGCCGCTAGAAGATTTAAAATTCCATATGAAACCCTTGCAACTTTTTCGTATAAGAGGGTGTTTGCGATTTTTGCGCGGTTTGGATTTTTTATGTCAAATCGGCTAGGATTAAGCTAGAAAGGTGTTTAAGGTGTCTATAGAAAGCTCTTTGCATGTCCTAACAAAAACTCCCCAGGATATGGGTTCTATCTCCAAGATTTAGAGTACATATTCAAGATTTTGTAATTTCAAAATTCCTGTTGCATAAAATGTGTTGAAATATTAGAGTTAGACCCCATATCATTTGGAGTTAATTGTCAGGCATGTAATTCTGCATCTTTAGACACCTTAACCACCCTTGTAGGTCAATCCTAGCCAATTTGAGACAAGAAAAAATGTATCAAAAACTGCTGTCAAAACTGGCAGGATTTTTAAAGTTAAAAATTTTTTGGGAAAAAATCACTTTTTTCAAGAAATTCCAAGACCTGCGAATCAGAAATTGCCTCTAATTTATGTATAAAGCTTAAAAAAACCTAATCATATAATAAAAAGTATGATTTTTTTAAAGTTTGCATGAAAAAAATCGATGTTTTTTTATGCGATTTTACCGACTTTTTTAAAATGGGCAAAATGTGGTCAAAAAATTTTCTGATATGCATGCGACTAGTACCGTTAGAAAGCTAATGACCTCAGCTTTATACTCAATGTTTAAAATGTTAAAAAAAAATATTTTAAGTGGGTGTTCCACCCCCCCAAAGTCAACTGACCGAAATAGCCCCACCGGTGGGGTTATTCCGGTATAGGCCAACCGCCGCCCTTAAAACCGATTTTTGACCGACTTCTAGTTGCGAGATCTTAACGGGACCAAGACAGGCTTCTTCGTTATTGCCATATCTTTCATTTGCACTCTTAAAAACCGGAAAAAGTTTTTGGGAAGTATGTTTTTTTTTAAGTTGAAGCAAAAAATTGACCGGAATAACCCCGCACTACCCTATTTATTTTGGATAATTTTACTGTAAATATGAAATGTAGATGCATCTTTTTATTAATCAGCACCAATGAAGCACAAGATCTCAAAAACAGCATTTGATGGAAATAATGGTGAACCAAAAAGAAATGCAAATCCAAAACAAATCAATAAAAAAGTGATTTTTTTTTGTACTTTTCTCCTCTTTGAAAGATTGATTTTGATAAATTAACAATCTTTTAAGGGATTTATGCACTATTTATTATGAAATATAGTATAAGGTAGAAAAAAATGATTTTCTAAATAAAAAATATTAGAAAAAAAAATTTGACCTCTATCACTTTAGAGGACAGCTGCTGACCTCCAGTTTTATGGATGAAGCTAAATACATGTTAAAGATAAAAATTACCCTCAAAATTACACAAAAATGTTTTTTGATGTGTTAAGAATATCCCTTTTAAAATCTTGATTTTGAGGATGATGGCCTTAAAGATGCTCCTACTGTTGGAAATGGTGAGCCAAATGTTATCAAAGTGCATGTCCATGATGACAACTTATATATTGAACTATGGTCTAATTTTTGTATTCATAGCAATCTCCAAGAGAGCCTCCCAACAAGAAATATAAACATCTCCTAAAAACTACAGTAATTACCTTATGAATTGGTGTAATTAAAATTGCATTTTTTTCTTTTTTAATACTGCTTGGCTGGAGATTGCTATAAATACAAAAATTGGACCAAAGTTAAATATATAAGTTGTCATCAAAGAGATGCACTTTGATAACATTTGGCTCACCATCACTACCTGTAGGAGCATCTTAAAGGCCATCATCCTTAAAATCAAGATTTTAAAATGGATTTTTTAACACATCTCAAAACATTTTTGTATACTTTTGATGGTTTCTATTTCTATTTCTATTTTTTACATGTATTTAGCTTCATCCATAAAACTGGAGGTCAGCAACAGTCCTCTAAAGTGATAGGGGTTGAATTTCTTTTTTCTAATATTTCATAATTAGAAAAATCATTAATTTCTACCTTATACTATATTTCATAATAACTAATGCATAAATCCCTTTAAAAATCATTAATTTATCAGAATCAATCTTTTAAAGAGAAGAAAAGTGAAAAAATAATCACTTTTCTGTTGATTTGTTTTGGATTTGCATATCTTTTTGGTTCACCAGTTTTTCTCCCAAATGCTGTTTTTGAGATCTTGTGTATCATTGGTGCTGATTAATAAAAATATAATGGCGGAAACATGTAGATAAAAGATGCATCTACATTTCGTATTTGAAGTAAAATCATCCTAAATGAATAATAAAGCTGCTATTTAGAAAATTCAGATTTGCCTATTTTTTTGGTTCGCAGTTTATAATTTTGATTACCTTCTTTTCTCACCCTTATTAATCAAAAGAAATAAATTATGACAGTTGCCCCGCCCACTTTTTGACATGTCATTAATGGATTATCATGTTTTTAAAATAAAATGAGCATAATGTTGAAATTTTATTATGTTGATGTTTTTTTGATATGTCCTAATAACTTAAAAGTATTTTTCAAAAATATCACATTTTCAAAGTTTCTATTAGTAATGAAAATGCAAGGATTTTAAAATAAATTCTACTAAAACAGTAGTTTCACGTAAATAGTTACTTGTTGCTCATTAATTTTTAAACACTTTTAACTCTAAAAATCTTTGTTGTTATTTTAGGTAAAAATTAGAGGGATAGTTGCATGAAGTTCATTTCGGAAAAATGACTTCAAGCATAAGTTACAAGTTCAAGTCTTCATTGTTTTTTTATACTAAATGGTAGAAAATTGAAATACATTCAAATATATGCCCTATAAATGTAGTTTAAACCACTGAACAGAAAATTTATGTTGGTCACAAAATTCAACTTTAAATGCATTTTGTGCAACTACCCCTTTAACACAATGAGTTTGCAATTTTGAATCCATCTTAAATTCTATAAGTTCTTTTTTTAAACCAAAGCTAAAAGTCAAAGGAACTCAACTAAAAAAGTGTTACAGCATTGAAAAAGGACTATCCACCAACCAGAGCAAGTGATTCTAAGCAAATTCCAGCAGTGACCCATAGTATTTTTATTAGTGAATATACTAGGTTTATGTTTAATATTTGCTTTATCGACTAAAAAGTTAGGTTTCACCATGGTTTTATATGAAAAAAACTTTGAAATGTAAAGCAATTTTTAAAGCAATATCATCAAATGCTTTGATGAGTTCAAAGGACAAAATAAAATAACACTGCAGAAAAGCATCAAATATTGTAAATTGCAAAATACATTAGGTAATTAAAATGTTTACAATTACCAACCCTTTTTCTAAATATACATTTTTAATCACAATAATACAGTATGACCCACGAAAAAGTATTTTTTAGCATCTGCAGCCCATATTTATCAACAAATTATTAAAAAATGTATATGTCCTTGTTCTCTATAGATTTCCACATAAGTAGATATAAATTTATTTTTTTACATCAATTAACATCAATTTTTAGAGCTAAAGTTTTGAAAAAGTAACTGAGCAAAAAGTAACTTTAAACATGAAACAACTTTTATAGCAAAATTAAGGTAAAAATCCTTTTATTTTTGTTACTAGCAGAAACTTTATACAAAAATGAAATAAAATATTTAGGTTTTAAGTTAAAAGCATTTTTTTTACACATATTTTTGGAGTCTTTTTAGTTTAATGATATTTTGAAAAACTTACATATTTGGCAAAATTGATTTAGATTTAAAAACCAAATAAATCTTTATGAATATAACAGGAAAATTGTTTTTGTTTCATAATCCTAACTTTAAAAACAAAAAAGTTACAAAGAAAATAAAATTACAACAAAATGATTTTTTAGTCTAAACAGATTAATTAAACCCCTATTAAATGATTGAGATGTCAGAAAAGGGGGCGGAGCAACTGTCATAATTAATCCTTTTCATAAATAAGGGTAAATAAATAACCTGAAAGAAGGTGTATCAACTTTTTTTTATAGCTAGCCGGTTCTTTTAGTAAGTAGTAGAAGTAAAATTTTTCATAGAATTCAGATATGCAATCGGTTTTTTTGTAGACCTCTTATTTTTAAAGTAATTTAAGTTTTTTTTTTAAATAATTAAGTCGATTTGCAAATATTCAATTCATTCAGTAGTACTTTTTGCCATTAAAAATTGATATTTTTTGATGCAATAAAAAAGAAATATTTAGTTAACTTGTTTTTCTTTGTATATTATTATTCAGTTACCATAAAAACATAATATAACCATCCAAAAATTATGAGAAACAAAAAAATATTCTTTTTCTCAGTCACTTTTTCAAAACTTTAGCTCTAAAAATCTTCGGTGTTAATGGAGGTAAAAAAAATATTTTTATATCTGCTTATGTGGAAATCTATAGAGAACAAGAACATATACATTTTTTAATAATTCGTTGATAAATATGGGCTGCAGATACTAAAAAATACTTTTTCGAGGGTCATACTGTATACTTTTGTGTCAAAGCTTTTAAACAACAGTTTGAACTCATCAAAACATTCGATGATATTGCACCAAACAATGCTTAACATTTCAAAGTTTGTTTTCATATAAAACCATGGTGAAGCCTAACGTTTTAGTCGATAAAGCAAATATTAAAAATAAATCTAGTATATTTACTAAAAAAATACTATGGGTCAATGCTGGAAGATGCTTAGAATCACTTGCTGTTTTTCGTGGATTGTCCTCTTTGGCATTGCAGTAGCGTTTAAGAGGTACAAGAAGAAACAACGGTGGAACGTGTTTAGAGTAGTTCTCATCACATCGTATTATAGACAGTTTTCAAAAATGAAAAATTTTAAGATTAAAACCAGTTTTGTTGTCCCCGAGGCTATTAAAACTAGTACTGATTTTATGATTTTTATTTTAATATTCGTGGAAACTTGTCTGTAATGCGATGCTTTATATGATTTTACAGTATGGCTGAGAACTGGTTCTAATCCAGCGGATGTTAATCGGTTTCGAATCATTAACGGAAATTATTTTGTGAAACTTTTTCAAAAAGGCATAAAAAAGCGAGGTAAACAAAATTGAATTAAGATAAACACACATACATCCTACTACTTTGGCATATTATATAGACATATAAATACTGCATAAAGCGACTAACAATCATCTTGCAATGCTTTAATCTGGAAAAATTTAAATCCGAAAATTTATAACATTAACAGTTATACAAAATTTCATAGACAGACACACACGCATCCTACTACTTGAACGATGAACATCCAATTATTGCTTCTCTGGGCTAATAAAACTGGTTTTAATCTTATAATTGTACATTTTATATCCGCGGAAACAAGTTTATAATACGATGCGAGAAATAACTATTCTAATTCTTTTAACCCCCCAAAAAATTGAAAATCAATCAGATAAAAATGACAAAGTAACGCAAAAAGGGGGGGGGGGGGTGTAAATGTGACTCTGCACACGACATACCTGCAATTTTATTTTGGGCGCTACTCCCTTAGTTTTAGAGATATAAATAAAACTAAATAACGGCGGCGGGACCGCCGCTCCCAAAAAATATTTTTTTATTGTATTTCTCGCCGAATTAGGCAATTTGGAATCAATTGAGACCATGTTTTTTTCCATAACTTTTTTCCCTTACAAGCAACCCTGCGGGGGGACATTTATATCAAATTCTCGTTTATCAAGGTATATCCTAAAATCAGTGCCTCTCCTGTGCTTTTAAAGATATTAAAACAAGATCTTTTTAGGTTGTTCAGTAATTACCCAAAACGGCGGCAGGAAAAAAAATTTCACTCAATTATCTCTGAGTAGTGCCCAAAATAAAATTGCTGGTATGTCGCATGCAGTCAACACATTTTACACCTCCCCCCCCCCCCCCCCCTTTCATATAGAGACAGCATAAATGCAGATATCTTGGGCAGATAGACATCTAATTACTGCATAGAACGAGAGGAAATAAAATTACCTAGGATTTGAATCAGATTTGTATCTCTTCTTTTTGTTGAGTTCGCCTCTCAAGTCTGGTTTAGACAGATTATCATCAATTTCAACTACTCGACTAATAAACCATGTGTTTTATAAAATAACTAGGATTTAAAAAAAAAATAAAATCCCGCCAATAAGTTTAAAAAGTCGAGATGATTAACCCTTTAATTGTACCAATTGGAAGACAGTGAAGGAAAAATATTATTGGTTTAAAAATGAAACATCTTTAGGAAGATAAGACAGATAGGTACAGCGCAACTAGGGGCGAAGCAATATATTTTATAATTAGACAAATAACCACATGCCTTGGGGAATCGGCAATCCTTACAATTCTTCTGGAGAAATCATCATCTTTCTTATCATCTTCAGTTGGCTTAGAAGATTCTTTTCTACGATTAGGAATCTTGAACAAATCCTTCAATGCTGGAAAAGGGCCCAAAGTGGTATCAGCCAGTGACCTATGTAAATAAAAAAATTTTAATTCCTAAAATCCTCTTAAAAACTAAAAGATTTCAAGCATTTTGCAACAAAGTACATTGTCGAGCACATAACCCCCCCCCCCCCAAGTTTTTATTTGTTAGTTTATTACTAAGGGATCCAAATATTTTGTCGGAAAGCTTTTTTCAATAAACATGTTTCAACACAAATGCTGAAAGAAACTTGTTAGTTGCACTTAATGGACAAAAAATCTTTTTGAAAAAGTCATTTTAATACACATTTATTTGCAAGATAAAGTAAATGTTAAGAGGGTCCCACATTGGCTGAAAACACGTTTTTTTTTATAAATATTGAATATCATAACTTCATAAGATAGGTTTAATGTGAGGGAAGGGATTGAGCGATTTTACTAAAACCTTCCATGAATAAAAACTATGTACCTATATAGTTTTGATATTGAAAGAAGGTTGAACATGAAAGAGAAACAAACAAAAAACTCAGATTTCAAATTAGAATGTGTAAAAATATACAGAATAAATTACGTAGGTATGTACAATGCGCGGCAAAAAGATATCATAAGGACAATAAACTGTTATACAGAATGACAAATTGTAAAAAGTGAGAGAGGTCTTTGTAAGTGACTATGACAAATAGACAAACACTAGTTTATATCTTAGCTCTATAAATACTTATATATACATACCTAATAAACTTATGGTCTGTAGATTGCCGATCTGTACAACATTCTTTTCTTAGGTCGTAGTTAATTATTGATCTAACAATAGGTGCATCACCGTCATCATCCACTGATGCAAGTGTTTGGCGTTGAAGACGTTCTTCTAAATGTGATTTTGTAATCGATGGTCTTAATATAGATATATATTGTCCTATTTTAGCCATAGATGCATCATTTTCAGCTGGTTTAAAAAGATCAGAAATACTGCGTCCAAGTTTCAAAACTGATTTCCCGATCATTTCTTTAGATTCCGATCTTGATGAAAATTCTTCACTTTGTGGTTTAAGAATTAGACGTCCAGGAAGTGAATTTTTTCGCTCTTCCTTATGAGAACTACTTTCTTGTTGTTGACTGTGCATTTGATCTGGTGATCTACTGCGTTGATGTTGTTGTTGTTCATAAGAAGATTGTCTTTTATGTAGATGTTGTTCATTAAAAGATTTATTGAGTGCTTGTTGTTGATCATAAGATTTTATTTGATGCTCTTGTTGATTATAAGATGATTGTCTTCGTTGAAGATGTTGTTGTTCATAAGAAGGTTTACTGTGTGGTTGATGTTCAAAGGGAGATCTTTTCCGTCGTAGAGAAGGTGATCTACTACTATGTTGATGTTGTTCATTAGAAAGTCTACTGGAAAGTTGTGGTTCAAAAGAGGATCTACTGCGTCGTTCTTGTTCATAAGAAGATCCACTGAACTGGTTTTCTTCAAAAGGAGAGCTGTTCCATAGTTTTTCATCATACTGTGCTCTTCTGTACACATGTGAACTACTTGGAGATTCACTAGGCAGCGGCTGATTGTAAGAGGATGACCCTCGCAACTGAGGATCATAAGAGGATCTATTGCGTAGCTGTTCTTGATGAAAAGGAGATCTACTGCGCACTGTTTGTTCATATGGTTCTAGACCGCGCTTTTCTTGAGCAAGAGGTGATCTATCAAGCAGTTGATGATCATCAGGAAATCTACGGTTCTGTTCAAAGGCTGCTCCACTGCGCATTTCTTGTTCAAAAGGAGATCTACTGCGCAATTTATGTCCATAAGGTGAACTACCACGCTGTTGATCATATGAATACTTAGTTTGAATCTGTTCTTCACAAGGAGGTACAACTTCCTCTTGTCTGTAAGGAGATCTACTGCGCAATGGACGTCTCGATGAAGATTCAGTTCTCTGTTGTGGAATATCAAGAGGTATACGGTCAAATTCTGATTCATTGGGATATTTACTGTGATTTTGATCATCATATTGGGATCTATCCTGCAAATATTGATTTGCCTGCCTTTCGTCAAACAGCTGATCTTCATTTGAATTTCTTATACTTTGTTGGTGATGATATTGATCACTATAATATTGGTCATTATCTAAGCATGCTTTTTGGGAAGATCTGATACTAATGTCATCAATTAAACGTTGCTTTTCTAGTTGAAGCAGAGACCTTTCTTTGTCGATTAAGGACCTAAGTTCATCATCTGTACGAGTATCATGATAATCTTGATCAAATGAGGACCCTAAACGATTCTGGTTATCATGTTGTTCATGAGACCTTAGTGGAGATCTTGAATAATTGCGACTCAAATCTTGATCTGAATGTCTTTGATCGTGAAAATCAACATCCAATAATGATGTTGGATTAATTATCCTTGATCTGACTGGGGATCTGTTTTGATATTGATCATTAAAATCTCTTGAAGATCCTACATTATTATCATATATTTCAGTGCGCAATCTGTCTGAATAAGAATCATTTCTGTTCATATAATCATCACTGAAGCCTCCTTCACGCAATCTGGAATCTGAATCTCTTTGATCATATGAATGTGACTGATCATCCCTATATCTATTAGAGAATTGATCATTTTGAGGGGATGGTGACCTATTGTAAGATCTTTGACGATATTGAGCAGAACCTCTGTCACTTCTATTGTCATCTTCTATGTAAGATCTTCTATGATCATCATATTCTCTGTCAATGTCATCTCTGCTTGAATATCTGTTAGAAACATTTTCTCTTCGTCGCATCTTATAATCTTCAAAATAAACAAAAATGAGTATTGGGTCATAATGACATAAGCAGGTACCTAGATCATTATACATATAAAGAAGTTTTAAGTTCATGAATAAACTAACATATCTTGTGTAAAATGTACTAGTAATCAAGGCCTAGTCTAGGGATAGTGCCAGTATTCGATACAATTCTCAAAAAGTGAAAGAAAAAGTCCATTTTACAAGAAAAAGAGTCCAGAGTTTTCCACAAGAAAGAGGAAAAAGAAATATGAAAAAACAGTAAACAAAGTGTTTAGTAAATTTAGAATCATCCTAGAAAGCTTACAATAAAATTCAAATCCACTAAGCAGGGATTAAAAATTTTTATTGGAAAAAATAACATAAATATACCTCAATTGTTTTTGTAAATTTTTATCCATTTAAAAATGTCAGCTTTTGTGAATTTTTGCTTTCTAGGATATTTCTTCAGTGTATAAAGCATTTTTTTTTTTGAAACTGCATCTATTCATGGTTCTTTAACCTCTTAATTTATTATCACAAATATACAGAGTCAAAAAGAAGTTCAAAGGAATAGCTTCAGAAAATGATTTTCGCCATGGGTAAAAATACTGTATATCCTACTAAAGAGGGTGTGGGGGAAAGACACAAGTCAGTAAATTATGTGCAAAAAGACCTAAATATTTAGAATAGGCCCTGAGCTGTAAGAATAACATCTAATTAGCATGAAAACTCTAATAAAACGCGGCGAAAATGAGGTTTTTAGAACATAAAGGATGACGGCCTTTAGTAGATATTATTTTGGTTCTTCATTTGATCTTATTGACCAATAAATGCTGTCACTTTAATTTTCTTAATAATTCTGTATATCTGTTATATTTCATTATTAAATACCAATCAAACCTTTCTTCTTGGCGCACACTTAGGATTTACATCTTCTGGTTTCACCCATTTTTATCTAAAGTTTTTAGTTCTGCAAGAAAAATCTAAATTCAGATTCAGAAACAATTTGGTTTATAACAGTTAGTGCGTGCACAGAGTGTACAATTGTGCACATAATATGTACACTTGTGTTGTGTACAGAATGTGCACCAGAAATTCAAAGTTAAAATATCTAATAGTTACAAGAGAGTAAGAGAAAAGTTTTAATCAGTTAAATTTATATAATAATAATAATCCCAAAATTAAAGCTGCGATGCTAATAAAAGCAAAACATAATAATAATAACAAAATCATAAAAACACGTATTCATTATAATATACTATATAATATGTGCATAAGTATAATAATAATAATATTAATAATAACTATGAATTTATAGTTTTTTTGCTGGGTGCGATTGACATAGTACAGCGTTATTTACAGTAGGTTTACATACATATAATTTCTCATTAGTTAAAGGAAGCCTGCAGGAAATACACCGCTCAAACTGCTGAAAGACTGTCACAAGCAGACCCAATGCTCCAAATTTGAAGCCTTCAGCTTCAATAACCAAAAAAGTTATGAAGATAAGCTTCAAATTTGGGGTATTGGGTCTTCTTGTGGGAGTCTTTTTTAAGCAGTTGGAGCAATGAATTTCCTGCAGGCTTCCTTTGATGAGCAGTAAAATTTTGTTTAGCAACTGTCAAGACCTTAAATATTATATTTGTACTCCCTTTTGTTCTTAATTGATCATTCTATAGATTCTAAAAAAGCTCTCTAAATGAGCAACAATGCAATTTGTTAGTTTAGAGGAGGGGTGGGTGTTGTATCTAAACCTTAATTACTGACAAAACTGGCTAAAAAATTGCAAAACTGAATGGGGTTAAATTTTCTTTTAATTTCCATGTTGTAAATTGTACCCCAAAAAGCTGACTGCCGTGCTAAAATATAGAATGGTTGTAAAATAGACGTGGATATTATGAAAGGGAAAAAATGGTCAAAATTTTAGCTTACTATCATGGAACTCATTTATTGATCAGTTCGTTCATCCAGTAGGAGTGGATGGGATGAGGTTAAGATTCAATCGTTATTTTAGCCTGCAGCATGTTTCATTTTATACGAAGTAAATCTGGTGTAAGATCCAAGTAATAATATATCAATCAATACATTTTTGTTTTAAGCCGAGTTTATATTTCATATAAGGTTCAAAAAGATACGCCAACCTTTAAGATTCTTTGAAAAACAAATAACATTGTTACCCATCATAACAAGATCAACATGAGCTATAACAACAGAAATGCCAAAATAAACAAATATAACAAAAATAGGCAATAAAAATTAAAAAATGTTGTGTAACAAAAAAAGAAACAGTAAAAATTGGGACATATTCTGTGAGATCGAAACTTAATTTGATGAAAAATTCGGGAGATTTCTTGAACATTAAATAAAAATTTTGGGTTGCATTGTCGGACAAAGTGTAGCATTATAATTCTTAATTTTCTTAATAGCCATTATAATTCAGAGGTTAGGAGGGATATTTCCAATGAAGAAAGACTATTTTGCTTTTAAACTGTGTGGTAAATTTCTCAAATAATAAATCTAGAAGAATAGTTATTTCTCGCATCGTATTATAACAGCTTTCCGCGGATATAGAATGTACAATTATAAGATTAAAACCAGTTATTTTTTAGCCCCGAGGTGCCGAAGGCACGGGCTAAAAAACTGATTTTAATATTATGATTGTAAGTTTCAATATTCGTAGAAAGCTGAATATAATTAATACGATACTAGACATAGTTTTTTCGTATGGATGAAAACCGGTTACTATCCACCGGATTCGAATGAATACGAGAAAATATTTTTTTGATAAACTAAAAGTTTTAGAAATATTCTTTCCCCGTTGAAATATATTCCTTCCTAAGATAGAGTAGGTTTTTTTTAAAAATATGGCATGCATGTGTGTTTTTGTATATTTTGGTATTCATAAGGTGCACTGTACAATTCGGGTGATAAATTCTGGGGGGTCTCATTTGAAAATTTTCGATGTTTTCACAACATTTGTCACTGTGTGTAATGTATACTACAATAAGAGATAGAAGGGCCATATCGTTAACAAGTGTGCCAAAATCATGTAATACAACAGATCTTAGAAAAAATTGTAAAAACGTAATAACTAAAAATAGTTACTGTAAAAAAAGTCAAAGAATTACTTATTCTGATTGAATTTTGAATAATATATTTTTTTACAAAATTTTGACACACTTGAAGATATAAGCCCTTTAGTAAATCAGACATTAAAAACGAAGATTAGTTGCATTTTAAAAATGTCTATGTTAGGGTCTATAATAGATTCTTTACCACTAAAAAGCTATTGTTTACGATTGTAAGATATTTTATACAATTTTACAAACATTACACTTTAACTAAAATCCAGTTAAATTCAATTTAAAAATAAACCTTAGGTGTTATAACATATTTTTACACTAAAAAATCAATATTCAGCAACATGTGTAAGGCAAAGCAATGGAAAATAAAGATTATTATCAAAAATATGATGTACTACGTCCAGATAAATGTATGAAAATTCCAATCAGGAGAAAATGGAAAATATAACCTAAAAAGTTAAAAATAACCCTCAGCCCTTAAAATATTAGAAGGCAGTGATGCTTAACCCTTCACTGGCGGCGGCAGTACTTTGGCGTTACAGGATCATAACTAAGTTTTAATACTAACTAACAATTACCCCTTTCATGTTTAATGCTTTAAGAAATTTCTTAGAACAAAAGCCTATTATTTTTTGAAACTATATTTATGAGAGTATTTATATATTTATATTATGAAAAAATAATTAAAAAGACCAGAACGTGATCGAACTGCTAAAATTTTAGCTTACTTGATAAAGCTACCTATTTAAATGATGGTTAGGGGCAAATGATAAAAATTTTTATTTTATTTTAGCTGTAGACAAAATATTGTTTTTACATAAACTTTATGCATGCTTAGTAAAGTAAAAGATGAGGTTAAATATATTTTTTAGATGTTTAAAACTGGTCTTAATAAATCATAAAAGTTAATTTTGTTTGTTAAAATTTTGGGGGTAAAAATGTACCTAGTAATGAAAAATCCTTTAAAAATGTGTAAAGTAGCTTAACACCTAATCTAGGAGTCGACCATCTATTACATTATAAATGACTTGTTTGTAGCACAGCTACTCTTCAATTATTTACTTCTTGACCTCGACAGTTTCATACATGCCTCCGCCCCCAGTTCCGTGGGAGTTATTGACCCAGCTGTTTTTCTTATTGGAGCGCAGCAACTGTGCAAGCAGGGTTCTAAGACCACCGTCTTTGCAAAGTTCGTCATCTTCAAGTAGGTAGGATAAGTTGGATACCGTTGGTGGCACCTCCACATCGCTTACCTTAATATTCAAATGAAAAATGAAACACTTGTTATCAATTTTTTTATCGGCTGGATTTTAACAAAACAAATACTTCATTTTCAAAAATATAATCATTAAATGAATATATTATATAAAAATTGCATGTTTATTTAAAACTAAATCTACGGGTTGCGTGAAAATGTTCAGATAAACAGTCAGGCCGGAAGTTTTTTTTATCTCATAAAATAATTATATTATAGATAAAGGCTTTTTTAATAAATAGAACTATAATCAAATAATGTCAGAGAACAATACTGACCAGATTTGTTTTCTACGAGGCTTGTCACAAACCAAAGTTAAAAATAAAGTGCTTTAATCTGTTTAATGTCTAAAATAATCTACTCGTTTTAAAGTAAATTGGTCATTGGAATTCTCAGGAATAATTTAAGAGTTGTTATTAGACATGAATGTTTAATTAACTGTTTAATATCATATATTGTTGAAAATTTACCTGTCTGGGCGGATCCTTCCTGACTAGTGGCTCGGCATATTGGTAGCCAGACCTGTATCCCATATTGTCCAACTTTCGCATCAACGCCTCAAACTCCAGCTCTCCGACACCCCACTCCTTGGAGGTGCCGTGATTAACGCCGCCACCGCCGGCCTGTGCAAGCTCGTAAACACTAGCCCGTACCGACTCTTCAATTGGGACAAGGTTGTCCAGGCCGTAGGGCATCATCTTGAGTTGTGTATCTACGGCCAAAACGGTGTGGTAGGCCATGTACCAGGCCTCCTCGACTGTTCGGCCACAACAAACAACGCCGTGGTTGCGCAAAAACATGACCTAAGTAAAACAAAATAAAATTAAAAAGAGTGGTAGTAAATATAAATGAATTCGTAAGTTTTGTACATCTACATCTACAGAAACATTTATTTGATTTTATCAGGTATGTATATTTTCCAACGTAGTTAATTTCTACAGGTATTGTTTTTTAATTATAAATATAGTTTCTTCATTGTTCAATTGGTAAAGCTATCTATTAGAAGATAAAAATTAAGGAAACATAATATTAAACCACATTGGTCTAACTACATTAAATGTATTATTAAATTATATAACTGTCTTTACATATGCACTGCATACTAACCTTGTTGCTTGGTCCAAGATCTTTAGCCAACTCATCCTTGGCTGCCTGTGAATTCATATCAGGCCTGTAGGTGTGGTAGGAACAGTCTCCAATGAGACAAGCCTCTTGACAGACTGGAATAAGGCCACACTTCATTGCGGAAACGGCGACAACATTCTGTGAACGCAGATGAATAATGCATTTGATGTCAGGGCGCGATGCATGTATGGCAGAGTGCAGGGCAAAGCTCTCTTTGTGTACGCTGAAGTTAGTTGTGCCCTCTTCAACCACCTCCCCCTGCATGTTCACTTTAACAAGACTTGAGGCAGTCATCTCGTTATACTGGAGGCCGTAGGGATTTAACAGGAAGTGCTCAGTGTCTTGACTTATTCTAGCAGTGACGTGGTTGCTGATACCTGGGGCCCAGCCTTGCAGGTGGATCAATCTATAGACAGCGGCCAGCTTGCAGCGCAGCTGTTTCTCACCCTTGGCGTAGATAATGTTGTCAAGGCCGCGGATGTCATTGATGGGAATGACGGCTGTGGATGCGCTCGTCACTGGACCACTACCAGGCCTTATAGCATCCTAAGAGTATAAAAACTTTTGTATTTAGAAATAAATGTTAAAATTAAGTAACAATAAGAAACGCAAAAAAAGGATATGACCTCTAAAAAATAATGAAGGTCAAATAAAGATTGAGTCGAAATAAGACAATTTTAATAAATAATTTAAAATAATATTTAAATTACCTTAATTAATGCAGAAATGCCATCTTCAGCAGAATCTCTAATTCTGTCCCCAACAACACGCTCTAGTTCTTCTCTGAAAATCTTACTACTCATAATCGTCTCGACCCTCTTTCTGCGCTCCATCTCATGCACGTCTGCCTCAATGTTGACCGGCCTCTGGTTCTTGTTGTCCTCTTCATCGTCAGAGTGGAATCCATTCTTTTGGGGCTCTGTTTCAGTCATCTTGACTTGTATTCTAAACAAATAAGGTATAGGTACAAGGTAAATCATGTACACTTTAGTTATCTTGTAAAATAATAAAATTGTGTGAATGTATTTAAACTAAGCTATTTCAAAATTCAATGATCGATGTTTTATGTAGCTAAAAAAATATGTGATGAAATATATCTAATAATAATTAAATATTAACTGCCATCAATAATTATACACTTTTCTTGGTTTTGAATAGGTAGTATATAGGAATTTTTTGTAGGCCCAATTCTCATGTACGTTAGGTAAACCCTCAATAAAACTAGATATAAAGCTTTTCCATGGCCTATTAAGGCTTCATTGTTAAGGAGAAGAGTGAGTAATATATTCCCAATTTGTGATATTCTATGGTAAAAACATACTGGCAAACAATTTTTACATCATTATTAATATAAAATGGCCCGCTATCTATATAAATAATATTATGATCAGAGCATATAAGCAATTGTCTAATGGTGAAAAATATAATTTAATGATAAAGCTATCAAAAAGAAGAGTTAATTGGGTTGACAACCATATACACAATCAAAAGTTATGACAATTCATTTTCATTATCAAATTGTATCTAAAATAAATTGTTAATTAATAGAAGAAATACATACCTTTTATAAAAATATTTTTTTTTTCTTAAGAAAGCTGAATTGTTTTCAAATTGGCATCTATTGAACAATTATATTGTATTCAAATGTTTTTCATTAGGCCAAACTTCACAGAGGCCGTAATTTGTATTCTATTATTCTGAAATAAAGTAAATAATACGTTAATTTTATTTTCAATACCCAATAACAAATATATCAGTAAATATTATAATACATAAAAGCACAATTATTACATGCCCATAACTTGCGCATCAGGACATAAACCAATAATTTACATAATGTAACCTTTTTCTCCATTCATCTTTTATAAACTATCGCGAAATTGACAGATATGACATTTTATATAAAATAAATGATTTATATTTGATTGTAAAAATTAAAATACTTAAAGTCTAATTATATAACATACAAAGAGAATATTAAAATATGAATAACATTTAATATTGATAGGTACGTATTACCAGCTAAAAAATTTATTTACTAAAAAAATATTTATAACAAGAAATTCCACATATAAGGTGTTTTTTTTAAAAACTTGACAAATCCGGTTGTTAGCATTGCAAATTTTGAATTGTAAAACTTGTTTTTTCAACTTATAAAATAATTTTTCTAAGTATAAACAAATGTAACTTGGGTGTGGTCCTTGAATTTTAACTATTTTTAACTCAAAATATCACTCATTAATTCATTGTAACTGTAACAACAAAAGTTTAAAAATTCGACAGGAAATGCAAAAATTTAATTTCGCAAGGGTGTAACACGAAAATTCACGTTAATTATATCAAAATAGCCTTAGGAAAAAAGGATTGCATTAATTGATTTTGTTGTGTACATTACCGTGACCATAAAATGGAATTATCAGGCCGTCCAACTTTGTTTCAAATTTCCCCAGATTTTTAGTTACAAAGAGCAAAGTTTTTGTAATTTTGAAGCTTTTGATTTTTAAGTCGTTTTTAAAAGTATTTTTTAATGGAATATAGCTATTTTATTTAATAACCATCAATAATATTGAATTTTTAGAGCTATTGAACAAAAAGGGAAAATCATTTTAAAGTTGGCGACTACATCAAGTGTTCGAGGTTGCGTGATTTAATTATGAGATGATTCAACTTTTATTTTATTTAAAAATATTATTTTTTTTATTTTAAGTTTTTGTAGAGTATTTTATCATGATAAAATTTAAAATGAATTAAAAACTCAATAATAATATTGTATATGATTTGTGAGTGGACAATACTAAAAGTTGCTTCATCTTTTATGGGTCGCAATGCCGCGTTTTCATATATCTCACCGCACCAAATCCACACGTGAAATAATTTTGTGATCTTAGCACCGCATTGCCTTCAATATTTAGAATTTGTCTAAAACGTAATTTGTGACCAAAGTTATATTATTTTATAACAATACCAAGTTTTTTAAATCAATAAAGATATGTTAATCTTAAGTTATGCGGAAAGTTTGAATTTCGTGAAGGATCTGTTGGGAATGTGTTGTAATACGTACTTTTTATGATCGAATTTTTGTAATCTTTCCATAAGTATCGTCTCAATGTGACATCCTATTCTTGTGATGTATTTAAACATGCACAGAATTTCATTATTTTACATATTTCAGAGAGTGAGAAGGTCGACTGAAAATGAAGCTGCGTATTTCTTATCCCGCTACGGGCCAAAACAAGCTCTTCGAGGTAATATTTCTTAATTATTTTAATTTAATGTTGGATCAGTTGATTTTGTTTAAATTACATATAATATATTAGATTTAATTTTGCGTTTAATATAGTTTTATTGATAAGGTAGATTTTCATGAAAAGGTACACTATTTGATATGGCCGGGCTTAGTTGAAATTCGATTTTTGAATAGTTCATCATATAGTATAAAGTTATAAAATTATAACTTTAAATTTTCTCAATGCCGCCTTTGTAATGTAATTTAACTTTTGATCTTTAAGATTCACGATGAGCTGAAGGTTCGTCCTTTTTATGAGAAGCGTATGGGCCAGATCGTGCCTGGAGACAACATCGGAGATGAGTGGAAGGTATAGTTGATTAATATTTGTTTAATTCCGAAGTTGCGCCCCATTAGGACTGAAGCTTATCTTTATTTAAACTGGGGTTGAGTGATATATTGAACTAGCAGGGATGTGTAGCCTTTTGATTTTGGTGTGGCTCCGCAGAGTTGCCTCTGAAATAATGGTGTACGGATTTGGCTCCGGCTCCTACCTAAATTCTAGAAATTTAAGCAAAAAAATTCTAAGTCTATTTTTGACTTTGAAGGTTTTAAAGTTTTATTTTTGAGAAAAATGGACTTAACAAACTTAAAAGGGACATTTGCACACGATACAACAGAGTTGCCAAATTAATTTTTTTCTAAGGGGAGCCTTGCCCTTTCGGTCCATAAAGTAAATAGCTCGAAATGTGCAGGCCATAAAATCTGTTCATACAAGTTGCTGCGCCTCCAACATCTAGGAATGGAAAGCAGTACTAATTCTGAAATCAATCAAATATACCTTAAAACTCGTTAAGTTTTCTGTTATACAAAAACATACTTTCTGATATATTGTCGACTTAAATATCTTATTTTATCATGGGGAGATGCGATAGATTTTAGAACTTGCCTAGGACTAGGATAGTACCGTTAACTTTAAAGTCTTGTTTTGATTTTATTTGATTAATATTTGCAGGGCTATCAATTGAGAATCAATGGCGGTAACGACAAGCAGGGTTTCCCCATGAAGCAGGGTGTCCTCACCAACGGCAGAGTTAGACTGCTCCTGTCCAAGGGCCACACTTGTTACCGCCCTCGCAAGAAGGGAGAGAGGAAGCGTAAGTCTGTCCGTGGATGCATCGTCGACAGCAACTTGTCAGTCATCGCCATGTCCATTGTCAAGGTAACTATTATTGGTATATTAGTTAAGTTTAACAGAATTGCTACTTCTGTAAATCGTTGTATTAGTTAGTAGAAAATGAGCGGATTAGCTGCATAATTTAATATTTACACAATGTTTTGCGTTAGTCTATCCCAACCAGTCCAGCATCCATTTTGCCTAATTCGTCTCACTTTTTGAAGATCCAGTCTTTGTGTTTCTATGTTTACACTCTAATTCAAAACTCTGATTTTGGTTTTTTCTTAATTGTCGTTATATTTTCTACATAATCATTGCTTTATAGCTAATCCGTAATCCTTCTTGTTTAATTTAGAAAGGCGAACAGGAGATTCCCGGCCTTACCGACGTCACTCGCCCCAGGCAATTGGGTCCCCGTCGTGCTGGCAAGATCCGTAAGCTCTTTAACTTGACTAGAGAAGATGATTTGCGCCAGTATGTCATCAAGAGGTAAGTTATCTTTAAAACCTTATTCCTTTCTATGATTGCCCTAAGAATCTGTCATTAGTTTCCGAATGATTGATGACAGCCTACCCACCTAGGATCATTATTCTCTTTAAACTTAGATTAAAAGAGGTGAAGGGGGTGGCTTCCTCGCATCCAGTGGCTTAGTCACTAGTACTTGAAATTTGATTTACAATTTTCTTTCTTTTAGGCCCTACACTAAGGAGGACGGTACTACTGGTTACAGCGAGCCCAAGATCCAACGTTTGATCACCCCCCACGTCATTGCCCGCAGGAGGTACATCAGAAATCTGACCAGGAGGCGCAAGGAGAAATCCAAGCTGGCCGTTGCAGAGTACGCTAAGATCCTGGCCCAGAGACAGAAGGAGGCTAAGGAAGCCAAGGAGCTGAAGAGAAAGAGGACCGCCTCTCTCAGAGCAAGCCAGCAGAAGAAAGCAGACGCCACTGCCACCAAATAAGCATTGATTTATCTTTATTTTAAACGGTCGGTTTCTCGCTGAGTAGAAACATATAATATTCTATACATGCATGTATAACTAACATACATTGTATTGCAGATTAAATCAAAATGGCCACTAAGAAGGCAGAGATGACTCCTGAGGAGATGGAGGCCAAGGAGCAGGAAGAGTTCAACACTGGACCACTCAGAGTGCTCACAGACTCTGTCAAGAATAATACTCAGGTTATTACCTTTTTATATAGAAGTCTGCTTATAATTATGCCAATGCAGAAATGTAAAAATTGACTAAAAATGATTGCTTTTGTTAACCCTTATTCTCTTAATTCATATAGTAAAAATACGTAATATTTTTCACAGGGTGGGGGACTTGGGGAGAAAAATACTACTAAATCTTTAAAAGTACTTTCTTTCCTGAGTTCTTTCTTTTCAGACATTATTAACTTTTGTAAATTATAGGTGTTGATTAACTGCAGAAACAATAAGAAGTTATTGGGCAGAGTGAAAGCATTCGACAGACATTGCAATATGGTCCTAGAACAGGTAATATATCCATGGATAGGACTATAGTTGAGAAATATTGACGTACAATAACATTGATTTATTTGCTAAGGCCTAAGGGGTAAAGATAAATAGTTACTTGATAAACTTAGCACCTCTTTCTTATTTAAAATGCGACAGACAAAAAACCCAATAAGTATTTTATTGTTTCTATATTAAGGGTAAAATGGTTTGTAACATTTTTTTGTATTCCATTTCACAGTAGCTTTTCATCATTATTTTAGGTTAGGTTAAGAGTTAGATAATGGCCGCTGTAGGGGTTAGAATTTTTTTTATTTGTAAAATAACCTTTAAAAATTGTGCTAGAATCCGCAAACCGAACCCGAATCCAACCAAAAAATTGGGCGGATTGTCGTCCCTAGCTTATACTTACGCAATTTCATCTATACAGTAGTGGGAGTTTTAGAATTGTTAAGTTGCGTACTGACAACGATTAACAAACTTATCATTATAGGTGAAAGAAATGTGGACCGAAATTCCTAAGGCCAGCAAGGGACAAAAGAAGGGTAAACCCGTGAACAAGGACCGTTTCATTGCCAAGATGTTTCTACGGGGGGATTCTGTCATCTTAGTTCTAAAGAATCCTCTAGGTGCCGCTAGCGCTGAGTAATTCATACTAATTTACCTGATAAGAATATAGTAGGAGGCATCTAAAAACTAGCTGCATCTAGTTTTCTGAACTAATATGGAAATTGTTTTTGATGTCTCAAGATTTTGTATTATGTTACCTGTATTGTAAATTTTGTAAAGAATAATGTACAAATTTTGGCTCTACGTCCTGAATGTTATGCTTGTGAGCTAATCTCATTTTGACTATTTATTTCTGATCATAGGCTCTTTTTTTCTTTTTAACACAAGTTTAAACTTCGAGATACATTAAATTTTTAAAGTGCAATCCTTAAGAAATATGATCATTTGTTTGTTAGTATTCGAAAGTGTGAATGATTTGATGAATGTAAGTTGAATGTAGTAGTGATTGTATTTGCATTTAATTCTCTTTGTGAATAAAAGATTAAAAACCTACACTACCTGCTTGTTCATTTTCGTATACTTGTTTCAGATTCAATTAAAATGCATGACGACGTTCGAGATAGGTTCTTGAAGGATGGATTTTTATTTCCTGTAAAATTTTTGACTGCAGATGAAAGCAAATTTTACGGGGAGAAGTACAGAGAATATGTTAAATTATACGGCAGTGTAGGTATTCACATTTGTGTAAATTTATTGTTAGGTAGTTGGTTATTTTTTCGTCTGACTGTTAAGATTTCGTTGGACTTAAAATCACTAGCGTCATTTAAAGTAATGGATTTTCTTGGTATCTTATATGTAATCTCAGCCTTGCGCTCTGATTATTGTAGGCAGAGCCGCTATTACTGCCGCCGCCGTTATTTTGTATTTATTCTCGCCAAATAAGAGGCTTTTTCAATAGTGTTGAGTTAAATTTTACGGAAGGATTTTATGGATTAAAAGTTTGTCTCAAATGATTCAAAATTGGCCGATAAAATCGAAAATCCGGTGGTTTGTATTTCAGTTCCCAAATTAAAGCAACAGTCATGACAAATATGAGCCTTGCATGTATTGAAGCTTGAGAACAAACAATTTTACAGCAAATTAAACAAGTGCTCTCCCCCCACCCCTCTATTTTATTACTGCAATTACATTACTATGAGCAAGGGTAGGTTTAAAAGAATAAAAACAATAATATTGTATATGGACAGATTTTAATCATTGGCGACGTGCACAGGGTTTTACTGTGGTTTTAATAATGCTCAGTTCACAAACAACTTTTAAAGGTCGACCAATTTATTCTGTAGGTTAACTTAAACAAGTACAACTAATAAAAAATGCCTTTATAAAATTGGTCAAAGTTAAAGCTTCTTTATGTCGACCTAAAATTTCCAGAGGTCGACCTATGTCTTTTAAGTCTTTTTTTTTTTGTAGGTAAAAGTGGCGGAAGTCATAAGCGTGTTCGAGGCAACCGGATATTTCGGCTGCATTTGATTGCTAAATGGGCAGCCGAGTTGGTTAGACATCCAAATCTTATAGATGCTGTTAAAAAGGTATTATTAAGGTGACAATGAAATTCAATCCAAACGGGATTGTTCCATAGCCCCTACAGAAGTCTAGTTGCTACTTTAGTTCATTAAATGCTTACACACTATTATTTTATTTGCACATAAAATATCGCTAACCATTAAAACCCTTCCTGTTCTCCTATTAATTTTAAAGAGGCACACAAAGCTTGCGGAATAGTTTTAAGATGCTAAACTTTTTCTGTCGACTACTTTCCCTTCCAATACAAAACTCCTTTTTTACGGAAGACAATTCAGGATAAGTTTTTGAATTTTAATGACTTTTTGAGCAAATTAATTGACAAAAAGCTTGTAAAAATTATCATCGATCCTTATATGTACCGAAGGATCTCACTAACCACTAAACCGATATGGTTCTTCTATACAAAGCGTAGAGCTTCTAGTAGATCCTGGGAAGGTTTATAAAAATTTTTGGGTAGGGTACCATCACTCTTCAAAGAGAAATCGCCACTGTATCACTGACGTGACTTCCCTTCCTACAATTACCTGATGCTCATAAATGATTCAGGTGCTTGATACTGACACAGTAATGATATGGTCGTCGGATATAACCTGCAAGCCAAGTTCCAGCACTGAATGTTTTGGCTGGCATCAGGACGAAGCTTATGCCTTACTAGGTGACAAGTTTTTTTCTCACTAAAATTGTTTTAATTATCAGTGTATTTCTATTAAATGTACAATTTGATTTTTTCCATAGTTAGCTGAATTAAATGCGTAATAAAACATTTACAATCAAAAGCACTTTATGCACATTCGGAGACGGTGGGTCAATTCATCATGTACCTGAACGTTGAACTTGAGCTGGCCTTGGTGGCTATAGTAAAGTATCACGCCCTACGCCATAACTACTTAGGTCCTAACACCAAGAAACTATGGTTATACACAAAACACTCACATTCGGATTTTATTGTATTTTAAAAGTATTCGAGATATTATCATTAACATATTCGGATTCCAGATGAATCCGGATTTTCGTGGATTTGAATATTCGTGTTCATAATTAAGGTTGATAACTTATTATTTCGAAACTAATTCTAATTGCCAATACTATTTGTAGTAATGTATATTAGAAATTATTTCTAGGTCCAGATAAGAAACTTTGTACTGCTTGGATAGCTTTAACTGATAGTAATATTACAAACGGTTGTGTTAGATTTATCAGGTAAGATCTTTTCATAATAATCCTGGTAAAACAGGATGAAAATCTGTCTGTACCAGAGGATCTCTGTGCTCTGGTTCTCCTTTACAGTTTAGCTTCTCATAGTTCATGGAAAGGTTTATAACTATTTTGGGGGGCGTACCACCACCCTTCCAGGAAAAATAAGATTAGCTTTATTTTGGTACCTTTGTGCTGAAACACTGCGCAATCCATAATTCATTGTAATTCTTTCTGTACTTCCGGCATTTAATGTACGATGAATCATATAAACCCCCAAATATGGTAAATAAATCACCTCCTTGTGAATTGAAACTTTTAGTAAAGGGGTAGTTTTACGAAATGCATTTGAACTTAATTTAGTGAACCTCATATTTTTTGCTAGTTAATGGGGTAAACTTTATTTATATGGCACATATTTGAAAGAACTTTTGTTTTCTACCACGTAGTTTTTAAAATATCAAGACATGAAAACAGGGGTGTATATTCTACATGGGATCCCCTGCTCAGGGGGGGGGGGGGGGGAATAAAAAATATGTGGTTGGAGGGAAAAAAAATGAAAAAATTTAGAAAACTGAAAACATTTTTTCCATTTCCCCCCCTCCTTGGTAAAAAAAACGTTTAAAAATGTGTGGTAGGAGGGATAAAATAAATAAAATATAGAGTTCTTTAAATATTTTTCCATTTTCTCCCTTCTTGGTGAGAAAAAACTAGGGGGGGAAGAAAAATAAAAAATTTTGTAGCAGGGGAAAAAAAATAAATCTTGTGCAGAATATACACCCCTGCATGAAAATCGTCTTTTTGTGATATATGCAATTTAAAAAGACGATTTTCAAGTCGTGATATTTTAAACTACGTGGTAGAAAATTTAAATTCTTTCAAATATATGCCATATAAATGTAGTTTAACCAATTAACCAGGAAAAAATACGCGGTTCACTAAATTAAGTTCAAATGCATTTCGTGAAACTACCCCTTTACAGTCAATTGTCCCCTTCCTCCTTTGCTGCCAATATTAATTTTACTTTTCAGGGGCTCAAATAATCTCGGTCAATTGGCACACAAGTCACAAGTTCGAACCCCGAACGAGAACCTTGTCCTGGGTCAAGTAGTGGCGGATCAAACTTTAGTAGAGGTCAGGTCGGATTTTTGAAAAGTTTGTTAATTTTACACTTCAAATATTTAAATGTCGTCATTAGTCTCAGAGGTGTGGTAATATTTTCCAACCAAGATGAATTTCTTGCGCTTTCCCCCTCTCTATTTCTTTCATATTTTAAAAATTATGTATAATATCCTTTGAATTTCATCCCACACCCTACAACTCTAGGGGGTTGGGGTAAGGGAGAATTTTAAAAAATCTACGACTTTACTTTGATGTTGAATTCTAAGACTTTTTTAATTCTAACTTTGCGATTTCTTCTAGAAATTGTCAACCGAAGTTGTAAATTGTGAATTATATGCTGGCGAAGCTTCTCTACACGCGTGGAGAACTATACATTCTTCCAGGCCAAATCAATCAGATAAGGTTGAATTTTATTATAGATTTGTTCTTTATTTTTTTTTTTGGGGGGGGGGGGGAGGGGTAATGGTATATTTCATATTAGTTAAAATAAAGGAGGAACTTTTCATCGTCTAGATCAATTCATTAAAATGAAGTTTTCAACTTTTAAGGATTTAAAAGTAATAGGACACTTTAAATTGATGTTTTTCTCCAATTATGATATACAAAATTATAGATCGCAGCAATGATTGGACACTCAACTTAATGAACCAACCAATCAAAATGCAATGATAGTCCTCAAAGTTGTGAAGATAACAAATAAGAAAACATTAATATATAACTTTGGGGACTTTTGTAATAAACAGCCCATTGTCCCTTTTCCCCCTGAGTTTTTATGTGTTGTATAGGAGAATTTTTCACTAATGAGCCAAAAATATTTTTAAAGATGGACATTTTAAATAAGTGAGCAATCCTAACTTCTTTTTCAGGATCGTGTCGGGTTGGCCATCAGATATATGGCAGGCGAAGTAGAACCAGTTTACAAACCCACAGTAGTCAAGGAACATAAATAAATATATTTAAACCAATAAAAATCTACCTAATATTACAAGCAATAATAAATAGTTTTGAATTTTAGATGTGGTGGATAAATCAAAATGAAATACTTTCAATTATGTCCTTTACATATAGATGTTGCTCTTATTATTTAACAGATGAAAATATTAGAATCATATTCATACATGCAAAGTTCATATGCTTTTTCCACACCCACCTTAAAATAATATTTAACTTAATGAACCCGGTATAATATAATCTCTAAAAAAAATTTTATAAAAGCCTTTTAAAATATTGCTAGAATCCGGAATCCGCGGAGAATCCGTTTTATTTTTGGACGGATTGTAAGAATCCGAATCCGGTCCAAAAATTTTTACAATACAATTAATAGTAAATTATCTTTTCATGACTACAGTATGCCCTAATTATTTATGTCCAGGAACTAGTCACCCTTGCGGCTGGAAGTTATGAAGGAGATGATTTTGAAATTGAGGATGTCCCAACGGGAGAATATGGCAAACCTGAGTGGGCTTTGCATAAGTAAGCATAACTTGTTTTGTTTGGTTCATGATAATGGTAGATTTTTTTAATATGATTTTGTTATTAATTTGCAAACACATGCTTACTACTAGTGTTACTTTATTATTTTCAATAAGCTACGTCTGCTTGAAGAATAAATATTTAGCGGCACTCTGCGTTAGTATCTGAGTCATAAAAATTAGCACAAATAATAGTTATTTCTCGCATCGTATTATAAACGGCTTTCCGCGGATATAGAATGTACAATTATAAAATTAAAACTAGTTTTTTTTAGCCCCGAGGTGCCGAAGGCAACGGCTAAAAAAACTAGTTTTAATCTTATGATTGTACATTTCTATATTCGTAGAAAACTGGATATAATACGATGCTAGACATAGTTTTTTCGTATGGATGAGAACCGGTTCCTATTCACCGGATTCGAATGAATACGAGAAAAAATGTTACGTTGGTTCTAGTACTCATTTTGTAAAACAGCCAAAAGAATGAATTTTAGATCCCACTGTCCCCACTGTCCCATCTCTTTATTCCCGAGTCTGCTACTGTCTTTTTGTCTGTATCGAAGGTTCTCTATAACCGTTGAACTGATATGGTTCTCCTTTACGGTGTAACTTCTCATGGGTCCTGAGAAAACTTTTAGCTATTTTGATGAGGGCCCCTAGAAAAATGACCTCTAACCCCCCCCCCCCCAAATAAAAAATGATCTTTATTTACTTTTTCTTGTTTCTTATAAAAAAAATCGGCTCAATACCAGGTGGGTATCCACAAATTCCCCAATAGTAGCTGAGTATCCACATATATTTCCCAACAGTAGTTGAATATCCAAACCTTTCCCCTATGTTAGTTGAATATCCTTTCATAATGCTGATTCCCATGAACTTTAATACAGATTTAGGAACCAATTATTGAAAATCCATAAAAGCGAAGCTCTGAAATGAAAGAACAACCCAAAATTAACAGGATAATAATGCATAAGTCTATATAAAATTATTGTAATTAATTATAGTGAATTTTTTCAATACTGCTTAAGTATATACTACTGTTTAAGAACATACTTACATTTTTAGGACTTGATATTGAGATTCTTCGCTTATAACATTGTACCTTATCGTAATAAGAATCAGTGTTCCATAAATTAGATATCCTCAAACAATAAATACCATTTAGATAAAAAACAATCCACGTATGTTTTTGTCTTGAAATTAAGTTGGACAAAGAAGCCGAAAAATCTCCACCCATTTATTGCACCTTGCACTTTAAAGCGTAGTTGTGCATAAAATAATCAATTTGATTTGTTGATAATTACGTTCTTTATAATGTGCTTTACAGGAATCATAACGCCAAGTTTGAAATCGACGGACGGACAGACGCACAGTCACTTATTATAAAAAAGCTTCGCTTTTTAAAATGATTTTTCTACAGGGCTAATAATCCAATATTTTTTATGGACCAAAAATCCCTAAAGCCACGATATTATAGAGTTGATATATTTTCCTAGAAATATAGAAAAACTTTGCTTTCGTTTATTACATTATTTGAAAAAAAAAATTGTTGAAAAGCAACATGTTTAAAATTGAGCGACGGACTTTCTATAATAGAGGTGCTACGCTTCCTAAATCGTACCTTTTGTATTAAATCGATAGGACAATTCTAACATGTATAAATTAACAAAAAAGCTAACCATAATAATTGTTTTGGAACTTTTTTCCCAATGGTAGTTGAATATCCACACATTTTCCCAATGGTAGCTGAGTATCCAAAAATGACCCCAATAGTAGCTGAATATCCATGTGGATACTCAGCTGGTATTGAGCCAAAAAATCTGTGAAATGTCAAAATAAATCAAACATTTTTAATTTTTCTCAGACGTTCAATGGATCGAGAATGGGAAAGAAGAAAAAAGAGTAAAGAAAAAGGACTTCTACCAAGTCAGCAATATGAAAATAGTAAAAATAGTACTAATAATAATCAACATAAAGATAATAAAGAAATTTCTTAATAAAAACTGAGTTTAGTTCATGTATCCTAACTTCTGTCTTTATTATAGATATTTATTTAATATTTTGATGATTTTTTCATAATATTAAGAGGGTTTTTCAATGGAAGATTATTAGACACTTGTTACATTTCTGTGATCACATTAAAATTCATGCGTATTGTCTATATTAGTTATTCATCGCATCGTATTATAGTCAGCTTTCTGCGGACATTAAAATGAAAAAAGAGAAGATTAAAACTAATTTTATTATACCCGAGGGGCCGAAAGTTCAGGCTAACGAAACTGGTATTAATTTTATTATTTTTATACTAATTTTCGTGGAAAATTGTCTGTAATACGATGCTATACATGATTTTTCTGTATGGCTAAACCAGCGGATATAAATCAGTTTCGAAGCCATACTTTAAAATAAAATATTTCAGAGATCAAGACTTGGTCAAATTTAAAAAATGGATATTCCAGCAAAAATTTTAAAAAGGAAGCTGGAGAAGAGGGAACAGAAAAAGAAGGAAGAATTAAAGAGAAAACTTGAAGATGCGGTAAATATAAGTTTATTTCTTTAACGGGATATTAGAAGGATAACAGGGATACCTCAACTTAAAAAGACGATATATTCCAATATATGTCTTATTTCAGTTTATCTCTGAACCAAATCCCGAGACCGTAGCTCAACACGTAGCGCATCCGCTCGTCGTCGGGAAGGTGATAGGTTCGAATCTCGGTCCGACACATAACTAAAGACGTTAAAAATGGTTCCTACTGCTGCTATGTCAGGTGCGCGACATAAATAGTTAAAGTAGGGGAATTGCCTTGTCCCAAAAACAGGCGCAACTCACTACCATGCACAGTTGGGACTTCTCAGACAAAGGTCGTGCAATCAAAGGGTTGGTTGTCTGATGGGCAAATGGACGCATTACACCGCAATCATAGGGCTTAGGGCTGACAACCCTATCCCATATCCATAAAAAAAAGCCACATTGTTACAGAAACACTGACAAATTGTCAGCGGCCTATGCTCCCCCTGTGGAGCGAAAAGGGCTTGTTACTGGTACTGAACCAAATCTTGCAAATCACGCGGCCAATCGCTCCTTAGACAACTAACTCTTTGATTCTATGAACTTTGTCTGGAAGTTGTAGCGTGCATAATGATGAGTCTACCTGTTAAATCCCAAGGCATTCCCCTGTTTTATAATTGACTAGGCAGCAGAAGGAACAATTTTTAACGTCTTTAGTAATGACGTAGTGTTTGGTCGAGAATCAAACTTTGAATCTACCCGACAACCATTTGGAGCGCTACGTGTTATGCCAAAGTCACGGATTTAGTTTGTAGGATGATCAACTATTTGCTTCAAACTTTTCAGTTATTCAAATTATGTAAAAACATCCTATAAATTATGACGTTTAAGTACCTATTATTTTTTTCTAACAAAAACTATATTTTAAAGGAAGCCAGCAAGGGTTTAAAAGAAAAAGCCAAAAAGATGAAAGAAATTGAAAAGGAAGAAGCTGAAGATGACGTTGAAGGCGAAGAGTCTGAAGACTCTGGCGAAGGCGGGGATGACTCCGGAGATGAAATCGAAGGTTCTGGCGATGAGGGCGAAGAATCTGGAGAAGAGGATGAGGGCGATGAAGGAGAAGAAGAATCAGGCGATGATGATGCTGAATCTGGAGATAAGATTGAAGGCCAGGAGAATGCCGACACTAATACAGCAACCGGCGGCTCTGTCCTGCCGGGTTCCGCGATTGGCGCCGGTATTCTTTCCGACCGATCTTTTGCCTCTTTGAAGGTAAATTCATTTGATATATTTTTGAACACTTGATGAGTATTTCTTTTTTTACTTCTTTTAATACAATATGTTTTAATTTTGTAATAGAAATGTCATAGATCTTCAATAATATTACTCATAGTTTATTTCAACCATAACCCTGTTTCTGTCTTTCATGCTGCGCTATTTTGAATTTGTTTGTCCGATGAGTATGACTGGGTAATTCATGATCCGATTTTGAACACTACATTTTCTGTCATTTGGATTTCTCTAAGTTTTGATATTTCTTATAGGAATTTAATAACTTTAGAAGAGTACCTAGGTATTTTTGTTGTAATTCCTTTTGTATTTAAAAATCTACATACATTCTTGGACTTATGCATATCAATCATTAACTGATACGGACAGATAATTTTTATGCTATAGGATAAAATTTGCGAGCCTACACTGAAGGGAATCGAGGACATGGGATTTAAGATGATGACAGAAATCCAGGCCCAGACAATCCCCCACCTTCTGGAAGGCAGAGATTTGGTGGGTGCTGCTAAAACAGGTAAACAGACGTACAAATAATGGTGGTTCAGATAAAAGAATAAAAAGGAGAGAGGGGGGGGGGGGGTGATCACCGCCTCTGATAAAAAAAATTCAGCATTTATTCCTCCCATAAAAAAGTATTTATCTCCGTCCCACTTATTAAAAAAATTTGGACGTCCTTGGTACAGATACACCTGTCAATCTATCCTTCCGTCTGAGATAATTAAACTCGTAATTAAACATATACACTGACAGGGATATGAAGGGAAAGAAAAATGGACAATAAATTGATGTATTTTACCCCCAATTACAATGAACAAAATTAACCTTACTTTGATTTAAAAGTTTGGACACTGCAAGCGTCAAGGTATATCATGATTTTAAAAAAGTGTCTGAAGTTTTTAAACCACTTTTTTGTTAGGGTTGGCAATCCGTCTAATTTTTGGACCGGATTCGGCATTATTATAAAAGGCTTTTTTAAAAATAAATTAAGGGATTAAATCATATCGGGTACTGGGAAATTTAAGCTGCGTTATTCATATTATTCCTGATCTCTCCACTTGGTGGTGTAGGTGGGGAGAGAGGGGGGGGGGGGTGATCGCTAATTTTAGCCTAACAATTAAGAATCCGAATCCGCTATAAAAAAAAAACAGGATTCCGGATTCGGATTCCAAAATTGGCCAAAAATTGGGCGGATTCCGGATTCGGATTGCCAACCCTAGTTTTTATAATTCCCAAGGGAATATTGTCAATGGTATTTTACAATCCAATGTTCCTTTTCTCCCTGAAATATGAAGACAAGAAATTATTAGAAAGAACATTTTTGCTTACTTTCGAATGTTACTAGCGGCTTCGCCCCTAGCTTTTAGGGGCTTTGCCCCAAGAGGTGATAAAAAAAATTAAGGCGAAATTCGTTAAAGGACCAAGGAAATCTTCTACAAAACATAAAGGACCAAGGAAATATTCAGCAAAAAAAAAATTGGGGGGGATTTTTTTGTTTTTGGGGGGTTGGGGGTGTCCCACTCACCAAGAAAATAGCTTAAAACCACCACAGGACCAATAAGTATATACCCTGAAGAGTAGAATCCGATCGGTTCAGTGGTTACCGAGATCTTAAGGGACAGACAGACAGACGGACAGACAGACATCGTTCTACTTTGTATTATAGATTATTCTATTTAGGTTCTGGCAAAACATTAGCGTTCCTCATTCCAGCTCTTGAAATTCTACACAAACTCAGATTTCTTCCCAGGAAAGCAGTAGTTGTTTTATTTTCTTAGATTTATAATAGTTTTTTTCGCATCGTATTATGGACAGTTTTCAAAGGATAATTCAATGAAAAATTATAACATTAATTTCGTTATTGTAGGCCTATTGGTCTGAAGGTTCCGGGTTAACAAAACAGGGATTAATAACATGATTTTTTATGTTATTATTTGTGAAAAATTCTCTATATTACAACACATGATTTTACAACATGACTCAGAACTTGCCTGTTCTAATCCTATGAACGACAGCCAGTTGGGAAAGCACTGCTTATTTTTCAAAAACTAATGTTAAATTTTAAAGAAAGTATCCATTTAGTAAAAGTTTTAAAAATCGTCCTTTCATTATTTACTCGTTATTTTGTTTTACTTTAAATAATTATCCTGCTGAACAATAGAAACGGAACTGGAGTGATTGTTATATCTCCTACAAGAGAATTGGCCATGCAGACCTTTGGTGTTGTCAGGTATATAGTAATATCACTCAGGGAAGGAGGGGACAATGGGCTGTGAATTACACTAGTCCCCAGAGTTTTATTATAACGTTTTTTAATCGTTAGTTCAACAACGTTGGAGAATTCTCTTGAATTTTGATTGGTTGGTTCATAAAGTTTAGTGTCCTAACGTTTTAACCACTTATTGTAATCTACAGAATTGATAATTTTTGTGTGTCGTCATTGGGGATGAATCTTAATTTATCGTCCATCGTCTTATCTCTTTAGATCCCTGAATATTACTAGTTTCTTCTCAATAGCTGGCATCTGAAGGATAATTTGATTCACATCCTTAATGATTACCCCTTCTGTAGGTTTAAACTTTTGTGTTAAGACAGTGCTAGTTCGTCTTTGTAAGAATGTCATTTATAAATGTTGCACATTTTCGTAGTTTATATCAATTTTGAAATTATTTTTAGCAAGATATGAATTCATTTTGACTGGCTGAAAAATTAGGCCTAAAAATAACCCACTTAGGCAATTGTAAAGCGTTACAAACTTTAATTTATTTGTTTAGAGAATTGATGAAGCACCATTACCATACCTTTGGCCTGCTATGTGGAGGAACAAACCGTAAAACTGAACAAAACAAATTAGCACAGGGAGTTAATCTGCTTGTGTGCACTCCTGGCAGGCTTCTAGACCATCTACAACAGAATAAGGTATAATATTGCAGTGTCAAACTTGTTGTCCTAAACATGAATTTGAATTTTCCTATTAATCTTTCCAAAAATGTGTCTGTTACACTTAAGAAAGTTTACTTAAAATTGGCTTAAAGCAACAGAGTTTAATTTTTGACTGTTTAATCTGAGTTTCAAATGCTTCGTTTTATTTGTTGTTTTTAATTCAGGTAAATAAAAGAATTTTTTGTAAATTAAGAGGTTAGGTTTTTTAATTAATCTTTTTTGTTAAGGATTTTGTGCACAAAAACTTGCAATGCCTGATCATCGACGAGGCTGACAGATTGCTTGACATCGGTTTCGAGCAAGATATGCAGAAAATTGTAAGAATTTTGCCCAGGAAACGACAGACCATGTTGTTCAGCGCCACCTCCAACAAGAAAACGGAGGATTTGATCAAGCTTTCACTCAAGAAGGAACCTATTTATGTTGGAATCGAGGAGCAAAATAATAAGGTAATAGTCTGTGCTCTTCACCACGTGTTAGAGAATTATATATTCTGCATCGGATTCCCGTTTAGATTTTAAAAAGGAGTGGGGGTGTACAAAATTGGTTGGGGAAAAAAGGCAAAATAAAGTGAATCTTACACATTCTTACACAATTTTCGACAGATAGAGGGGAGAAAAAGCTGGTTTCTACCCAATAATTCAATAATAAGGGACTTTATTGGTTTGCTGCTCTGAGAAGTTATTTACAAAAAAAAAGTTGATATAAAAAGAGAACAAGGGAGGAGGGTGGGGGGATGAAATATGTTTTGCAGCTGGGGAATAAAATGAAATCTCGTTCTCTAGAACCATTAACATTTGCTTTATAAACCACCGAGTCCATTAGTCCATCTAATTGTTTATGTGCTTGGCTTCATATGGATGTTGTCGTCCTTTTTTTTAAAAACCAATTAGATCAAACTTTTCTTTTTTTCAGGGAGCCATCGCCACTGTGGACGGATTAGAACAGGGATATGTTGTTTGTCCATCAGAGAAAAGATTTCTTCTACTCTTTACCTTTCTCAAGAAAAACAGGTAAGATATTTATTATAACCAAAGATTCCAAATATCAGGAAGGAACATTGGACTATATATTACACTGGTACCCAAAGCATTGTTAAAACTCTTTCTAATTAGTTAGATCAAAAACTTTGGGTACTTTGCATAACTTGGCATACATCAATACTGGGAAGTTCTTAAATTAACCTGTTCTGTTTCGTGTATATTCCTCCTTTTTAGAGATATATTTATTTAGGAAGAAGAAGGTTATGGTTTTCTTTTCATCTTGTATGTCCGTCAAGTACCACGCTGAACTCCTCAATTATATAGGTACGTAATTAGTTATATTAAACTGAATACAGATGAAAATAATATTTGGAATATTATATATTTGCTATTTTTCCCCATTTTCCTACAAGTATTTAGCAATCATTTTTCTTTTTAAAATTCAATTTTTAGCTTGCAATAAACTTGGTATTTTAGATTTGCCTGTTATGAGCATCCACGGGAAACAGAAACAGGTGAAACGTACGACGACATTTTTCGCCTTCTGTAATGCAACCTCTGGAATTCTTTTGTGCACAGATGTCGCTGCTAGAGGTAACGTATTTATTTATATATTATTTTTATTTGTTCATAAAATGGAAGAAAAAATTGAAACACAAAGTTTATAATAAATCATTTTATTAAGGTTTGGACATTCCCGCAGTTGATTGGATTGTTCAGTATGATCCTCCAGATGATCCTAAAGAATACATTCACAGGTAAAATAACTAAAATTAAGTAAATATATTTCTTACTATATTTCACAATGAGCACATAATATTTTGTTTTTTTTTTCACATATGAAGAGCAAATTATATTTGTTTTAACATACAAAGAGCACATCATAAGTTGTTGTGACATGCAAAGAGTACATCAAAAATTGTTGAAACATGCAAAGAGTACATAATATATTGTTAAAACATATAAAGAGAACATCATTTATTGTTGAAACTCAGTACATCATATATTCGTACAACACACTAAGAGCACATCTTATATTGTTCAACATATAAAGAACACATCATATATTCTTAAAACATAAAAAGAGTATATCATATGTTGTTCAACATACAGAGTCTAATTCATTGTTGAAACATACAAAGAGTAGGTCATATACAGGGTTGTCGAATTGGGCACTTTTTTTTGATATTGGGCGGCCCAATTGCCCGAAAGGGTTTTAGGCGGGTTTTGGGCGCCCAAAAGTGGTTTTGGGCACCCTTTTTGGGCAAATGTCATAAAAAGCATATAAAAAGGATATAAAATAGCCTAAAACCATACCATTTTTTTGGGGGGTGGGTGGGTTTCCTCCCCCCAATTTTATTTTTAGTCTAAAAAATTTTTTTTTTAATTTTTGGGGGGGAGTGTAATTTTTTTCTAGGGGCGATTTCTCTTAGGAGGGTGGTGGTACCCTCCCCCAAAATAGTTATAAACCTTCCCAGAACCTATGAGAAGCTACCCTGTTAAGGAGAACCCGATCGGTTCAGCGGTTAGCGAGATCCTTCGGTACAAACACTCAGACACACAAACAAACAGACACAAATCCTGTTACTTCAGTATAAGGATATCACCCAAAAAATATGCCCGCCCCCCCCTCTTTTTAAACCCCCTCTCCTTTTTCTCTCCCCCTAAAAGGGGGGTGCCCAAAACTGCCCAAAAGGACCTTATATTGGGCGGCCCAAAACCGCCCGCCCAAAACTGCCCGCCCAAAATGACAACCCTACTGGTCATATACCAATTATTGAATATAAAAAGAGAACTATATATTGTTAAAACATGCACAGAGACCTCAATTAATGATAAGGGTTGGCAATCCGTCAAATTTTTGAACCGGATTCTTACAAGAAGGTGGGGAGAGATGGGGTTGGGTGGTGATCTTTGCCTTCAAGGAGAGGGGGGGGGGGGGGTTGAAAGAAAAAATCAACACGCTAATTTTAGCCTTACAATTAAGAATCCGAATCCGCTATAAAAAAAAACTGATCTCGGATTCGGATTGCCAACCCTAATAATGATACAACATTCAAAGAACCACAAAAAAAAGTATACAATGTCTAATTATTGTAGAGTTGGACGTACAGCTCGTGGTGATTCTGGAGTAGGTCACGCCCTTATGATTCTCAGACCAGAAGAGGTTGGATTCCTTAGGTAAGCTTTATCTTTAAAAGAATGAATATATTATTACTGTGATCTTAAACAATATTTCATGTTTTCTTATTAAGTGAAATTTGCAGCGGTCTAATATAACGATTACCCCCTTCCACAGCCTAAACTCCATTCCCTTCCACCCTACTGAATTAACAAACTGACCAATAAAAGAGTTTAATTTTAGCAAGCTAAATTTTTACCCTTTCATAATATCTAAGTATATTCTACATGCATTTTAAAAGTCATAACAAGTAGTTTTTATTTTCAACTTCTCGATTATTATTTTATTTCAATCAAACACAAGTTCTCTATTTCCTAGATATCTAAAGAAGGCAAATGTTCCGCTGAATGAGTTTGATTTTTCCTGGTCTAAAGTTTCTAATATCCAGGTACAGAAATAGTTTTCATTATTTCCTAAATCTAGTAGCTTAAATAGATTACATATCTGTACGTTTACAATTAGAAAGAACTATTGTATTCACATTCAGGTTGTCACTATAGGAGATGGTACGAAAAATCTAAATATGATATTCTATCAATTTCCTTTTGTAAACCATTTGAAATCGAATTTATACCCAAAGGCTTGTTGTTTCCCTCTACAAAATTACAACTGAAATACAGGGATCTGCTTTTTCTGCGCATTTTTTTACATTTTACCTCTTTACCCCTGCACCAGGGGTGTATATAATCTGCACAAGATTCATTTTTTTTCCCCTGCTGCAATTTTTTTTTATTTTTTTCCCTCCTAGTTTTTTCCAGCAAGGAAGGGGATAAAATGGAAAAATATTTTCAGAACTCTTTATTTTATATATATTATGCCTCCTTCCACATATTTTAATAATATACACCCCTGCCCTGCACTCAGACAAATGCACAATATTTAAATTATCCTTCTCTATTATCTTATAGCCCCAGTTGGAGAAGTTGGTGACGAAGGTGCACTTCCTGGCTGTTAGTGCCCACCTAGCATACAAAGGCTACATCAGGGCATACGATTCACATAATCTCAAAAAGATTTATAGTGTCAAAACCCTAGGTAAGAATTTATTTTCTAAGGTGAGGGCACTCAAGATGAAAATTTGTTTTTCAACAAGAATGACAACATCCTTAACGAGCGGAAATTATAAATCTAGTTGGGCGTGCACTGGTATTTACCAGGATTGCCTTACCAATTCAATTTCTAGAGGAGTGGTCACACAACAACCTGTCAAGGGTCAGGATCATCGTGCATGTCATGGGTAGTAGAGCCTCATCTGTTGGCCAAAAGCTGGCAGACCCGTATTGCTTTAAACTGAAGAACGTTGTAAACGTGCATCAACTTTCTTTAGATCAAAACCAAAATGGGGATGCCATGATTCTGATCCTTGGCAGGTTGGCAGGTTAGGACAACCACAAGCATTCTGACAGCCAAATTTCTTTTATCTTTCAATTTACCAACTAGCTTAAGTTGGGAGAATCTTCAATTTTTCTTTAAACTTTGACCTAGGATTTGTGAATTTTTAAACTAAAAGTCAAAGGAACTCAACTAAAAAAAAGAGTTACAGGTCTGACATTTTGCATGGCAGTTGATTTATAGGGGTACAATATGGAACTGTGAAGAAACGGCGTCGCAACCGACGAAAACCGCCGAGAAAAGGCAAAAAAAATTTCGGCGGGAAACGGCGGTTTTCGGCGGTTGCGCCGCCTTTTCTTCACAGTTCCATATTTTACCCCTATAATGCAACTGCCATGCAAAATCTCAGACCTGTAACTCTATTTTTAGTTGAGTTCCTTTGTTGACTTTTAGTTTTGGTTTCAAAAAGTGTCACTTTCGCCCCCCCCCCCCCCCCCCTTTTAAAGTCAAACTTATTATCAACTAATATTTCTAATTTTTTCTATTTTATTTAGACTTGAAGGGAGTGGCCAAGTCATTCGGTCTTGCTGTCGCACCATATGTCGATATTGGCAAGTCCTTCAAACCCAACAGGAAGCCCATTCAAGAAAGGAAGAAAGCCCCAAAGTCGAAGTTGGTTTTCGGCCAGCCGGACGGAAAGGATATCAAATGGAACCTGTAAAAAACAAACCTTGTTAATTTTTTGTTACAAATAAAAGTCTAGCAACATCCTAGGACAAAATTTTTATCATGTATTTTTTTCTCATCCTTCATTTCTCTCTTCGCATTTGAATTATTATTTTTTTCAGACAAAATGGGGACGTCGAGAACTGGCGGCCTTCAGAGGCTGAAACCTGGGGGCAACAAGGAGGCGAAAACAGACGGCAATAAAGGGTCGAAACCTGGCTACCGTAAGAAGGCGCCAAAGGTTTACGATGGGAAGAAAAAACCTACTTTTTTAGACTTGCAGAAAACGAAGAAGAAAGAAAAGAAAGAGAAGAGAAATGTGTAATTATATTTTTTATTAATTTGATGCTACTTGAAATGGTTTAGAATAAAGTTGATTAAATCCAAACAGGACCTTACTCCAACAAAAAGGTGGGGGGGGGGGGGTAATGCAACCATCTCGTAATCAATTCGCAAATGGTACTTAGAAATTCGAACAGGGGTGTATATTCTGCATGGGATCCCCGGCTCAGGGGGGGGGGGGGGGAATAAAAAATAAGTGGTTGGAGGGAAAAAAAAATGCAAAAATTAAGAAAACTGAAAACATTTTTTCCATTTCGCCCCCCTCCTTGGTTAAAAAAAACTAAAAAATGTGTGGTAGGAGGGACAAAATAGATAAAATATAGAGTTCTTTAAATATTTTTCTATTTCCCCCCCTACTTTTTAAGAAAAATCTAGGGGGGAAAAAAATAAAAAATTTTGTAGCAGGGGAAAAAAAATAAATCTTGTGCAGAATATACACCCCTGAATTCGAATTTCAGGATGAAAGAGGTAGTTTCACGAAAGGCATTTGAACTTAAAATTAGTAAACCGCTTATTTTTTCCTGGTTAATTAATTAAACTACATTTATATAGCAACTTAATATAGGAACTTGATAGAAAATTTTCTTTTTCATACTGCGTTGTAACGATTTATTTGGCAACACTCAACTTTTGTCTTTCGTAAAGTGATGCTTGTGTAATGTATTATTGAGCATTACACACAGGCTATCCGCTCGTCGTTGGGGAGGTGATATGTTCGAATCTTGGCCCATACTGCGGCGTCATACCTGAAGATTTTAAAAGTTATATCCAATGTTGCAGAAATATAAATACTCTTATTTTGGAATAGATTTTTTAATAATACAGTGTTTGGAAAATACAATATTCTAATAAATTCCCCAACGATATTAAATAAAATTACTCCTTTATTGGTACTAATCAATCTAGACAATATTTACGTAACCAAAGTTTGTAAGCCATCTTATGAGAGAATGTGTTTAATGTAGAGTGTAATGTCCCCTCCCTGTTTAAGGAGGTTGTAGCAGATCGGACGTAATAGATAGCTTTTTAAAAACTATTAAAGCCCGCCTCGAGCGGTGTGGCGGCACTTCACGTTGGAATGGTAACGTTGTGGCTGAAGCGATCCAAGAGCGAAGCAACTCGTTCCCTTCGTTTGTACGTCTCCGCTAAGTTAAATAACGAATACTACACGCAGGTACCCACAGGGGATTTTATATGTTTCTGGATAATTAATTGCAGCTATGATTAGCTGCCCACAAATTGGAGTTGATACTCTACTAACAACTGTTTGTGCGGAACTGATGTATTTTCAATAGACAAGTATAGTTTACACAAAATTAATGAATACATATTATATCAATATACATATAGGAAAATTACAGAGAGTATTGAAGTATTGAGGGGGCGTTTCTGATCATACAGGGATGGCAAGGGATACACGTAGGTCTGCGTAGGATATATCAGCAGGCCGGAGTGTATGTTGAGTTTCCCGTTTAGTCACGTTCAGTTGTGCATGGAAAATCTCCGTGATGCATTGAGGATGCCAAATCCCTGGATAACTGGAGCTCTCTTCTACAAAAGTACATAAGTTAAATATCGCCTAAAACCTACACGCGTAGATGATAGAAAGGTCAAATATACATATAAATGCGGAGCATTATATGTATATCGATTTCTTGGAAAAATATGGCCTCATATGAGATATCACAAGATTATCAAGATTTTAACAGAATATAATAAGTACAAATGTTTCATAATTAAAACTCGAGATCCGTCATTTGTGGGCTTAAAAATTCAAATAAAAGAAAAATCAGTAGAGAAAAATTAACGCTTTAAAATGGTACTAATTTCATAAAAATCTGTCCACTCGTTTAGGATCACGAAAATGCCATTCTGCTTATTTTACAAGTATCTCAAGTAAGACCCACTACATTTTCTCCCCTTTTTATCTGGCGAACAGACGTGCCAGATAACATAACGCTCAAATTGGCAAAGACAATAGACTGGTCGGCCAATATTACCTATTGCGATGTCATGGTATTAAGGTTGATAGCCTAGATGTTTTAGTCGCAGTGTTGTATGATGGCAAGGATGCAGGATCTAACATGATGGGCTGTATCTCTGTCATCTGGATCTTCGGGGTTGATGTCGTTGGTAATAGCGACGTTGTCTCTGCTGTTGTCGTAGGTTCTCGCCTCTCAGGTCTGGTGTCGGCCTTCTTCTTCCTCATAAGCTTCTGGTAGGAATGCTTGTTATAAAGATAAAGGTGAGCAATTAAGGCGATGGCGGCTCCAGGTCCTACACGTAGAAATGTGAGGATAATGCATATCAGATCAGTGATAAATTTTAGCCCTAGGATGACCAGGCATGCGAATGCCATTAGGTCGCCATATTCATGGAGCCAGCTCTTGACGCTGCTCCACAAATCAAGTTTGCGTTCCATGTCCGGCACTAGGTTCTCAAGGGTATACAGGGGTAGGTTGTTGGTAGAAAGCTGGTTACAATTTCCATCTCCGATGCAGAGTCCGTAGGTGATCTCCTTCAGGCTTGCTTCGGTGTAGGAAGGGAAGGTGAGGGTATGTAACCATTCAGCTCTCTCTCGTTCCGTGTAGATTCCTCCATGGCTGAAATCCGTCCAATTAACTAGAGGGGTGTCGATGGTCATTTCCATGGGGGCCTGAGTCTTGATGATGGCGGGAGTCAGCTGAATCCAGCCTTCTTTAGACTTGACAGTTAGGGGGAAAGTTGCTGAACACGTTACCCTTGTAGAATGCAACTTATAGTGTTTAGTTGCAGCATCTGCATAACCATCAGGATCCAAAGGTATATCTTGATAGCAATTGATGTCGTCCTTGATCTTCTGAGTCCTCTTGGTGCACTGGAAGGTCATCAACAGGTCTCCCTTCAAGAGTCCGTAAGTCTGCTCGTGTAGCAGCACTGGTTGGTCTGACTTTCCATGGTAATGGGTTTCGCATATGGTCTTCCGTAGTGTTACATCTAACTGGCTGAAGGTCTGGCGCATACTGTAGGCTAAATAATTTAAATGTACTGCAGCTTGAAGGTTCACATCTATCTGTCCGGGGTCGATGGTGGCGAGTCTGCTGAGTTCGCTGGTCTTGCCCAGGTAGATGCCGTCGTGGTCCGTGGTGATGACATTAAAGGGGCAATGCATTAATTTCATTGCGCCTGTAGTGTTGAGTAAAACTTGCTGCTGGTGGTCCACTAGGTAGGTGTCCATGGTGGTGAGGGGGTTGATGGTGTTGACCATTTGTAGAGTGCAGGAACTGTCGTTGATATTCCAGACGAATGTCGCGGCGCCAGTGATGCACTCCCCTTTATGATATGGACATGGTAGAGATAGATGATCCGTTTCACTCTCTACCTTGTTGTTGCTAACCAGAAAAGTTTCTTCTTTAAGGAGAATCTGGTACTCAGCTAACTTTAGGGTGTTGTAGTGGATGGTGTCGCCCATGCGGATGGTCTGCCCAATGCAGGTGATCTTGTCGTCTTCCATCTTCAGGGATCCGGCCAGGGTTGCCGAAACGTAGGTTGGGCGGTTAAGTTTCACTTTGATAGGGTCACCGTAGCCAGAAATTTGATATTCCTGCAACAGTGACATGCGGCGGCAATTTTCTGCAGTAATTTCTTCGTGCCTCATAGTTTGGGGTACCTGTTGCAACTTGAGGTGGCCCCAAACTCCGCACTTGAAATGGTACAAGGATACCCTCACTTCGCAGGAGTATCCATGTACCTTTGTCAGTGTTGGCCTCTGTAGGATTGTGTAGCGCTCCTTCACTGGAACTTCTTGTGTAGGTTCCTCTGCTCTGCATATTGTTTCCTTGTTGAATTTCTTGATGGTGGAAGGGTTTGTGCAATCTACTATATCTATTGAATATGCCTTACTGGTTGGTGCTACCGAAGCCGTTAGCACCGCGATCAGTGGTAGGAAGATTATCGACATGATAAAATTCCACCTCGCGAGTCTCTAGGATCACCGCTTGACACACTCGTTGATTCTTGTTGAACTCCACTGCTTCGGTACTCAAGTTCCAGAAGACTGCTTGTATCTCGCCGGTGTAGTCGCTGTCCACTAATCCTGCCAGTAAAATTACTCCCTCCCGTTCTATGCTTGAACGGCCAAAGAGTTTCAGAAAATATCCGGGGGGTACACGGGTGTGTAGCTTGAGAGGGACGCAAGTCTGTTGCCCAGGGGGAAGGATTGTGTGGGCGGGGCAGTATATGTCATGGCCCGCACTCTCTTTCGTACCCTTGTACGGCAGCTTTGCTCCGCGTTTGACGGGGATTCTGATTGTCCGCGCAAGTGTAGCCACTGCAGGCGGGTCCATATCCTCGTCCGAGCTGTCTAACACCTCTTTGCTCTCCTCCACTTGCTGTTGCCAAAGTGTCCCACTCCTCTGCTTCTTTCCTCCGGATTTAACCCTCTCCCCTTTTTCGGGTGAGTCCGTGGACGGCTCTTCATTGTCGCTCAGAGCGCGCTTCTCTACCCGGGGTGCGGAAGGGTATGTGTACGTAGCTCGCTCGCGCTCTCTATCTCGGCGCGGTGTCTGCGGGGGCGAGCTTCTTCTCGGGCTTCTCTCTCTATCGGGGGTTCGCTTGGCATCTCTCCGTTGAGTGCCCGAACCGGACGGTTCGCAAGATTGATCTCTCTCCCTCCCTCTCTTCTCACTCTGCTCTCTGCGCGGTGTGCGCTGCATCGCCGGTGATCTGGGCGGTGGTGTATCCGGTAGGGGAAGGTTGAGGGGGTCAATGTTGGGCGGTGGTGGTGGTGCTCCTCCCGGTCTATTGGGGGGTCCCTCCTCATCATCGCTGTCATCCCCATTTGAGAAATCAACTCTTGGATTAGGCGGCTTCGCCTGCCTTTCTGGATTCAAGGGAATTTGCTCCCCTGCCTCATCTCCGTCTTCTTCAAATGGTTCTGGGGGAGAAGTTGGGTCTCCATCTGCCATTGCTGGGGGGTAATATGGTTTTAACCGACCAACATGTACAACCAAGTCCTCCTTTTCTCCCGCTGGTATTGTCTGAATCTTGTATAAAACGTCGGCACACTTCTCGGTAATTAAGTATGGTCCACTCCAATGTTTGGTCATCTTCTTCTTTGCTTTACCATGGTTGGGTGCCAAATAGAAAACTTTGTCGCCTACTCGAAATTCGCGACTGCCGTGATACTGCAAAGCATTTCTTCGAATGGTGCTTGCTTGACTCTTTGCCATGGCTTCATACATGGTCGTATATCTATCCAATAAATTTCTCACGGCGGTGGGAATATCCTTGTCATCGTCAGGGTTTGGTAACCGCAAAATCAAATCCGCGGGTAGAGTAGCCTCTCTACCCTGGAAGGCAAGAAAGGGGGTCACGCCGGTGCTGCTGTGGATCCTCGTGTTGTATGCCAGGACAACTCCAGGTAAGTATTCTGGCCATAGAGTTTCCCGTCCTTGAATCACGGTTCTCAGCGTCTCTTCCATGGTCCGGTGCCACCTCTCTATAAGGTTGCTCTGGGGGTTCGCCACGGGGCCTAGCTCGTGCTTAACACCGAGCTTCTGCAAGAGTTTCTTCATGATGGTGTTGCAGAACTCTTTTCCCTGGTCGCTGTGGAATGCCTGCGGGCATCCAAAGGTACAAATGAACTTGTCCATAATCGTCGTGGCGACCTCGTCGGCGGTCTTCTGTCTCAAGGGGTACGCCTGAACGAAGCGTGACCATCCGTCCTGTAGTGTCAGGATAAAATTGTATCCTTCGGTAGTTGTGTCGAACTTGCCCACCACATCCATATAAACTGTCTGGAGCGGGTACCCGTTTTGAATGGGTACGTGCGCTCCTATCTTGATGTTGGCCTTGATGTTCTTCTGGACGCAGTCATGACAGACGGCGATCCTCAGGCGGATGTCTGCTTGATGTCCCACATAATAAAAATTCCTCAAAAACTTCGATATGGTGGAGTGCATGCCGAAATGCGCTCCGGTGGTAGTTCTGTGGCAGTGAGTGAACACCTCTTCTCTCAGGGACAAAGGGACCATGATTCTGCGTCTCTTCCCGGTGAAGGTGTTGATCTCCTGCTCAATGACTCCATCTTCTGCAATGCGCAGAGTGTCGAAAATCTCAGCCAGCCGGTGCACGTCCCTACTCTCTCCACGCAGGGTTGCCTTGTCTGGTGCACGCCGGTCAACGCCTATCCATCTACGAACCTTTTCCAAAATAGGGTCGTCTAACTGATGCCGGTACACTCTGTCTCTGTACCGTTCTCGGCGGTCAGGAAGCTCGTCGGCGGGATCATTCACAGCTCCGACGTACTCTTCCTGCTCAGCCTCTTCCTCGGCTGTGGGGTCTGGCATGTCAGCATCGGTACGCCGGCTTAACGCGTCGGCGTTGGTATTGAGTCTCCCCGGCCGATGAACCACACGGAATTCGTAACCAGCCAGCTCCTCAGTCCACCTGGCCATCATGCCAGTGTTCTTCTTCAGTGACTTCAACTGCTTGAGGGCGCTGTTATCCGTATTAATTTGGAACGGCTTGAAGCTCAGGATTGTCCGAAACTTTCTGATGCCATAAATAACTGCGGAGGCTTCTCCTTTCCATGAGGGATATCTCTGCTCCGCGCCAGTCGTCTTACGTCCCATGGCGGCGATCAATCTTTCGGCGCCATTCTGAACCTGACTCAGGATCGCACTGATTGCTCTTCCGGAGTAGTCGGTGGTCAGTTGAAATGGGGTATCCGCTTCAAAATCGGGCACAGCGCGGATGGGGGCATTCTGGAACTTGTCCTTCAACTGCTGGAACTGCTCATCCATCCCTGGGGTCCACTCTAGCTTCGTGGCTTTCTTCTGTGCATTCATCTCACACGTCAAGTCGGCGTACTCCGGTATGAAGGTCCGGTAGTACCCGTAAAAACCAAGGACACTATTCAACTCGGCGACAGTTGAGGGCGGCGGCCAGTTCTTGATACGCTCCACATACTCTGGCACCATACCGATACCCTCGTGACTAAGCATGTGGCCAAGATACTGGATCTTCTTCTGGAACAGCTTGCTCTTCTTAGCCTTCAGCTTGATTCCAGCCTTGCGGTGGGCCTCAAAAACCTGTCGCATCTGTGGTACATGATCCGCAACTCTCAGGTTGTATGATATTACATCATCGAGGTAGCATTGCGCTACCTCGCTTCCCAGCGGGTTCATTGCGGTGCTGATGAATCTGCTGTATACCGCTGGTGCTGTGCTGATGCCGAAGGGCATGCGGCGGAATTGCCACAAACCCGTTGGCGTGGCAAAAGCCGTCAGCTCCCTGGATGCTGGATCGATGGAGATGTTGAAGTAGGCGGCTGTGGCATCTAACGTTGAATAAACACGATGTCCTCCTGCGCGGTCCAATAGCGTCTGTATCCTCGGCAGCGGGTAACTATCTTGCTCTAAGCAACTGTTTAACCTGCGGAAGTCCACTGCCCATCTGATCTTTCCATCCTTCTTGCGCACGGGAACAAGGGGGCTCGCCCATGGCGATGAACTCGGCTCGATCACTCCTTGGTTGAGCCAGTCGGCCATCTGTGCCTCCAGATCCTTCAACATCTTAGGGTTCAACTCCCTGTATCTCTGCCTGATGGGCTCCGTCCCTGGCTTGAGCTTCAACTTCATGGTTACCAGGTCTGTGTGCCCAGGGGCCTCGCGACTGAATATGTCTCTGTACTCATAAATGAGCTCCTTGACTTGCTTCTTGACATCGGGGTGCTCGTTCAGTAACTCGTTGTCCTCCATCTCCAGGTCCTCCCAGACTTCCTTGAATGTGGGGTTCTCCATCTGCTCCTTCGTCATGGGCTTGGTGGCGTCGCTCGTCTTGTTCTCGGACATTGACTGAATAACTTCCTGTGGCTCTCTCAACACCAAGCTCTCGGTGTTGATCACCATGCTGCTGTCCTCACACATCTCGGCGGTGAACACACACCCGGCCGATGCAATGCACGGCGCCTCCTGCAAGTTGACGACAGGGATGCGGACTATCCCATTTTGCTGGGCTCTGTATACTCCCTCCAACACACGCACTGGACTATCATCTAAAACGGTCTCTTCTACCATGACAATCGCTTGCGGTCGGAGTTCTCGGCTAGGAAGAAAATTCACGACAGACACTGACTCTGGCGCGAGAATCCTAGTCGCTTGGACGGACAAACGGACAGGACGCGGCCGCTTACCTACTGCGACGGTTTTCAAACGAACGGCCGGCCCTTGGGAATTACGAAGCGGTCCCTTGACATTACGTGTCCAAACGTTTTTGCGCTCAAAATCTGCTTTTGCTTTGTGCTTAAAAGAAAGTTGCGCAACATATGATTCGACGGAATCCGGTTTAAGTGCTAAAAACTCACGTGAATGGTGCACATTACCATTCGCAAAATTATCTTCTGCTTTACATAAATCTTTAAAAGTGGGCGTACAAACATTTACAGCATTACTATAGCTACTTATTTCTGCATTCAGTTCCTCGAAGGCTCGTAATGAAACACTTATCTGAGGGTTGGGGGGCGAGTGCTCCCCCGGCGGTTTTCCAGACCGCTCTTCGTCTTCTGAGGTACTTGGAACCTCGTAGTCGATGGACTGCACAAGCGGGACTCTCGTCTGCTTCACGACCAACGCCGCCTGCACCGGTGATGAGTAATCTAGAACTCCACGAATCTCCTCGACCCACTTGCACCCAAGATTGATGGGGGTGCGAAGCTCAGGTATAACCAAGGCCTCTCGAATGTAGCTAGGACAATCGTCTCCCAAGATAACGCTGATGTTGTAAACACGGCCGATGACGTCCATATCGCCGCCATTCGCCGCTGTTCCCACTGATAACTCGCAAGGAACGATCGGCAACTGTAGTTTCCGGGCTAACTCCTCATTTACGGCGACTCCTTCGTGCAACTTGTTACCGGTATCGATGAGACCATAGGTCCGCACAGTCGGTCCATTTGCACGCAGGCTGATCTTAACCATGGCCCGGGCGCCTCTCCGTCCTTGCATCTGATTGAGGGTGGTAGGGTCTACAGCTGCTGAGGGACTCCGACCTACCGACGGGAGCCCTCTCTCACATTTTTTGAAGTCTTGCTTCTGTGGCCAACTGCTTCCAGACAGTTGACATCTCCGTAGAACTGCGCCTGGTCATCATCTCCTACGCCACTGTCCGCGTCTCCAGGTTCGTTGGTACGCATCTCTCGCACGGCGTGCCGGCCACGATCTTGATATTGTCGGCCGCGTCCGCCGCTGTTGGCGTTCTTCTCCTGGTTCCTCTTGCGCACGTTCGACAGCTTGTCTTCAGGAATAGTACACGTCTTCTGCCAATGGCCAGGCGTGCCACACCTCCGACAGTTGCCTTTCGGTTTGTCTTTGGTGGCACCGCCCGTACCCTTACTCGCTTGCTGTTTCTTCTTAGGGCAATTACGCGAATAATGGCCTGTCTGGTTACAATTGTAGCACTTGACGCTACTAGTTCCATCTCCGACAGCGTTGACCTCCATATCCTCGGTGCCGTCGTTGCGATAGATGACACGGTTGGACGTGGCGAGGCCATCCATGGAGGTATCCTCAGCATCTCCATGGTGAATAAGCTGGCGCTGTGTGGCAATCTCGTTCATAATAACATTCCGTAGGACACCCATGCTGGTAATACTAGGTAGCTGACAGAAAACTCTTTTCCGTACCTCTCGATGGCGTAAACCAAGGGTTACCTCTTTCCGGAATTGGCCTGGATCACGGTTGTCTGGGGAGTAGGCCTTCAACCACATCTGCTCTTTCTTGGCAAGGTACGTCTGCGGAATCTCGTTCTTGCCCTGCGACAACTGCTTATACGCGTCCTTGTTGATGTCTGAATCTGATGGTGCTAGGAATATGGCGTCCAGCCTATCCATTACCTGCTCAAGGGTGAGCGCATCTTGGTTGTCAGCGACTTCTCGGGCCATTTGGAACGCTTCTCCGTCGAGACTCATGATGTATTGGCCTTTCCTGCCCTCTTGATCCGATGGGTGATGACTGGCAATTCTAAACGCGTTGGCCATCTTAGTCTTGTGGCCATCCCAATCTTCTCCGGCACGGTTGCAAAACCGGGGAAAATTCTGCTTGTTAAGCTTCCGACGCTGGTTCTCCAACCAGGTTTCGCCTAGCGCAATGAGTTGAGCGTTCTCATTCGGCGCTCCTGCTGCCTGTGCCTCTTGAATAGCACGCTGCAAATTCAACTGCTCTAGATCAGCGGCCTGTTGAGCTTGCGCCATCTTTGAAACTTAACGAAATTTCTTCAAAATTTAAGGAAAATTTTACCAAGTTGATGTCCCAGACGTCAGTATGGCTCCACACTGGTCTCCAAACACAGGGGTTTTCGTCCTTTCTGATCTCAGTTCTCATAAAACTCGTCTGGATGTACACAATCGTCCGAAATTACCGTAGTTCCTCTGGGTAATTTCCTCGTAAATCTCCTGTTGAGCACTGCGGTTTATCCAAGCACAGCTGTCACCAGTTTGACTGTAGCAGATCGGACGTAATAGATAGCTTTTTAAAAACTATTAAAGCCCGCCTCGAGCGGTGTGGCGGCACTTCACGTTGGAATGGTAACGTTGTGGCTGAAGCGATCCAAGAGCGAAGCAACTCGTTCCCTTCGTTTGTACGTCTCCGCTAAGTTAAATAACGAATACTACACGCAGGTACCCACAGGGGATTTTATATGTTTCTGGATAATTAATTGCAGCTATGATTAGCTGCCCACAAATTGGAGTTGATACTCTACTAACAACTGTTTGTGCGGAACTGATGTATTTTCAATAGACAAGTATAGTTTACACAAAATTAATGAATACATATTATATCAATATACATATAGGAAAATTACAGAGAGTATTGAAGTATTGAGGGGGCGTTTCTGATCATACAGGGATGGCAAGGGATACACGTAGGTCTGCGTAGGATATATCAGCAGGCCGGAGTGTATGTTGAGTTTCCCGTTTAGTCACGTTCAGTTGTGCATGGAAAATCTCCGTGATGCATTGAGGATGCCAAATCCCTGGATAACTGGAGCTCTCTTCTACAAAAGTACATAAGTTAAATATCGCCTAAAACCTACACGCGTAGATGATAGAAAGGTCAAATATACATATAAATGCGGAGCATTATATGTATATCGATTTCTTGGAAAAATATGGCCTCATATGAGATATCACAAGATTATCAAGATTTTAACAGAATATAATAAGTACAAATGTTTCATAATTAAAACTCGAGATCCGTCATTTGTGGGCTTAAAAATTCAAATAAAAGAAAAATCAGTAGAGAAAAATTAACGCTTTAAAATGGTACTAATTTCATAAAAATCTGTCCACTCGTTTAGGATCACGAAAATGCCATTCTGCTTATTTTACAAGTATCTCAAGTAAGACCCACTACAGAGGTAAAAAGCTTGCTAGGACGCTTTATTGTAAATACGTTCATGCTTTCTCAAGTAAAAGACGACTATGGAACAAATATAAATTATGTTAAAAAATATACAATGATACATCCTGGAATTTTTATTTAGGAAAGAGGTTGATAGAAAAGGTCGGAAAGGCAGCCATTACGTATCCTTCAAAAATAAGATTGCAACTGACTACAGCATTGTTTATCGGTTATCAACAAAACAATCTGTTATAAATCAGGTAAGAAACAATAAATTGTAAATAAAAATGGTATTCATTATGTTGACATCCCGTAAAATCCAATGTTTAGTACAATTAGACACATCTATGAAAAGAAAATAGAAATATAAGAATAGAAGCATATTCTGGACCCTTTTTTCTTCAAATCTATGAAGGAACATTTCTAGCAGACAAAAGTATTGTTTACTTTCGACTCAAGCTTATGTGGATTCTTAAAAAATGAAAGACTCGTTACTCGATAGTGAGGCAAAATTATTTTTGTGAAAAATCATCCAAAAGCACATTAAAAATCTACAAAAATTAAACAAAATCATATGTTAATAACCCTTTTCAAGATTTTATTTAATTTTTGTAAATTTTTTATTCGATTTTGGAGGATTTTTTACAAAAATAATTTTGCCTCACCAGCGAGTAGCCAGCCTAACTTTTTTTTAAAGAATCCACCAAATTAAGCTTTCAAATTTAAACGAAATTTTTGGGCAATTGCCTCTGATTCCGCAAAGCTTTCTACTAAGATAATATACTGTTTACAGCTGACTTTTATATATGTATGAAATGAAAAAAAACATGCGTTCGTAACAAAATGTGTACAAAATTTCAACCAATGAAATAAATGTATGTACCGATGCGATTCTCCTATTGGCTCAATCAGACATTACCTCTCTTTCTCAGTACCTTTATTGAAAAGAATAAGAACATACCTAAAGTTTCTTTAAAAAAAAGGTTTATTTTTTCACAAAATTCGTACTTTTTCGAATTTAATTCTTTAAAAAAGAACCTCTTATTTTAAGAAAATCTTAGGCTGAGCCTTTGGCTAAAAAAACTGGTTTTAATCTTATAATTTTAGAATTTTAATAATACGATGCGATAAATAACTATTAAAATATGTTTATATTTGATATTTTTATTAAGTTACAAGACAAGGAGGATGACCTACACAGCAGCGTGTTCCATGCCACTCTAGAGTACTGGTACAACCTCAACAGATCAACTCAATTCAATGCTGCGGTTAAAGCCCTTAACAAGCATATTACTCTTCCACAGGTAGAAATTAGGTCAACTACCTATGTATTTTCATCGGTATTGCAGCAATAACAAGCTAAATCAAGGGGGTGGGGCGGTTGTGACACTTTTTGAAACCAAAACTAGATTTCAAAAGATCTCAAATAAAAACAAAGAATTATAGCACTGAAAATTGGCATTGTGGTAGCTTTTAAGAGGCACAAAATTAGACAATTTTTAATAATTTCAAACAAATTTTTTAACAAAAAATATTCCACATATTTGCACTTGACACTGAGGTTTACGGCGATAGCGGCGGATTCCTGAGCCATATTAGAATAGTTATTATTTCTCGCATCGTATTATAAACGGCTTTCCGCGGATATAGAATGTACAATTATAAGATTAAAACTAGTTTTTCTTAGCCCGAGGTGCCGAAGTCACCGGCTAAAAAACTGGTTTTAATCTTATGATTGTACATTTTTACATTCGTAGAAAGCTGGATATAATACGATGCTAGACATAGTTTTTTTGTATGGATGAGAACCGGTTCCTATCCACCGGATTCGAATGAATACGAGAAAATTATTTATCAATATTTAATATAATTTTAGGTTCTTTACCATAAAGCAGAAATCTATGAAGCTCTGAAGACAAGTCTTGAGACATGCACTGCATTGAGTGCTCAGCCATTTTTAGAGTTAACGGCAGGTATTACCATCTTGATATAGCAACTTTTCAACAAATAAGGGTTTTTTTTTAATGCAACCATCTCGTAATCAGTGAGCAAATGGCAATTAGAATTCGAATTTCGATCTTAACTTTTGCATGAGTAATCCTTGGTAGGTCTATTTTCCCTAAATCGAACAAAAAGTTGGAAAAGTAACGGCTGGCGGCTCAGCTGTTTAGCCGTTTTTTGCCTATTTTCAGGGTAAATTCATCATCAACGTAGGAATCAACTTTTTAAAACATATTTTTGGTTAAATTCATGTTAAATTATAGCAATAACCATTTTTAAAACTTCTAGTACCAACAGCTACCGTCTAAAACCGTCTGATAGCGTTTTAGAGTGGAATTGAGTATTATGTGGACATAGGTTTCGTGACTTATTTGCAATATAGATATCCAAAAAATGGCAAAACGGCTGAGCCGCCAGCCGTTAGCCATTACTTTTCCAACTTTTTGTTCGATTTAGGGAAAATAGACCTACCAAGGATTACTCATGTTAAAGTTCAGATCGAAATTCGAATTCTAAGTGCCATTTGCTCACTGATTACGAGATGGTTGCATTAAAAAACCCCCCCTTCAATAGGTGTAATTTCTTTATATTTGTCATCATTGGGTATGCATCTTGTATCAGGGATCTAAAGGGATAAGACAATAGCCGATAAATTGATGTACATCCCCAATGATGAATTACAAAATTATCCCTTCTTTAGAATACTAATAGGAGCCCAACTTAATATACCAACCAATCAAAATTCAAATTCCCAAATTCAAAAAACAACGAATAAAACAACGCTATTATAAAACTTTGGGGACCAGTGCAATAAACAGCCTAATATCCCCTCCCGGCCTCCATGATACTTTTTAGCAAGTAATCCCCCCCATTGTCTTATCCCTTATTTGTTGTTGGCAGGTTTTGCTACGGACATGCAGCACGAGTTCTATCCCCACCTGGAGGAGGTTCTCAACATTTTTCATAACAACATACTTGTAATTGAGGACCCTGACACCATCAAAAATACTTTCAGGTCAGGATTTAATCAAATATTTATAACTAGCGGCTACGCCCCTAGAGGTCTCTAGGAGCACTTAAGGAGGAGAGAGTCGAATTTAATAACCCAATTTCTTATTTTAGATTTTAAAAGAAAAAGTAAAAAAAAAATGGGGGGGGGGATTTTTCATTTTTTGGGGGGTTTGGGGGTGTCCCACCCCCCAAGAAAAAAGTTATAAACTTTCCCGGGACCTATGAGAAGCTACCCTGTTAAGGAGAACCTGATAGGTTCAGCGGTTAGCGAGATCCTTCGGTGCAAACAAACACACAAACAGACATCCTGTTACTTTAGTATAAGGATAAAAAATGCTTAAATTATTTTTTGTTTTTTAATTTGTCAAGTATGGCCTCTAGGGACACTTGAGAGGAGGGGGGGATGGAGTCGACCACCCCACCTTTTCAATTTTAGTTTTAAAAAGAAAAGTAAAAAAAAATATTTTCGGGTAATTTTTTTTCTAGCGGTGATTTTTTTTGGGGTTGTGATGATACCCTCTCCCATATTAGTTTTAAACCTTCCCAGGACCTATGAGAAGCTACAGTGTAAACCATATCGATTCAACGGTTAGCGAGATCCCTTGGCACAGATAGACACACTCGCTGAGACATATATAATTGCTATCTGTTCTATTTTAACGACTCGGCTGTGTTTATATTTTCGACGCTATAAGCTGATTTCAAAATTGGGTCAGGGACCCTTCCATGAGTTACATTTAGTTGATGGTCCCTCTATTGTTTAATTTAATCTTCATGGCACTTGCTACCTAACTATATATTTTTAGGTGTATTGGACATTTGATGAAAATTCTGTGGCGACCAATATCTCAGCATCTGGAAGACGTATACACAGTCCTATGTCCCTTGTTTTCACTCAAGAATAGAGAATTCATAAGGTTAGTGTGTTCTAGGTAGCGTAGATCATCTTCAACTAGGATCTATATGTACATCCCTCAAAAATAAAAAAAATGGTCATAAAGGGTTTGCAGATACTAAACAATCAGATATACGTTCATCAAATATCTTTGCATCTGGCATACCAATGCTATTCACAATATTTCTAATTAGAAAAGATTTGCGGTTCCCCTCAAAGTGCTAATGCGAGCACTTAAACACGCCCCTTTTCTCTCTTTATTTTCATTTTATTTAAAAATAAATGGGTGGGTTCCATGCTCGATAGGCACTATGAGGGAAAGCATTAAAAGATGCTTTCATCGTTTTTTTCTTGCTCTTGATTAAAAGCATAAAAAAGGCACCTAGTTTATACTTCTTTCACCAATTCAAAAAATAATTCAATGATTTCTCGTCATTTCTATGGCCTTTGGGACATCTAAAATAATGGTCCCCATAACGTTTGTATTATGTCTTTACACGAAAGGATAGTAATACTTTTTCGATGAAAAGAGGCATCAGTTTTCTTGAAAACTAATCTTGTTGTATTATAATCCTGTACTATTTGTAATTAAGGTATCTTGGAGCAGATGCTATTTCCTTTCTATACAGAAAAGCCAAGGATAAGAAAGAATTTGCCGAAATCATTTTGTCTAAGGTATTATTTTTAAAGGCGAAGCTTTTCTATAAATAGGGTCGGTCCGTCCGTCCGTCCGTAACGGATAGCTTTTTTCGTTAATTTAGACATGTTAGAATTGTCCTATCGATTTCAAATTTTGCATGGTGATTCCTTTAGTAGTTAGGTACGATTTAGAAAGCGTAGCAACTCTATAATCATTACCAAATGTCCGTACGTCCATTTAAACATGTTGATTTTTTTACTTTTTTAAATAGCTTTTTTCGTTAATTTAGGCATGTTAGAATTGTCCTATCGATTTCAAATTTTGAATGGTGATTCCTTTAGTAGTTTGGTACGAGTTAGAAAGCGTAGCAACTCTATAATAATTACCAGAATGTCCGTACGTCCATTTTAAACATGTTGATTTTTTTTACATTTTTAACAACAAATTTGTATGTAACCTAATTATCTGATTGGTCTGATTTTTGGTATACTGATTCCTGGGACAACAAAGTACAAAATTATAAGCGAACCAACTCTATAATCAAGTCCTAAAAATGTAAGTATATTAATAATCATTATCCTGTATCAAGCAGTTCTTCAACAAATTTACTTACAATTTTGCTTATACATTCGCATTCTGATTATTCAGTTCTGACATTATACATGTGTTCATGTCCGTTTGTCCTACCGTTTCAGAGCTTCGCTTTTATGGAAGTTGTCATCCTTGTTATTAAAATAATTTTTGTTTTGTGTTTTAATTTCATCCACTTACCATTGACAGAAGTTAAAAATCAATTTCTCATTTTCTTCATCGACGTGGGGAGTTTTATATAAGAAAAATATATTTCGTGGTTTTTAACAAATTATGCCTGTTCTTCCAGAGTGCCTTATTTTTAAAGATAAATGGGCCAAGACTAGATGGCATAGTTTGGGTTGATATCGGGAATTTTAAACTACATGTTTATAGTTATGAACTATGACTGATCTCAAACATTTTTCCTTGCATTTCTTCTTCTTTTAATCTTTGTTCAAATAAAACTCGAGTAATTATTTTAGGTGGAGGATGCAACAGATCCTATAGCTGTTGCAAAGCTTTTCTTCGAGAGTTTTAAAGCTGTGGATGGCAAGTTTAATTTCCAGCTGGAGAGCACCCTGGACATTCTTCTGGAGATTCTACCTGGCCACCACAACTCTATTCTCATACAATTAATTAAGGAAAATTTAGGATACTTTAAGAGTTTGGGAAAAAAATTTGGTGTTTTAAGTAAATAAGGGAATCGGGGGAAATGTCAATTAGTACAATCTTTATTTAAAAGTAACAGGAAGTCTGTTTGTACCAAAGGATTTCTTTAACTGTTGGACCAATTTATATGACTCTCCTAAACAGAAATGCTTCTTATAGTTCCTTGAAAGGTTTATATTTATGTTGAGGGAGGGTAATCGCCCTCTAAACCCTATAACCCTTCTCTGAAAAAAATTGTAATGTGCAACTATAATGTAATGTCGAGGATCGACCGACGCCCCCCTCCCTCAAGTTCCCCTATTGGCCTCTAGGGCGTAGCCGCTAGTTATAAATATACTAAAAAGTAAAAAGCCTAAAATCTATAATATACCTTACTAGCTTATTAATAACATGTTTTTTTAAAATTAAATTAAAATTATTTTCCAAAACTTAAAACTTGAAAAATTACTTTATATTTTTGGTCATGATATTTTAAAGTGTAAGTCTAGGAAAAGCAATCTGGATCGTATTTTTCCGCTATTTTAAAACCTAATATACGAATTAAAAAGAAAAAAAATTGTATTTCTGAAAGTACCCTAATAATAATATTATAGTTTGTGTGTGAGCATACCACCCATGAATTTATCAAGCCAATCCAAGACAAACTATTTGACAAGATCAAACAAAACTGCGCCAATCATCTCATTTTCCTCGACTGTCTCAACATCCTAATCAGCGCCAACAACGGCCTCCTTGTCAGAGACTCGGCCACATTGGCGGATTTTCTGAAAAGCTGTACACCAACGGATAAGCAACCATCGGCTAATCTGTTCAAATGCTACAGAAGTTTGCTCTTGGAGAGTATAGATAAAAGTTCAGAGGTTTATGAGAAATGTATTGAGCTTGTTACTAAAAGTAATTTTGAGGTAAATATTTTGATATTAATAAAACGATTTAATTCTTATAATGAACATATATGGTTCTGCTTTGCAGTGTAGTTTCTCGGCTTTTCAGTAAAGTTTACTCTATTACAAACTGTCACTACTGTATTTTTGGTCAGTCTTTAGTTGAAAAGTTACAAAAATACTTGGAATTTTTGTTATATACAGATTTTAACTTAATTGAAGGTCGCACGAATAGGCACTTAAAATAGCTGAAAATACGTAATTGTTAAGTCTGACTCAGTAGCCAAAGATAACCAATGAGAGCATTTTTTTGTTGCCTATTTTTCAGCCAAGGCATTTACCCTACTTGTACTTTTAATGACACACGCTGCCTGGTATAGTATCATTAGGTACAATTTTTAACGTCTCTAGTATGCTGTTCTGTGGTCCTGGCTCGAACCCGATACCAAGCCGACATGTTGCCATTTACTGATAACAAACTATATAATTTTAGGCTGATCTTGTATGTGAGTTAATGAATGAAGTTATAGAGAATCCCATCTTTGATGAATACTACTTCAAACCCTACCTAGCTTGGGTTCAAACACACATTGATACCAACTATGACTTAATCAGCAGACAACTGAGCCATATTTGCATAGTCAAAAGCGAAGCTACTCCCAAACTTGCTTCTGACTTGGAAAATTTAAAGATTTTCACATTAGACTTTAATCTAGTGCCAGCCCTGAGAAAGGTCAAGAATTCTGATTTGTTCACAAATAAGATGGTAGAGAAAATCAATGTTTCAAGCAGCAAAGACACGTTAAAAGAAAGCATTATTATCTGCAGATCATTCAAGCAAGTGGACAAAGCAAAATTGACTTCCCTCCTCGATGAAGTATTTCACAAAATCGTTGATGAGAATCTTGAGGACAAATTGGAAGTGTTACCAGTAATAATTACCGCTCTTTTTGCCCTACATTCAAGCTCAAAAGTGGCCTCAATGATTAATCTTGAAAAATGCGCCAACCTCTTTGTAAAAAATCCCGCAAATGTTTATGTACTCCAGATGTTTGACTTTATGTTGTTGTTGCACTTGTTGCAAGATTCGGCAGATCTTGGTGGCACGGACAAAGAGAAGGTTTTCACAGCCCTGGTAGATCATTTGGGGTCGTGGGAGCCCGTAGCTAGAGAAATAGCAGTGCACGCCCTAACCCTGGTTATTCCCTTGTTAGGTAAGATTGTTATTGTGTTAGGGAAGGATATTGCATCTGAAGAAATTTTTTTTGCCTCTTTCATTATTATAATTGAATCAAAATGTATATTTTGGACGTAACCTATCTCTTTACATTTAAAATTGTTGGATCATGGAATGATAACGAAGTAGCTGGTTTCTTCGTATTTTCACAGTAGCTTTTTTTCTATTTCTAACCCCTGCAAGTGACTCTAACCCTGCGGGGAAGTCATTATCATTAAAATAACATAACCTAAAATAACACATTAAAAGCTACTGAAATAATAAGACGAATCCGCTACTCCGTTTTCTTACCATGATCCAAATTGTTTTCCTTTTCCAATGAGCTTATTAAAAAAGGGTTTTGAGAAAACTAACAACGTTAATATTATTAGAATTTATCCATTATTTTTTTTATTTAAGGTGATGAAAATTTGGGTGAAAATAGAGAAGCTGTTATCGATGTTGTGAATAAGCTTCTTTACATACAGTCTATCCCGGTAATAGTTTAATTAATATTATTCTCGTATTCATTCGAATCCTGTGGATAGGAACCGGTTCTCATCCATACGAAAAAACTATTTCTAGCATCGTATTATATCCAGCTTTCTACGAATATAAAAATGTACAAATGCGCCTCAGGAATAAAAAAAACTAGTTTTAATCTTATAATTGTACATTCTATATCCGCGGAAAGCCGTCTATAATACGATGTGAGAAATAACTATTATTTACTAGTCTATAACACTGACTTGTCCGGGCGAACATGTCATTTACTCAAACTCATTGTTTCTGTTTTTGTTAATTGACCTTCAGTTTATTGGTTAAAATATTTTAGGATGGTCCCTCTTTTTTTTGGTCAATGGCCCCTTTCCTTAATGAGGGGGGGGGGGGCGGATATAGGGATTTGATTCTTTAGACAGTCGTCTAACAACATATTATTAATTTTATCGCAATTTCTCAGTTTTTCAGGCTCTAAATTCAAATGTCAATTCATTTCTTAATTATTTTTTAGGGCTGGCAATCCGTCAAATTTTTGGACTGGATTCGGATTCTTACAAGAATCCGTCAAAAAAAACTGCGGATTCCGATTCTTACAAGAATCCGTCAAAAAAAATGGCGGATTCCGGATTCTAATAATATTTTAAAAGGTTTTTTTTAAATTAAAAAAATTAAGTGCTACATAGGTATGTCCTAAAAATTAATTTTCTTGGTGTTCTCTATAAGTCACTTCCAAGAATCGAACCAGATTTTTAAAGATTTTATATATAATGATGATAATCTTTGCCTTTAAAAAGGGGGAGTTGAAAGAAAAAACTCAAGACGCTGATTTTAGCCTACCAATTAAGAATCCGAATCCGCTATTTAAAAACGGATTCCGGATTCGGATACGGATTGCCAACCCTATTATTTTTATTAGTTATTTTGGCTCTTTATTATTTATTGGATGGCCCCTCAGTTCTTATTGAAGTATTTTACGAAATGCGCCGCTGTGATTGGCTGAAATTCTGCGCGGGGTGATTTTGCGCACCATTCAAATGATTTAAAGATCCAGCTCAGTATTGTTGAGGAGTTAATTTATTTCTATTTTCACAGGAAGATTTCCACGAACATCGGGAAAAGTTGAATAATATGACAAACTTGTCTGCTGGTAGATTACCAGAAAGTTTTCAACGACATGAGAAGTTGATGGCTATTGTGCTCAAGTTTTTCCTGGGTAAGTTCAGTTTTAGTTTAGCTGTTTGAAAAGAGTAATTGTAATAAGTATAGATGTATAACCCAGACAACTACCTGGCCCATTGTCTTGGGGACCTTTTTCGTCTGCTAGCAAACTGCTTTCCGCTTTTTTATAGCGACTTGTTTGTGTTAATATTTTGATGCTACACATTTTTAACAATGATTGGTTAGAATTCGTACAGATACACATTTTGAAACTAAAGTGCAGTTTTTTTTTTCTTCATATTTTTAGTTCAAGAAATCTATATTCTATACCTAAACAGTTGATTAAGAATAAAAAAAACAACCCTAAAAAGATTAAATTGCAAAAATATTTTTAATATTTAGGAAGCTTGTACACAAACTTTACGATGCTGTGGAAGCCTCTAGAAGATATTATTGTTGGATACGCACACTTTGTCAATCCAGAAATATTTTGGAACATCTACTCGGCTCAAATGAGAAAGGCTTATCAAGATATTGATGACCTTATAACGAGGCAATTTTGCATTATTTTTGAATTATTTCGCCATTTTTTTTAAGTGTTTTACGGTTCTTTTCTTGAAAATAGTATCAGCTGGTGTTTTCAGTACACTTTATTTTTCATTTTTGATTTTTCCCCCATACATTTTTTGTCATTTTAAAAAGTAATGTAAATACATTTCCAGTGTGAATGAAAAAGGAGAAGCTATCGTTTCTTTGGATGGAAGGAAAGTGGACTTTTTGAAGGTAAACTTATTTTCTATACAGGGGTGTATATTCTACATGGGATCCCCTGCTCAGCGAGGGGGGGAAATAAAAAATAAGTGGTTGGAGGGAAAAAAATGTAAAATTTAAGAAAACTGAAAACATTTTTTCCATTCCCCCCTCCCTCCTTGGTAAAAAAAAAACTAAAAAAATGTGTGGTAGGAGGAATAAAATAAATAAAATGTAGAGTTCTTTAAATATTTTTCCATTTCCCCCCCTACTTGGTGAGAAAAACTAGGGGGGGAAAAAATGAAAAATTTTGTCGCAGGGAAAAAAAATAAATCTTTTGCAGAATATACACACCTAGCTGTTTCTATAACTGGCCCATGGAGTTATTTAAATAGCTAGAATAAATATTCCAATATAGCTTCGAAAACGATTAATGTCCGCTGGATTAGAACCGGTTCCGATCCATAATGAAAGTCATACATAGTATTATAGACAATTTTCTACGAATTACAAATGAAAAATCATAATACCAATACCGGTCATGTTTTCTTAAAAATTTATATTAGATAAGATATACCTAGGCATTTTAGGTAGATAGTTTTGTTAACAGAAAATTTTAAAGGAATAATTTGCTTTTAGTATCGAAATAGATTGTGGTTTTTGATGGGACAATTTACTGCTGTAGCTGAACCTCACCACAGAGAACTAGTCGCATTTTTTCTGGACGGTTTCAAACATAAAGAATATCCTGCCCTATGGTAAGATATATTAAACAAAGGAGACAACATTCATAAAGGGAAGCACTGGGCTGGAAGGACCAACAAATATTAACACATATAGAGTGTTAGAACATAATTAGTCAAAACAAATTGTGTGTAAAGGGGGGGGGGGGCGGGTATGATCCTTTTTTTGAAACCAAAAATAAAAAATATACAGCACTAAAATTTAGCATGGCATTCGCTTTAAAGAGGAACAATGTGTAACTGCAAAGAAACGGTGGCGAAACCGCTGCTTTTGTCGAAAACCGTCGTTATTATATTTCTAACTAGCGGCTACACCCCTAGAGGCCTCTAATGTTAAATTTTTGGTGTTTTAAAAAATAATACGATACCTTGCAATGTTGCGAATGAGTCTCTATCAAATTGCTATTATACTTTGCAATGTTAAGTAGGAGTCTCTATTCGAGGGGAAAAAAATTCGATTTATTGTGATTTCTCTTGGGGGGGTGGTGGTACCCTCCCTCAAAATAGTTATAAACCTTTCCGGGACCTATGAGAAACTAGATGTTAAGGAGAACCCGATCGGTTCAGCGGTTATTGAGATCCTTCGGTACAGACACACAAACACTCAGACATCCTGTTACTTTAGTATAAGGGTATATTACTGTTTAAAAAAATGCATCTCTTAACCGTTTTTCTTATGTAGATATCCCTTTAAAACATCCTAGATAGCAAAAAATTAATGATTCAAATCCAAAAGTGTTTTTTTTTTTAAGGAGCAAATCATTTATTAACTTAAAAAATTGTTTTATATTATAGGAAACTGAAGAATTCGTCAGAATATTACAAGAATGAAATTGGTCAGGGCTCTTTCAAATCTGTAGTTGCCCATCTTACTACATTTTCATCGTTTAAGGTATATTGAGGTTTTCATTTAATCAAACATATATATTTTATGCTTTCAAAGTCTTAAACATTCGTTTATTTATGAATTTTCTGTTATTCTTTTTTTTTATTGATGTCTAAATTAGTATACTATCCCCACATTCCCTCCCCATCCCCCAATCAAGGCGAGATAAATCAATCTATTATTACTTGGATGTTGCACCAGATTTTCATGTAGTCTGATAAAGTGATGCTGCTGGGTAAAATAATAATACCCCACATCCACCCCCTTTACCCCCTCCAATCCTCTCTTACTGAAGGAATAAACTGACCAATAAATAAGGTTCATATTAGTAAGCTAAATACACGACAAATTTTAACTTAACATAACATCCACGTGTGTTATATCCATTGCGAGATATTTAAATATTTCCGACCAATTTTGCAAAGTTTTTATAAATAAGCTGTATTTTTAGAATATCAAAGGGTTTGCCCGACAGAATGAATTGCGAGAAGAAATGCTGAACCTGTTGACATCCAGGTTTACCAAGGTTCAGACAGCTGCCATCAATATTCTGGCTTCCATGGACATAAAATTCATTCTACCTTACAAGGTAATCCTACCTGTTCTATGCATTTAGCTTTTACCCTTCTCAACAATTAAGAAAAATTAATTCTTTCTCGTCATTTGTATGTTTGTTTAAAGAATATATAGATATATTTTGCTGCATAACTGATTTTTTTCTCGGGTGAAATCGTTAGAAATGATTTCTATTCGTTCAATGTATCAATAGGATGTTTTGTTTATCTAGGTAGGAGGGGCAAAGTCGAGCACTTTTTAATTTCTAATTTGAGTTTAGAAAAAAGGGGCGGTCATTTTTTATTGGGAGGGTGGAGATACCCTCCCCCAGAATAGTTAAAAACCTTCCCTGTAACTAAAATAAGCTTCATTGTAAAGGAGAACCATATCGGTTGAGCGGTTATCGAGATCCTTCGCTACAGAGAAAAAAAAAACTATCCTTATAATAAAGTAACAGTATGTTTGTGTGTTTGTATGTTTGTACCGAAGGATCTCGCTAACCGCTGAACCGATCGGGTTCTCCTTAACAGGGTAGATTCTCATATGTCCCGGGAAGGTTTATAACTATTTTGGGGGAGGGTACCACCACCCTCCCTAGAGAAATTAAATTTTTTTAAATTTCTCGATTTTAGAAAGAGAGTTCAACGAAAAATAAACGTCAAACGCAAAATAGCCTTAAATATAAAAAACATTTAAAGTGCCACTAGAGGCCTCTTGGGGCGTATCCACTAGTTACTTTATATAATAGAATATTCGCTTTGGTTTCAAGACACTGGGATATCAAAGCCTTTGGCTTGGATTTTAAAAATTAAATTTTTCTTTGCCTAGGAACAACTGAACTTCATACTGGAAGATGACAATTTCCAGAAAGGATTGCAAGAATTTCCCCTGGCTGAGGACACCACCAAAATTAAGCCTGAGCACAGAGATGACCTCCTCCCCATTATTTTCCGCATTTTGATCGGAAGAATGAAGAGTGTCAAAGGAATACTTTATGATTATTAACAGCGGTTGCGAGGTTGGGGGGGGAGGGGAGGGTATTGTTATAACCTACCCGAGACTGATTTATAAGGAACTTAACTTAAAAGTACAATGGAGAGCTAGATCTTAACCACTAATTTTAATCCACAGAAGGGTTAATTTTGTTTACCATGATTGAGGATGTACATCAATTTATCTGCCATTGTCTTAATCCGCAAGATCCCTGCTTATTCCTGTTTCTTAAAAAAATAAATCATAAAGTTTTTTTTGTTTTTAAGGAGGTGGAGACAAGAAATTTGGCGCGGAAAGGCGTAAAATCCAAGTACTGCGTTATATTATGGACTGTTCCGCAGAGCATATCAAAATATTTCTAGGTTTTCAGAACGACAACGTGTACAACGATTGTAATTTCGGAGACGGCAGTGTCATTGACTTCATTCTCGCCGGCAAACCTGCCCCAAAGATGGAATTGGCCAAAATTAATGCAATTGTACTAATGACCAAGGCCACCCTCATGACACTGGAACAGTTTATAGCGTCTAATTGTGATTATATGCTTGAGCTTATAATATGGCTTGGATATCACGTAGATGCAGCTTATGCTACCTCTGATGATAATGCATTAAAAATAAAAAAGAATGTTAAACGTGAATCTTACAAATTGATAAAATTATTCTTCGATATGTTTCCTAATTATGATTACAGCGACAAAGTTGTGGACGCGATATTTCAATGTTATGTTTGGAGACCTTTGAACATGTTTTGGGCCTATGACCGCAGTCCTTCGGGTCTTCTCAATCTGGTTCTCACCTGGGCCAAGAACAGACAGTTTCACAGGTATTTATAAAATATTGTAGGTAGGGAAAAAAGGGATTAGATAGATAGACATTAGACAATTACCGATAAAATGATGTACATCCCCAATGATGATAAACAAAATTACCTCTTATGTAGATTAAAATTAGTGGCTGAAACATTCGGAAACTGAACTATATGAACCAACACTTCATAATTCAATAAAAGACCCCAAAGTTGTTAAGTAAACGAACGTAGTTCTAAAACAATGAAGACTAGTGTGATCAACAGCCCATTCTCCCTTCCCTCCCAGCACAGATTGAATGACATAAATGTTTTTTTTTGCAGATTAAATTTGACATTTTTACTAATACCCAGTACCAGAATAATTTTTAGTATGTATGTTATGATCTCTCAAACGCCTGGACCGATTGATCCCTTGTTTGGGTATAACCCCCCCCCCCCCCAACCTTATAGATATGGCCCTTAAACAAATAGGTCTTACTATAATTATTATTTGCTGACTTACATTTATTCTCAAACGTTCTTTTTTTAATGTTACTTTGTATTCATACTAGCGGATTCGCCCCCTAGAGGCCTCTAGGTGCACTTGAAGGGGAGAGATGATTCCCAAAACCCATTTTTTAGATTTAGATATTTAAAAAAGTAAAAAAAATTGGAGGGGGGGGGGGTGGGCGAATTCTCTATAGTTATAAACCTTCCCGGGACCTATGAGAAGCTACCCTATTATTGAGAACCTGATCGGTTCAGCGGTTAGCGAGATCCTTTGCTACAAGCAAACAGACAGACAGACATCGTTCTACTTTGTATTATAGATAGATTAGTAAAATTAATGTTAACGTTGATTTTATTTAGATTCTTCTTCAAAGCCGACCCTACCACCGGGGCAACATTACTGCCAAATATTGTTCAGATGTTAAATAACCCTAAAGCTCATGAGAAAGTAATTCAACCTATCCTTCAGGTAACATTATTTTTTTAAAGCGAAGCTTTTCTATAATTAGGGTCGGTCCGTACGTCCGTCCGTCCGTAACGGATACCTTTTTTCCTTAATTTAGGGATGTTAGAATTGTCCTATTGATTTCAAACTTTGCATGGTGATTCCTGTAGTAGTTAGGTACGGTTTAGAAAGCGTAGCAACTCTAGTATAACATTACCAGGATGTCCGTACGTCCATTTTAAACAAGTTGATTTTTCAACTTTTTTAACAACAAATTTTTATGTGATCTAATTATCCGATTGATCTGATTTTTGGTATACCGATTCCTGGGACAACAAAGTACAATATTATAAGCGAAGCAACTCTATAATCAAGTCCTTAAAATGTAAGTATGTCCTTACACATTATAATGTATCAAGCAGATTATCAACAAAGGGGGGGGGGGGGCACAGCGGTCTAAGGCCGGACATTTGGCCAAAAATCAACATTGGAATTCCTCAAAATTAATAATTTATTTTGAAAATATATACCCTATCTTATATGAAACCGAAGAGTTTTTGTCTTTTTAACTACTGGTTGATGAATTATGAACTTTGAAACATGAAGGTTCAGGATTATTTTCACATCATGAATTTTGCCTTTTGAATTTTCACCATCTTTGGAAAAAATATTTTTTTTCAGTGTTACATTGATACAATGAAGTTTCTTAACCTATTTATATTCATAATATTACATGATATATTAGGAAACTGGGGTTTTAGATTTTTTAAAAACTTTTTTTTATCCATTTTAATTTTATAGTTGTTTTTTAAAAAGATTATGTCATTTCCTAAATATTTTTGCAAAAAATGTTGGCAATAATTTTCAGTTTTTTAAGTTTTTCACCAAAAACCGGGCCCCGCAACATACCAAACCATATATTATTCTTAATATACACTGACAGGTATAATGCCATAGTTTCATGTTTAGTTTAGGTTGTTGCAGGGCCCGGTTTCTTTCAAAATTTTAACTTTAATTTTAGGGGCCAGACTCTAAAATTCCAATATAAGAAAAACATTTTTTTTTACAATTTTTTTATTTCCTCTGTTAATTTTAATTTCTGATGCATTTAAACTGCCCACAAAGAGCCTATGCTAGATTAAGAGACTTTCAGAGATTTAAAAAGAATGTTTTAATTTTTTTAAGGGGGGGGGGGGAGGTTTAATGCATCCTTTTCGGCATCCATGCGCAAATGGCACTTAAAATCGGAATTTCGTTATTAAACTTGGCATGAGTATTCCTTGGTAGGCCTATTTTCCATAAATCAAACAAAAAGGTGGAAAAGTGATGGCTAACGGCTGGTGGCTCAGCCGTATAGCCTTTTTTTGGCCAATTTCAGGGCAAATCTATTAGTTATTACGTAGGAAACAACTTCTTGAAACATAATTTTGCTTTTATTCGTGTTAAATGTTACCAATAACCATTTTAAAATTTCTTGTACCAGCCGCTTAACGGCTATAGAACCAGTAGAAAACGGCTGAGAGTGGCCAAGAGTATGATGTGTAGATAGGGCTTGTGTCGTGTCTAATAGGGGTAGGTTTTCATGGGTGCTGAGCTTAAAAATGCTCTCAAAAATAGTGGGGGCTAATTCATATGGCAGCTGGGTAACGGCTGCTGCTCAGATGTTAGCCATTTTACAAGACTATTTAATGATATTTTAACATCAAATGTTTAGGTATAGTCCCTATCCTAACCTAAATTAACCTAACAAAAGCCATCTTAAAAATACGATGAATAGCCCCTTAAGGTGTGTTGCCACAAAATGGACTATTCCCATCCCAAATATTACAGTAGAATTAAACTTCTTCAATTAATTTTCGTATTCTAATTAATTTTATTGGATATGTTAATAACAAAATTTTACAATTTCTAGATTTAGCTATTAAACAGCTGAAAACATTAGGTACTAGATTAAGTATTATTACTTATCTAAGAGAAAATAACTTCGTAAAAAAGGTGAAGAAACTTCAATTAGTTGTATCAAATATATGTTGCACAAAGTTTGTTGATTGGGCATTTACCTTTATATAATCATTTCTACAGTAATGTTTATTAATGCTGCAAGGTTTTTAAACGTTTTATTGCTTAGAAACATCGAATTTAGGCTCTCTGCCAATTAAGAAAATAGTATGTAAATATGAAATTTTAGCTAAGTTTCAAAGTATTTTCTAGACCAGTTGGCTTTTGTTTTTCTTTTCTAAATGAATATACAAGTTGTATTTAGTAATAATAAGCTCATGCTTTTTATTTTGAACGATTCTATCAACTACAAGCTGAGAAAATTGACTTTGAGTAGAGGTAGGTGAAATGTCCACCAAAATGCCAAAATAGACCACTGTGGGGGGGGGGGCGAAAGTGACACTTTTTGAAACCAAAACTAAGAGTCAACAAAGGAACTGAACTAAAAAAAGGGTTACAGGTCTGAGATTTTGCATGGCAGTTGCTTTATAGGGGTACAATATGGAACTGTGAAGAAACGGCGGCGCAACCGCCTAAAACCGCCGTTTCCCGCCGTAATTTTTGTTGCCTTTTCTCGGCGGTTTTCGGCGGTTGCGCCGCCGTTTCTTCACAGTTCCATATTGTACCCCTATAAAGCAACTGCCATGCAAAATGTCAGACCTGTAACACTTTTTTTAGTTGAGTTCCTTTGACTTTTAGTTTTGGTTTCAAAAAGTGTCACTTTCGCCCCCCCCCCCCCTTTCAACAAATACATATTTTGATTATTCAGTCCTGACGCTATACAAGTGTTAATGTCCGTTTGTCCTACCGTTTCAGTGCTTCGCTTTTATGGATGTTGTCATCCTTGTTTTACTATGGCTCCGAATTCGATTATTATCCGCTAAATTATAACCGGTTCTAATTTCTAAGCCATGCCGAAAAATTACGTATCGTATTGTATTATCGGCATTATTCTACGAATAATAACATGAAAAATAGAAACATAATCGGTTTTGTTAGCCCGGTAGAATTGCCTGCTAGAAATTCCTATCAAGTTCAACGAATTTCCGGGTTAGGTAGTCCTGTATTACTGATAAAATTCATTAAAGAAGAGTTATTTATCGCATCGTATTATAGAAGACAGCATTCAGCGGATATTAAAATGAAAAAAAAATATGTTTAAATTCAGTAAGGTTAGCCCCGAGTGGCCTGGTTTAATAAAACTGGTATTAATTTTATGATTTTTATTTTGATAGTCGTGGAAATTGTCTGTAATACGATGCTACAATATTTCTCCGTAGGGTTCAGAATATCTTCTAATCCAGCGAATATTTATCGGATTCAAAGCCATACTGGAAAATTAGCAAATGAGCTGTGTTTCATCAGATATCATATTAAAATATATTTGTGGCTAACACTATGCAAACTTAATTTTCAACTTGTCTTTAATTTTGTAGGTTATAAAGAATCTAGTAGCACCCAAGGATGTACAAGACCAGAAGGGGCATGCCCCCGGCGCCATGGAGGTGGACGGGGATGGTGACACATCTTTGGGATTGAAAGCAGTTATGCCAGAAGTGGAGCCAATCATTCAATATTTCGACGCATGGATCAAAAAAATAACCGGACAGAAGAACAAAAATGAAAAGGGACTCAGAACAAATCTGGATATTTTAATCAACATTTCTCCAGTCATAACAGATCCTGCCACAGTATTGACCTTCATGCAACAGCTGTTGAGCTTGGCGGGTCAACTTGATCAGCAGTATCTGATTATAGCAACTTTGGCGATTGTTGAAAAGATGGCGGATAAAATTGAGAGTAGCAACGTTGATAAAATAGTTGCTGGGGTTCTCCCTTTCTACAGCAAGCTTATTAAAAGGAATGTAAACTTGAATTATTATTTTAAGTAAAACAATTCTGTTACAGCCAGGGTTGTACTATTGGGCCTCACTAAAATTTTAGTGGGGCAAACTGATTTTAGTGAGGCAAAAGTTTTTAAGAATTCACCTCTGTTCAGTATCTAACTTGTTCCTAAAAAAGTCGTATTTTACTTTTATTTTTTGTTTCTTTAAAACAGTAATAAAGTTCGCCATCCGTAGAGAAGGGTTGGACAGACTGTCCAAACTATTGCAAGTTCTGAAGCCAATGACCACTGAATATGCCAGAACCTGTGAGTTGTGTATAAACCTGACGTCCTACCAACACAGGAGGTTTGAGGAGGCAGACTTTGAGACGCGTATTAATCAGTGCATTCAAATTAGAGATTTGGTCAGAAATCAGGCAAATACAGTTAGAATAATTTTGTTTTCGCATCCTATTTAAGACTGCATTCCACGGAAATTGAAATAAAAAATTATAAGTTTAAAACCAGTTTTGTTAGCCCCGATGGATCAAAGGCCCGGTGTAACAAATTTCTAATATTCGTGGAAAATTGTGTAATACGGTGCTATACATGAATTTTCAGCAAGGCTGAGAACCGGTTTTAATCCCCTATTTTATTTCTTAAAGACAATGGGTTGGGTTATCTTTCTTCCAAACTACCCTTATAGAATATCATATATTTATTTAAAAATTTTCATACATAAGGTTTATAGCTTAGAATTAAGGCTATACAAATTCTACTTTTGGCGAAATAGAAATCCAATCCGATATTCAACTGCATGAATTTTTACTACAAGGCATTCAACGAAAAGATATATTCTAACTTGTACTACAGGAAAAATTTACTGACACAGAATTGACTGCAATGGTGTATATTTGTTCCAAAGCTATTGGCTATGAAACAGACCAAGCTTTAAAGTCAAACTATTTGGATACTCTGCTAGCACTATGTAAAACCATAAAACAAATAGGTAGGTTTTTATTTAGATTCATTAGTATTGAATTGGATGCTCAACTTTTACTTTGTCCATGATTTATGATTTACTTGCCTTCTACAATAAATTAAAGTAATTAAGAAAGGTGATTAGGTGTCTTTTAATAATAATGCATTCAATTCCCCAATGATGATAAACAAAAATACACCGTCCTTAGAAAAAAAATTATTTGTTGAAAAGTTTATAAAGTAAGTTTGGAATCAACAAATAAAAGTTTATTTAAGTATCAAAAGTTTTTGAGCTAACGAATAAGTATTAAACTATAACCAATGTAATTTATAGTCTTTAGTGTTCCTCCCTGGAAATTACCTCTTTAGTAGCGAAGCGTCTCTATAATTAATTTTGTTGTCCGTCAGTCCGTAACGCTATGGGGGGGGGGGGGGATGTGCTTTTCTCGGCTGGTTTTGACGATAGACTGAAGATACTGAAGATCTAACTGTCGGTCACTCATGCTTCAAAAGACACAAGCCTTACTTTTTATTGGTTTGGTGATTTCTTATTATTTTGCATAAAAAAAATTATATCCGCTCTATAAATAACTTTGTCCGTCTTTTTAGCTTCGCTGCTTATAGATGTTGTTATCCTTGTTTTTAATTAGGCGAGACAGATGCTGTGAGAGCTATGGATCTGCTTGATAACCTGTTACTGCCCAAGATCAGACTGGGCTTCAAACACGGTCATGATATTGTCAGAATTGATTACTTCCACATTTTCCACAGGCTTGGTAAGTCGATCATTTAATTTTTGTATGAAAGTTATAGGACGATTGTCTGTAGTGTAGGATTTTGCTAACCAATATGGTTCTCTATAAAATGCCAAGAGTATATTTTTTACCAAATAATGCAAAACTATCATTCAAAAAGTTGATTTCTCCGTAATTAATGATGGATTTACCCTGAAAATAGCCACAAAAAAAACCGTCTTAACGGCTGAGCGCCAGTCGTTACTTTTAAAACTTTTTATTCGCTTTAGGGAAAATAGACCTACCTACCAAGGATTACTCATTCAAAATTTTATCTTGAAATTCGGATTCTAAGTGCCATTTGCGCATTGATTACGAGATGGTTGAATTAAACCCCCCCCCCCCCTCCTTGCTTACATACCATTGTAATTGATTAACTGCATTGCTATAATGGATGTAGTTTTAAAAACGAATCATCCCCTACCTTTACCCCATCCCCTCTCCTCCTACTGGATGAACGCATTGACCAATAAAGGACAAGGAAAATAGCAACCTAAATTTTTCTCAAGTCATAATATCCAATCCATTATCATTAAAAAAAATTATGTTTAGTTGTTGAATGCCAAGACATAGAAGGGCACAGACTGAATGAATTTACGCAACTATTGCGTCCAGATGATCCAGAGGCTGACTTCTTCGAAAATATTCGTCATGTGCAGTTGCCCAGGAGATCCAGAGCTATTCATAGGCTTAATGAAAAGCTTAAGGTATGATTTTTCTCGTATTCATTCGAATCCGGTGAATAGAAACCAGTTCTCATCCATACGAAAAAACTATGTCTAGCATCGTATTATATCCAGCTTTTTACGAATATAAAAATGTACAATCATAAGATTAAAACCAGTTTTTTTAGCCCGTGCCTTCGGCACCTCGGGGCTAAAAAACTGGTTTCAATATTATAATTGTACATTCTATATCCGCGGAAAGCTGTTTATAATACGATGCGAGAAATAACTATTATTATTTTTATGCATGTTTATTAAGAATCAGGGGCTGATATTCAGACAATTGAACCATTTGAATGAAATTGCCGAAATTTTCAATATTTTGTTGACTTAAAGTTGGCATAAAATTTGTTTCTTTGATGTAGCTGAAGGGAAGTGGGTAAGAATTCTTACTTTTTTGATGGATTTCGGATTCTAGCAATATTTTAAAAGGCTTTAAAAAAAATAAATCAGGGGATTAAATTATACCGGGTACTTGGAAGAATCGAAAGCTACGTTTTTTCATATTTTCTGATCTCTTCACTTGGTGGTGTAGATGGGGATTCCGGATTCGGATTCTGGGTTACAAAATTGGCCAAAAATTGGGCGGATTCGGATTGCCAATCCTAGAAAAAAACTATTAGACCTTGCTAGCACAGTTTTGGAATCTCAACCATAAAGATTTTATTATCCAATCTTGACAAGAGAGGCATTTTTGGAAAGAGGAATATATATAGAAAACGCCTATGTAAATTAGAAAATCCGCAGAAATCATATTTGCAAGTTATTTGCAAAAATCTTTTTAATTTGCAAAATTAATTTCATGCCTTAAATGACAGATTTAGAAAAAAATCTTTTTATGAAAGTTGTTTATCTATAAGCTTAGAACATACTTAAGGCAAAAAATAAATTTTAGTGTTACTTTTTTCACCTTATATATGAAAAAAGCAGTTTATAACATTTTATGATAATAAAAGGTATAGGAACAAAAAATATATTTTTTCTTGATGTAAACACAATAATTGGCATAAAATCTATCATCCTAAATGTAAAAAGCAGATATAGAATCCTTTTTAGAGTCAATATAGTGCAAAAAGTAATCAAGTCATTTTTGCAAAGTAAGAAAATCTAAAGAAAATGGTTCTTTTTGCTTTTGATATACATATCAGATAAATGTATATAAAATTAGTGATCAAAACTATAAAACATGTTATAAGTTTTTTCAACACTGTCATTGATTAAATTGCAATTTTAGGTTTCAGAATTACCAAAGTAGCACATAAAAACTCTTTTTATGAAGTAATTAAACAAAATAAATTCCAAAAAACCAACTACAAAATGGTCTACTGCATCATAAAAAAAAACGCCTAATTTTAAATATGAATTTATTTTGTTTAATACCTTAATAAAAAGAGTTTTTATGTGCTACTTTGGTAATTAGTAAACCTAAAAGTGCATTTTAATCGATGATAGGGTTGAAAAAAGTTAATAACTTGTTTTATAGTTTTTGATCACTAATTTTATATTCATTTATCTGATATGTATATCAAAATCAAAAAGAAACTATTTTCTTTAGATTTTCATACTTTGCAAAAATGTCTTGGTTACTTTTTGCTCTATATTTGCTCTAAAAAGGATTCTATATCTGATTTTCACATTTAGGATGATAGATATTATGCCAATTATTGTGTTTACACCAAGAAAAAATATAGTTTTTGTTTCTTTACCTTTTTTTATCGTAAAATGTGAGAAACTGCTTTTTTCATATATAAGGTGAAAAAAGTAACACTAAAAAAATTTTTTTTGCCTTAAGTATGCTCTTACTCATAGATAAACAACTTTCATAAAAAGATTTGTTTCTAAATTTGTCATTTAAGGCATGAAATTAATTTAGCAAATTAAAATTGCAGATTTTTGCAAATAACTTGCAAATATGATTTCTGCGGATTTTCTAATTTACATAGGCGTTTTCTATATATATTCCTCTTTCCAAAAATACCTCTCTTGTCAAGATTGGATAACAAAATCTTTATGGTCGAGATTCCAAAACTGCTAGTTTTTGCCGCAAATTCAAGATTTAATGCGAGTCTCAAAGTATTTTAGCCAACAAATAAGAACGTGTCTACAAAACGTTTGGGTCCAGTATAAATATTTTTATGTCCAATATTTACTTTCTTTCTGATGTTTACACTTTCATTTGTTAACGGGGGCAGTCTTTCACTATTTATAACCAGGGATCTAAAGGGATAAGACAATGGGCGATAAATTGATGTACATCATTGATAATACACAAAATTACGACTTTTGTTGATTACAATTAGTGGTTGAAACGTTTTGACACTAAACTTAATAAACCAACCAATCAAAATTTTAAAGTTGTTAAGCCAAAGAATAAGAAAACTTTATTCTAAAACTTTGGGGACTAGTGTAATAAACAGCCCAATGTCCCCAATGTCCCCTTCCCTCCCTTCCTGATTTATCACAGGCAACATTAGAAGACAATGATATTTTTTGAACCACATCTAATCATGGGTGTATATTCTGCAAATTTGACCCGGCTGAGGGGGGGGAGTAATGCAAAATATGGTCGGGGGGGGGGGGGGGAGGCCGGGGGGGTGTAAAAATTAAGAGAAATGAAATAATTTTTTTTCCATTTTTCTCTCCTCTTTGGTAAAAAAAAACTTAAAGAATATGTGGGAGGGTGGATAATATGATTAAATAAAAATATTTTTTCATTTTATCCCCGTCCTTGCTGGAAAAAACTAGGAGGGGGAAAAATTTTTGCAGCAGGGGAATAAATGAATCTTGTGCAGAATATACACCCCTGCATCTAATATAAAAGGTTTATAATGATGCACTTATCATATAATTATTTTTCATATTGGTACATAAAAAAAGAGTAGTTGCACGAAATGCAGGGTTTCGGATCCGCATTGATTGTATGCGGATCCGGATCCTTGACAATAAAAATAAATCACCAAATTTTTCCAAAAAATTTTATTCTTTAATTCGAAGTCAAAAATACTTTTAATTTTCAAGTCTGAACCTAAACCTTAAAGATTGGCTCTCATCAAGAGAATGTCTGAGATTTTATATAAATTTAGGTAGATTTTTCCATTTTTTCCGCATTTTTTATTAGTCCAAGGATCCGGATCCGCATTTTTTTGCGGATCCGGATCCTTGGATTCAAAAATATGCGGATCCTTGCGGATCCGGATCCGAATCCCTGACGAAATGCATTTAAACTTGAATTTAGTTAACTGCATATTTTTTTACTGTTAAATTTTTAAAATTTCATATTTGAAAGAATTTCAATTTTCTAACATGTAGTTTTAAAAATATGAAGACTTAGAAATCGTATTCTCGTGATATATGCAATTTATAAAGCTGGATTATTTTCACAAAAACAGCATGACGACTAATTTAATGATTTCTATTTGTTCGTTATTTATTGTAATACAAAATTATATACCTATGTTAGATGGTAAACTTGTAACTTTAGCTTGAAATCATTTTCTGAAATGCACTTCATGCATGAAATCTTTAAATGCTTTTGACAAAATCTTCAATTGTGGTTTTATGTGAAACGAGTTTATGTAAATAATTGTTGAGCCGTACGAACTAATAATTTTTTCCAAATCTAGGAAAACCCCACGATGATATCCCAAAAGAATATGGTCCAACTGCTTTTGCCCATGATATCCTGCTACATGCTGAACCCAGAAATCCAATCCAAGAACGCTCCTTTGGTATTTTATGCTCAAGAGTTCATGGAGCTGGCCTGTAAAATACTGAACTGGAGGGAATATGATAAACAGCTCAAGTACTATCTGGGAAAGTTTAAAGATGTAAGTAAAAACAGATCGAAGAAATTATAAAAGCGGTCGATTTATTGGCTGGGTAATAATATTTTTAAACACTCATTCCAATCACCCGCAATTCTTTCTTGTATGGAGGGGGGGGGGGGGGGGTGCGGTAGTGATGTATGTCGATGATGTAAAAGAAATTTAGAAAATTTTGTGAGGGGCGGGGTTATTTTTTACCTTTCCCTTACCTATAACAAGCTTCAATTTAAGGAGATCCATATAGGTCCATAAGTTAGTTAGATCTTAATATAAAAAATGCTTCTTGTATACCCGAGTAGGCTATTTTTATGCTCTTCCTTAAACTTTAAATACAAGGCCTCTAATGCTAGGGTCGCAGCAATTAGTAATATATAATATACTAGCGGTTTCGCCCCTAGCCTCTAGGGGCTTTGCCCCAAGAGGTGATAAAAAAAATTAAGGCAAAAATCGTAAAGGACCATGGAAATCTTCTTCAAAAAAAAGGACCAAGGAAATCTTTTACAAAAAAAAATAAAGGACCAAAGAAATCTTTAGCCAAAAAAAAAAAAATTGGGGGGGTTTGGTTTTTTGGGGGGTTGGGGGTGTCCCACCCCCCAAGAAAATAGCTTAAAACCACCACACAGGACCAATAGGTAGATACCCTGAAGAGTAGAATCCGATCGGTTCAGTGGTTACCGAGATCTTAAGGGACGGACAGACATCGTTCTACTTTGTATTATAGATAATTTTATTAGGAAACAGTGAATCAGAAACAATTGGTGAGGATAGTGAAGGCAATTCTGGAAGGCTTCCACTTCCCCTTGAATACAGATGATATGGAGGGGCTAACAGAGGAGGAGAAGGCCAAGCGCATCAAAATTAGCTTTACGGTTAACAGCTCTCTTCTGCCCCAGTAAGCTAATTATCCTTTTTTAACGGGTGGGATGCTTTTCTTTTTTTCGGTGAAAATAATTAGAAAATATTTTTTAATCGTTCTATGCAATAAATATGATATCTAATAATATACGGGCGCATCTTAGCAATTTTTTTCGTATTTTATATTTTTAGCTGGTAAAATTTTTGGAAAAATTATCTTATTTCTGTGTCTATGGTATTCCTAAGTTAAGTTTTATTATAACCTAATAATAATATTTTTTCCTTTGCCCCCATAGCATACTTGTTAGCTTTGCCTGTGTAGGTTTTGTCATCCTTGTTTCTTCCAGAATTTTCGTAATTAATCGATATTTTGTAATCGATATTTTGTAATCAATATTTCATAATCAATATTTCATAAATGGATAGGTATATTATTATTTTGATTGATGATATACAAGTTATTCATGTCCTCTATAATAAAATTCTATACCCTCCATCTTGCCCCTTTACCCCATCCCCTCCCTTGTACATGATATACGAATTGACCGATAAATGAGTTAAAGGGAACTATCTACGAAAGAGAGCAAGTGATTCTAAGTACCTCCAGCATAGATCCACAGTATTTTTTTAGTGAATATACTAGGTTTATGTTTAATATTTGGTTTATAGACTAAAAAGTTAGGTTTCACCATGTTTTTATATGATAATAAGGTATTATCCTCTTAAAATTTTTTTTTTAATTTTGAAAATTTGAGTATATTTACTAAAAAATACTATGGATCAATACTGGAAGGTGCTTAGAATCATCGCTTTCGTTCGTGGATAGTTCTCTTTCTTAATTGACAATTTTTCCCATGTCATAATATGCACTTATATTATATATCCACTGTTACATATTACAATTTTTTAAGGTTGGTAAATATGTTAGCTGGTAAGAACAAGAAAAAGGTGGAGAAGGGTACATCCGGAGTCGAGACGGATGAACAGCTGATACAGAGAGTTCCTCTGGCCATTCCGGTGGTCAAAATTTTTAAGCTCAACAGCCAGGCCGTCCTGGAACAAGGTGTTCCTAGTATCATTGCAAAAATTGGATCTTTCCTTAAATCTAGGGTAAGAAATTGTTTGTTTAATATAACATAGAGATGTCGAAAAGGGAGGAGGGGGGTACAGAGATGATTAGGAGCGGATAGATATAATTTAAGGGGGGGGGGGTACAGAGGCGTGTAAAAGATTGGGGATCAGAGGCGGTGATTGGAAGGAGGGTGGGAGGTTAGAGAGGGGATTAAAGGAGCGGGAAGGATCTTTTCCAGAAGTGATGGCTCTTGGGAGGGTCGAGAAGCATTTATTATTTCATTTCTAGATGTAGGGGTATAAAATCTGAATTTGTTGGCCGGGGGGGGGGGGGGGGGGATAATCACATCCCGTGTGTAAATTTTTTATATGGGGAGGAAATTTCATCTCCCACCCCACAAAAAAAAGAATGTAAAGATTAAAAAACAGACACACACACAGACTGGCATCCTGTTACTTTTACACAAGGATAATAAAACCAGGGGGAAGAGAATGTGAAAATTTCCCCTCAACCCCCTTCCCTTTTTTCTCCACCTTCTTACCCTTTTCCCTTTTAGTTACACTAAAAACAAGGTTTACTCCAACAAAATATGTGATTTTCGGCAAATTCATATGGAATTAATTGGCTGAATAGCAGCCACTGAATAAAACAAATATTGTTTTTAGGGTGATGACATCCGCGAGACTGCTCGTAGAACACTGAATGATATTATGCAAGAACTGGGACCAAGATTTATCTCGTACCTGGTCAGAGATCTCAATGCTGTTCTTACCAGAGGTTATCAGGTAAACATTTACAATTTAACAAGGATGACAATATCCATAAAAAAAATCATGGATGGGAATACGGACAAGGAGTTAAAAAAGAGCATTTAATGATTTGTTAAAATAAAGAATAAACCATATATCGGAGAAAATAATCACGAAACCTCATAACGTTACAGACAGACTGACAATATGCATTATAGAGTAGCTTCGCTACAAAAAATAATAAATATGACCATTTTAACGCAGTTATAATAATCATTTATTGGTATCTTAATGGAATTTATTGATTTTAGACAAGTTGAATACAATTATAGGATCAAATTATACACTATTCACAATTGCTTCAGTTGACAGGCAAAAAAACTGAAAACAGGTTAAATATTAGCCTTCAATCTAATGTAAAAATCCTTTAATTTTTCAGGTGCACGTTTTGAGCTACACAATCAACAAAGTGTTGAGCTCAATGAAGACAAATGGACAACTCAAGTCTGGAGACCTGGATTCTTCCATTGATATTCTCACAACCATTGCTCTTGCTGACATGTTTGAGATAGCTTCTGAGGAAAAAGAGGTCAAAGAAATGACAAGTAAGTAAAATTGATCAGACAATTGCCTTAAATTGGTGTGTATCTCAAATGATGATACACAAAAAATACCCGTTCTGTAGATGACAAGGGGGGGGGGGGCACATCTGACACTTTTGCGTAAACAGGGATTATAGGCTTTGTCTTAGGAGTTATAGGATAGGTTATTTGGGGAAAAAGTTTAGTTTTTGGGTGTATTTTCCTTATATTTAAAAAAAATTTTGATAGGTCTCCAGGTTCAGGTGCTGCAGGCTGGAAGGTCACTTCTGGACAGGTATAAATGAAAAAAAAATTTTGTTTGAAGAGTTAGAGATCAACTTATTAAACCAATTATGCATCTTTTGGGATGTTATGAGCATATATGAAGAAAAAATAAAAATCAGCCTCCAGGTTCAGGTCCTGCAGGCCTCCAGGTGAATTCTGGACAGGTAAAAACTGAAAATTTTAAATTTTATAGTTAGAACAAAACTTATTTTACAAAAGTTGCTACTTTATGGATGGTATGAACTAATTTGAAGAAAAATTTGAAATCGGGCTCCAGGTACAGGTACTGCAGGCCTCCAGGTAAATTCTGGACAGGTAAAAACTTAAATTTTTTACTTTTGAAGTTAGAACAAAACTTATTTAACAAAAGTTGCTACTTTATGGATGGTATTAACATATTTGAAGAAAAATTTGAAATCGGGCTCCAGGATCAGGTACTGCAGGCTTCCAGGTAAATTCTGGACAGGTAAAAATTGAAAAATTTTAATTTTATAGTTAGAACAAAACTTATTTTACAAAAGTTGCTACTTTATGTATGGTATGAACTAAATTGAAGAAAAATTTGAAATAGGGCTCCAGGTTCAGGTACTGCAGGCCTCCAGGTAAATTCTGGACAGGTAAAAACTGAAATTTTTTTTTTTTGAAGTTAGAACAAAACTTATTTAACAAAAGTTGCTACTTTATGGATGGTATTAACATATTTGAAGAAAAATTTGAAATCGGGCTCCAGGATCAGGTACTGCAGGCTTCCAGGTGGATCCTGGACAGGTAAAAACTAAAAATTTTTACTTTTATAGTTGGAACAAAACTTATTTAGCAAAAGTTGCTACTTTATGGATAGTATTAACTCATTTGAAGATAAATTTGAAATCGGGCTCCAGGTTCAGGTACTGCAGGCCTCCAGGTGGATCCTGGACAGGTAAAAACTAAAATTTTTACTTTTTAAGCTAGAGCATAACTTATTTAACAAAAGTTGCTACTTTTTGGATAGTATTGACCAATTTGATTTGATTGATGAGAAGTTTGTGCAGAAACATGTGGTTTTATTGGCAATTCAATCTGACAATTAATAGATGATGTCTAACTTGTATCTTAGTTCTAATTGCCTATTTTAACAAAATTTGTTTGGTTTGTTTGTTACTTTTAAGTTAATTTTGTCAGGAAGTTTTCATATCCCTTTTTTTATACTTGATTGTTGAAGAAAGCCTGCAGGAAATATGCCGCTCTAATTGCTTAAAGACTGCCACAATAAGGCTTAATACCCCAAATTTGAAGCCTGCAGCTTCAATAACTTTTTTGTATCAAATTGAGGGTATTGTGTTGGATTTTGGTTGGATTTTTACCGCAGTTAGAGCAGTGTATTTCCTGCAGGCTTCCTTTAGTGACTGACCTGTTGTTTTTTTTATATATATTCTAGTCAATGCTTAATATTTTTTTTTGCAGATATAATTCAAAATGTAACAAATTGGATGGATTTAACTTGAACCTTGAGCCCAATTTCAAATTTTTCTTTGTATTAGTTAAATAGATATAGTTTTAACTCTTTAGTTAAATATTTTAATTTTTACATGTCCAGAATTCCTCTGGAGACCTGCAGTACCTGATCCTGGAGCCCAATTTCAAATTTATCTTCAAATTGGTCAATACTATCCAAAAAGTAGCAACTTTTGTTAAATAAGTTATGCTCTAACTTTAAAAGTGAAAATTTTTAGTTTTTACCTATCCAGGATCCACCTGGAGGCCTGCAGTACCTGAAGCTGGAGCCTGATTTCAGATTTTTCTTTAAATGAGTTAATACTATCCATAAAGCAACTTTTGCTAAAGAAGTTATGGTCTAACTTAAAAAGTAAAAAATTTTAGTTTTTACCTGTCCAGGATCCACCTGGAGGCCTGCAGTACCTGAACCTGGAGCCCGATTTCAAATTTATCTTCAAATGAGTTAATACTATCCATAAAGTAGCAACTTTTGCTAAATAAGTTTTGTTCCAACTATAAAAGTAAAAATTTTTAGTTTTTACCTGTCCAGGATCCACCTGAAGGCCTGCAGTACCTGATCCTGGAGCCCGATTTCAAATTTTTCTTCAAATATGTTAATACCATCCATAAAGAAGCAACTTTTGTTCAATAAGTTTTGTTCTAACTTCAATAGTAAAAAATTTCAGTTTTTACCTGTCCAGAATTTACCTGGAGGCTTGCAGTACCTGTACCTGGAGCCCGATTTCAAATTTTTCTTCAAATTGGTTAATACCATCCAGAAAGAAGCAACTTTTGTTCAATAAGTTTTGTTCTAACTTCAATAGTAAAAAATTTCAGTTTTTACCTGTCCAGAATTTACCTGGAGGCCTGCAGTACATGTACCTGGAGCCCGATTTCAAATTTTTCTTCAAATATGTTAATACCATCCATAAAGTAGCAACTTTTGTTAAATAAGTTATGCTCTTACTTTAAAAGTGAAAATTTTTAGTTTTTACCTGTCCAGGATCCACCTGGAGGCCTGCAGTACCTGTACCTGGAGCGAGATTTCAATTTTTCTTCAAATTAGTTCATACCATCCATAAAGTAGCAACTTTTGTAAAATAAGTTTTGTTCTAACTATAAAATTTAAAATTTTCAGTTTTTACCTGTCCAGAATTCACCTGGAGGCCTGCAGGACCTGAACCTGGAGGCTGATTTTTATTATTTCTTCATATATGCTCATAACATCCCAAAAGATGCATATTTGGTTTAATAAGTTGATCTCTAACTCTTTAAACAAATTTTTTTTTCATTTATACCTGTCCAGAAGTGACCTTCCAGCCTGCAGCACCTGAACCTGGAGACCTATCAAAATTTGTTTTAAATATAAGGAAAATACACCCAAAAACTAAACTTTTTCCCCAAATAACCTATCCTATAACTCCTAAGACAAAGCCTATAATCCCTGTTTACGCAAAAGTGTCAGATGTGCCCCCCCCCCCCTTAGTGGTTGAAACGTTTGGACACTCAACTTAATGAACCAACCAATCAAATAGATTTCAATTGAAGTGCCCAAAGTTATTATAAAACTTTTAAGACTAATGTAATTACCAGCCCATTGTCCCCTTCCTTTCTGATTAAGTGATGCTTTAGACGCGATATTTTTTGTCTTAAATTGTCCACATGTAAAGATAATTTTAGTAAAGTAAGATTTATTCCTTCATGGTTTCAACTGTACAGAAATGCTTCCATAAAGCTAAATCTTTTCAATGACATTTGAGGCAACTAAAAACTAGGGTTGGGCCGGATATCCGGCCATCTTCAATATTCGGCCGGTTACCGGATATTGAAACTATCCGGATATTGGATATCTGGCTGATTTTTAATGCCGGATATCTGGTTATCCGGTCGGATATCTGGTAATTTGCCGGATATTGAAACTATCCGGATATCCGGTACCCGGGCAAAAAAGTATCCGGCCCAACCCTATTAAAACAATAAGCTTCAAACCAACCAACATCAAAGATATTTAATTGTTTCAGGGAAAATCTTTGAAACAAAGTTCTCTATGTCCAACTCTACCATGCAGATAGTGGCCCAGTTCATCTCCAGCAGACAGCTCGTCAACCTAGTCAGACCTTTTGCAGATAAACTCAAAGAATTCTCAACACACAAGAATATTCACAAAATTAAGGTTTGTATTGTTGATTATATTTTTATAATTAAACGACCAAGCTAATATTGCTTGATTCACTTCTACAAGAGACAAAATGAATTGAAAATGATTGCTAAAATCGAAATATATCTTCATGTCTTAGAATAGTGTAAATTTTTTTAAAAATAGGTTGAAAAACATACTAACTTTAAAATATAATTAAGACAAAATTAATTCTAACAAGCTTGTCCTGAAAGCAGTAACATATTTGAGATCTCCATAATACACCAGTTTATACATCCAATAGACAAAAACGAGGAAAAATTTCCATCCTGATATATAGGTTTGGTGTGTCTTATATTTGCATATTGGCTTTGTTAGGTAGTCTTTGTAAATGTTTCTTGACTGAATAATATATATTATCCATTTATTGTTTCTTTGATTTTTTCGAGGCCTTTGATAGTCAGTTGATGGTTCTTCTTGTTAATCTAAAACAAGAAATCATTTTTGATGGCCTTTCAAACAGTGTGTTAGTACATATTTTGATTTATTTTATGCCTTTTAAAAATCTTAAGCTCTAGACAAAAAAAAACCTTGCTACTTTACACTATTAGGATTTGGTTAAATCTTCTATTACTGAAAATTGTTGTAGGAAATTTTGAGGCACATAGCGATGGGAGTTCTAGATAATCCAAGTTTAGATCCAATGATGACAGTCCTGTTTATTTACGCTCTTCTTACAGATAACCTGAATTTAGTCAGTGAAAATACAGGTATTTATCATTAGTAGTGGCTTCGCCCCTGGCCCCTATGGGCTTTGCCCCAGGAGGTAATGAAAGTTCTCATAGAATTGTTCTTAAAATTATCATGCAAAGTTTGAAAACATAGGACAATTATAACATATGTATTATGTAAATTAACCAGGAATGAGGGATAGGAAACGTAGGAAAATATTATTTCAGGCCTATATCAAGCCTAGGCCTAAAAAACAGTTATGGGAAGGTGCATTAGTTCGTTATCAACACTAATGAAATAGCTGTGTGTGTGTGTGTGTAGATAAAGAATAGAATAAAGTTCAGGTAGCTAGGCTAAAGTAAAATTAGAACTTTTTATAAACGAATATGTTAATAGCTTTTTTAAAATCACGTTATGATGTTTTTTTTGTCTTCCAAAATTTTTTATCTTTTACTCTAGTAATTTGAATTTTTCCGAAAGCTATCATTGGGTTTGCCTCAGACAAATTTTGTTTGTATTTTTATTAAAGAGTAAAAATTTTATTTGAAAATATTATCTTATCATTGCTTATTGAAATTCTAAATAAATAAATAAATTTAGTACAAGTAAATTAGCATTTGGGTAACATTTTTCTTGTTCCATGAATAATATTTTTGTACTTTTTATCATATAATAGTACTGAGACGTTTCAATCAATTCCGTATAAAGTTTTAAAATTTAAAATACAACATTTTATTTTATAAATTACCAAATGGATAATTCGTAGCTACCTACTTTCCAAAAATAATCACTCTATTTTTTTTATATATGGTATTTTTTTAATGTAAAACTCTTGGCAGATTTGATAATTAAGTTGATGTGATCGAACACCTTTTCTTATTATTTCCTATTTTTATTTAGAAGCAGACAAGATAAATTTGTTTCATTGCCGCGTTTTATTATATTCTCATCCGCAAATTTGTGATTGGTTGATACAAAACAGGCCGATGCATATTGGTTTAGAGCGATAGCTACTTGGGAGCGACCGCCAGTGACGACATTTAATTAGGAATCGGTAAAAGTTGCAATATCCCTTAGAATCTAGGCCGGGACCTAATTAATGGCCAGGTTTCCTATCCCTTATCCCTGAAATTAACGAAAAGAGCTAACCATTGTGGACATACGAATGGACACTAATAATAAAATAGCGTCTTTTAATATGACTGTTTTTTCACAGATATAAACAAATTGAAGCAAAAGCCAAAGCAGATAGAGTCTACGACCTTTATACTGGTGCCAGAGCCAAGACGCGGCGGCAACTTGGCCAAGAATACAGCTGCTTCTTCCAAACACGTCCTTCAGGTATCACGATAATCGATATATTATTATTATTTGGATGTTGCACCAGATTTTGATGTACTCTAATAAAGTGAAACTCACATCGAGCTAAAGTAACCAAATCACCCAAACTACCCCTTCTACAATATCCCCTCTCATTTAGTGAATGAACGAACTGACCAATAAATGATGTTCAAGTTAGCAACCTAAATTGACGATAATTTTCCCTCTGTCATCATATCCATGTATAATTATCCTATATCCATTATGACGATTCACATGACTTTAAATTTCTAGCAATGCTTTCGATTTTAGATGGCTACATGGGGACTCGGGGAGGTCGTACTGTAACTTATAATTATTTTAATATTTATAATCTAATCACGGTTGGACCCTCAGATGTGAAAACTTTATTTTAGTGTTTGGCCAAAATGACTTAGCAATTGTATCTGTAAGTACGTCTAATAACACCCTTTGCTATTTTTAAAATCCTAGAAAAATTTTTTTGCAAGAAAATTGCATAAATTCGCAACCTTTTTTAGAACCACTACATAACTCGATTTTTAAAACTTTTTATATAAAATCCTTTTTACAAAAAATATCAATAATTACTTAAAATTAAACCTGAAAGAAAAAAAATCTCATTACACGTGTTAATTTGCATGTTTTAGGTCTTTTTTTGAGGAAAGTATAACTTCCACATTTTTGACAATAATTATATTTTTTTAACATTTCAAAGTAAAATATGATAAAACTTAAACGATTTTTCTTGAATTATCAGTTGAAAATTTCATCAAACATGCAATTTAAGTGATGAAAATTTAATAAAATCATTTTTTGAATGTTTAGAATTACCAATTTTCTACATTATAACAAAATGTTAACAAAATTTAAAAACATTTTAACATATAACTTCAAAAATTAATAACATTTTATAAAAAGATGTTTCAAAAAATAAATCATTAAAAGGTATTAAAATGCATTTGAAATTACTTAAAATTAAAACGAGAACATCTTTTTACACTGTATTCTGTGTAAAAGAGTTTAAATAACATGATTAGTGAATGAAATATTTCCTAAACTCATTAAGCCTTTTTGTGACTATATTAAAAATGATTTATTTTGTTTTATATTGTTTTTTTATTCAAATATTTGACAAAATTTTCCCTACGTCAATAAAATAAAGTCAGTTTTTTACTGTTTCCAGGTTTTTCTTTATAATTATAACAATTAAATATAATATAAATCTTCATTATCTTTTATTTGAATTATCATACACATTAAAATGTAAAGTATAAGCTAGAATAGCACTTTTTTCAACGAATATTTTAATGACATTATATCAAAATAATTCCTCTTAAATATCACACAACATATGATTGGGAAGTATAGCATTAGCCATTTCTTGGAGGTATAATATTTACAAAAATACCATTAATTCTGTTTTTATCAGAAGTTAAAAAAATTGAACAATTCTAAAACAATGGTTGGCTGTCTAGATATTGAGTACACTAAGACTACGGCTCTGTTCTATTGAAATAACGTTGCAAAAAGAGGGGTTCTGAAAGTAATCTACCTATTTTTTTTAAAAGAACCAACAAGTACTGTCAGTATCTTTTTTCTTGTAATCTAGCAGACAATCAAATCATAACACAATTTTCATGATAAAATATTCAGGTTTCTACTTCACATTTTAAAAAATATACTGATCAATAAAATGTTCAAAATTTTACTTTGTACTAATTGAAAAAATATGTTGTAATTCTTATTTTAAAGTTACATTTTTATCCCTGACAAAATCATAGACGACTTTTAAAGGCATCTTATCTAAACTTTTTGAAGAAAAACTTAAAAACGTTAATTAAGTATGAAAACTATTTTCTTCGATTTTTCTGAAGTTATTATCGCATTCTATGGGTTTTTTTATTATCATTTACTTATATCGAAAGTGCCAAACATTGTACCCCAACTTATTCATTTAATAAAAAACCAACCGTGTGATATAAATGCTGATAATCGAGTCGTAGGTACTCACAAAAATATAATGAAATAGAACAAATATATTTATCACTAATTCTAGGAAATTGCAATTTGTTTCATGGAACTAGACTAGCCCTATCAACGATGAATCTTTAAATTTTTGTGCTTTACAGGAATTTGGGTTGAATCTGTTGTATTTCTTGTTCAAGCGTGGCCAACTAATTGCAGATAACGCCGAGCACTGTACACGCATCAACCCATTCTTTGCCGTACTCCTGGATTACACCAGTTCTTCACACCCGTCCATTATTGCAGTCAGTCTCAGGTGAGTCCTCTAGAAATAAGGCATTATTTGACCTCATCATAGCATCTGATAAGATGTATATTATGAGGTTCATAAAAGATAACATCCCTTTAGAAGAAAAACCGGATCTACTGCAGTTCACGGTAAAATATTGCTGGTAACGAATATTGCTGAAAATCTATGAATTTTAAAGGCTGCTAGCTGCCAAACGGCTGAACGTACAGATCATACCCGCACACCATTTTAAGCGGTATAAGAAGGCCTACAAATAATCTGGAATAGCCAAGATCAAATGATGCACAGGGAAAGATTCACTGAAGTAAAAACGCGTAAAATAGGCTTTTTTCGCGCATTTCTCTGCACTGCGAGATAATTATGCATTATTGATTTATGGCTATTCCAGATTATTTGTAGGCCTTCTTATGCCGCTTCAAACAGTGTGTGGGCATGATCTGTACGTTCAGCCGTTTGGCAGCTAGCAGCCTTTTAAATTCATAAATTTTCAGCAATATTCGTTACCAGCAATATTTTACCGTGAACTGCAGTAGATCCGAAAAACCTAGCGTCTAAAGCCCATGAATTTTATGGGATAAGACAATGGACGATAAAATTATGTACATCCCAAAAAATGATAAAGAAAATAACCCCTTTACAGGCTTATGTAGCTGATAAAAAAAGATTAAACACTTTTAGTAAAATCCAATCAAAAAGTCCTAAAAGTTCTTTCAAACTAAAATGGATAAGAATACGGGTTTATAAAAGTGTTGGGACTAGTATAACTAACGGTACAATTTCCCCTGCTAAAACCGAAGGCACAAAGATTATGAAAAATTACCTTTTTTCTTTTTTATTTACTCAGTTAATCTCATATCTTATCATAGTTTATAAATTTACATTAAAGAAAATGAAGGTTTTCAATAAATAAGAGCAGTGGATTTATTATTAATTAGATCTTACATCAGATTATCATATACACTTTAAGAAAGTGAATCTTGTAGCTGGCTAAAATAACGGCCGTCCATCCACCTCATTAACTCTTTTCTTTTTCCTCCTATCTAACTGACCAATAAGTGATGTCCATGTAAGCAACCAAAATTGACGACAATTTTTCCCCTGTCAAAATATCCATTTAAAAAACTGTTTTTTCTAGGTGTATGTCGTTTATGGTGAAGATGCCTTTGGAGTGTATTACCGAATCCAATATTCTGGAGCTGTCCAGCAAAGTTTTCATCCTGTTGAAGAAATATGGAGGCGGAACTGATTGTCAGGGATAGATAGTTACTTTGAAATAATATTTTTTTTAAATTGAAAATTTGTGCGAATTCAGCGCTGCTATCACAGTTAAAAATCTATTAATGCTGTGCTCTAAAAGTCATCTTTGTTCTTGTTTATCTATGATTAAATCGAGGGATCTAAAGGGATGAGAATTATTTCTATTCCCTATCCTGATGTACAAAATTACCCCTCTGTAGAATAAAATTATTGTTTTAAAACTTATGGAAACTCAACTTAATAAACTAACCAATCAAAATTCAATAAAAGTCCCCAAAGTTGGTAAGCCAACGAATAAGAAAACGTTTTAATAAAACTTTGAGGACTAGTGTAATAAACAGCCCATAATTGTCCTTGTTAGTCTATGGTTAAATGATGATTAAAAATGAATTGAAAGTATTTATCTATCCTCTAGGGAGATAACCTTGAAGTTGTGGTTGTGGCCAACAAGTTGTTGGCTGCACTAATTAGAAATGGCAATCTCTCTAAACTTAAGGAAATTCTAAAATTTAACACATTGTTTTATATCATATTGTATAAAACAGCAAGGTTTTTTAGTAGCGAAGCTACTCTTCAATTTGAAATGCCCGTCTGTCCGTATGTCTTAGTTTGGGGGAAACGTGATTTTCTCGGCTCCTATTAAAGATAAAAGGCAGAAATTTTTTTGACAACATTCCCATTATTAAGGAGCACAATTAACTATAAAACATCAATTGGACCGTTTTTTTGCAGGTTTAAGGCTACTTTTGTATTTTTCACATTTGTCTTCATATCTTTGGTGTTTATGATCCGATTTTCAATGTGATGAAATTTAAAATTTCTGTAATTACACAGGACGCTGAACTGAAGAGTGTGTTTGAATATGTTCTCTTTGATGTGATGGACCCTACTAAAGCAGCCACCGCTTTCGGACTTCTGCAGGAACATATATAAATAAAAAGAATATTATTATTAAAAAGACAAAGGGGGGGGGGGGGAAGTTCTGACACATTTGCGTAAACCTGGTGTATAGGCTTTATCTTTGGACTGAGAAGATAGGTTATTAGGGATAAAATCATTCTTATATGATGAATTTCCCCCAGATTTAAGATTTTTTGGATAGGCCTCCAGGTTCCGGAGCTCAAGGCCTCCAGGTGGTCTCTGTACAGGTAAAAATTAAAAATAAGATTTTTTTTTGAAGAGTTAGAGGTTAACTTATAAAACAAAATATGCTTCTTTTTTATTGTTATTCACATATATGAAGAAAAAACATACATATTTTGTCTCATAAGCTGACATCGAACTCTTAAAAAAAAAAAAAATTTTCATTTTTACCTCTACAGAGACCACCTGGAGGCCTGGAGCTCCGGAACCTGGAGGCCTATCCAAAAAATCTTAAATCTGGGGGAAATTCATCATATAAGAATGATTTTATCCCTAATAACCTATCCTCTCAGTCAAAAGATAAAGCCTATATATTAGGTTTACGCAAATGTGTCAGAACTCCCCCCCCCCCCCCCCTTATTCTTTATAATCTAGTGCTTTAATAATAACTCCCAACAGTTTGAAGTATGCACGAACGAGAGAAAGTGATTTTAAGAACATTTCAGCAGCGAGTATTATATGAAAATACTAGGTGTATGCTTAATATAGTTATATCGACTAAAAAAATTAAGTTACACAATGGTTTTATATATAAAATAATCATTTTTTGAAATATCGTCAAATGTTTTGTTGAGTTTAAGCTGTAGTTTCAACAGTTTACAGCATTTGATGATGTTGCGCCAAAAATGGAAAACATTTCAATGTTTTTTTCATATTACACCATGGTTAAACTTAATTTGTGTAGTTTCAAATCACTTTGATATATTGTATATGTTTAAATTAATGACCTTTTAAATGGCATTTGATATCTATTAATACGTGTAACAACTTAAAAAAAATACACATAATTTTAGCTTTGGTTAATTTAATGGGCTGTCTTTTTTTTCTAATAATGGCTTTATTATCAAGATAAGCAATCGGACAAAAAACTGCGCATTAACCTGTTATGATTTAATACCAATTAATGGATTGTTCATCTAGTCTTTGAATATTTATTTTCTTACCCTTATTTATTTATTAATATTATTGTATGTGTGCAGGCAATTCTGTCAAGAAAGATTGTCCACGAGGACCTGCATAATCTTATGATGAAACTAGCAGAGTTGGCTATCACATCAAACCTCGAGCATATTAGAAATAGCTGCAGGTACCAAAGTCGGGGGGTTTCCTTCAAAGTGCCCAGTTGAGTACATAGCCCCTTTCCCCTGATTTTCAAATAAATTGTAAATGAGGTAAATGTAAATTGTAAATGGGGTCGATTTTTGTATTTTTTACTATTTTGAGTGATATTAAACACTTCGAAGCCCCGCAATGTTAGGTATAAAAAAAGCCCCTCCTCGCCCCTACCCTATATGAAAATTAAATTTATATTTAAGAATAAGGGGGGATAGGTTCAGTGCCCGCTAAACACCTTGAGGAAAATCACCGGAAAATCTTTATATCAGCGCAGATGCTATGTAAGTTAAAGTTGTTGGCAGGTCTATTTTTCTGGAAATACATATTATTAGATTGCTGATTTTTATTTCATTCAGTAATCAGTATACAACTATTATGTTTGTCGTTCCGTTGGTTTTTTATGAAGGTTTCGTGATTTTTAATCCTCTATTCTTATGTCCTTTTTCTTTCATTTTCTGCCTCTCATTTTTATGACCATTGGACATTTGCTCTTTAAATTACTTTGTCTGTTTGACTATTTCTATCCATCTTTTTTATGTGCTTCGTTATTTATGGATGTTGTCATCCTTGTTTCTGTTTAGAGCAGTTGTTTTGAATTATCTGAAAAATTACGAGCTGAAGGAGAAGATGAACCAGGTTATGGATTTTCTGGTGGCACAACTGGATTATGAGGTTGAGGTTGGCCGCTTGGCTGCTACCGATATCCTTACCTTGGCCTTCAGGGAAGTCGGTAAGAAAGTATATAAAATAAAGCGCAGCTACTCTATAACTAGCATCTTGTCTATTAATAACTCTCATTTAAGAGAGAAACCAAACCTCCTCTCACAATTTTAATTGTAAAGAAACCTTTTTGGCGGGTTAATTTTATTTTCAAGGGTTAATTTCTCCAAAAACATACCTTTCCAGGACCTATTGAAGTTTCATTGTAAAGGACAACCATATCGGTTCAGCGCGGCGGCTTGGTGAATTTCTTTGCTATACATATATTCACACAAACACAGACAAACTGTTACTTTTATATGAGGTTTATCAACTTCAATATAGCTAAAAGATGAAGTCATCTAGGATTATATTTATATCAACTATATATTTATTTACACTACTCTATTTTTTGACTGATTAAATGCAACAAGAGGAATTCCCCTGGGAGGGATGGGACATTGGGCTGTTTGTTACACTAGTCCCCAAAGTTTTATAATAACTTATTTCACTGCACTGGTTTGCTTAGCAACTTTGGGGACTTTTATTGAATTTTGAGTGTCCAAACGTTTCAACCACGAACTGTTATCTACAGATGGGGCAATTTTGCATATTATCATTGGGGATATAAATTGATATATCGGCCATTGTCTTATCACTTTAGATTCCTGAGATTTATCCTAACAATATTGTTTCAGGTGCAGCACTGGAAGAAAGTGCTGAGTATCTCTTCATCTCAATGTCCCCATATCTTAGCAACACTGATTCAGACACAACTAGAGCCGCCATAAATAAGACCCTAGGTGCTCTTCTGAAAGCTGTTAAGAAAGAGAAAGCTATCATGTTGTTGGACAACACCCTAACCTGGTTTTCAGCCGATAGCCTGCCACAAAACTTGCTTGCCTGCAAGCTGCTGGCTGTATTTATCGATGCGTTGGAAGTGGAGTTTATTAAGACAAAATTAAAGATGATTGTGTCGAAGTTGATGGAATTTCTAAAAAGCTCAGATAATGTTGTTATCCAGGTAATTTTAATGCTTTTTTGTGAATCTTTTCTTAATACCTATTTGCCCCACCTTAATTTCAATTTTTTTTATAAAGAAACAATTTTTGGAGGGGGGGGGCATGTTTAAGGGAAGACTTTTCTTAGGAGGGTGGTGGTACACTCCCCCAAATTAGTTATAAACCTTTTCAGGTCAAGAAGAACCATATTGGTTCAGCGGTAAGCAAAATCCTTCGGTGGTACAAACAGACAAACTCTTAGACATCCTGTTACTTTTGATCACTTAGACATCATATTACTTTTGATCATTTAGACATCCTGTTACTTTTGATTATATAATTATTAAAAGATCTTATGTAGTCCATCTGTCAGATTCTCTCAGTTGCTATTAAAGATACAGGCTTGATTTTTTACTGTTAGATTCGTCTATGGCGCATATTTAAGCATTTTATAACATTTCAAGTGAGTAGGTACTTGATTATTGGTTAATTAGATGCTGCGCTGCAATGGAAGGTACAAAACTGTTTTGTTTTATAATAATTTTCATGAAATTAACAATTTTGATTTTCAGGTTTTGACATTAGTTCAGAAGATTGTGAGAAATGACCCTTCAAACTTTATTTTTAAAAACAGGTAAAAATTATTTTGTTCCTTTAGTCTAAACTCATTTTCATCAGAGGTTAATCCCGAAATGGGTGTAGAATATATATTATACGTGGACTGGGGGAAATTTTGGTCAATGTAGGTAACTATTTCCCCTGTCATTTATTGGTCAATTCGCTCTTCCAGTAGGAGGGGAGGGGAGGGGACAAAGGCATGGCTGGAGGGATCGTTAATTTTAGCCCTGTATAGGTTTCACTTTATTAGAGTACAAGATAATTTGGTGTAAGATCCAAGTAATGATAAATCCATTTATCTACAACACAAAGAAGTATGACTTATGTCCGTCCGTCCCTTAAGATCTTGATAGTTTTAAGCTATTTTGTTTTGGGGTATAAAGTGAAACATTATTTGTTTGTCTGTCTTCACGTCCGTTCGTCCCTCAAGATCTAGAAATAGTTTCGTAATTATTACAACTATCCCTGGCTTTTAACATCATTTTTTCATATTTTTATTAGTGCTAACCTGGATAACCTGAAGACCTGTCTGCTTCATGGACACGCCCTTGTCCGTCTCATCACCGCCCAGCTGTTTGGCAGCTATCTGGCTCAGACAGTCAAATTCCCAGGAACGGCCAATATATATATTTAGAACTCAAAAAGTTGTTTTTTAAAAAATCAAAGATTTTTACTTGAAATAGATTTGGTGTATCTTGACGTTAAAGGTTTAAAAGCTACCTTGCACGAATAGAAATTTAAATAATGTCAAATAAATAGTTGTAGGGTGTTACAAAAAGCTGTTAATTCTTTAAAATTTCTATCTTCATATACCTGTTTTTTACATATTTATATATTCGGTTGGTTTAGCGCTAGAATCCTGGCTTAACTCTCCTGGTATCCTTCGTTCTTTGATTCTTGATACTTTTGAACAGGTAACATTATGGGAACACAGAATTTTGTAAGGCTTTTAGATAGTCTGTTTTAATCAGGAACAAGGGACACAGTGATTCTGACAAACAATTATAAGTGAAAATTTCTTAGCAACCCACTTCCTTCTTTTATCCCATTCTTACGCACTTCCCTTCAGTTGCAGAATAAAACAATTTCGGCATTTTCAAATTGAATTAATTTGCTGAATCACGTCCCCTGGTTAGGACTAATATTAGATTTCAATATGAATAAGGAAATATGCATAAAAAAAAATAATACTTTTTCCCCCGAGACATTTTACAACAATGATTACAACGCTAAAATTAGGCCCGGCAGTTGATTTAATTAGGTTCAATGTGAAACTGTGAAGAAACGGTAATCTACCAATAAACTAAATAAATATCCCGAAACCAAATTATTAAAAAAAAGATTAATATTGTAATATTAGTCGAAAGGGTACCCAAAGTTTTTAATCAAGCGCGTTGTTATAAAACTTGGGTACAAATATAATTTACAGTGCAATGTATTTTAGCTGGCTCTTGTGACCGAAGTAACCTCGGAGATGGGTGTGCAAGTTATCAAAAATTTGGTGGCACTTACCAAGCTGGTGAAACCAGGAGACGCACAATCAGGTACAATCTTTTCAGATGACAGACACTCAGCAGACTGATGATGTACGCAAATATTTTTTTGTAAATAGATTAGGTTTCTGTTTAAGTTAAATAAACTAAAAAATTAAGTTCCACCATGGTTTTACATAAAAAATACTTTGAAATTTTAAGCACTTTTTGACAAAATATCATCAAATATTTTTAAAGTGTAAAATAAAATGACACTGCAAAACATTATCAAATGCTGTAAAATTTACAATTTACCACCCCTTTTGCAAAAGAGGACTATCCACGAACCAGAGCAAGTGATTCTAAGCATCTTATTAATATACTAGGTTTATGTTAAATATTTGCTTTATCGACTAAAAAGTTAGGTTTTACCATGGTTTTATATGAAAAAAACTTTGAAATGTAAAGCAATTTTTAAAGCAATATCATCAAATGCTTTGTGGAGTTAAAAGGACAAAATAAAATAACACTGCAGAAAAGCATCAAATGTTGTAAATTGCAAAAGTACATTATTTAAACTGTTTACAAGTTACCAACCCTTTTTTTCTAAATATACATTTTTAATCTTAATAATTTATTTGGTGTCAAAGCTTTTAAACAACAGTTTGAACTCATCAAAACATTCGATGATATTGCTCCAAACAATGCTTAACATTTCAAAGTTTTTTTCATATAAAACCATGGTGAAACCTAACTTTTTAGTCGATAAAGTAAATATTAAACATAAACCTAGTATATTTACTAAAAAAATACTGGGTCAATGCTGGAAGATGCTTAGAATCACTTGCTCTTGTTCGTGGATAGTTCTCTTTACATCGGAAAGTATACTTTTGTGTCAAAGCATTTGGAGATTTGTAATTTTAGCTAGTTACCCATGCATTTTAAATTTTTTTGTCAAAACCATGGTAGACCTTAACTTTTTATATTCATTTAGCCCTAGGGGTGTAAATTCTACATGGGATCCCCAGCTCAGAGGGGGAAAAAATTTTAAAAAAAGGTGGTTGGAGGGGGAAAAAAATGTAAAAATTAAGAAAACTTAAAACATTTTTTCCATTTCTACCCCCCCCCCCCCCTCCTTGGTGAAAAAAAAAACTAAAAAAATGTGTGGTAGGAGGGATAAAATAAATAAAATATAGAGTTATTTAAATATTTTTCCATTTTCCCCCCTACATGGCGAGAAAAAATTAAGAAAATTGTAGCCGGGGAAAAAAATAAATCTTGTGCAGAATATACACCCCTGGCCCTATATGAAAGAAACTTAATATATCAACCCAAAAAATGCCTAACCTTACTTTTTTCGTACATGTCATCTTTTTTCTGAGATGGGAGTTGTTTGAGATGACTCCTCTTTTTATGTAAATTTTGTTTTCAGAGGAGGAACTGTCCTTCGAGTATGTAGTGAAGAAATCCATCAGATATGCCAACCATGAGTTGACACATCAGGCATATGATTATACCAAGAGAACCCTCGTCTTCAACTACATTGCTGCGGTGGTCATGCAAACTGACAAGGAACACATACAGGTAGGATTCTGGGATCTCAAGGGATAAGACAATGGCAAATAAATTGATGTACTCAATGACGATACACAAAACTAGCCCTTCTTTAGATTTCAATCAGTGGTTGAATGAACCGTTGGAAGTTGTTAGCCAACGTATACGAAAACGTTATCATAAAACTAAGGGGACTAGTGTAATAGTCGATTATTATTTAGCGGCTACGCCCCTAGTGGCCTTTTACTGAAAAATCCTGTATCGTATTACAGACAATTTACGACGCGGAATATTAAAATAAAAATCACAAAATTGATACTAGTCATAATAATTTTTCATTTTAATCTTTTAATATCCGTGAACACTGACTAATACTATAATACAGTGCGTTAACTAACTATTCTCCATTTAGGGAATACTTGGGATAATATTAACCCCATTGTATCGCGAGGCCTCCAGGCACACAAGAAAAGAGATCAAACCTCACGCGCAGGAGGTGATGGACCTCATCAAGTCCAAGTTTCCTGAGGATGAAGTGTTCAACAAGGCACTGATGGAGGTCCAACTGGCCGCACTGCGCAACAGAGACGAGAGAAAGGAGAAGTTGAAACATCAACTAATTGAATATCCGGAACGGGCCGCCAAGAGAAAGATCGCTAAAAATGAAAATAGAAATTTAAAAAGAAGAAAGAATTTTTGAAATTTGAATTTTGTCAAATATTTTTTTAATGGAGCTGTGAAAATTTTCATTATTTTGTTATTAATTGTTGAAATATACGGCATAATGAAATATCATTATGTAATTACACGGGTACCTGACATTTTTTAATATATTGCATTTTTTACAGATACATTTTTTTCACAATGGGAGAGTTACTGGTTTGTGACTTATGCGGCTGCGATGGTAAATACAGGTAGCGTAATATTACAGGGATGTATATTCTTAATTGAATCACCTGCCAAAGGGGGGGGGGGGGGTTAAAAAAATTCCCCTCTTAAGGGAAAAAAAACTAAAAAGATATGGGGGAAAAATGAAGAGTACTTCATCTTTTCCTCCTAATTTTGGGAAAAACAAGGGAGTTGGGGATTAATATTTTAGCCGCCGAGGAATCTTGTGTAGAAGATATAACACCCCTGTGATCTCCAAGCTCTTAATTGGAACACTTGAAACACAGTGCACGATCATTAATTTTGTTGATTTCACTTAGCGAAAATAAATAAATTGATAAAACATTAGAAATAGCGATGATTTAAGATTTTTTACGTATTTCAATTGAACTTTCATGTTTATGTCAACGATATATTATTTTTTTTTAGTAGCGAAGGTACCTACTCCATAATTTGAAATGTCCGTCTGAAACGTTTTTTCTCGGCTCCTTTTTAAGATAGACGCCTGAAATTTTTAGGGTTTAAATAAGTTCACATTTTCACCAAATTTTACTAATATTCGTCAATTGCGTGGGGTGCTAGATCGATTCCTAGATTTTCGAGTTTTCATGATATTCTAGACTTCTATTCAAGATATACGACTGAAAAAAATTCAGGGATTTAAAGGTTTCGTGATTAATTTTAATGTTTATTTTTTATGACACTTTATTTCCGATATCATTATCCATCCATAATTTTTTAGCTTCGCTACTTATGGATGGTGTCATCCTTGGTTAATGTTATCTTGATAGCATGTTTCTTTTAGTTTAGTTCAATTTGGAAGAGGGTGTGAAGCGCCAAATATTTAATCAAACTAAACTTTTGATATATTGCAGATGTCCTAGATGTGATACCAGGTCCTGTTCCTTGCCTTGTGTACAGCAACATAAACAAATATCAGGCAGGAGAATTTTTAGTAGCATGGCTACTCTATAATTCACTTAGCCATTTCATCCCTAATGATACAGGGGAAATGTAATTTTCTCGGCTTCTTTTAAAGATAGATGGCTGAATTTTTGCTTGGAATTTCCCAGTATATACTATATATTTATATACTGCTCGCAATGCTATTAAAATATATTAATTCACATATAAAACATTCATATTTTTTTAAAAAATTTCCAATTTGTTAGGTATTAAAAGAAATTGTTAGAAAATAAAAAATGTTTTTTGTGAGGATCTGAGAAGCTTCACTATATAGGAAAACCATATCGGTCCAGGCGGTTAAAATTGATAAAACTTTTTATTTAGGATGTGATGGAATGCGAAAAAAGATAAAATATGTGCCATTAAAAAAGTTTACAGAACTCGATTTGGTTCAAGATTTTAAAATTCTCGAATCTGTCTCCGCTACTTTGGACAAGTAAGATTATTATATAACAAGTTAACAACAATCAGGAATATAAAGGGATATTACAATGTGTAATATAAAGGGGGGGGGGGGGGTTAATGCAACCATCTCGTAATAAGTGAGCAAATGGCACCTAAAATTCGAATTTCCATCTGAAATTTTGCATGAGTAATCCTTGGTAGATCTATTTTCCCTAAATCGAACAAAAAGTTGAAAGTAACGGCTGGCGGCTCAGCCGTTTTGCCATTTTTTTGTATTTATATAGTGGAAATTAGTCACGAAACCTATCTCCACATAATACTCTTTGCCACTCCAAAACACTATCAAACGGTTCTAGACGGTAGCTCTGTTGGTACTAGAAGTTTTAAAAATGGTTATTGCTATCATTTAACATGAATTAAACCAAAAATATGTTTAAAAGATGATTCCTACGTAATTGATCATGGATTTACCCTGAAAATAGGCAAAAAACGGCTAAACGGCTGAGCCGCCAGCCGTTACTTTTCCAACTTTTTGTTTAATTTAGGGAAAATAGACCTACCAAGGATTACTCATGCAAAAGTTCAGATCGAAATTCGAATTCTAAGTGCCATTTGCTTACTAATTACGAGATGGTTGTATGAACCCCCCCCCCCCTTTATGTACATTTTACATCCCCAGTGATTATACACAAAATTACCCCAACTGTAGATAACAATTAGTGGTTAAAACGTTTGGGCACTCCACGTAATGAACCAACAAATCGAAATTCAATGAAGTCCCCAAAGTTGTTAAGCCGACGAATAACATAACATAATTATAAAACTTTGAGGACTAATAGTCAAATGTCCTCAAACAACAATGCTTTTCATCCTACATTTAGGGTTTTTCCGCCTGTAGCATGTAAGAATCGTTCTATAGGCTTCAAACTTTGCGCCATGATTCTTGAAACAGATGCATTCAATTTAACAAGCGTAGCAACCTTTTTCCTAAAAAGACTCCTTTGTTAAACATGTTTTAAGAGTTGAATTGAGTAGAACAGTAGTTAACAGTAGTACAGTATTGCTCAGATTCTGATTGATTGGCGCTGAATTTGAACAGGTTCTGAAAGTCGTGTATCGTATCAAATTAAAGAGTTTATTTATAACTTGCTTTTGTTGTCCTATGCCTTCGCTCCATCATCGCCAACAAAGCTTAAATTAATTCTATTATTTTCATTCTAATATCCGCGGAAAACTGTCTATAATACGTTGTAATAAAATTCAATGATTTGTTTATTTTAGATGTCAGAGAGATAAACTGAAAAGGTCAACAAATCAACATGTAGATGGTATTATGGCCCCAAAAATGCCATTCAAACGGAGAAAATTAGAATATGAAGCAGCAAGGTTAGATTTTAAGTTAAGGTTACCCAGGGATCTAAAGAGATAAGACAATCGCCGATAAATGTACATCCGCAATGATAATACACAAAATTACCTATTCTGTTGATTACAAATAGAGAGGTTGAAACGTTTGGTCATTTAACTTAAGGAACCAACCAACCAAAATTCAATAAAAGTTAATAAGCTAACGAATAAAAAAAACTTTTTACACATTTTGAGACTAATGTAATAAACAGCCCATTGTCTCCTTCCTCCCGTAAGAAAAAAAAAGAAAACAATTTTTAAAAATCTAGGGCTAATTGGAAATTTGTTTAAAAACCTATTTTGGGCATTGTGCTTTGCTTATAAGTTAAAAGGATTTTTTTACTTCTCTAATAATAATTGTATATTTTTTCTTTTTATGAGGAAACATTATATGATAGAATCTTTTTTAAAATCACAGCAAAACTATGATATTTTTTTCAGGCGAGGTGTACATTTAAAGTTTTTGCCGCCACATTTTGTTCGTAGGAAGCTCAACAAGTCTTGTTTTCAACCTAAAGAGAAGGTAAGACTAGGAATCCTTTTCAAATTAAAGAATATTCTTAAAAATAAAATACTTGCTTTTCTTCTTTTAAGGCCCGTACTTGTATACGTCTGTAATGGTTAGCTCTAAAAGTTAATTAAAGGAATAACAGAATCAAATTCAATTTAGAGAGTTTACCACTCTACAGGGGTGTATATTCTACACAAGATTTATTGTTTTCCCCGGCTAACATTTTTTTTTTCCCCTCCTAGTTTTTTCTAGCAAGGAAGGGGATAAAATGGAAAAATATTTTTAGAACTCTTTTTTTTTTTTACATTTTTTCCCCCCAACCACATATTTTCTAAAACCCCCCTCCCCCCTCAGCCGGGTCAAATTTGAAAATATACACTCCTGCCACTCTACTATCATTATCATTAAGTCCAGATGTTTATTTCAAACATGATAATTTTCTATCTTATTTTTTTTAAAAACCCAATCGTCTGTTGCCCTTGTTTTATACTTTCCTTAAAAATCTTTTTTAGATTATTGGATGAAACTGTTTTATCAATTTCTTTTTATGCCTTTTGAAAAAAATGGCATCTAGTGTTAACTTCTTCCACCAATTCAAAAAAAATCAATGCTTTCTCGTCGTTTATAAATATGTTTTTTGGGGACTTCTGAAATGATGGTCCCCAAAATGTGTGTCTGTTTAGCTATAATAGGGCTAAAAGAATTGTTAGTATTTATTAATATTGGGGTGATTTTAGAGGGCAATATAATTTCTACATGTTTAAGGTTTGTATCTGTTTACAAAAAAAGGACAGAAATCTTTTTTATATTTAAAAAAGGCATCAGTGTTCATGAAAACTATTTTTTATATATCATCATCCAGGTTTTGAAATGGGACGTTGAGTTGAAGCTGCCCCATGCAAACTCCACCCTTAAGCTTGACTGTGTACCTGACACCACCAAACTCTGGAAGCTGGTGGCGCCGCTCATGGAACCTGGAGTCAGCCAGGATGTCCTGGGATATACTGCTCCAGACCTACAACTTGACGAGCACCAGTTACAGGTAGTCCATTAAAAGAATCTGGATCTTTCTAACAAAACTTACTGAGAAACAGGGACACTGAATTATTGGTCCAGGACAATGGGAAATCAATGCAAACTCAATGGTCTTTAAACCCTGCTTGACCCAGAAAATTTTTAGCAAAGACAAATTTTTTATTTCAAGACAATCTTAATTAACAGTTTATTTATCCTATTATATAAAGTAGTCAATTTTTGTCTGTAGCGAAGGATCTCACTAACCGCTGAAACGATATGGTTCTTATTTACAGTATAGCTTCTGTTAGGCCCAGGGAAGGTTTTTAACTATTTGTTACACTGCACTGTATCTCCACCAGCACAAGAGGAATTGCCTGCCAATAGTAAAAATAAAGCCTCCCCCTAAAAAAAAACCTTTTACTTTTTAAAACTGAGAAAGGGAAGGGTCAACTTCTACCACCCCTCCATTACCTCAAGTGTCCCTAGAGGCCTCGAGGAGTATTAAAGGGAACTCTTTTTTTTTCAGGAATATGAAAGTATGGGGTACGGAGGCATTATTATTTATCTCAGAACTGAAACTATTTCTAACAGGCAAAGACAGCACCAAAATCATGGTAATTACTTATTTTAAGCCTGATTTAATGTTTTATATTATAATTTAACAAAAGGGATGATAGTTAATTTGCAGGGGTGTATATTTTCAAATTTGACCCTGCTGAGGGGGGTGGGAAATAAAAAATATGTGGTTGGGGGGGAAAAATGTAAAAGGGATAGTTTCACGAAGTGCATTTAAAAAAAAAATAGTGAACTGTAAGTTTTTTCTATTTTTAATAACGTAGTAGTGCATAATATAAAGTTATTGATTAAAATTAAGAGATTTTACCAGGGATTTTCCTTAAAAAATGAGTTTTTTATTTTCAACTTCGTTGCGTGTTATATATGGCAAAAACTTTTTTGTCATAAATACAACTTTAGATAGCATTTACTAGTTAATAGAACTTTAAACTTTTTATACAACAAAATACACATAACAACAAAGAATGACCAATAAAATATTCAGTATGGTACTTAGAGTAGTGATCTTTTTATATGTCTTAGTAGGTAGAATATATTAGGCATTTGATAGATATGATTGTGATAAAGAATTTTAACATTGACCTGACCAAACTTTTTTTATTTGACAATATCTAAAGAGTTAGTGATTTGCAACATAAATTACATGAGAATGGTCTTTTTATATATATTATATATATGTTGTATGGTTAGTTGGTATTTCCGCGTGAGATAATGTGTATATTGTAAGTAAACCGGACGGTTTTCTTTATTTTTTTTAAAAAGAATCTATAGAAAACCTGTCCTATAGTGAACCGGACGTTATTTTTTATGTTTTTTAAGTAACTTGTCCCAAGGGGAACCCCTGTTCAATTTTTTTATAACTCTTGTGAAATATGTGGAAAAAGATAATCTAAAATTGGTGTTTTGGCTATACATATTTGAAAAAAAAATTGACCATTCTTATGTAATTTATGTGGCAAATCTCTTTAACTTTTTTCGATATTGTCAAATAAAAAAAGTTTGGTCTGGTCAATGGTAAAAATTCTTCAAAATATAATCATATTTATCCAATGCCTAATATATTCTACTAAGACATATAAAAGTTCACTACTCTAAGTACCTTAACTCTTTAAATACACTTCATAGAACTAACCCTTTGAGATAACTGAAAGCATTTTTCTCACCTTTTTGATGAAAAAAACGAAAAGAATATGTGGGAGGGGGGATAAAATGAATAGAATAAAGACTAGTTTTGAAAATATTTTTCTTTTTTATTTCCTTCCTTGCTGGAAAAAACTAGGAGGGGAAAAAAATAAAAAATATGCAGCAGGGGGAAAAAAAGAATCTTGTGCGGAATATACACCCCTGTTAATTTGTTAACACAAAAATAGTGTGATGTGCTTTACATATCATTTGATCTTGGGTGTGTAAATATTCCTTTATATTCCTTTTTTCTCCTCCCTTTGGGATATTTTAAAGAAATTCAAAATTAAGATATACCTAATCTATTCAGATTCACCTATTTTTACTACATACAAAAGGAAAAAAAATGGATTTGGTAGGGGAGGATAAATATTCAACTTGGTTGGAAAATAAAACTCTTCATTTGATTATAATTGTTTTTAAATCGAACTTAACAAAACATTTGGTGATATTTAACGATAATATTTTGCTCATAAAATTGTTTCTAATTTTCATCAGAATATTGAAATGAAATAATAAAACAGGAACAGGAAACTAGGGTTGGGCCGGATATCCGGTCATTTTCAATATTCGGCTGGATACCGGATATAAAAACTATCCGGTAATATGATATCCGGCTGATTTTTGGCGCCGGATATCCGGTTATCATATGCTTTCAGATGATGGAGAGGGGAAAGATTCAACAAGGATAAACAAATACACAGAGCTGGATATGAAGCGATCACTGAGGTATAATCTCAGAGGACATGCCTTGGTTGAGCATCCTTGTCTAGAGGTAAGGTTATAGGAGCTAAGCTTCTCTGTTAAGAGAAAATAGATCTTAACAGGATGAACACAAGAGCTGTGATTCAGTAATTAATTTTATTCAAAATTGAGGAAAATTTAGTTTTTTGTGGTATAATGTTGGCGTAAAAATTGTTTTGTGCTGTAATAAAGGGAATTGGGTAAAGGGGGGGATGGATGTTAGGAAATTTTCACTTAGAATTGTTTGTCAGAATCCTGGTCTCTTGTCCCTAAATGAACATTGAACAACATCTTCTTGAGAAAGCTATTTTTTATTAGAAAAAAGGGAGCGAAAATATACCGAAAACCCTTAAAAGTTCTATACATGATTTTTTAGCCTAAGAGAAGTTTCTAAGAATGCCAAACACTTTGTGTTATGGAAATACTGAATAATCCTCCTTCTAAACTAATGGAAATCAGACCTTTAACGTTTAATGTAATAAAAGCTATTTGAAATATTTAAAAGAAAAAGAGTATCTAAGGTTTTGAAAGTTAGAAATTACAAAAAGTAGATTAAAAAAAGGTGAAAAAGGAAACTTGTATCCATGTACGCAGTTGATATCAAATTGTTAGCTTTAAAACTAGGGTACATTTTAATAAAATAATAATCAAGCTTGATTCCAGATTCAGAAATAATATAATATTAAGAAGGTGGAATTTTCTTTATCCTTTAAGATCCCTGACAAATATTTTACAGGTAGACACAACTATAAAAAATAAAAACAAATATTTAGGTTGTGAACAAGGATGAAGCTTGTAACTACAGAGACCAGGGCTACGTAGAGCTAATGCCTCCTCCCACCACAAATAATAATAATAAAGATGAAGAGGATAACAGCCAGGATATGGAGGAAAATAATGTTGATATGGATGACATTGAAGATGAAGAAGGTTTGTTCTCCATATTTTATTGATTAATCCTTATATAAAAGTAACAGGATCTCTGTCTGTCTGTACCGAAGGATCTTGCTAACCGCTGAACTGATATTGTTCTCCTTTACAGGGTAGATTCTCAAAGGTCTTGGGACTACTTTAGGGGAGGGTACCACCGCCCTCCCAAGAGAAAAAGTATTGAATAAAGTTTTACAGTAAATTACACAGTAGATGACAAATGTTTTAATTTTGAATTTTAAATTGTCGCTAATAAGAATTAATCCCGTGTTTTCATCTTAAGATTATTTTACTTTAATACATTTTTAAAAGCGAAGCTTTTCTATAATTAGGGTCGGTCACAGAGAGTTAGCCTTTTCGTTAATTTAAACAGGTTAGAATTGTCCTATCGATTCCAAACTTTGCATGATGATTCCTGTAGTAGTTAGGTATAATTTAGAAAGCGTAGCAAGCAACTCTATAATCAATACCAGAATGTCCGTACGTCCATTTGAAACATGTCGATTTTCAACTTTTTTGACAACAAATTTTTGTATGTTAAAATTATCCGATTCTTCTGATTTTTTAAAAACTGATTCCTATTACAACAAGGTACAAATGTTATACGCAAAGTATATCTATAAACAAGTCCCAAAAATGTAAGTATGTCCTTAAACAGTATTATCTATTTATGCAGTTTTGCAACAAATTTACTTACAATATTGTTTGTACTGATGCATTAATATTCTGCTAATTCAGTTCTTACAATCTACAAATGTTAATGTTCGTTTGTCCTTCCATATCAGAGCTTCGCTTTTATGGATGTTGTCATCCTTGTTTTATAAAAATTAAGAGCATTAGAATTGTTTTTTTTTTCAGAGATAATTTCTACCGAAGCGGATGCTTACAAGAAGTACTACGATTTCTATTTCAACTATTACAGTAAAAAATACACAACCGCCGAGGAAAACAAACCATCAGAATCAACCAATACATCATTTACAGAGAGCACAGTACCCTCCCTACCAAGTGCAATGTCGCAACTAGCATCCAAGTTGTCGTCAATTGTGTCGCAAGAGCAACGAAATCAATTTGTCGACAACACCTCCCCAAAGTCCAACATTGTCAGAGCTGAGATTCCACCAGGGGTGGACAAATTCCAAAATTTAAACGAAAAAAATGCAGAAAACGCGCGACAAATTGCAGATGAAATTCGGGAAAGTGTGAAGGAGGAATCCGCGAAACAAGTATCCCTTACAACAACAATGACTAATGGGGTTCTTCCCGGTTTAGGATGCTATTCTGATAGTGACTCGGAATAATTTGGCTGGTTTTTTCGCAATAATTTTTTTACCAATGTTATATCTTGAAGGAAAAGTTAATAAAAGTAATCTTCTTTTTTGATAATCTATGTACTTTCTTTGCTTTTCTTTGTTATAATAAATGATTGATTCATACTGAACGATACTTTAAACCCAGGGAGAAAAGGATAGTGGAATGTTATATGATTTATATACCAACAAATGCAGAGGAATTCGGAGCATTCTCTTGAAGTATCTTGTTAATCACTGAACCCCCACCCCCTTTTTATATCAATTGGAAATTATAAAGGGAGGGTAGTTTTTAGTGTGTTTGTCTACACTTTAAGACAGGACAAGTTAAGTTGGGCACAGGTAAGCCCCACAGGGTTAGGACAATGCAGGAAAAGGCGCCTAAGGGGTGAGGCACATGAAGAAAACAATACACCCCCCCCCCTCACATCATATTTAATTTAACAATAAAATAGGGTTTGTTTCAGGTCTTAATAGTAAGCACTTTGAGGGAATGCACCCAAAATTTAATTTGTTGAAATTTATTTTTTCTGTTCTGCTATCCATAAATCCCTGGATCTATGGAATGAAAAATTGTTGCCTTGTGCAATATTCCTGCACTTAAATTTCAATTTATTTTTATTTCTATACATGTACTTGCATTTTTTTGAATAAAATTGTATCACAAAACCTGTACTTTTATAAGCAATGCCATTTGAAATTACCGAAAATTGAATATTTTAGCCGATGGGAAGTGGGTAAAAAAGGAACCAATAAGGGAAGAGGATCAAGAGGAAATTTTCTCATAGAGTTGTTTGTCTAATTCACATCCCCCTGGGTCTATTAAAGAAAGGGCTTGAGACCCACCTCAAATTTATAGGGTGGTTATTACCACCTCACCATCTTCAAAATGTAAAAGCTCTTGTGGTCTAATCATGAAGAAAAAGCCAGAAAAACATTGAAAATTTTACCTAAAACACAATTTATGTGAAAATCAGTAAAAAAAAAGCTGCTTCAAAGCAGTCTGACTGCTGTGGATGGTATGTACTCGAGTATTCCCCATAATAATGGGAATGTTGACCAGATAAATCGATAGACTAGCTTCATAAGCAGCTGAGTTAATCTCATTTCCCCCATAACGTCACGGACGGACAACGTAAAATCATAGGGTAGCTTCGCTTAATTATACGTTAAAATATTTCTGAGGTTCATTAATTTAAGATAAGATTTATCATGTACAGGGACATTTTTATGCATAAATGATAGAAACAAACTTCAGCAATAAAAAAAGTTGTTACTTTTTTATTTTTCAAATTTTATTAAAATTAATAAGGTCATATTGATTTTTGTTAAAAATCATTTTTAGGATCTAACGCATAGCAACTAAAATAAGTACGATCAAAATGATTTACATATAGGTTTAAAGTCTTTATAAAAACTATTTGCACACTTTTTGTTATTGAAAAAAATAACTATTATTGTTTAACATTCAAGAAAAACTTTTATCAATGTTATATGTCTTGTTATGAAATGTAAATATATTGATATATTTTAAATTATTTTTGGTAGTGAAGCAACTCTAAAGTTTTTGTGTTGCATGTCGAAGCCTTTTGCAAAATATAATTTTCACTGTTTCTATTTAGGATAGACGGCTGAATTTTTCTTTAAAAATTTTCCTATACCCATGAACATACAATTAGTTGATATGGTCTGTCGGTCATTCTACAAAGACATATAAATATAAAGGTTTTGTGATTTTAATACATTGATTACGTGATGGTTGCATTAACCCCCTCCCCCCTGTTCAAATTAATTTAATCCTATGATTATTTCTTGATATAATGTAACATATATTTCACCTTTTAATTGATATGTTTTAGATTAATCGGTTGTCAGATCTCGAAAATGAAATTTAGAATTAAAATGTTAAGTATGTGAACATTGAAGAAACGAAATGAACCAGCTAAATATGTTAGGCGTTCAAGTTTTAAAAAAATTTCAGGTAATATTTTGTACAATTCAATGCAACGCTTTACTGCATATGAGTTGTGTCCGATCGGCTATACGTATATGTTTACTGTATTGCATGTTGAAAATGCACTGTATTTATTTTTGTATATCTTTGACGATCAAGTACAATGTCATTAACAATTAGCATAAGTATTTTTACGTGATTAATTAACAACATTCAGCCAAGCTTAACAAAACAGACAGTCTGAAAAGCGAACAAAAACATTTCTATATTCAACATTAGATATAAATTTGCATATTCCTTCTAATCCTTCCAAAATTACTTCATTCAAGTACCTACCTATGCTTTGCCTGTAATAAAAACTGTTACCTACTTATTATCAGTGTTTTGGAGCCGCCATATTTTGCCGGAGCCGTAATTATCGTTAAAAAACGGCTCCGGACTAGATAATTAAAGAGATTTATTATAAATTATAATTTGGTAACTCTGTTTTTTCATGTGCAAATGCCCCTTTTAAGTTTTTCAAGTCCATTTTTATCATAAATAGAACTTTAAAATCCTTCAAAAGTCAAAAATAGACTTCTCAAACACTTGTTTAAAACAAAAGAACATCTTGGAAAAGAATTGCTATGCTTTCTAAATTGTACCTTACAATTTTTAAAATTCTACAATAACATGTTTTATTTACAGACATACATATGGACGTACCTAAATAATAGAGAATTGCGTTGTTTGGGAAATTTATAATAAATTAATTCAAGCTTTCATCTATTTCTACTACATACATATTACAAAATATTGATAAACTAGATATTTAAACTTATTTGAATTCTTTATTAATACTTTACATGGTTTCTTTATACAATATTTTAACAGAATGAAGTTTTTATGACATTGAAATACTTAAGCCTTCTTGGGAGCTGCCTTCTTGGGAGCTGCCTTCTTGGGAGCTGCCTTCTTGGCAGCAGGCTTCTTAGCAGCGGGCTTCTTGGCTGCAGCTGGCTTCTTAGCGGCGGCAGGCTTCTTGGCAGCAGCGGTCTTCTTGGCTGCAGCAGGCTTCTTTGCGGCCTTCTTAGCAGCAGGCTTCTTGACGGCAGCCTTCTTAGCTGCGGGCTTCTTGGCAGCCTTCTGTGCCTTGGGTTTCTTGGCAGCGGGCTTCTTGGCCTTGGGTTTCTTGACCTCCTTAGCCTTCTCTCCGAGCTTGTAGCATCCAGCTCCTTTGCCAGAGGCCTTGGCCATCTTCAGGGTACCGGCAGCAACACCACGCTTTAGAGACATACGCAGATGAATGGCAGCCTTGGCAGCATCAACCTTGTAATTTGCACAGATGTATTTCAGGATAGCTTGACGGCTGCTTCCAGTTCTGTCCTTAAGAGCCTTCAGGGCAGCGGCAACCATGACGGAGTATGTTGGGTGAGCGGCAGGAACTGCGGGCTTCTTTGCCTTAGCAGCCTTCTTAGCAGGAGCCTTTGCTGGGGCAGCAGCAGGAGCGGGGGCAGCAACATCAGCAGTCATGTTGGTATTAGATTGGTTGGTTTGTTTGGTTAAAGTTTTTGATTTAAGTGAATGTATCAGAAAGAATGTAGGAAAATGGGATGACAGAGTGTATACACAGCAGAGAGTACCGAATAGAGAGCATTTTCCCTTTATCCGAGGGACAAAACTTAGTCGGAAAATATTGGAGTTTGTGTTTTTATGCGTCTCTTTTTTACTTATTTTTACAAATAAATGAAAAATTAATTTATTATGATATATAGCAAAATAAATTCAGTATTTCCTGACGAATCGATTAAGGGTAATCTCATAGAAATCAAAGGTTCTTAAGGGTATGAAAAGTGTGTATTAATGAGAATTTAATGAGCATATTCCTTAAATATTTGACTTTTCATACATTTTTTTCTAATAAATAATACAAAAATTAAACTTTTTATTTTATAATATGAAAATATACTAAGTAAACTTTAATTTTTTTTAAAAATAATATTTAAACTGTTGTGTTTTAATTGTTTAAAATTGAGTTTTTTACATTAACTAAAACACAAATATTTGTATAGGCTCTGAAATTAGAAATTTGCCGGGATCTCCACATATGTTTTGCCTTATCTAATGTGCATTTAGCATTATATATCTTGTTTTATATTCATTTTTATATTATATGATCATTCTAACATAATTTCAATAACCAGCAATTTTAAGATAGCCATTTCTGAAGTTTATAAACGAGAAAAACTTTTAGTTCTATCCTATTATATAAAGTAGTAACATTTTTTGTCTGTCCCGAAGGATCTCGCTAACCTCTGAACTGTTATTGTTCTCCTTTACAGTGATGCTTTTTATAGGTACTGGGAAGGTTTTAAACTATTTTTGGAGAGAGTGTCTTCACCCCCCCCAAAATAAAAATATTTTTTCTACTCTTTTGAAACTTAAATTTAAATGGGATGAGGTCGACTTTTACCCCTCCTACCTTAAGTGCACCTAGAGGCTTCTAGGGGCGTAGCCGCTAGTAAGAAATAAAGTGTTTCAATATTGTATTAAAATAGATAGGTTATTTAAGAAATGTTTTAAATCCGAAATAATAGAATTTATATTTTTTTAAAGAAACAAAGAAAAAGTTATTTTAAAAAAAACGTATATGTTTTTATGGAAAAGGCTTAATTCTTAATATTAAGCAGCCTAAAACCATCCCAGGATCTATATGAAGCTTCCCTGAACTAGAGAACATAATCGGTTCAGTAGTTATCAAAATATAAGGCTATACTACAGACAAAAAAATCTTACTACTTTAGATAATAAAATATGTTTTAATTTTAGTTGCGATGTTACTCTAATACAACTTAAAATTGTCTGCCAGTTCGGCTATGGGCGAAATGCTTTTTATCAATGCGCATCCAGTCTATAACCTAACTTGTTTGTCGGTAAAGCTATTTTGTTTTTACAAAGGGATAGTTGCATGAAGTGCATTTAAAAAGTTTGATTGCAAGCATAAGTTACAATAATACCATCCAACATTTCTACTTTTGTAATACAATAAATACTAAAAAGAAATCAATTATATAAGTCTTGATATTTTAAAACTACCTGGTAGAAAATTGAAATTCTTTCAAATTTATGTCTTATAGCCAGATGTATTTTAAACTATTGAACAGAAAAAATGTGCAGTTCACAAAATTCAAGTTTAATTGCAATTCGTGCAACTACCCATTTAACGTGATTTTCTAGGCTGCTGTAAGTAATAGGCTTATAAAAATAAATGTATACCTTTTAATTGACTTCAAGTAATTTTCCTCCAAATTCTTAGCTTCGCTACTTATGGATGTTGTCCTTCAGGGGCTTTTTTGTAGTTTTAGAGAAGATAAAGTAAATAAAAACCGTCCTTGGACCTTCCAATAAGGTGTTTGTACTATAGTACATCTAGTTAGGTAACGTAAATCGTTTGTTAAAAATGTCTTTTATTCGAATAAAATGAATATGTATTAAATTAACTAAGATTATCTACTAAAAAAATGTTCTTCATTTTTGGATAGAATACCTTTCATGGAACTACCCCCTTTCAGATTAATTGCCCCTTGATTATTATAATATTTTAATTCAACGCATAACAGGGACGTGTGGTAAGGAGGTTTACTACTACCTATTTACTAAGGATTAACAATTGAGGCAGTGTTAAGTTATAACATAATGCATTTCAACAAGTTATTCTTTGCACATAGGTATTGTAATTTGAGCAGAAAAATCGCCCAAACCTAAACTTAGATCTAAACCAACGCTATATGTAATCATATCTAAAAATCTTGAAATCATTCGTTTTAATTTAAAATCTTAATGTATGTTTTCTTTATATTAGTAATTAAATCAAACAGATAATGTTAGTCCTGTAAATAAAATACTAACATTTAAAGAATTTCTCATTGTGTTAAATTTTGGCTCTCTATAAAGAGAGCGTTTTCAGGTACAGAGCAATGTAGCAAATACGGTCAACATCTTAAGCCTTGGTCTTCTCAGACTTCTTGGGGAGGAGAACAGCCTGGATGTTGGGGAGGACACCTCCCTGGGCAATGGTGACACCGCTCAACAGCTTGTTCAACTCCTCGTCGTTGCGGATGGCTAGCTGAAGATGTCTGGGGATGATTCTGGTCTTCTTGTTGTCTCTGGCGGCATTACCAGCTAACTCAAGAACCTCAGCGGCCAAGTATTCCATGACAGCAGCCATGTAGACTGGGGCACCAGCTCCAACACGCTCAGCATAGTTTCCCTTCCTCAGCAGACGGTGGATACGTCCAACGGGGAACTGCAGACCAGCTCTGCTTGAACGGCTCTTTGCCTTTCCCTTCACTTTACCTCCCTTTCCGCGGCCAGACATGATGATAAGATGGGTGTTTGGAACTAAAATTCGAAACTGATATAGTTGGAGGATTTAGCTGATTTTATACCCTTACCCGATTCTCACATTCAATTTTAACAATTATTTTCTTTCCCTTTCATATTCCTAATAATTTTCTCCATTTTTGGCCTTCTCTTTTCCAGCTAGACTCCCTCACAACTTCACCTAATCCCCCCATTGCGCATATCATCTGCTCACACTAAGTGTAGACTAGTGGAGCCTGGAGGCATTGTGTCTGTGTGTGGTGGGGGGGGGGGGGGGGGGTGTCGTGTGTGCTAATCCTAAGTCTCTTTATGTGTACGCCTATAATACATTTTCCCTCCTATTTTCTCTTTGTTTCATCTGCCGGTAATAGAACATATATTGATTTAATATATTTTAACGAATTTTTAGATTAAACAAAAAAAAAGTATGATGTTTATAAGTAGTAAAGCTTCAGAATATAAATCATAACTTAAGCAAATGGATGAAAATAGTAACTAAAGCAGACAGACAGACGGACACGATTGTAACATGAATCTTTATACAATATTTTAGCAGTCTATAATTGATAACTCAGCTGAGCAAAGCCATATTTTGTATAAATTGATGTAATTTACATCAGTACTGATAGACGAACGGACAAATTATTTTATAGCTTAGATTTTCACTATAAAAATAGGTCATTACCATAAACACTATTAAACAGCATTAGAGAAAATCATAATTTAAGGTCATCAAGAGCATTACAGACTAACACTACAAAATAAGGCATAGAAAAGAGAATCTTCACATATAGAGTTCAGCCGTCTATTTAAAATAGCCTATTAGAATTTTGTCTTAATTAAATTCATGACTGTCAAGCCTATTTTCTTTTAATATATTTGATATCTTAAAATTTCTCCATCTAGAAAGTTAGAAACATTTGAAGTTTTTTTTTTTAACTGAATAAACTAATAATAAACTAGCTGATACGTCCCTATCTATGGGCTCTGTACTTAAAGGGGCATGGAGGGTATAAAAAAAAACTAAAAACCATCCATATACTTAGCCTCAAATACCTTCACAGGACCTATGTAAAGACTGCCTAATAATAACCCAATCGGTTAAGTGGACATCTATTTTAAGCTTCCGAGAAAAAATACCTTTCTACTTTATACAATATCAAGTTTAAGTATCAAACAAATCATATTTTTTCAAGAATTACCTCTAGACCCTTTAATTTTATTTCATATTTGTAGCTTGAAGTTTTAACATAGAAGAAACAGTTTTTGTAGCTTTTTTTGAATATTTGAATATTTTTAATATTAATATGAGACAACTCATGAATATATTTGGTCTGTCTGTTAACCTTTTTATCAAATGATCAAATGATGATTGTATTTGTCTGCATTCATTGTGCAACTTTTTTGTTGTATTTAAAGTTGAATGTTGAGCTGAAAATAAGATTCTTCCAATTAAGTATTATAACAGTAATCCTATTATATAAAATTTTATGTAAGGTTTTTATGTCTCTGTAGGTTAATATTTCGACAACTTATGAACAAAGGGGGAGGTGGGGGGGGGGGGGGGGTTAATGCAACCATCTCGTAATCAGTGAGCAAATGGCACTTAGAATTTGAATTTCGATCTTAACTTTTGCATGAGTTATCCTTGGTAGGTCTATTTTCCCTAAATCGAACAAAAAGTTGGAAAAGTAACGGCTGGCGGCTCAGCAGTTTAGCCGTTTTTTGCCTATTTTCAGGGTAAATCACTCATTAATTATGTAGGAATCAACTTTTAAAACATATTTTTGGTTAATTCATGTTAAATGATAGCAATAACCATTTTTAAAACTTCTAGTACCAACAGCTACCGTCTAGAACCGTTTCATAGCGTTTTGGAGTGGAGAAGAGTATTATGTGGAGATAGGTTTCGTGACTAATTTGCAATATAGATATAAAAAAAATGGCAAAACGGCTGAGCAGTTAGCCGTTACTTTCCCAACTTTTTGTTTGATTTAGGGAAAATAGACCTACCAAGGATTACTCATGCAAAATTTGAGATGGAAATCGAATTCTAAGTGCCATTTGCTCACTGATTACGAGATGGTTGCATTAACCCCCCCCCCCCCCCTCTTAAGTTCTCTATTTTAAGGAAACTTCACATAGGTCCCAGGATGTTTTGAATAAGCCTGTGGATGATTTTAAGCTACTTTTAATTTGTTAGGTAATCGTAATTTTCCACTAGTGTATTCTGTAGTTTCATTCTAACGTATGTATTTGTAAAGAAAGATAAAACAAATATTAGTTTAAATCTGTGTAATATAGTTGATTTTCTTTTTTTTCAGATACCGTTTGAATGAAACTTTGAAAGTGAGAATTTGGCGGTTAAAGAAAAAAGACAAAAGCGAACAGTGAACGGAAATAAACCCAAGCCAAGCTATTTCAAATTTAAAGGGACAAAATAGTATCCCTCCAACAGCTGGCTGACATTGAGGACTAAGTGAGAACAAACTTTTTTTGTGTTTGTTTTAAAAATCGAAACTAACTTGAAACTTTGTAAGATTTTATGAAATAGCAAAACGTAATGACATTATCTTAGTATTTTTTTTCAATTTTGAAAATATTGGTACCCCCGGGCCCTCACCCCCCCCCCAAAAAAAAAAATCAAAATGGAGAAAAATCCTAACGGGATAATACCTTCGGAAAACTAAATGAGCATATACCTAGTGAGAATTTGTAATTTTCCTATTTTTAGCCTTGTTTATGAACTCTTTCAAGGAAACTGGCACTTAAAATATTAGTTTAGTAAAAATAAAATTTAATACTATAGTGACATTATATCATTAAGGTATTGAAGTGGACCACCACTTAAAAATTAAGATTTTTATGTAACTCTACTTATGTTCATAGTTCATCGTGCAAAAATGTCATAGGTATTAATTGATAAATGAAAAAAAGTTTGTTCTCATCTACATTAGTGTACCTTTTGTTGAAAAATCAAGTTTCCCGCTCAAGCCTACCCAGTGCCGATCATGTACGTCTAAGTTTGGTCGTGCCAGTACAACAAGCGCGCTGTGCTCGTCGCCGTGCCTCACTAATTGAAGTCTGTCATGCTGGAAATATCCCCTTATATTTGACCGTTTCAAGATCAATTGAAACCGAATGGAAATTTTCTCTTAGCTATTTATGAAATAAGTTATTTTATATTTATTTATGTTTTATTATTTTTGTGTTTTATTCTATCTTCTATCTTTTATATAATTTTTATATACTTTTTCAGAATTAAAATTGAAATCTAGCTTGGTGATAAAAAGCAAAAAATGACACCGCCGCTGCCACAGCCTCCTTTAGGCCTACCTGGTAATCAGACAAAAGATAAGAAGAAAACGGATCCTAATAAGTAAGTAAAATTTTATCATAAATAAAGTACATTTTATCTCAGGAAATACAAAATTACATTATTATTTTATGTTACGAGATTTTTATATTGTCTCACTCTCATATAAGAACTTGATTTTTATTATGTCAAGGATTATATTACTCTGTTTTTTTTTTTTAGTATAAGCAGATTTTGATATCTTATTATTAGTTTTACTGTTTTTATTTTCTTAAGCAGATTAGAAGTTAATGTGTATGCTTATTATTATTTTTCACATATATCTAATAAAAAGTATGTGTTTAGGTTAATTCATTCAGCGGATAAATATGGCTCTTTCTTTCCAACCGTCACTGAAGCTTATGTAAATGATGGGATCAATGCGATATTAGCTGTATGTTGTGTATCTGATAACAATACATTGAGTGGAGAGTTTAGAGTTGCGATGAAATCTAACACAGACTTAAAACTTCCTCTGAACTTGGAATGTGCCATGGGAGAAAATCCATTTCCAGATTTAAAATTTTCTTTTCCTACTGCCGCAAGTGATTTGAAGTTCATGAATAATCGCTGGCATACTGAATGGTATTCTCTCCAAGAGGAACTGGAGGCTGGCCATATTTCGATTGAAAAGCTAGTTGCTGATAACGAGGCCTATGTAAACTTGGTTAATCGAGTTAAGAGAGTTCTAGTTCTATCAGACAGAGCTCGTGATTGTTGTTTTAGACTAGAGGTTGGATGTCCGGCAAACAGTGATGAACTTGATCTTAACATAAGATGGTTGCCAGCAAGTGCTACATTTTTAAACGAAAACAAACTATTGATCATTCTTATGCAGCTACACAACATGCTTCAGGTACATACACATTGTCAAAATTTGGTACTGAAAAGAAAATTTGGAATTATATTGCAGAGGTACCTAGTAGTCAAATGAAAAAAATATGTCTGTCTAAAGCGAAAAGTACTTGGGATAGTTATTTGACGGCTTGGAAAACTTTTACCAATTTTTGTATTTTGAAAAGAAGAAAATCATATATTCCAGTCGAATCTAATGTATTGCTAGATTATGTTTGTTATTTGGATGAAAGTAAAGGTTTGCAATACAGTACAATTCAATCTTACTTATCTGCTTTAAAGAAGTTACACCATTTAAATATGGTATCTGATAAATCTTTTGACTGTGCAAGACTTGCTGATGTTATGCAGGGTATAAAAAATGAATCTATCCTGAGAAATCTGGTGTCCGACAAACAATACAGATGTGTTATGACATGGACTGTTTTGAGAATTCTTGGTATATGTATTTGGAAGTGTGATTTTTTGGATGATTTCAACAAACAAGTAATTTGGACTCTATGTTTATTTTGCTTTTTTGGAGCATTTAGAGGAGGAGAAATGCTCGCAAAATCTGGAGGTTGTGTTGATCCTTTTAGAGTGATTACGTGGTCAAAGATCAAGAGATTGTCAAATGATCAGTTGTTGGTGGATCTTGTTATACCCAAAACTTCTGAAGCACCAGAAGGAGTAGTTGTTGATATTTTCAGATATCCTGGTGATGTTGCTATGTGTCCAGTAGTTAATTTGGATTACTTGATAAAAATGATAAAATCCAGAAAAGAATTACAATTAGGTGATGCTGTATTTTTGTTGAGCGATGGAAAGATGTTAACCACAACTTACATGAATTCTTTGTTGAAAACTTTTCTGAAACCATTTTTTCCTGATGTATTATTCTCTACACACAGTTTCAGAGCTGGATTACCGAGCCATATGGCCACACAACCTGAAATTTTCTCATTACAAGATGCTATGTTAGGGGGTAGATGGAAATCGGATACAGTCAAAAGATATCAGAGATTGCATGGTGTTGCACAGAAACAAATTATTTCTAAATTTCATAAAGTATTACAGGTGCGCGTTTTTTTGTTTATTTGATTTGACTGGAATATATGAAATTTCTATTAAATGAATATGCCTATTAGACCGACTCAGAATTACCACTTTTTTTGAAATTCAATGGGCGCGCTATTTCAACCCATTCCTTTTATGATATAAAGACCAATGATACCAAAAAAAGTGTTCTGGTAGCTTTTTTTCAGCAATATGTCAAATTCGATTTTCATAAAAAAGGGGAAGGTTCCCCCCTGGGGGTGAAATTTTTTTTTCTTTCAAACCATGGCTTTATACACCTTCCTGAATTCGTCTTGAAGAGTACATTAAGGATCAAAAAACGATTTTAAAATATTTTGATCATAGCAAGAGCTCTTCTCAAAAAACTAACAATTTTGGCCATTTTAGCAAAATCAGGTGATTTTGACGGTTATTTGAGGATAACTTTTTCTGGGATCAATATTTTTAAAAAACGTTTTTTGATTCTTAATGTACTCTTCAAGACAAATTCAGGAAGGTGTATAAAGCCATGGTTTGAAAGAAAAAAAAATTTCACCCCCAGGGGGGAACCTTCCCCTTTTTTATGAAATTCGAATTTGACATATTGCTGAAAAAATAGTCTGAGAACACTTTTAAAGGTATCAATAGTCTTATATTTATGAATAGAATGGGTTAAAATAGCGCGCCAAAAAATTTTGCATCTTGAGTCGGTCTAATGCCTATTTGGTTCTTTGTTCTTGAACCATATAGTATAGTTTTTGTTCTTAACTTTTGCATATTCATTTTATATTATAGATTCTTTACTTTTGGATATATTATTTTTTAATTTTTTCATATTATACCTATTTTATATTATAGGTTTTTATTTTTATAATCCTTTGTTCTTGGATTATATATATATTTTTAATTTTACATATTGTACCTATTTTATTTTATAGGTTTTTATTTTTATAATCCTTTGCTCTTGGATTATATAAAATTTTGAATTAAAGATTTTTAAAAAAAATTTCAGTTTATATCATAATTCTTTGTTCTTGAATTATGAATGAATTTAATATTTTAAGTTTTAATCCTTTGTTCTTGGATATTTATAACTGATGTATTACCTATTTTGAAGAAAAAGTTTTCTTTTTACATAATGATTCCTTTATTTTGATTATAGAAAATATAATTATTTATTAAATCATTGTTTTAAAATTTTTCTTCGATATATAAGACATGTTTAATTTAGTTCATATTATTTTGAACCATAATTGTCTTATGTTTATAGGATTCTCATCAAGTCAACCACCAGGATATGGTTTAATCAATGATCAAGAATCAAACTCTTCTTTAAATCAATTATTGAACTTAGCTAGGGAGGAAGTGGGTCAACAAATATCGCATTATGTGGGTAATTCACAGCATTCAAATTCCGCTCCGTCTGTAATTCAAGCTCACACAAACACACAAAGTAACAAACAGTTAGGTCAAACAAATTCATCTGTGATAAAAGAATTAAGAGAGTTTTTATCTGATTATTCAAGAAGAAATAATCAAAGCATGGGACCTTCATCTGTAACCATTGATGATCAACAGGATAGATTATTGAAAATTTATTTTATTTTTCAATATATTTTGATTTTTAAAAATTAATTTTATTTTTTTTTTTGAAAATTATTTCATAAATACTTAGGTAAGTACTAAATTTTATTTTAAAAGATTTTTAATCACATCTTAATTATATTTTTAAATTAATAGGTAGGTAGATTTTTTTGATTTAAAAAAAATATTCAATAATTTATTTGTCAGACTATACCTGATCAAATTAATTTTCCTGCAAATCTATCAACCTTCAGTCAAAAAACTAGTGTGATAAAAAATAGTAGTACTAAAAGATATAAGAGAGACGAAGCTATTATTGATCAAGACATATCTGATGATGTGTTTAAAAAACAATTTCCAAATCTTGTTCCAGCGTCTGGAAAAATTCCTGAAAGTTATTATTATCTCACTTTTGCTGAAGCAACTTTAGAAAATGTAAAAAGAGATAAAGGTGTTAAAAAATCTTCTTGTTTGGAAGATAAGTTGAAAGACAATCATTTATCTGTTCACCTAGAAAAATCATGGGATAAAAACATTTGTGATAATTTGAAATCAAAATTACACCCTATTAGATTTGATAGAGCACCCACCATAAGTTCTGAAGAACTTTTTGTTCAGGCTGCTCACTATTTTGAAGAAAATGAGTTACTTCCTATAAATAGCTACGATTTATCAAGATTGGATTTAACTAACAAGATTACTGCCAAAGGATTTGAGGAACTTCATAAACCTGATTCAAGATTGATTTCTATCAAAATGTTTTCTCCTGAGAATGTTAAGAAATCTAATGGTGGGATTTCAAACATCAATGTAATAAATGATGATGGTGGTAATCAAACTGTTCTCACATCAATGTATTTGGAAGATATCGAAAATATCAAACATTTTCAAATAGCGTTTTTTGCTTTAAAAACGGCAAAAAGTAGAGTTGTACCATGGGATGGATCATTAGAACCGCTGTGGAAGTTTTTCATTGTTCACGACTGGTTAAAAGATATGCCAAATTCTTTTGGTTATAATTCCAATCAAGATCAGGGTACTTTTTGTTCTACATTTACAGACAGTGTGTTGCATACAAATGCTATTCGTTTTTCACAAAAACAATCACATATGTCTTATGCTGATTTGGATTCTCATTTTCGTAGCTTTTGTTCTTACAATCCAAAATGCAGTTATGTTCAAATGATTCCATATGTTGAAAACAAAACATTTGAACGCAAAGCCAAACCTACGCAAAACAACAGTGTGGACACATCAGAATGGACTCCATCTGCACCAGGTTCTACCTTCATTCATTATAAGTCTATTTGTAAAAATTACAATTCTGATAAGGGATGTTCTAACAAGTTTGATTCAAAAACAAGGAGGTGTTCTGATTTAGCAGGAGGCGGAAAATTTTTGCACATTTGCAATATTAAAATTCCCCCTAATAATAGACCCTGTGGACAGTCTCATACCAACAAAAATCATTCAAAGAAATAATTTTGTTCTTAAAAAATATTTAATATTAAGTTGTTTTATATACAACTATGATATTTACTGTTTACTTTGAATTATTTCACTTTTATTTTATTATAAGTTGCTTTATATAAAACTATAATATTTAGTGTTTACTTTGAAATATTTCACTTTTATTTCATACCTGTGATAATGATCTCTAAAAAATATTTGTCTTTCCAATCGAGCTTACAAAATATGTGCTAAAATTATCATTAAAGTTTTATTTTATTTGAGCAAAAATCGTGCATTTATCATATCACATATTTCATTGATAAATGTTTATACCAAATTATCTTTGATAGTATATTCTATTTTACTTAATTAGATTTTATGTAGATTTATTTTTAATACTATAAATCTTATTTTATATACATATTTCTTATCGAGTAACACAACTACTCTGTTTTATCATGTATTATTTTATTATCGCCATAATACATGGTTTTTATCTCTATTGCCTCCAGAAAAAATATTAAATATGCATTATTTTTATTTCGGTATAATGCATATATTTTATCTATTTTATTTTAGTTAGTAGCGCGGCTACCTTATTTTTAATATGTATTATTTTATTTCTGCTATAATGCAAATATTTATTGAATTTATAAATGTTCAGATTATATAATTTTATTTATTTTCAGATTTGATTCTGTTGGGATGGGTTTATAATGTTTTTGACAATGTGTTTGTATTAGGCAGTGTCGATTTTCAACATTTGGGAATACCAGGTGATGTGTTTGAAACTTGGATTAAGAAAATTAAGTTTAACCCAAAAATTGTTGAATCTGTTAGTAATCCAAAACCATTAAAGAATTCGGAAATTCCTCTTCTTAAAAATTACAATGATGAACCAAGTTTAGATTTTTGGTCAAAATTTCCTTCAAGACCTTTGCCTCAAAAAAGTCAACCAAATACTCCTTTAAACGCAGATATGTTCGAACAAGAATTTTTGTTAATGAAAGAACAATTGTCACTTCCCGTATGTCAATCAGTTTTACAAACTATAAAAAATTTACGTTATGGAGCTGACTCTTTGGTTGATTACGAAAAAATACGTCCTCTTTTTGACAGTAATGCGTTAAATATGGGACAACAAAAAATTGGTTCTCAATTTACTGATCAATTAGTGACCATGATCAAAAAAGGATATGTCTCTGGACCATTTTTAGAATCACCATTTCAAAATGCAAGGATAAATAGTTTATTTGTTGTTGAACAAACCGATAAATATCGCCCAATATTAAATTTGAGTGCCCCTGAAGGTAACAGTTTCAACGAAGCAATTATTGATAATCAGATGACTAAAGTTATAATGTCTAGTCCTGCTCTTGTTGCCAAAAAACTTTATTCTATTGGTAAGGGCGCATATTTATCAAAAATTGATCATCAAAGTGCCTACAAGTTAGTTCCTACTAAATTTGATGATTTATATTTACAAGGTTTTTTCTGGATGAACAGATTTTTCTTTGAGACATCTCAGATATTTGGAGCTCGATCATCTGTACCAAATTATGACAATCTACATTATTCTTTCTCTTCTATGGTAAAGGTAAAAACAGATACTGTTAATTTATATCTTGAAAGACAGTTAGATGACCAAATAGTGATGACCAAAACTTTAGAGGAAAATCAAATATTTGTTGAGGAATATTTAAGGTTAGCAAATGTCATAAATTTACCTTTGGCTCCTATGGATAAACCAGACAAAGCATTTTTATATCAACAAAAAGGGGTGATTCTGGGTGTATTTTTTGATACACTTCACATGACTTGGACCTTGCCTGTTGATAAGCGAAACAAATATATTAAACACATAGCTACTGTATTGCAGTCAACATTTGTTTCTAAACAAGAAATTCAACAGGTTTTGGGTATGATTAATACTGTTGTACAGATGTGTCCTCCTTTAAGATTTTTGAAAACGCCTATCATTTTGGATTTGAAAATGAGCTATGAATCTGAACCTATTCCTTTTTCATGTGACACAAAAGATTTTCTTCATCAATGGATGTATATTTTAGATGAGCTACAACATTCCTTCCCTATAACAGATAAAAATAACTGTTATCCTGCCAGATCAATTGTGTTTGTTTCTGATGCTGCGGGTTGCGCCTCATACTACAGTGAATATGAAATAGGTATTGGAGCTGTGGGATATGTTATGCCGCACAGTGAACTACAAGATTTCTTTTATGTCGGACAGTGTTTATGGCCAACAGAATTTATTTGCACTCTCTTTGATGATGATGGTAAAAAATTTGGTAACAAGACAACACTACTGGAATCTATTGGGCTGTTAATATCTTTATTCCACAATTACAAATTGATTCACAACAAACATGTTGTTTGCAAAGTTGATAATGTTGCTGTTGTCTGGGCATATGTTAATGGCAAGTCTCGACAAGATCCATATACTAGTCTAATTGTTGCTGTTCTAAATCATATTGCTGTGTCGACTCCATTCAAGCTTTATGTTGAACATTTACCAAGAGTTTCAACTTTACCAGCTTTGGTCGCTGATACTTTATCTAGAACAGATCCTAAGGGACAATATTTAGTGGATCATATTGGTAGACCTGTACAGAATAATTGGCCTCCTTCATTATTATCATGGTTGAAAAATCCCGTCATTGATTGGTCTTTAAGATCTAAAATTCTACAAGATTTTCGTGCTACTCTTTGGGTGACTGTTTTTGGTTGTTTTTACTTTTTTTGGTGTTTTTCTTCAATTTGGTAAGTCCAGTATTTAGAGTATGATAGATTAAGTTTAGTTAAGCAATCAGTTAAGTTAGGATAGGTTAAGTTTAATTCCTTTTAAGAATATTTTTATATAGAAAAAGGGATTAATATCTACCTAAATACTGGCAAAATGTAAGTTTTCCTGTAAGTAATATTTTTAAAATAAATATAAACCAAAAACAGTTAAAGATTTATAGAATTGATAGGTGTCTGAATTAACAAGAACAATACTCTTCAAAACTTCATAAATAGAGGTGAGAAAATTTCCTTGACCGTTTCAAGATCAATTGAAACCGAATGGAAATTTTCTCTTAGCTATTTATGAAATAAGTTATTTTATATTTATTTATGTTTTATTATTTTTGTGTTTTATTCTATCTTCTATCTTTTATATAATTTTTATATACTTTTTCAGAATTAAAATTGAAATCTAGCTTGGTGATAAAAAGCAAAAAACCCTTCCCACCCACCCTGTGTTTTTCTTCAATTTGGTAAGTCCAGTATTTAGAGTATGATAGATTAAGTTTAGTTAAGCAATCAGTTAAGTTAGGATAGGTTAAGTTTAATTCCTTTTAAGAATATTTTTATATAGAAAAAGGGATTAATATCTACCTAAATACTGGCAAAATGTAAGTTTTCCTGTAAGTAATATTTTTAAAATAAATATAAACCAAAAACAGTTAAAGATTTATAGAATTGATAGGTGTCTGAATTAACAAGAACAATACTCTTCAAAACTTCATAAATAGAGGTGAGAAAATTTCCTCAATATAAAGTTTCACCTGCCTTATACAAAACAAGAATAGTTAAAGCGGGAATTTAATCCCAAAGCTTCAACACAAATGGGGTATATAATAAGGGAGATATTTTCCAGAGGCAGATTTGAATTTCAATCTACATCACCATGCCCCCCAAGGTTTCAGGAAAGGCTGCAAAGAAGTCCGGCAAGGCCCAGAAGGCCATTGCTAAGGGAGACAAGAAGAAGAAGAAGCTGAGACGCAAAGAGTCCTATGCCATCTACATCTACAAGGTGTTGAAGCAGGTGCACCCCGACACTGGTGTCTCCAGCAAGGCCATGAGTATCATGAACTCTTTTGTCAATGACATCTTTGAGCGTATTGCTGCTGAGGCTTCCCGTCTGGCTCACTACAACAAGAGATCCACCATCACCTCCAGGGAGATCCAGACAGCTGTCAGGCTTCTCCTGCCCGGAGAGTTGGCCAAGCACGCCGTCTCTGAGGGAACCAAGGCTGTCACCAAGTACACCAGCTCCAAGTAAACTGATTATTCTTCGACCCAAAGGAAAAACGGTCCTATACAGGACCAACCATATTTATCTGTTATGAGATTTTGAACTACTTTTGCACCTTATTATTTAATATACGATATAGGACTATTATATTATATTGATTTTGGTCTAATACGATTCATTGGCGAATTCCTAAGTAAAGGGATTGTTCCATGAAATGAATTTTAACATAAGATAAGTATCTGTCCTGGCCCCTAAAGACTATAACACGGTTACATCAGATTAATAATCAGTCGTCAACATAAATCCTTTTATTGTGAAATTACCTACCTTTTATTAATAAAAAAAACAATTCTTCTGTCTACTTATGTTATCAATCTCAAATGTAATACTTACTTCCACGGTTAATATTAAATTTTTCCTACTCTAAACTGGTTAAACAAATATTTAGATTTAAAATTTTAGTTTTTACGTCCTATCTATAATACAAAGTAGAACGATGTCTGTCCGTCTGAAGCTTAAGATCTCAGTAACCACTGAACCGATTGGGCTCTACTCTTCAAAGAATATACCTACTGGTCCTGTGATGGTTTTAAGCTATTTTCTTGGGGGGTGGGACACCCCCAACCCCCCCAAAAAATGAAAAATTACCCCCAAAAAATTACTTTTTCTTTTTAAATCTAAAATACGAAAAATTAGGTTGATCAAACCTCTCTGGGCAAAGCCCCTAGAGGCTAGGGGCGAAGCTGGTAGTATAAGTAAAAGCAAGAACATCTATGTAAACAAAAGTAAATATTTACCCTGAAATAATAAATAGATATGCATTGATCAAATCGAGATCTGAACTTAAACAGTGAGCAAAATGGTCTTAATATTGAGCTAGATTCTTGAAACTTGGAACATAAGCCTAGTCCTGTAGGTACTACATTTAAATGCAAAAAAATCAAAAAAAATTTGTTAAGTTATTTAAGTTACGAAAAACCCTGCGGAATCGGGGTTTTATGCTTTTTTTTGGTCTATTTTGATGTAGAAACCGACCTTCAATTTATTTTTTCTTGGTTTTTTTCCCTTGAATCCACTGTGTCTATTCACAGGCACATTATTTTAAGATGATGTCGGGGACCAACCCCAGCGGGCTGGATGGGTGGTTCGCAATCGTAGGGGTCAAGTTTTCATATTTTTGTTGTCACGTCATACTGTAAATAACATAAACATTATTGTATGATAATAATTATATTATTAAGGATACATCTGGTGAAGAATAACCTGATGAGGGCAACAGTGACGAGATAGGAGATGGTGACCATAATGAAACTGAGACTGAAATTGAAAGAAGATCTCTATAAAGAAACTTGTCACCAATCAATCAATCAACAAATTGCCTATCTACGTCTCATACAAATATGCCAAACATTTTAACCATAATGTATTTTATCAATAAGTTTCTCTAAATGGCTGAGATTATTTTATTCTTTTATCAAAAACATTTTATCATTATTTTATCAATTATGAAAATAAGTGTCTGAAGAATTTATACCAATTGAAAAATAATATATTAAAAGTCCAGATAATTTAAAGTCCTTATATTCCCTATTGTTTTTATGTTGCCTGGAGTGTCCCAAGTGATAATGTGATTGTTGATGATTATAAAACCTACGTGAACATTGACATTTATGGGTTACCTATAATTGTGAATATTCTGGAGGTGACTATTAGCATATGCAGCCACTTCATCTCTAGCGGACACTCCAGGCAAATGGCAAATATTTTCTAGAGTTTGGCCTGACGGGTTCTGTATACAAAATGGCATATTGAGACAGAGGCAAGACAGGTGAGCCACTTTATGTCATATTACAAATCATAGGTTATTTGAGTTTTAACATCTTAAATAGTGTCCTTATGAATAGACAATGACATAGTGTATTCAAGGAAAAAACTTAGAAAAAAACAATAGTTTATACATCAAACTAAACCAAAAAGCAGTGGTGTATATTCTGCAAATTTGGCCCTGCTGAGAGGGGGGGTAACAAAAATAAAAATACGTGGATGGGGAAAAACGTAAAAATTAAGAGAACTGATTAACCTAATGCAATCTAGTAAATTTTTATTGCCCATTTTAATTTCAGTGAATTTCTTAATTAAAAGTTAATATTGAAGAAAAGGCAATTATTTTTTTAAGTACGTTACAAATCAAACTTTATATTATTAGTTAACTTGTAGGATAATTGGCTTTCTATATCACATAATTTTAAAGTGAATTGCTTTGTTATATCGTAATCAATAAGTCAATGTAAATATTGAAACTAAATATAATTATAATTTATGTAAACAAGAATATCTCTTTTGATAAATATGGGTGGCTCTATAAAGAGCCGTTTGTTAAATCCAGTGAGCAGATGTTTTTAACCTCCGAATCCGTACAGGGTGCGACCTTGCCTCTTAAGAGCATAGACAACATCCATGGCGGTGACAGTCTTCCTCTTGGCGTGTTCAGTATAGGTGACAGCATCCCTGATGACATTCTCAAGGAAAACTTTCAGAACACCACGGGTCTCCTCGTAGATGAGTCCAGAGATACGCTTGACACCACCACGACGAGCTAAACGCCTGATAGCGGGCTTGGTAATGCCCTGGATGTTATCTCTCAACACCTTCCTGTGCCTCTTGGCGCCTCCTTTACCGAGTCCCTTTCCACCTTTGCCTCTTCCGGTCATGTTGATAAGTTGATTTCCAAATGAAATTGATGGAGAAAGTTCAACACGCCATATTTATAGTAAACTCTCCTAAATCCCTCGAACTCCTATTGGATGATTGTTTCGACGTTCCGGTGAAGGCAGGTGAAACTATTACAACAACAACACTGTGTGTAAACTGAGCGCTGCATAGAGATTATGCGGGGAGGGGGGACAACTATTAGGGATTAACTTACATTTTCATCACAAAAGAAAGCAAATAGGAGGGAAATTTTAAAACCGTTGAAATATTCGCTGTTGTTGAATGTTTACTTTACATCTAAGAACTCATTTCACTTTAAATCATTAAATTTTGTAATTTGTACATTTACATTTATCCTGTTGGTAAATATTTGTATGCTTAGATCTCTCGAATTTATAGGATTGAAGGGGGGGTATTCTTTCAAAGTTCAAAATATATCAAAAACAGATTATTCACTGTTGGAAAAAGGGATAATTCCACGAATTGCATTTAATTTTATAGTTTATTTTCTGAGTAGTTATCTACCTAATTTTTCTTTGGATTAAATTAGTTTTAGGCGGGGAAAAACAGAAAATTAATATAAAAATTTACTTCGCATTTTTTGTGTTACATAGGTATTTAAACGTTCAATTCTCATTCATGGCTTTAGAATTGGATATATGTACATTATACCTACCTATTTAAAATATACATTTTAAAGACATAAAAACAAAAGAACTAACTGAGGACCTTTAAGTCTTTATGTTTTGCATGTTTTGATGAAGTTTATCAGAAATGAAATTATGAGAAAAAGGGGACTATCCACGAACAAGAGCAAGTGTTATTAGCACCTTCCAGCATTGATCTATAGTATTTTCTTAGTGAAAATGCTAGGTTTATGTTTGATATTTGGTTTATCGACTAAAAAGTTAGGTTTCACCATGGTTTTATGTGAAAAAAATTTTTGAAATGTAAAGCATTTTTCAAAGCAATAATATCAAATGCTTTGTTGACTACAAAGGACAAAATAAAATAACACGGCAGAAAAGCATTAAATGTTGTAAATTGCAAAAGTACATTAACCCTATTTCTAAATATATATTTTAGATCAAAGAATAAGAATCCCTTGCTCTTGTTCGTGGATAGTCCCCTTTAGAATGTGATCAAATAAATAATTAACAATTAGGCACTATAAAGATTATTGTCACAAAAGTTTCAGTGAATATGTAACATTTTTGTCATAGCGTAATTAAAGAAATAGAGAAATTTCAAATGCATTTCGTAGAAACAACCCTTCGTTAAATTGAGCTGTAAAATAAGCCTATATAAAGTAATGTATCTATTTATGTTGTGCAACTCTGCCATTTCTCATAGGATTGTTATTTTTTATAAAGTGAAAAATTACCAATCCATCTATACAGCACGTATTTGCTTAATAGTAGGATGTATGTGTGCCTGTATAAAATTTTGCGTACTATGGTCCTTCGGCACCACGGGGCTAAAAAAAAACTGGTTTTAATCTTATAATTGTACATTCTATATCCGCGGTAAGCTTTTTATAATACGATGCGAGAAATAACTATTATAAATATTTTTTTAAAAATATTTATTGAAACATTTTGTGCCTGTTTTTAGGAAAAATTTTGCGAAATTACTGGTCTACCGGGTTTATTTTTTCGTGGAAGTTCAAATATATGTCTTTGGATGGTTTTAGGCTATTCTTGTAAAGAGTACACTATGTCTTCTAACAAGGATATTTAGTTTTATTATTTTTAAACATATAATTCGTTTTATTTAAGATCATATATTAGAAGTTCGCCCATACTATTGTTTAATAAAAACCGTTGAAACTTAAGTTTTCTGTGAGGTAGATAAACTTTCTCAAGTGTAAACATCTGCCCTAACAAAATATCCGTGCCTGTACGGCACTATACCCTAACACCCAACACGCATTGACGCCAATTTCTTTCACCTTTGTTCCCCACCCATTTCACCCTCCCCCCTCTCTCAATCTTTTGCCCTTTATACACCCTAATTTTCGGGTAAAATCTCATCCCTGTACATCACACTACCTTCTCTTTTTTTGTTGTATCTCATTCCTCTTCACCAATCTTTGACTCCTATTGATTAGACTATATATATTAAACGGAAAAAATTTATGCTAAGTTGAATTTTAGCATTCATCATGGCTCGTACCAAGCAAACTGCCCGTAAATCTACCGGAGGAAAGGCTCCCCGCAAACAGCTGGCCACCAAGGCTGCCAGGAAATCCGCCCCAGCCACCGGTGGTGTTAAGAAGCCCCACAGATATAGGCCCGGTACCGTTGCTCTCCGTGAGATCAGACGTTACCAGAAATCCACTGAGCTCTTGATCCGCAAGCTTCCCTTCCAGCGTCTGGTCAGGGAAATTGCCCAGGACTTTAAGACTGACTTAAGATTCCAGTCCAGCGCTGTCATGGCTCTGCAGGAGGCTAGCGAGGCTTACCTGGTTGGTCTCTTTGAGGACACCAACCTGTGTGCCATCCACGCCAAGAGAGTTACCATTATGCCCAAGGACATCCAGCTCGCCAGGAGAATCCGTGGAGAACGTGCTTAAGTTTTTTGCCTACCGACCTACAACAGAAACGGCTCTGTATAGAGCCAACTATATTTATCATGGAGTAAAATTCTAGTTATATTAATGTTATTTCAGATAAATGCTACATATAAATAACAGATGCCCCAATCCAGAATTGTTACTTTGTTAAGCATAGTTCCCTTGTTTAATGGCAATGTTATTCAGTATTATATAGTTTAATTTTTTTTGCAGCTTTTGTAATGTGGCACGTCTTTGTCAACTTTGTTGGATTCAAATACCTAGTAGCGAAGCAACTATAAATAATTCAGTTGTTTCTGACGCTATATGAGATGTGGGTTAATTGGCTGCAAATGAATATAGCCAGCTGAAATTTTCATGTGACATGCACTTCAACATCGTTTGGCACGTTTATACTTTTTAAAGAATAAGCCTTTAAGTTCGTGTGTATTTCATATCTAGCTAGGTTATGTCAACTGTAAATCTGAGGTGGATTCTTAAAAACAAAATTTGGGTCGCTGATGAGGTAAAATTGTTTTTGTGAAAAATCCCCAAATCTACAAAAATTAATTAAAATCTTATTTGGATCTACTGCAGTTCATGGTAAAATATTGCTGGTAACGAATGCTTTCTGGTTCCTGGCAATATTACAAGATTCCTGGATCCAGCAGCACGCATATTCCCCTAAATCCTAGGTTCCTGTTAGCTGGCAATCTGCAAATTTTTCAGGTTACCAGCAATGAGAGAAGATTACTAAGCCTTCAACGAAACCACATGTCTTGGTTTCCCACTTGACTTCCCTTCACACAAACCCTCTACTTGGGTTCTATTTGTCCGCCTGTTAAACTCCTTGATCCGTGTTTCAAGACGGGTCGATGTCACCGTCTTTACTTTTCAACAACGAGTGCTTTAGCGCTCGCTATGTCGCCCTCTACTCACAACTGAAGTGCTAGCTCTCCCGTCTAAGGCACCTCCTTCCTTCTCCTTCAAGGTTGACTCTAACTGGTACCCAGGTTCACCTTCCTATGAACACAAGGAATACCAGCTTGAGACCCTTACACCGTTTGTCAAAGGACAATTTCACGCACTTTTGACTCTCTCTTCAAAGTTCTTTTCAACTTTCCCTCACGGTACTTGTTTGCTATTGGCCTTGCCGCCATTCTTTAGCTTTGTGAATGGTTTACCTCAAGCTTCAGAATACAATTCCAAATATTCCTACTCCACTCTCAAGCGGGCGTGCCTAGACCTTCCCAGCTCTCTTGGTCCTTCACCTTTCCTATGAACGAACCACATTCACGAGAGACCTTGCCATGGGAAGTCTAGACTACCTGCTTGCTTGCGCTTCACAGTCCCTCTTACAGAGAGACTCAGCCTAGAGCTACCGTCTTGTCATTCGCTATTACTAAGACGGTCTCCTTGGATTCCTTTTCCTCCGCTTATTGATATGCTTAAGTCAAGCGGGTCTGGGTTCACTTTGGATAGCTCTAACTTTGGCTAGGATTGAGCTACATAAGACTTTAAGTACTCAAATTAAACATCTTGGCAAGCCTAACAACTTTTATTAAAGGCTTTGGACAAGATTTTGACTTCCTAGGGGGGTTAGGGGGCGCCAAAGACGAGAACCGAAAAAATTTCAAGATTTGAGTTTGTGTAAGATTTTTTTTGCACGTTTTTGCCCATAGAATCAGTTCTAGGCATCCAAAATCACTTTCAAAGGTGTTTTTGGTGTCAGGGGACTATGCTGGTTCATATTAGATCAAAAAATCGCGATGTCAAAATTTTGACCCAAAACCCAGATTTTGAGATTTTGAGTCTTCGTCTTTGGGGGGGCACCCTCCCCTTGAAAGTTGTCCAAATGCCTTCCCAAGCTAGTATGTGGTCAGACACATACCCAAGAGTATCTGTATTCAATTTGAGGTCATTATCTCAACTTTGAAGCATTTTACAGCACTTCTACAAAAACCCTCGAAAATGGCCATTTTTGGCAAAAACGCTAAGGTATATGCATGGAAAAATCATCGATTTAGGTCAAAATTTTGATTGACCCAAAAACCATCATATCATTTGATCTAATATGAACCAGCATAGTCCCCTGACACCAAAAACACCTTTGAAAGTGATTTTGGATGCCTAGAACTGATTCTATGGGCAAAAACGTGCAAAAAAAATCTTACGCAAACTCAAATCTTGAAATTTTTTCGGTTCTCGTCTTTGGCGCCCCCTAACCCCCCTAGCAAGTCAAAATCTTGTCCAAAGCCTTTAATAAAAGTTGTTAGGCTTGCCAAGATGTTTAATTTGAGTACTTAAAGTCTTATGTAGCTCAATCCTAGCCAAAGTTAGAGCTATCCAAAGTGAAAGAGTGTGAATCCTTGAAATTTTTTTTTATGGAGATCTTTTTACAAGCTTCAAAAAGATCTGTATACAAAAAAATACTGAAAATGTGTCTATAAGTACCCTTTTCAGGGAAGCAAAGTGACCTAGGTATGCGATATTTTCATTTTCTCATTTTTCAACTTTGGACTTAGAATAATTTGCATAAATTTTTGCAGTTTTGCAGTCAAATGCATGGAAATACAAAATTGGCAAAGTTTGCGTCCCTGAAAAGTGTACTTAGAGAAACATTTTTAAAATTCTTTTTGCATGGAGATCTTTGTACAAGCTTCAAAAAGATCTGTTGGCTTACAGGAGTTTTTACCCCATACCCTTTATCACATTTTCTTAAGGGGTAAAGAGCAATGATTAATAAGGGACAGTTGCTTCAATTATTTTATTAATAAAGGTGGGGGAAGGATATAGGAGAGTTGGATCTTTACCTATACATTTAACTGTTTCTATCTTCATATCCCATTTCGCGCCAAAATTTGAGCGCGCCTTTTTATTTTTATAATATATTGAAAAGTGGGGGAGATAAATTCGTAATTTTCATCGTATTAATAAATTAATTTTTTTCTAAGTGAGGCTCTGAAATCAAACAGTAAAACCAACGAACTTGAACGCCTATAGAATGCCAAAACTTAATACTAGCCCCTATAACCTAAACTAACCTAATTATGAAAAAGTGCCGCGGCCAGGGAGGGGGGATCAAAATTGAAAAAAAAATTCTATGAGGGTAACTGTGAAGTACAGACCATGAAACCATGTAAGTGATTAGATTATGGCGGGAGATTTTCATTTCAAATTATTCTATTACCTTCCTTTTTTAGACTTTCAAATTTAAATCAATAAACCTTTACACACATATGATTAAATTCGCGCCAAAATTTCGTAGTGCGAGTTTTTAAATTCAATTAAAGCCTGAGGATGTATAAACTTTACGGGAAAGAACACTTTCGCGCCAAAATTTGAATGGCATTTTTATTTCGTCTTATAAAATACGGGATTTTAATAATAATTGGTGGGTATTCGAGTTAAGATAACGTAACCTCTTGACAAAAAAGCTAATTAGTTACCCATTTTTAAATTTAAATCTCTGATACTTTTGGCGGGTGTTTTAAATTCAAATTATCTTCCCTCCTTTTTATGCTTTGTAAACTCAAGCAAGCAAGGTTGACAATATAGCAATATATGTTTTTTTCTCAATTAAGATCTCACTAACCACTGATTCGATTGAGTTCTTCATTCTAGAGAAGCTTCACAAGGTCCCATGATGGTTTTAGGCTATTTTCTGCCCCCTTTCTATCAATTTAAAACGAAGCCTCATGATGCTAGGGGCGCAACTGCTATAATCTACAATATAAAGTAGCGAAGGATTATAATTTAAAGTAAAATATTTAGGAAAAGTAAGTTACAATTACATAATGAGTTTCATACTTATTTATAAGTGACAGGGTGTCCGCTTTTGTGTGTGTTTGACTGTCTTTGTATACAGAGGGATCTCGTAACCGATAAACCAAAAAATTATAATAATATCTAGTGGCGGTTTATCTTAGGAGGATTGTGGATAATACCCTCAAATCAACCAAAATAGTTAAAAACCTTCCCAGGACCTATTAACCTTTAAGTTTTTCCTGACTACTTTTATATTGTTACTTTTTACACCTACGTAAACGTTGTATTATTAACTGTAGATAAAAATCAGAAATAAGGAATTTTTATGATATTTGTCTCAGTCCCCCCCCCTCCTCTCTCTAATTCATTATTTACATTTGATCAGTTCAAGGTTTTTAATATACTGTGAATTGTAGCAGAGCGTAGCAATATTTATAGCATTTCCTAACTCCCTCAATTAAAACAGAGAAACACCACTACCCTCCCACCCCCCACCATATCAGGCAAACATGCCAAAATAGCCACTTTTGAGTTGTGTGAATGTTATCAACCTCTAATTGTGGGGTTAGTGTAATAAAAGGGAAATTAGAATTAAAAAAGGGAAATATTGCTTTTTAACAGGAATATTTCAAACATGGCAGTGGCCAGGAATATGCATAAATTGCTGGCAACCAGGAAAGTTAAACATTGGTGGCTCCAGAAATATTTCTTGTTATGCTAGATCCAGGAATCTTCTAACATTGCCAGAAAACAGGAAGCATTCATTACCAGCAATATTTTACCATGAACTGCAGTAGATCCTCTTATTTTTATATCCTCTGTGAGTTTATTTAATTTTACTAGATTTTTGAAGTGATCTGGAGGAATTTTCACAAACAATTTTGCCTCATCAGCGAGTAGCAACCTAATTTTTTAAAGAATCCACCTCTGATCTATGTCTCATTTTTTCTTTTCATGGCTTTTGTGCTTCGCTAATTATGGATGTTGTCATCCTTGTTTTTTACTTAAACAATTGAAAATTTATTCTAGTCTAAACAGAATTTGGCAAGGGTGGGAAATAACTCACCTATATTTGTATGAGGGAATCTTCTATGAAGTGTGTTTGATGAAGTATCTTGAAATCTAAAACTTAATGAACTGGTTTTGGTATTTATTCTTTATTCTTATATTTAAAGGAAGAATTTCAAATAAGGCTAGTACAGATTTATTTAAAATTACTTAATTATTAAATTTGGCTGAAAAGCCTAAAATCAAATATTATTAAACTTAACTTAAAATCGAATACTAGCCTTTTAATTAAAGAAAACACCATAAGAAGTAAGAAAAAGTAAAATAAAAAACCCAAAACCAGTCAAACCTTATAAACGTTGGCGACAATCATTCAAAATTTTAGAAGATAGAGACCAGTCAAGAACAGGATTACTGAACCAATCAGATAAAGCCAGTGACCAGTCCGAACAGATAGGAAGGGTAACGTTATCAACCAATGATCTTCCTTTGTTATCAGTTCGAGACAGTGTGTCAGCTAATAAGGCAGGTAAGGTTGAGACCCTTGGTAAATGTTCCACATACAATTTGAAAGGAGTTGAACAAGCTATATGATTTAAAACTGAAATCATCAAGGAAGTGTAAGGATCAGTTCTTGATTTTCCATTTTGATATGCCCAAACAACAGCTACATTGTCGACTTTACAGACAACATGTTTATTTTGAATGATTGAATAATTGTGCACAATAGCGACAATCAAACCAATGGTTTCAAGTAAAGTAGATTTGTTACCGAAAGACTTCTCATTTACATCATGAAACTTTGTAATAAAATCAGAAGGCCATAAGCATTGACCGATGTAAAAAATATCACGAAACTCTTCATGGTTATAAAGGTGACCTACAGCACCAACTCCTATTTTATGATCTTGTATAGTAGGATCAGAACAACCTGCAGCATCAGAAACAAATACTAGAGCTTTGGCAGGAGGAGAAGTAGAGAAGTCGGGAATAGGAAACCCCATTTTTAAATCATTAAGAATAAATAGCCATCTGTGAAGGAACATCACAGAGTCAGAGGACAAAAAAATAGGCTCCGGTTCGACTTGCAAACATCTTCTTAGATCATCAATAATCACAGATTTAAAAAATTTTAAAGGTGGACAAAGTTGTATCACAGTATTTATCATACCCAAAAGTTTTTGTATATCATTTGTCATTACTTTGCGATTCACTAAAAGTTCAGAAATAAATGAAGAGTATTTAATATTTTTGTCTGAAGGTAAAGTCCATGTTAAATCTGTTGTATCAAAGGAAATGCCAAGAATTGTTCCTTTTTGTTGATAAAGAAAAGCTTTATCTGGCTTATCATAAGGAGCTAAAGGTAGATTTATTTTATTAGCCAAATTTATATAGGTTTCCACAAATTTTTTATTTTCCTCTAAAGTGCTAGTCATCACAATTTGATCATCTAATTGTCGCTCCAAGAAGCAATCAGGAGTGCCAGATTTTATTTTTATAATTCCAGAAAAACAATTATGAAATCTGTCATAATTTGGGACAGAAGATCTGGCACCAAAAATTTCTGAGGTTTCAATAAATAATTGACCTAACCAACGAAATCCTTGCAGCCATAAATCCTCATAATTTGTCGGAATTAGCTTATATGCGCTTTGGTGATCAATTTTTGATAATATGGCACCCTGACCAATTGCATATAATTTTTTAGCCACTTGAACAGGACTTGACATGACTGTTTTACCCATCCTTTCATCCGAAACTGCTTCATTAAAGCTATTGCCCACCCCTGTCCTGGATAAAATGTTTATTTTAAAAAAACATGCGCGTTCAGTTTTTTTCATTTCCTGATAAATTTTTGTCCCCTGATTCCAAAAATATCTTTCCCAAAATCCTAGCTGTTCTATAAGATCTCCAAAACTGCAAATTACTTTAATCACTGATTTTTCAAGAATTTTTAAAATAACTAATACAAAATTTTGTTCAAAACATGTTTTAGTGAACAGTAAAAAGTGTCTAACACACCTTAGAATATACATTACTTGAATGCCAAAATAAATAAAAATATACCTGCCTTTTTGACAGATATTAACTGTTTAACAAAGCCAATTTGGGTTTTAACTAGAAAAGACATTGAAGAAGCAGTTTTTCAGACTTGACTAAGGAAAACAAAGTTGTAGAACTCGCCAAGCCTAACAATAGTTGTAAGATGAACTGATTTAGCAGTGGCGGAGATTATCTTCGTCAAAAATATATATAACAGTGCATAGCAACGTTGTGCCCATTCTAAGACAAGAAGGACTCATATTAGGGGGACCTGAACATCAGACATTAAAATAAAACCAATGAAAACCTAACAGAATTTAAGCCAAAAATTTGAACCTGCCAATGACAGTTTGTTCCATAGTGGTGGCTAGCTCACTACATAGTGGTTGGGAGAAACTGAGTTCCCCACATAGACTTTGCACTTAGTTGACAAATGCTGTCGGGATTTGTCAGATTACAATCACACAACCATCCCTGAGATGCCATAAGGTTGTAAGGAGGGAGATTTGTAGGAAGTTCTACATATCAAGCAGCTTTAACAATGCCTTTCCTCATCCATGCTCCTCGTATGAGAGTGCCATTAATTAGTGTGGCTTGATTTGGAACATCTGCCAAAACTCTAGGCCAGGGTGAAGTAAAAATTAAGTAGCTTCCATGAGAATTGCGAGTCAGCTTGTTTTGGATTCTCACTTCCAGTCTACATGTGCATCTGAGTCCTAACTTCAACAACAACTATTATCAACCATTAAATGTCAGAACTTTCAGTTTTTCCCAAAGCAACTTAAGTAACTGTTGTTTGTGCTTTAACAATAAATACAAAGTTATAGAACTTGCAAGGCCCAACATTGACATTATTTGCATCTACCTAGAACACACTTTTCTGGATATTTTGAGGAAAACTGAAAATTGTGAAGTCTTTCCTGTCTAAAATTGGAGAACATCATTGAAATGTTAACAGATAATCTCTACTACCATTGCTGGCAGTTGTCTTTGAAAATTTGTGTGTGTTGGATGGTCAGGTTGATGGCCAGTCAAAAGGTATTGTTTTGATTTCATCACTCAATGTTTTTTGATTGGTAAAATTTTTGTTTCTTGATGTATATGTTGTTCTGGGGCCATCTTAAGGTTAACAGTAATGAGCTTGATAGTTTCTGTGATCTTTGTAAATTTTTCCAGCTGTTCTCTGAGACGACAGGACTACATTTGTGTCTATTTGTCCAAGTTTCAATGATGTTCTCCATTGTTTTTAGGATGCAATAATATTGGAGTGGTCTGAACAAACTAAAAAACTGATGAGGACAGAAATAGATAAAAATTTGAACCCACCAATCACTGTTTTCACTGTTATTCACATTAAACTCACAATTTTCAGTTTTTCTCAGAAAAGTGTGTCCTAGATGGATGCCAATAATGTCTATTATTATTAGGCCTAGTAAATTCTACAACTTTGTATTTATTGGAAAAGCACAACAACATGAGTCCTTCTCATCTAAAAAAGGGCACGAGGTTGCTATGCGCTGTTTTATATATTTTAGACGCAGATAATCTCTGCCACTGCTGCAACAGTTCATCTTACAACTATTGTTAGGCTTGGCAAGTTCTACAACTTTGTTTTTCTTAGTCAAGTCTGAAAAACTGCTCCTTCAATGTCTTTTCTAGTTAAAACCCAAATTGGCTCTGTTTAACAGTTAATAACTGTCATAAGGGCAGGTATATTTTTATGGATTCTGTTAGGTCTTGTTGGCATTCAAGTAATGTATATTCTAAGGTGTGTTAGACACTTTTTACTGTTCACTAAAACATGTTTTGAACAAAATTTTGTATTAGTTATGTAAAAAATTATTGAAAATCAGTGACAAAAGTAATTTGCAGTTTTGGAGATCTTATAGAACAGCTATGATTTCGGGAAAGATATTTTTGGAATCGGGGGACAAAAATTTATCAGGAAATGAAAAAAACTGAACGCGCATGTTTTTTTAAATAAACATTTTATCCAGGACAGGGGTGTGCCTTCCGGTGCACTAAGATTTAGGATGGGTCTATATTTATCACCCTGTTCAATGGCAAACAAACTATTCACTCTTAAACTTTCAATAGGTGATTCTATGAAAGGGCCTGAAATGAATTTCTTTTTCAATAATGTAACAAGTTGATCTGTATAAAATGAACCAATTTTTTGTTTGCCCATGTTTGAAGAATTAGAATCATCCAAATTTGTTATCATTGATTTATCCACCAAAGAATCCGCACCATATCTAATGTCAGTGATGCATTGTAACGCAGAAATTCTTTGCGGAATTGATAGTTTATCGTGCAAAAACAAAATTTCATTTTCAAATTCATCAACTAAAAGGGGAGTGTTAGGTTTATTTTTGGTGGGTAGTGGATTAAATGGAAATTTTAACCAAAAATCTTCATGGGGAATGTTTGAATAATCTTCTAATATTGGAATTTCGGGATTTTTTAAAGCTTTCTCTGATTTATGAATAATAGGAATTTCAAATTTTAATTTTTTATTGGAAACCCAAGATTCTAAAATGTCTGCAGGAAAGCCCAATCTACGGAACGTTACACCTCCTAAACAATAAGGCTATAATAATTTTTTTTAGAAGGGAAACAACAATTACAACTAAAATAATTTTTTTAAGAAGGGAAACAACAAAATAACTAATGTAAGAGCAGAACTGAAGAACTTTACTCGAAAACGAAAAGTTAAACCTCGTAACCGATAAATATTTTACACTTAGATATTTATTGGAAAAGAAACAACCAAATTAAGAGCGGAACTAAAGAACTTCTCATAAAACTATAATCCAATATCAATCGATTAACATAAAAAACTCATTTTTTTAAAATCATTTTTTAAGGACTCAACCTTAATCTGAAAATATAAAAACAGTTTTAAAAAATCAATAAATAACAAAATTTGTTTTTTTTTTAAATAAAATTTATAAAATCAAACATAATTAAACATAAAAATCTTAACTAAATGCATAAGAAATAAAATATCAACAAAACCAATTGTTGGCAAACATTAAATGAAAAAGAATTTCCAGGTACATAAATTGAAAGAAGCGAGTTACAGGTACTAGAAGGAATATCTTTGGTTAATAAAACAAAATAATCAAATAAGATCAAAATTAATCTTTAAGTATATAACTCAAGATAAAATAAAATTTTAATAAATAAACTCTTAAGATAATAAATATAAACAATATTTAAAAAGATTCAATATAACATAATTCAGGACCTAGATGAATTAATAAAAAATTCAACTAGAAAAACAAAAATTAAATTTAAAAAGAATTTTTAGTAACTCAATAAGTGAGAAAATTAAAAAGAATAACTTAAGATAAATTCTATGAGTTAAAATAAACTTAAAAGAAATAACCAACTCAATTAAACAAAAATTGCGATTTTAAAGTTTAAGAATGATTATTTTTTGAATGTAATTGTCCACAAGGACGCCCACTTTCCAACTTTACATTGCAAATATGTAGAAAAGAATTATTAGATTTCGGATCTTTACACTTTTTGGTGATATTATCAAACTTGTTGTTACAGCCATTAGCACTGTTATAACGCATACAAATAGTTTTTATAGGAATGAAAGTAGAACCAGGGGCTGCGCTTTGAAACTTCTTTGGTTTCTCATTATTTGTATGGTTTCTAACCACATTAGTGTTACCATTGTCTCTGTTGCCGTTGGCTATCGGCACCATTTGAACAATAGAACAACTAGAACCCCCTGTTATAATTAGGATTTGTTTTAAAGCCTGCATAAATTTTTATCATTAGATTCTATCCATGAACACTAAATATTAGAGTTGGCAATCTGAATTCGTCCAATTTTGGAATCTAGAATCCGTTTTTTAATACCGGATTCGGATTCTTAATTGTTAGGCTAGAATTAGCGTCTTGAGTTTTTTCTTTCAACACCCTCTTTGAAGGCAATCCCCACCTAAACCACCAGGTGGAGATATCAGAAAATATGAAAAACGCAACTTAGGTTCTTCCCAGTACCCGGTAAAATTTAATCCCTTAATTTATTTTTACAAAATATTACTAGAATCCGTCAAAAAATTAAGAATCCAGAATCCGTTTTATTTTTGGAAGGATTCTTGTAAGAATCCGAATCCGGTCCAAAAATTAGACGGATTGCCAACCCTACTAAATATCTTACACTAGCGGCTACGCCCCTAGAGGCCTCTAGTGGCACTTTGAATGTTTTTTTTCTTTAAAATATCTAATTAGAGAAATAATTGGTTTATGTTTCGTTCAAGTCTCTTTTTCGGGAGGGGTAATTTTTTTCTAGGGGTGATTTCGCTTGGGAGGGTGCCTCCCCCAAAATAGTTATAAACCTTCCCAGGACCTATGAGAAGCTACCCTGTTAAGGAGAACCCGATCGGTTCAGCGGTTAGCGAGATCCTTCGGTACAAACACACAGACATCCTGTTACTTTAGTATAAGGATATGTTTGTGCTTCTCTGCAATGGAAGATGTTGTAATCCTTATTTGTATTTCTAAGAAATATAAATTATCCCCTGAAACAAGTTTGATCATGGATTTAGACATAGTTCCACGAGTTTTAATTTTTTCCAATATTCCCAGGAAGGGAGGGGAACATGGACTGTAAAATGCACTGGTACCAGAGTTTTATTACCTTATTCGTGGATCTTTTTATTTTTTAAGAGTTAAATGTGCATCGTATTATAGTCAGCTTTACACCGACCAGGGCTAACTAAACTTTTATTTTATTTAATTATTCGTAGAAAATTATCTGTAATACGATGCTATACATGTTTTTCCAGTATGACTGAAAACCAGTTCTAATCCAGCGGATTAGGCTTTTTGTTTTGTTTGAAGCTTAGATAAGATAAACTTTAATAATTTACAGAAGCTTCACATCGGAACATTAGGCTATTTTATGCTTTCTCTACACCGTACATACTAGAGGATACTATGCGTTCCTACTAAATGTAATGGGCGCAACCGCTAGGAAACTAAATAAAATGCATAATGGGCTATAATTTTGCCCAAAGATATCAATAAAGTATCTAAAAAACGATTATATGGACACACCCCTCCTTAACCGAACTTTAGATTTAAAAAATTTTCCAAACGTTTGGACAATTGGGCGTTCAAATAGGACCTAGTGGTAGTTAGAATCAGTTGAGAACAAAATCCTAGCCGTTCCTTCTTGCCAGATATCGCCATTTTAAGATTTTAAGTAAAATTACACTAAATATCCAAATACAAACTTAAATCTTCTTTCAATTTTTAGTATAATTTTAGTGAGACAGTCCCAAAACAGAGTATCTTTGCTCCTGTGGCCAAACTAACTGCCTGGAGTTCCTAACAGAGAGTGCCTTTATGTGTTAACACAAATAGGGATTCGAACCCATTTCCAAAACTAACCAACGTGGAATAGCTGTGTATTACAGCATGAGGTCAGTATTTTAACCACTGACAGATAGACAGCAAGGCCCATCCTAACCAGAAACCTGATCATTCACCCACAGGCCCCAGTGGAGCACCTTTGAGGTCTGCACCACATGTTTACTAGGGTGTTGTTCACCTGCACCCTAGGATTGGGCAGGTTGAGACCTTATGGGGCACTTAGACTCCCATTAACCCTGTCCATGCTCAGAGTGATGTTACACACCTGGCCCATGCCCTGTTCATGAGATGCTCCCCTGCCAATCACAGATCACCACAGCTGCCACAGAAGGATAGCTGCAGGTGGTTGGCCGCATACCTTCGCAGAAGATGCAAATTAGCACTACCCTGATCTTGATCCTCCAGGAGATTATGGTGGTGTGCATCTTGAACCATACTCTGAACCTGGGAGGGTTCTTTTTGAGGGAGTTGGGGACACAGTTACTGTTTGAAACTATCCAAGGTGGAATAGCTGTATATTACAGCACGACAGTGGTAATTTGTATATTGGGGTCAGGCAATGCATGCTCCTCTGGATACCCTCTAGATGTTGTTTGTAATAAGCAGGGTCAGCTCCTTGTTGAACTTGTACTTGTGGTTCCCATAGTCAGGCCCCTGCACTGGGAGTTTGGCCTGGTCTTGACCACCATCTCTGTCCTGGGGGGCAGTTTGATGCAGTCGCACCTCCTGGAGGCACATTGAACACCATGGAGGTTTACAATTAAGAATAGCCCCTGTCCAGTTACATGGTTTCATCGGTCAGCTCAGGTGCACCTTGACCTCAGGGAATTCGATGGAAACAAGGGCTGTGGCTTGCAGTGCCCCCTTGAAAGCAGCCCTGGCCAGACAGTTAATTGTACGGCTAGATCGCTTCTTGCCTTCAGCCGCTGGTTGTGGGAAAGACCCAGGTCCCAGGCTTGGCAAGGCTGGGGCCACTTGGTTAGTGTGAGTGGGGCGACTATGGCTACTCTCCCAACTGATCCATACCACCAGCTCAGGTCTGTCAAACTGTAACTGTGTCCCCAACTCCATCAGAAAGAACCCTCCCAGGCTCAGGGTATGGTTCAAAATGCACACTACCATGATCTCCTGGAGGATCAAGATCAGAATGGGGCTAACTTGCATCTTGAGAAATGTATGCGGCCCACCACCTGTAGCTATCCTTCTGTGGCGGCTGTGCTGATCTTGGCAGGGGAGCATCTCACGGCCCATTTCACGGGCCAGGTGTGTAACATCACTCTAAACTTGGCCCAAATGGCAGGGTTAATTGGAGTCTGAGGGCACCTGCCCAACCAATCCATGGGAGCAGGTGAACAACACCCCAGAAAACATGTGGTGCAGACCTCAAAGGTGTTCCACTTGGGCCTCTGGGTGAATGATCAGGTTTTCTGGTTAGGATATGCCTTGCCTTCGCTGGCCATCCATCTATCAGTGTTAACAATACTGACATCATGCTGTAATACACAGCTATTCCACATTTGTTAGTTTTGGGAATGGGTTCGAATCCCTACTTGTGTTAACACATGAAGGCACTCTCTGTTAGGAACTCCAAACAGTCAGTATGGCCACAGGAGCAAAAATACTCTGTTTTGGGGCTGTCTCACTAGAATTATACTAAAAAATTAAAAGAAGATTCAAGTTTGGATTTGGATTTTTAGTGTAATTTTACTTAAAATCTTAAAATGGCGATATCTGGCAAGAAGGAACGGCTAGGATTTTGTTCTCAACTGATTCTAACTACCACTAGGTCCTATTTGAACGCCCAATTGTCCGAATGTTTGGAAAATTTTTTAAAACTAAAGTTTGGTTAAGGAGGGGTGTGTGGAGGCTCCTTTAAATAAATTTGATTGCAACAATATTAACATTGTTAAAAAATCTAAACTAAAACAAGGATGACAATATCAATAAGTAGCGAAGCACAAAAAAATCCTGGATGGGTATACATACAAGAAGATTAAAAGTATATTCATTAAAATCGAGAATAGATTTATTTGAGAAAATAAACATGAAACCTTGTTTTATTTTGTATGATTATGACGGTCGAAGTAAATTACATAAAAGATGCTCATAACAATGGGAAAAATTATTTTGATACTAGTATCCAAAAAAGTTTGAAAATTGGACAAAAAATACCAAAAATATGGGGAAATATGTAAAACATATAAAAATAGCCAAAAACCTGCTAAAAGGCAGTTTGACCGACATGGCTGTTTTCATAAAACGACAGACAATATAATTTTTATATCCTTAAGTTAAAAAATTTGAAAAATCGGACCATATACACCAGATATATGGAGAAATACATGAAAAATTTAAAATAGCTAAAAACCTGCAAAAAGGCAGTCTGACCGTCATGGTTATTTCTTAAAACGACGGCAAATTTAATTTTGGTATCTGAAAAAAATTTGTAAATCGGACCATAAACACCAAAGATATGGAGAAAAATGTGAAAAATATAAAAATAGCCTAAAACATGCTAAAAAGCGGTCTGACCTCTATTGATGTTTTATAGTTAATTGTGCTCCTTCATGATGGAAATGTTGTCAAAAAGTTTCAGCATTCTATCTTTTATAGGAGCTGAGTAAATTCCATTTCCCCCATAGCGTTACGGACGGACTGACGAATGGACGGACATAGTGAATTATAGAGTAGCTTCGCTACTAAAAATAACAGTTTCCATTTTATTACCTACTAGAGCGGGTTTATATTGGAATTAGACTAAGATCAAGGGGATATGCAACAGATAAATGTACTTTACAAATATTTCTGACCAAAAAGAATTTTGAAGACAACATTCATATCAAATCCTCTCTCCTTATTATCTCAGTTCCTATTAGAGCTAGAGGGCTAAAAAAATTTGTGCATTTCTCCAGTTTGATAATAAATAATCAACTATAAGTCAGTCAAAGTCATATTTCGCTTCCTTACCCTTTTATTTACCAACTCTTGTTTTATGTCATTTTTTGCAAAATTTAAAATGCTGCAATTTTTTAAGCTAGAAGAACATTTTTTCCAGGAAATGTTTATTTTTATGTCAATTTTATATTAGAATCACAAAAGATAAATTTTAGAGGCAGCAGCTGTACTTGGCTGCTGTACTGTGCAACTACTGCAATCGGCGGGAAAACAGCAGCGGATTTTCACGAAATTTTATTATTTCATGTAGACATATTAGTAAAGCTCGAGTTTAAAATTTGAAGTATTTATATCAAAAATTGCAGTCACAGGAGCCATTTAAAGTTTGCTGGAGCCTTGAGGATCAGGACCTACAGGATCATATCTGAAATTGACTTGAACACCTATTTTTCCTATTAGGATATACTAATAGATGATATTTTAGTATTTTGGAAACATAAATAACTTTGTTTAAGTCAAAACAATGATTTTGCTTTTTACCTGGATGTTTCATAAGAAAAAAAAGACCTAAAAATCGCATATTTCCTAACATCTGAACAATCAAAAGGAAGCTGTATATATTGTTACAGGTTTAAATAAAAAAAATTATATTTTATCCTTAAGAGCAACTATTACCCTTAATTTCTTTATTAAAAAATAGCTATAAAATTGTATGTCTGGTCGTCAGCGGTTTTAAGACTTAAGATAAATTTGAAATCATCCAGAGGTGTGTTATATCTATAAAAATCAAGTGCAGATTCCCACTTTGGTCTCATAAAAAATGTCTTAAATCGACCTACCCTACCTACTTAGTTTTGAAAACATTATAGGTTTTTTAAAAGTTTTCATAAAATATTTCTTATTGGCAAAATACAGGGTGTTTCAAGAGAAATGATTATTTTAACAAATTATGACTAAAAACAGGTATTCATAAAGTCTTATTTTTGAAGATTAATGAACCATGGCCAACTTAAAGATTGTGCAAAATATGTGCATATTTTAAAATTCAAACTGCGCGGTTTGTGTTAATAATAGAAAATGTTATGTTATGGTTTATTAATCTTCAAAAATAATGCCTTTGAAAAAACCGGTTTTTAAGGCATTATTTGTTGAAATAATAATTTTGAATATTAGAAACATAAGTGTTCCATAACAATAATGTTCCAAATATATAAAGCATTTCTTTTATGCAAAATTCAGTTTTTTAAAATCATTTCTCTTGAAACACCCAGTACAAATTAATTCAATATTTACATTACAATATTTTATATTTATTGAGGATCATTTGAATATGTTTAGCTAGTGCTTTGGTACAACTATACTGTATAACATTAAATGTTCAAACAGTGGTTTTAATCCAAAATGGGTTACTTGTAAAAACCTAAATTCTAATTGTTGAGCCATCTTTTTGCGCCCTGCAACTTAAAAAAAATTAGGTAAATTTACATAGAACAAGTAAAAAATCTCAGTGCATTCCGGGATAAAGGGATAAGACAATGAGCAATTAATTAAATTTTAGCTTAAAGAAAGCTTGCAAGAAATACACAGCAGTAACTGCTGAAAGACTACAACAAGTAGACATAATACCACATATTTGAAGACTTCACCTTCAATAAAAAAAAGATATAGGTAGTTTAAAATGACATTTTAGGTAGATGAAAATTTTTCCAGTACTCATGATAGAAATTTAAATGTTAAATTATGTCAGCTAGAAGCAAAATTATGAGCTTACTCTGGGCACAAAGTTAGAAAACTAGTAACTGATTATATTTATACTAGAAAAACATCATTTTTCACAGTCAAAATATCTCAAAAAAAAATTCAGTTGGACTACTTTTTGAAAGCATAAAATACTAGCAGAAAAAAATGAATCTATTACAAGTATCTAAAGATACTCAGCTCAACTATCTTCACTATTACCCAAAGTTAAAAAAAAATAAGATAATAGATTAATTGCCCTATCCCTATATCCCCAAGTACATTAAAGCTTGGTTTGACCTACTGATTACTGTTTTTTCAGCATTGACTTGGCTAAATCCTGGGGCTAAAATCAAGGATTTTAATTGTATGCTTTCTGATTCTTTTATTTGACAATTTTAGAACAGTAAGTCACACATATCATATGGAGAGTTAGGACCAACAGGAAATGGAAGCTATGATCACTATTCCTATGCCATGGATATAACATTGCATGACTCCAGCCTTCTTGTTGGACAAGCATGTGCTAATTATGGTGACTTTGGATACAAAGCTTGCACTTTAAGAACAGCTGAAGAAAGATTTATGAAATGGTTAGGATGCCTACCACCATGGTTCCCTGCAAATACCTGTTTGATTTGTGACAATACCCCAGAAATCAATGTAACTAAACAGTCAATAATAGAAATGTTTCGAGAGGTTGATCGGTTAGAAATAGGTCAAAGGTTTAAATTTGATTCTTGCCTGCCCCCTTGCCTGACAATGAGTATTGAAATGCAGCAACCAAAGCATATTACTAACTTACCTAATTCTGCAGTAGTAAGGATTAATGTGGACAAGAAAAATGTCAAAGTTTTAACTCTTGCATATGCTTATGATGAGTTTAATCTTGTTGTGGATGTGGGTAGTGCCCTTGGTCTCTGGTTTGTTCTCAGTGCTATTAGCATTTATGATTCAATCATTGAAGTCATTTTGACTATCTCCAAGAAGCGTTACGATTGATATCAAACTGAATTTTCTTCTGTCAAAATTATGTAAAAATTTATCCTCAACATATTGATTATGTTTGGTTTGGTTTAGATTTATATCTTTGAATAAAGTAGAAATGTCCTTTATCAAAGATTATTGTTTGTCAGCTATTTTTGTTTGTACTACAAAATCTGGTAAAAACCCTCAGATAATTGTCAATTTTGATGTACATTGTAATTTGTGTCAATTTGAAATAGATGTCTATTTATACATACCTCTATTCATTTAAATAATCTTTATTGTAGAACGGAAGGGGACACTAAATCCTAAGTTACACTTGTATTCATTGGCTCAAAATCTTTGAGTAATTTTATTTGATTTTGATTGGTTGGCTCCAAACAAGTGTGTCCAAACTTTTCAACTAATAATTTGAATTAACAGAATGGTTAGCTTTGTAATTGTGCCACTAATAGTAGACATAAAACTCAATACAAATCCAATTACTAAATTTATTCAACCAATAATACACAATTACTATATTTATTGAAATTATGTACATACACATTTATTGAATATCAATGTTTGGTAAAAATATTAGGGTTGGGCCGGATATCCGGTGTGGCCGGATATCCGGCCATTTTCAATATCCGGCCGGATTCTGGACATTGAAACTATCCGGCCGGATATTCGGCAATATAATCTTTTATATTTTACAACAAAAATCTCTGTTTTTTTAAATCTTAAATGGCTGTAATTTTCTTATTATTGAAGCTAGAAGAAAATTTTTTTCTGAATATGTTTATCTTTATGTAAATTTTATATTAGAAATCTCAAAACATAAATTTTGGCGGTGGCAGCAGTACTTGGCAGCTGCCAGCCGCAAACCGACGGTTGGCAGGTAAACGGCAACGGATTTTATGAAATTGTAATAAGTCATGAAGATATATAAAAAAGCTTAAGTTTAAAATTTGAAATCTTCAAGTAAAAAGTTGCGGTCACAGAAACTGTTTAAAGATTTCTGGAGACCTGGAGGTTCAGAACTTGCAGGATTATACCTGGAACCTGAAATCGACTTGAACATCTATATTACATATGAGGATGTACGACTTTAGGATATTTTAGTATTAGATAACATGAAATGCTTTGTTTAAGTAAAAAAATATTTTTACTTTTTACCTGAATGACCTTACCAGATTTGCTGGCATCCTGTGCCCGCCAGGAAGGAGGTATTAAAAATTTTTAACTCTTAGTTATGTTTCATACCCATATTTCAAAAGTCACTCAGTTGTAGCCCTCTACCTTTTATACACAGAAAATGGGATAGAAAAAAAAACAGAGGGGTGGGGGGGAGATTTAATAGTTACTTAATTTTTAAGTTTTAACCTTAATTTTATCCTATTATATAAAGTAGTAAGCTTTTTTTTGTCTGTAGCGAAGGATCTCGCTAACTGATGAACCGATATGGTTCTCCTTTTTAGGTCCCAGGGTGGTTTTAGTCCGTTTAATTTTTATAAAAAAGTCGTTGTAAGGTTTTAAGTTATTTTTCTGCACTTTCATGTCCTTTCTAATATCCCTAGATACTAGGGACGCAGCCGCTAGTATAATATAAAACACCAGTTTATGAAGAATTTTTTTTGCGGGTATAGTCCCGTTTCGTGGCAACGCCCCTTAAGGAGTGATTATTCGCATTTTCACAGTAGCTTTCCTCCTGTTTCTAGCCCCTCGCAGGGGACTCTAACCTTGCGGGGCCAATTGCCTAACCCTGCGGGGCAATCACCTAACCAAATATAACCTAACCTAACCTAAAATAACCTATTAAAAGCAATTTTAAAAATACAACGAATCGCCCCTTAAGGTGCGTTGCTACGAAAGTGACTATATCCTTTTTTGATACTTTAATATGTAGTAATTTGGCCGGTTATACGGCCGGATATCCGGTAATTTGGCCGGATAACCGGATATTTGCCGGATATCCGGCGTTGGCCGGATACCGGATATCCGGCATTTGAAATCAGCCGGATATCCGGTATCCGGCCAAAAAACTATCCGGCCCAACCCTAAAAAATATTTAAGCAATAAATTCAAAAGTTATTTCAAATGAGGTTGCAGTTTTTTACATTAATAATCTATTAATCCATTTTAAGTTGTTATGGCGAAAATACAACTAAAGGAACAGTTTTAGATTGAAGCTTTTTTCCAGCCTGGCCTGTACCAACACACTTTGGACATATGCGTCGGAAATAAGCGCAATGAAATGTCGTCTTCTAATAAGAAATAATTCAAATATTTTTGAAAGGATAATTAACAGATCTACTCTACAATAAGAAGGAAGGACAAATGCACAATAACTTTTGTAGAGTGTCAAAATTTAATAATAAATTGAACATTAATTTGTAAGTCTAAATAAAAATGTAGTTTTATAACCATAGTAGGGCACATTTGACAGTATAATATTCTGGTACTAAAAGTTATTTATATTCCCAGGGGGCATTAGACTGCACATTATTCTGGTACTCAAAGATTTATAACTACAGAAGGGGATATTAGACAATATACTTATCTAGTACCCGAAGTTTTACAACCATGGGAGGGAAAATTAGACTGTATATTATTGTAGTTCCTGAATTTTTTTTACCTTTGGAGGGGAAATCCGGCTGTATATTATACTGGTACCCAAAGTTTTTTTTTATATTCTCGGAAGGGGTATTAGACTGTATATAATAATGTCATGGGTATAGAGAATATTTACAAAATTTTAGCCGACAATCTTAAATAGCAGCCGAGAAATTCACTACTTCGAATAATAGAGTAATTTCGCTTTTACTATAACTTTTGCAGAAGGAGTGAAATCGAGCGGAGTAGGATTTAGTTAGTCATTCAGGGAGTGAGGGAAGAGGACAATGTAGTTAACTATAATACAAAGTAGAATGATGTCTGTCTGTCTCTCTGTCTGTCTGTCTCTCTGTCTGTATGTATATAGCTTAAGATTTCGTTAACTAGTGCACCAAATGTTCATTTTAGGGAGGTATCATTTAGGTCCAGAAATGGTTTTAGGCTATTTTGGTTTTAGATATTAGTCTGGGGATGGTTTTAGGCTATTTTTCTGCCCTTCCCTACCTAATTTAATACAAAGCACCTAGATGCTAGAAACGCAAAGGCTAGTGAATATTATAAAGTTGGTTCAATAGATTTTTCATTAGCAAATTTCTTAACCCCCGTCGCAGTGAGAATATGCCCTGGAAATAGGTTATAGTCATAATTTGGATGGTCGGACAAAACACACACGAATTAATATACGCTCTCTCTCTCTCTCTCTCTCTCTCTCTCTCTCTCTCTCTCTCTCTCTCTCTCTCTCTCTCTCTCTCTCTCTCTCTCTCTCTCTCTCTCTCTCTCTCTCTCTCTCTCTCTCTCTCTCTCTCTCTCTCTCTCTCTCTCTCTCTGCTGGCCCGTAATTCTTACCTCTCAGATCCCCCCCCCCCCGTGTCAACCTTATTTACCGCTCAAATATTCTCTCAGAGGCATCTCTCAATAATTTTTGGCGCATTTCTATTTAGTTTCGTTTCTTAGCTTCCGTGAAGACGGTGGCAGAAATCTTAAAATATTGATTCATGAAAGAGAGTGATTTATCTTTATAAAATTAAGATTTGCTTGCATGAAATAATTAATTTTTTTTTGTATTTATATAGAATGCATGCTTTATAGAATTTAGATTCAGAAAAAAAGAATTGCTATGTACTATAAAACATAAAAAATGAAAAGGGTTCTAGGCAAAAATTGGCACATCTTAAAAAATGATGGTAGCATAGAAAAGGCTTGCAAAACTAGTGTAGGGATGTACGGAGTGTTAAATAAAAAAGACATACATTTCTTTTAAAATTTAATTAAGATGGTATGTCATTGCTTCAATATTATAAAGGAACTTTATATAAATTCAACACTGCTTAATTGACGCGTCAGATATTTTTCCGTGGGATTATCCATTTCTCCAACAAGATAACCAAAAACTGGGACCTAAAGGGATAGGACAATGGCCCAAAGATTGATGTACACCCCCAATTAATGATACACAAAATTGCACCTTCTGTATTTTACAAATAGTGGTTAAAACCTTAGGACACTTAATTAAGCAACTAGTTAAAATTCATGAAAGTCCCCAAAGTTTTTAAGCCAACGAATAAGAAATCGTTGTAAAACTTTGGGGTTTGGTGTAATAAACAGTCCAATGTCTCCTCCCTCCCCTTGGATTTTATTAACTCCCAAACAGAAAAGGAAAATAGTATGTTTTAAATTTTTCATATTGAATTAGTTTTGATCCATGAGAAGAATGGGAAAAGTTTCTACTCTGATTTATAAGATTTGAAAATGATCAAGTTATGCATCGAATCGTTTTAGTATCAAAGCTATGCTGCTCTGTAACCAGGGTTTGTCTGTAGGTCCGCCTGTCTTAAGAACCATAATTTCTTAAACTAGTGCAAAGTTGAAACAAAAAGGCTCCCTTCGTCCATTAGAAGTTTTAACATTTTAAAATAAAATAATGGATTTTAAAATTTAATAATTTGGGTTAAAATGCTTTTGTTTATATACATTAAGAAACTTTAAGCGTAATCAGTCTTTAATTACAACACAAGATGTATGTTTCGTTTTTATGAATGTTTTCAGTCTTGCTTTCTAAATGATTACCTTTTAAACTTTTACCTTTAGAGTGGAGGAATGTTGACTTTTCCTGTAAATACATTTCATTATTATTTTAAGAGAAATTTGAAACAAAGTGCAGGGAGGGATGGAGCGGACAATGGCATTTAAATTTATCTACAACTCTATGTTTTCCCAAATTTATAATTTTTCCATTATTGTTTTTGGTAAAAAGTTTTTTTTTATTTTGCATTTCATTGTGTACATAGAAACAAACAGAAACAATTTTCTCGTATTCATTTGAATCTGGTGGATAGGAACAGGTTCTCATCCATACGAAAAAACTATGTCTAGCATCGTATTATATCCAGCTTTCTACGAATATAAAAATGTACAATCATAAGATTACAACTAATTTTTTAGCCGGTGCCTTCGGCACCTCGGGGCTAAAACAACTAGTTTTAATCTTATAATTGTACATTCTTTATCCGCGGAAAGCCGTTTATAATACGATGCAAGAAATAACTATTCTCGTATTCATTCGAATCCGGTGGATAGGAACCGGTTCTCATCCATACGAAAAAACTATGTCTAGCATCGTATTATATCCAGCTTTCTACGAATATAAAAATGTACAATCATAAGATTACAACCAATTTTTTAGTCGGTGCCTTCGGCACCTCGGGGCTAAAAATAACTAGTTTTAATCTTAAAATTGTACATTCTATATCCGCGGAAAGCCGTTTATAATACGATGCGAGAAATAACTATTCTGCTGTCCAAATTAATTTAGAAAATCTAATAGATATTGCTTTCTTTTTGAACAATTATAAAATTCTAGACCTGATATTAAAATTCACGAAAAAATTTTGTTTTTGATTTTGGCAGGTTTTAGGCTATTTTGCAAAAAAAATTGTAATTTCCCCTATATTCATACTTAAACAACATCAATAACCGAAAAAATTTAAAAAAAAATATTTTAATTGTCCCAAAAAGGGAACATTGAGCATATATGGTATTAGCGGGTCAATTTTAACTTTTTTCTAGTGAAAATTTTTCCCCAAAAATAGATACAATCTAAATGAGAGCCAATTTGGTCCAGTCCAGGGGTTATCAAAATATTTTGGTACAACACAAACCCACAATACATGCAATTATAGATAGAAATATTGATCCCCTATCAACGAATTATAATGTTACTGGTTTCATTAATTACATTGTAAAGTAGCTTTGCTTTGAACCCGGAAGCTAAGTCAAAAAGTAAAATCAGAATATTTCTTTTCTTTGTAAAGTTAAGCCTCTTTACTCGGAAATAAAGATAATTCTGAAATATTCTTTAAAATATATTTTTTTTCTGTTAAATTCGTAAATATGATATTTTTAGAAGTCTTTATTATTGATATTCGCTACGCCCACCACTGCATGGTAGTGTTCTAGTAGTCATATTAAAGTTTCAATCTTTTATCCTGAGGAATTGTCATTTGAAGGGATAAGACAATAGACGATAAATTGATGATGACAATGATGATAAACATTATAACACCTTCTGTAGATAAAGGTAAGGAGTGCATTAAAATTATCTTATTTTTAGTATCAGTTATTTTTTCTAAAAACAAGGATGCCAACATCCATAAAAGCGACGCACTGAAACGGTAGGACAAACGGTCATTAACACTTACATAGTGTCAGAACTGAATAATCAGAATCGGACATTCTTGTAATGATTATAGAGTTGCTACGCTTTCTAAATCGTACCTAACTACTAAAGGAATCACCATGCAAAGTTTAAAATAGATAGGACAATTCTAACATGCCTAAATTAACGAAAAAAGCTATCCGTTACGGACGGACTAACGTACTGACCGACCCTAACTATAGAAAAGCTTCGCTTTGAACAAACGCGTTGTAAATTTTTTTTACAAAAACAAATTTCATAAGTGCATAGGTATCATATCATTGTGTTGTGTATTGTTAAGCATTTACAACAAGTTTTGCAAAATTCTTACAAAAAAGTATATTTTTCTTGTTTCATAAAACCATGACAAAACTCAGTTTTTCTTCCAATATAACATAATGAAAAAGGATAAGAGGATGAATACTCACCCCCTTTTCATGGTAAAATACTACTTCCCCATCCCTAAATTTAGAAGCAGACGAAAATCAAAAGCCGCCCAGGGCTTTTTGTAAGTCCATCATAAATAATAATGTGAATAAAAAGAAAAGCGATATTTAGCAAACAGCCGTGGGCGGTCAGAATCAGCTGAATGTTCATTATGAAAAAAATTTCCCCCTTTTTAGAAATAGAAGGATTCATCTTTCATGAACAAATTTTTTAAAATAAAAATAAAATTCTATGTAATTTTTAATTAAAACATTAAAACGAAAATATCTAATCTAATATTCTTGCCCTAAATATGGAAATAGTATAAAGTAAAAAAAATATTTTTTAATAATTTTTAATCCTCCCATTTGAAAAGTAGTGGAATAGCAATAAATTTTAGCGCGGCAACAGCGCTGAGTAGGCCTCTAGGCCCACTGCCTATTTTCGTCTTCTAGTTGCTTCATTTCCTCTCTTTTATTTTTTTCTCTATGCAATATAACTAAGCTTAATTACACTATACTAAAACATTTGAAATCTCTGCTTTATAGGGCTCAGTCCCGTTTGAATGTATGAGGCAAATTCAACCTTCTAAATCATAACTTTTAATTACAAACAAGTTTGACAGCATCCATAAGTAGCGAAGTTATATTATTAATCACACCCCTCCTTAACCAAACTTTAGATTAAAAATTTTTTCCAAACATTCGGACAATTGGGCGTTCAAATAGAACCTAGTGGTAGTTAGAATCAGTTGAGAACAAAATCCTAGCCGTTCCTTCTTGCCAGATATCGCCATTTTAAGATTTTAAGTAAAATTACACTAAAAATCCAAACTTAAATCCAAACTTAAATCTTCTTTCAATTTTTAGTATAATTATAGTGAGACAGCCCCAATATAGAGTATCTTTGCTCCTGTGGCCATACTGACTGTCTGGAGTTCCTAACAGAGAGTGCCTTCATGTGTTAACACAAATAGGGATTCGAACCCATTCCCAAAACTAACAAATGTGGAATAGCTGTGTATTACAGCATGCTGTCAGTATTTTAAACACTGATAGATGGATGGCCAGCGAAGGCAAGGCATATCCTAATCAGAAAACGTGATCATTCACCCACAGGCCCCAGTGGAACACCTTTGAGGTCTGCACCACATGTTTTCTGGGTGATTGTTCACCTGCTCCCATGGATTGGGCAGGTTTAGACCCAATGGTGCCCTCAGACTACCATTAACCCTGCCATTTGGGCCAAGTTTAAAGTGATGTTTAACACACCTGGCCCATGAAATGGGCCGTGAGATGCTCCCCTGCCAAGATCAGCATAGCCGCCACAGAAGGATAGCTACAGGTGGTGGGCCGCATACATTTCTCAAGATGCAAGTTAGCCCCATTCTGATCTTGATCATCCAGGAGATCATGGTAGTGTGCATTTTGAACCATACCCTGAGCCTGGGAGGGTTCTTTCTGATGGAGTTGGAGACACAGTTACAGTTTTACAGACCTGAGCTGGTGGTATAGATCAGTTGGGAGAGTAGCCATAGTCGCCCCCACTCACACTAACCAAGTGGCCCCAGCCTTGCCAAGCCTGGAACCTAGGTCTTTGCCACTACCAGCAGCTGAAGGTAATAAGCTCTCTAGTCGTACAATTAACTGTCTGGCCAGGGCTGCTATCAAGGGGCCACTGCAAGCCACAGCTCTTGTTCCCATCGAATTCCCTGAGGTCAAGGTGCACCTGAACTGACCAATGAAACCGTGAAACAGGACAGGGGCTATTCTTAGTTATACACCCCCATGGTGTTCAATGTGCCTCCAGGAGGTGCAACTGCATCAAACTGCCCCCCAGGACAGAGATGGTGTTCAAGAACAAGGCCAAACTTCCAGTGCAAAGCCTGACTATGGGGACCCCAGGTACAAGTTCAACAAGGAGCTGACCCTGCTTATAACAAACAACAGCTAGAGGGTATCCAGAGGGGCATGCATTGCCCAAGCCCAATATACAAATTACCACTGTTGTGCTATAATATACAGCTATTCCACCTTGGATAGTTTCAAACAGTAACTGTGTCCCCAACTCCCTCAGAAAGAACCCTCCCAGGTTTAGGGCATAGTTCAAGATGCACACCACCATAATCTCCTGGAGGATCAAGATCAGGGTAGTGCTAATTTGCATCTTCAGCGAAGGTATGCAGCCAACCACCTGCAGCTATCCTTCTGTGGCAGCTGTGCTGATCTGTGATTGGCAGGGGAGCATCTCATGAACAGGGCATGGGCCAGGTGTGTAACATCACTCTGAGCTTGGCAAGGGTTAATGGGAGTCTAAGGGCCCCATTAGGTCTAAAACCTGCCCAATCCTAGTGTACAGGTGAACAACACCCCAGTAAACATGTGGTGCAGACCTCAAAGGTGCTCCACTGGGGCCTGTGGGTGAATGATCAGGTTTCTGGTTAGGATAGGCCTTGCTGTCTATCTGTCAGTGGTAAAAATACTGACCTCATGCTGTATTACACAGCTATTCCATGTTGGTTAGTTTTGGGAATGGGTTCGAATCCCTATTTGTGTTAACACATAAAGGCACTCTCTGTTAGGAACTCCAGGTAGTTAGTTTGGCCACAGGAGCAAAGATACTCTGTTTTGGGGCTGTGTCATTAAAATTATACTAAAAATTGAAAGAAGATTTAAGTTTGTATTTGGATTTTTAATGTAATTTTACTTAAAATCTTAAAATGGCGATATCTGGCAAGAAGGAACAGCTATGATTTTGTTCTCAACTGATTCTAACTACCACTAGGTCCTATTTGAACGCCCAATTGTCCGAATGTTTGGAAAAATTTTTTAATCTAAAGTTCAGTTAAGGAGGGGTGTGTAATACAGCTGAACAACTAAGCAGAAGCAATACAGACATTTCGCTACCAAAAATCTTTCAAAGAAAATATTTACAATAAAATAATAGTTTTTGGAACCGCTAAAACAAATATATATAACATATTTTTAGGAAAAGTTTAAATTCCCAGTTTTCAATTTTCCGCCTTACATTTCTAAGCAATTTCTGTTGCAAGACTTTTAGAAGCGTAACAACTCATCTATATTACAAAGTAGAACGATGTTTGTTTGTCTCTTTGTTTGTAGCGAAGGATCTCGCTAACCGCTGAATTGATCGGGTTCTCCTTTACAGGGTAGCTTTTCATAGGTCCCGGGAAGGTTTATAGCTATTTTCTTGGGGGGTGGGACACCCCCAACCCCCCCAAAAATGAAAAATACCCCCCCAAAATTTTTTTTTCTTTTTAAAACTCAAATTTAATTAATGGGGTCGACTACCCCACCCCCCAAAAAAAATTCCCCCCCCAAATTTTTTTAAAAATTTTCTTTTAAATCTAAAATACGAAAAATTGGTTTGATTAAACCTCTTGGGGCAAAGCCCCTAGAAGCTAGGGGCGAAGCCGCTAGTTAACTATATAGACTCTAATACATTTATGTTCTGATTATTCAGTTCTGACACTATATAAGTGTTAATGTCAGTTTGTCCTACAGTTTCAGTGCTTCGCTTTTATGGATGTTGTCATCCTTGTTTAGTAGCAAATTGTTGTGTATCCATGTCGGTTGGTCAATCTGTAATGAACGCCTTGCTATATTTTTTTCGATTCCACATCAATTAAATTTTTCTTTAAAATATAAAAAAAATAATAGTTATTTCTCGCATCGTATTATAAACGGCTTTCCGCGGATATAGAAAGTACAATTATGAGATTAAAACTAGTTTTTTTAGCCCCGATGTGCCGAAGGCACCGGCTAAAAAAACTGGTTTTAATCTTATGATTGTACATTTCTATATTCGTAGAAAGCTGGATATAATACAATGCTAGACATAGTTTTTTCGTATGGATGAGAACCGGTTCCTATCTAACGGATTCGAATGAATACGAGAAAATATATTTATCTGCTTCGTTTTTTAAATTTTTTTGTGACAAAAGAAAGTAAAAGTTAATATCTTACTTACAATTTGTGGCATCACAGTATCCCCCCTCCCCTCCTTTATAGATATCGTGGGGTGGGGGTGGGGAGGGGGGTTTGGTTTGTTTATTTATTGCTTTAGGTCAGGTTAGGTTAGGTTGTATTGGGTGCTGGGGTATTTATTATAAAACTTTGGTGACTAGTGTAATAAACAATCCAATGTCCCCTCCCTCCCTGAAACATTATTCTTCTGCCCTTTCTCCTATGATATAACATTTTTCATATTCATAATATACAAGGCTTAGACAAGGTTATATCAACAATCCAACAATAATTTAAAGGCAACGATAGGACGCCAGACTGTCAGACAAACTTAGGTATAGAGGATCTCCGCTTCTGAAAAGATTTTGTGAAAATTTCGATATTTTCAATTAATGGAATTCTAAAAATTTTAATTACTATTGAAAAAGTTTGAGAAAATTATTTTTTTTAGAAAGTTAAGAAAAGGTAAATATTGAATATTATCTTAAAACTATGCAATTTAAAATTTTTTGGTCTGTGTGCAATATTTATTTTTTTGTCAAACGAATTTAAGTGTTATATAAATTAGAATTATTCAATAATAAATTGTTAAAAAAAAAATTTAAACAGACAAAAAATAGAAATTTAAAAGACTTTCTAATGTCTTCTAAGATATTTCGAAAAATTAACCAACCGTTTTAAAATTTTCGGTAAATTTGCGCCCCTACCATCTAGGTGATCTGCTTAAAAAGGGGTAGGGTTCTGCAAAGAAATGGCCTGAAACCATCCTAAGACTTCAATTTTAAAAATAGTCATAATCACCCCGAGAACTATGTAATGCTTCCCTAAAATGGAGAACTTTTCTCCTATTAGCTGCGCTTTTATGATGCTGTGAGTATTGGTGCAAAAAATGGGGACATGATTCCAGTGACGTCATATTTTTCTTTCCCGAAAAAGGGAAGGGGGGAAGAAAAAAAGAGATAGGAGAAAAGTGGGTTTTCCCCATCTCTTTTAAAGAGATTTTCTTTCCCCCTTCCCTTTTTCGGGAAAGAAGAAATGACGTCACTGGAATCATGTCCCCATTTTTTGCACCAATACTCACAGCATCCGCTTTTATCCATGTTTCCATCCTTGTTGTATGGTATATCCGCAATGGTATGCAAGGACTGCGGTCTCTCCAAGGGCCACCTGGCTCTGACCAGAGTTCATAAATCAAGTCAACATTCTTGTCCTCTACACTTAGCTATGATTATAAGAGTAAACCAGGGGGGGGGGCATCTTTATTGTCATTTTTTCTAAGTAGAGAAAATGGGAATGTCTTAGCCCGTAACAGGTGCCTAAAAAAGATTTAATTATGTTTTTAACGTAGCTTGATAAATAATCCGAGACAGAACGCTATCATTAAAATAAATATTAATATTTGCCTGTATAAGCCCTTGTTATAATTCCTTTTTCGCCTCATAACTGTACATTACAGTGTAGATGATAGACTCCCAGTATACCAATAATGTTCTCAAGCTTTAAAAATATGAGACACATAACCACACACGAAAACTTAAATTAATATTTGGTTCTGAAACAGCGTATAGTGTCCAATGACGTCATACAATACAAATGACCAATGTTAGGCCAGTATACAATTTACCATTGGTCAATTTCAATGTATACTGGCCTATCATTGATCATTTGTATTGTATAACGTTATTTTTTATTGGACACTAAACGCTGTTTGAAAATTGTTTTAGAACACATTTATGAAACTCTATGTACAAAATTTGATCCTAAAATAACCCTTCATCCAATGTAAGCGTAAAAATTCATTGGATCAAGTTGTTTTTTTTTACTGGATATCCCAAGTATTTCTTGCAAACAATTAATCATACAAGTCTATATGGATTTTTTAGGGGGAAATGGGGGGGGGGGGGGGAATTTGAACGAAGCCTCCTGAGAAGAATAACTTAGCAATAAAGATGTTGTCATTCTTGTTAACTTTCATAACTTGCAAGATAAATACAGCTCTATCATGATAAACTTACATATTGGTTAGTTAGTTCAGTGTGGAAACTTTAGAATTGATATAACCAGGAATAAATAAATCTTTTTCTCGTATTTATTCGAATCCGGTGGATAGGAACCGGTTCTCATCCATACGAAAAAACTATGTCTAGCATCGTATTATATCCAGCTTTCTACGAATATAAAAATGTACAATCATAAGATTAAAACCAGTTTTTTAGCCCGCGCCTTCGGCACCTCGGGGCTAAAAAAAACTAGTTCTAATCTTATAATTGTACATTCTATATCCGCGGAAAGCTGTTTATAATACGATGCGAGAAATAACTATTTTCAGATTATAAATGCTTTAAAATGTTCTTGTTCATTACAATTTGATATGAAAGAAGATAAAATGAAATTAAATCATACTTATAGTTTAATGATGTATACAGAAATTATTACCTAAAATTTTAAAAAAGAGAAAATCTCAAAAAAGACGCCAGAAAAAAAGCGCCATGATGGATGTCACAGAATCTCCAGTACTAAATGTGACAATCTCACTACTTGAGACTGTAAATGAGAGCACTCCAGTTGTGGAAAGTATTGGGGGGATGAATGAGGAGCTGTTTAACATGACAAATCCCACCATGCATACAAGTTTGTCATTGTACTGTGAAATGTATAATAGAAACATGTAAGTATAACATTTCTTTAAGATAAAAAATTGTTACATTTTTTGTTTTTAGTGTAAAAAGATCTCGGTAACCACTGACCAAATTGAGCTCTTCATTAAGTAGGAAAGCCTAGAGTGGTAATAGGCTATTTTCTATCCGTTCTTCTTTATATTCTGTAGATTATAGGGATGCAGTTGAAAATAGACTAAAGATATCTGTAACTGCTTGACAAGTCAGATATTTATACTTAATGAATAAGGACAGTTGTTATGCTATTATTGAGGAATAGGTCAACTCTCCCATGAAAATGGTAATGGAAGAAACCTCCAGCTGTTTAATCTGAAAACGGAAAATGGGGATAGATGTCACAGCTTTTGGCCTACCTATTCTATTGATGTCATAGTAGAGGCAAAGAGAAAGGAAATGGGGAACGAAACCCCCTAGAAAAGAGATGGGGTATAGGGTATTTCCTGATGTCAACAGAATAGGTAGGCCAAAAGCAGTGACATCTATCCCCATTTCATTTTGCTAGGGCACTATAGACAGCTATGTTTTATTATACTAATTTAAACTATCCTTTTTTTCAGAACCTTGAAGGAGACGCAGTGGACCACTAACCAGGAAACCATAGTTACCTATCATTTATAGGACATAAACAATAAACAAGTCCAGTTCAAACTTTGGGTATCTATAATACAAAGTAGAATGATGTCTGTCCGTCTGTCCGTCCCTTAAGATCTCTACTCTTTAGGGTATCAGGGTATATACCTACTGGTCCTGTGGTGGTTTTAGGCTATTTTCTTGCTGAAGATTTCCTTGGTTCTTTCGCCAATTTTTTTTTGATCACCTCTTGGAGCAAAGCACCTAGAGGCTAGGGGCGAAGCCGCTAGTAATTTATATAAAGTAGTAATGTGTTTTAAGCTTAAGATTTCGATATCTACTAATCTGATTGAGTTCTTCATTTCAAGGAAGCTTCTTATAGGTCTTCGGGTGGTTTTAAATAGTTTAGTTTTCAAATTATAGTTTGGTTTTAGGCTATTTTCATTACTCCTTCAAATACAAATATCCTAGATGATAGGAGCGCAGCTGCTAGTATACATAAAGGTTACTGTTGTTAAAGTAAAATTCTAGATTTGTGCTTTAGAATTTAAATGTATATATTATTTAAACTTTCCATTCAAATGTTGATAAACTTAAAGAATAAATTAGACTGGACAAGTTTTACAGAGGAAATTTAAAAAGTTTTCAATCACAACTTTTTTGTTTTACAGACCTAATAACAATCTAGAATAATTCAGTTTCCATAAAAAGTTTCACAAATTGACCATTTTTCTGTCTGAATGTGATTGAATTTATTGAACTCATGAAAAAGAATATTGTCCCAAAAATCATCATTCTAATTAAAGAGAATATTTTGTAAAAGGTAAAAATCTTTCAACCTTTAGATCAATAAAACATAATAATAAATTTAAGCCTACGGGAAAGAAAGGGTTTACCAACTATAATTATATTTAAAGATTGATAATATAGCCTTTTATTTATAAAACAATGTAGATATTTTTGAGAAGAAAAATTCTTGATTAAAATGGACACAACCCAATCTGTCCCGATTTTGTATCACTTTTGAAAAGTGCGATTCCTGTGACGTCATATAAAAAGGGAAGGGGGGAAGAAAATCTCTTCCCTTTTCTCCCATGTCTTTTGAAGAGATTTTCTTCCCCCCTTCCCTTTTTCTTTCCTAAAACGTATATGACGTAACTGGAATCGCACTTTTCAAAGTGATACAAAATCGGGACAGATTGGGTTGTGTCATTAAAATATAACTATGTGTTGTACAGATGATTTGGACAATCCTGTTCTCTCTTATAATAGTAATTGCTATAGTTGGAAATGCTATTGTTCTCTGGATAATTTTAGGTAAATATTCATTAGCAGCACAGATACTTTTTGGAGATTTCTCACAAGTGACTGAGCACTGATTCCCCTCCCCTACCCCCCACTTATGTTTGATGAAAATTAAAATTAAAGGGGGGATAGTCATTTTTTTTTATAGGCTTAGCCACTTTGGGGGCTTTAACCCTGCAGTTTCTACACCTGTAAAGCCCCAGTACCGTCCCAATATAACCTATCTAAACAAACAAAACTCCTACATTCTCTAATTCTTAATTTATTTTTTAAAAAAGGGTGGGATTTTTAGTGTAATAGAGGGTACTTGTGTGCTTGCTTCTACTTTTTAATTAGTAAATGTTAATATATTTGAAAAGCTAATATATTCTTGAAAGTTCTGGATAAATTACAGTTACAAACACAAGTATACTTACATATCCTAACTATTTTTTGTTTATTCATACTTAAATATCTAAACGTGTATGGATTTGACACTTGTAAGAGGTATTTGTTATAGTAAATATATATATATTTATATTGTAAAGCATTTTAATATATTAGGTACGTAAACAAGCTTAAATAATCATATGAAATATAAATATGTCCAAATTGACTAACGTTTGAATATCATACTAAGAAGCCAACAAAAAATTTTCCTTTTATTTTAAAATAATGACTTAATATTAGTAACCTAAGATATGTACAATCTATTTTTCAGTAGTTTTGAAAAAAGCCCTACAAGATGAGCAGCGTCAAAAAATCTCTTTCCAATATGACACACACTTTTTGAAACCATTTAAAAAAAAAAATTTAAAATAAATTTTATTTGTTTTAATTTCAGCTCACCGCAGTATGTGGAGTGTTACAAACTATTTCCTATTTAATTTAACCCTGGCAGATCTTATGATGGCAACTCTCAACTGTATTCCTTCATTTATATTCATGAGAGACAGGTTAGACATTTTAAGAAGCTGTTGAAAGTGTTTACTGATAAAGAGGATAAATTTAAAAAAAAAACTTGGCCAAAGGTTCCTGATTGATGTCATATTTCATTCTAATATAACATCAGTCGAAATAGTTTGGCCAAATGTGTAACATTTGTTCAATTTCTTAGGAGACACTTTTACCATCTTCATATATCAGTATTAGCACACTACTCTAAAATTCAGTATGTTGGTTGGTGTGTTGGTCAGCCTGACTGTAAGGCATACTCAAACTTCATGTAAAAACTCTCTAATCTCAAGCCAAAAATTTGTCAATAATCTTTATTTATGTTAAAAATATATTGGTCTCTCTTACTTTCATCTTTTAACTTGTTTACTTCATCCCAAAACCCAATATAATCTTACATAACTTTACCCAAATTAATAATCAAACAAACAAAAAAACTACTCACCTACTTAATTTAGTGTCACCCTTTTTTTTTACATAATGGAAACGAATCGGAGCTGTGTTTTAAATAATTATTACACTACACACCACTTAAACTACGTCATTTTTGTATCACAACTTCTCAAAGCTGGATCTTTCAATCATTTTAGTGGTGAGCCAGCTTTCCACCAATGAAAGCACAGCATTTTATGAAATGCCGCGCTGTGATTGGCTGAAATTCTACTCACCTAGATCTGGCTCACCACTAAAATGATTTAAAGATCCAGCTCAGTTAACCAAACGTATTATCTCTTAAAGTGTATATGCATTTTTTTATTTATCTTATGTATTTTGACCATTTTGTACTTAAATTAACAAAGTCAGTTTTGTTTAAAAACAGCGTGGCAAAAGCAGTCTTACTAAGTATTATTTTAAACAATAATCTGAATGGAGAAGACTGTAGAACTCTACAAAATTTAATCTAAGTGACTACAGAAATACCCTATAGATATTGGGGAGTTGAGGGGGGGAGGGGGTAAACACGCTTTAACGCCCCCTTTGGATGTCATTGCTCTAGATATACCCTAGTTATAAAGTAGATGGGTTTTGATAATATGAAATAATCTTTATTGCATGTTATAATTTATTGGAAAACGTATTATTTACATAAAGTATTAATGGTAGCGCAGCATCTCTATAACTAGAGTTTACTTGTACATAAATAAATCCGCACAAAAACCAGACATGAAAAACTAATTAGGCTCGAAACCGATATGCTCTAGAAATTGCTAAAGCTTTAATAATTATCAGTACATTTACTAGATATGTAATAAGATGCTTTATAATATTACTGTGTTACATTTTATCAAAAAATTGTAACAAAAATAATGTTAGATTTTTGTTATTGTTCTTGGTAATATAATTCAATAATGGCTAGATTTTTTGTTATAGACATAGTTGACAGTAGTTTGAGAATGTACTAGTTTAAAAAGCGCAAGGCCAAAAAACAAAAAGTTTCTTAAAGATGTTTTTTAATTCAAACACAAAAAACCATTTATTCAGAATTTTTACTGTCCAGAATCGGACTCTACATTTTCCATGCATCTTGAAAAGTACATCAATATTGAATTGTTAATAACGGATGAATTTTTTTTCTGCAGCGCTACTACTTTACAAATAGGGAACTATTTTTTGGCCACTCTTTGAAAACATTGTGCTTCAATTTATAATAAAAGTAAAAATTAGTAATTTACATATATTACTTTATTTGACAATATCGACTACGCCCATAGAGGCTTTAGGGACCCTTGAGGGAGGGGGAAAGTACACACAGACAGACACACACTGATCCTAATACTTTACTATAGGATTTTGTTAGCTTGTTCAAAGCGAAGCTTTTCTACAATTAGGGTCGGTCCGTACGACCGTCCGCACGTCCGTCACAGATGGATAGCTTTTTTCGTTAATTTAGGCATGTTAGAATTGTCCTATCGATTTCAATCATTGCATGGTGATTCCTTTAGTAGTTAGGTACGATTTAGAAAGCGTAGCAACTCTATAATCATTACAAGAATGTCCGTACGCCCATTTTAAACATGTTGATTCCTTTACTTTTTTAATAACAAATTTTTATGTGATCTAATCATCCGATTGATCTGATTTTTGGTATGTTGATTCCTAGGACAACAAAGTGTAATGTTATAACCGAAGTAACTCTAAAATCAAGTTCTTGTTATTGTTGCTCTACTGATGAAAACTGAACATAATTAATTATTCCCTTGAAACAAATTTAGATGTAACTTAGAAATATATGTACAAATAAGAAATTTAATGACCTTTTGTAAAGAACACTAAGATTTATATAAATCTTCAAAGAGGCTTTAAAATTGAAATTTAATTGATATTTCAATTCGTAGCATTAGGGTTAAAAGAATCATTCCATTGCAAAAAACGCGATATTCAGTTTGTTTAAATATTCAATTAATTAAGTTTTTTCAAGAATTTCATGTGTGTGAAAATTTTTTGAGCGTGGGAACCATTTAATTTTCATTTAAATGATACATATGTTTTTCATTTAATTTCATTTTTAGGACCCGTGGGAACTTTTTTTAACGTGGGAACCATTTAATTTTCATTGAATTTTATTTTTTGGAAGTGTGGGAAAAAACAAAGAAAAAATATGTTTTAGTATAAAGAAATGTTCTATCAGTTTCAAACCTTTTTCATTCGATAGATCATACTGACTTTGGAAAAACTGTCAGACCGATTTTTGAAATTCAATCTGTAAAAAAAGATATTCAAGTTTTAATTTTTTGTTTTGAAAATATTATTTTACATGTATTGACGCCATCTTGGATTATGATAATTTTTTTTTGTTAGAAGATTTTTTTTCTAAAATATTTTTAAAAAATTAACTTTTTACAATAAAAAAAATCTTTGAACTTAAATTGACCAATAATTCGAAGATTTTTTCTCTTTGATTTGGAAGATTTTTTATGATTTTTATTTTTAATGTCAAATGAAAACACAACAGTGAAAAAAATGAAAATTAAATGAAAAAACGTTTTATGATTTTATTCAAGAAATTATTTGCTAACATCACCTTTTTGTTGCAATAGAATGTTATTTAAGCAAACAAAATTTAGCATAAATGGATATTTAAATCCCTCGGTATTAAATGATGAGCTAACGCTCGATCATTTAATACCTTGGGATTTAAATATCCATTTATGCTAAATTTTGTTTGCTTAAATAACTCATTTTTGACATTTCAATATTATGTATTTTAAATGATTTTTGGTTCTTTGGTAAGAAATAAAGATTTGATTTTAGAGTGTTTTAATAAAAACTCAATTAAATTTAATCAAAAAAGTAAAACCTTTTTTTGGTCAAAACCTCTAATCTACATCAAACACTTTGCTTAAGTTAAACAAACATAATGTAACACTTTCTTATTTTAATACTACCGGTTACGCCCCTACTCTTTTTTTGGAGGATTTTTTTATACTCGATTTTTATCATTTAATAGTTATTTCTCGCCTCGTATTATAAACAGCTTTTCGCGGATATAAAATGTACAATTATAATATTAAAACCAGTTTTTTAGCCCCGAGGAGCCGAAGGCACCGCCTAACAAAAACTGGTTTTAATCTTATGATAGTACATTTTTATATTCGTAGAAAGATGGATATAATACGATGCTGGACATAGTTGTTTGTATGGATGAGGACCGGTTCCTATCCACCGGATTCGAATAAATACGAGAAAAACCTTTCCTGGACCTAAAAGAATCTTCACTGTAAAGGAGAACCATATCGACCCAGCGGCAAGCAAGATCCTTTGGTACACACAGACAGACAGAAATACAAACACACTGTTACTTTTTAAAGCGGATTAAAACAAGAAGGGAATGGCAGATGCCTTCCGAGATCCATATCGTTTAAAGGTTTTCTCGTATTCATTCGAAACCGGTGGATAGGAACCGGTTCTCATCCATACGAAAAAACTATGTCTAGCATCGTATTATATCCAGCTTTCTACGAATATAAAAATGTACAATCATAAGATTAAAACCAGTTTTTTTAGCCCGTGCCTTCGGCACCTCGGGGCTTAAAAAACTGGTTTTAATCTTATAATTGTACATTCTATATCCGCGGAAAGCTGTTTATAATACGATGAAAGAAATAACTATTACAAGCTCCGGTGTCTTAAGGGATAAGATATTGGAGAGTAAATTATTATTAACCTGTAATAATGTTAAATAAAATTAGCCTTCTCTAGATAAAAATAATTAGTGAAAAAGTTTGACCACTTGTTTGTACCTTCCAATATAATTCAATAAATTCCCTAAAGTTTTAAACAAATGAACGAAAGAACAGAGCTGGATCTTTAAATCATTTTAGTTGTGAGCCAGATCGGGGTGAGCCAACTTTCCACCAATGAGAGCACAGCATTTTATGATATGCCGAGCTGTGATTGGCTAAAATTCGGCTCACCCCGATCCGGCTCACCACTAAAATGATTTAAAGATCCAGCTCAGGTTTATATATAAAACGTTTCTACAACGCAAAATAGTCACATACCTGCCACGATGCACTAAATGTTTCACATCTAAATACTTTTTAGTTTTACAGTTGATAAACTAAATAAAAACATGGATGAAAATATCCAGAAGATGCGTGAATGGAATAACAAGCAAATTTGTATAAAGAGAAGATTTGTGTGCAGGGGTCATAAATCAACAAGGATGACAACATCCATAAAAGCGAAGCTCTGAAATGGTAGGACAAACGGACATTAACACTTGTATAATGTCAGAACTGAATAATCAGAATGTAAATGTATAAGAGTCAAAGCAAAATTGTAAGTAAATTTGTTGAAAAACTGCTTGATACAGGATAATGTTTATGGACATACTTACATTTTAAGGACTTGATTATAGAGTTGCTTCGCTTATAATATTGTACTTTATTGTCCTAGGAATCAGTATACCAAAAATCAGACCAATCGGATAATTAGGTCACATACAAATTTGTTGTTAAAAATTTTAAAAAATCAACATGTTTAAAATGGACGTACGGACATTCTGGTAATGATTATAGAGTTGCTACGCTTTCTAAATCGTACCTAACTAATACGGCAATCACCATGCAAAGTTTGAAATCAATAGGAGAATTCTAACATGCCAAAATTAACCTCTAAAAGCTAACTATCTCGGACGGACGGACGTACGGACGGACGGACGGACCGACCCTAATTATAGAAAAGCTTCGCTTTTTAAAATAAAATCGTAGACAAAAAAAACCTTTCACCCATGTTTTTATATGTTGAAATATTTGTATTTTTGGAGCATGACTGACAAACCAACAGACAGAAATTTCATATTAGATGCTTTGCTCATTGGTATAGTCAATCTTCGCAAAAAATCATTCCCTTTCGTGGCAACGCCTCTTAAGGATCGTTTCGTCGTATTTTCACAGTAGCTTTTAATAGGTTATTTTAGGATAGGTTAGGTGATTGCCCCGAAGGGTTAGGCAATTGGCACCGCAGGTTTAGATCCCTCCGCAGGGGCTAGAAATAGGAGAAAATCTTCTGTGAATACTACGAAACGCCCCTTAAGAGAAAGAAACTATACACAAATCATCTGTATATCTGGAAAAGCTGCCGAGAAAATCACTTTATGAACTAACGGACGGACGGACAGACACACAAAGTGAATTAAATTCTACTAATAAATAACTCAAGAAGAAGAAAATGAAGCCCAAACTTGGAACAATTTTTTTGTCTGTTTTTCCTGTACCAACGCAATATATAGTAAAATAGTTTGTTGGGAAATTTGTTCAACATTTATGTAATTTATTTTGTTACACTCTTTTGAACCTGTTACTGAATATTTTAAGATTATTTACATAACATATTGCATGAGTCAAGAGTCAATGTACTCTATAAGGAGATGGAAGCGTAACAACCTTACAAATAGGGAATATCCACACGTTCGTCTTTTTGAAATTTTGAGTATCTTGGCCATTTATTAGAATTTTAAAATTTTTAAGGTTTAATTACACGAAAATAATTTCTGACGTTATTTTGGATGAACTGACAGTTATCTTTTTTTCATTTAAACTATTCTTGTTTGAATTTGTCTTAAAACTTTAATATTTATATGTATTTCTTTAAGCTTTTCTACTAAAATGTGTTATCATATCTTTTTAAAGCTTCTCGTGAATAATTACTGCTTCGCCCTTAGCCTTAGTCTTCTATATTTTTCAATTTTAGTTTGATAGAAAAATTTAGTTTGTATCCGTGTATCATTCCAGGCGCAATATTTATTGAAAGGACGTAGGTATCCTCCCCCTGAATAGTTATAAATACGGCAAAATTGGGTGGCCCGGTGGCAACAAAATAGGACATTGGCAAAATTTGTGGCACATTATAAACATTGTTGTTAAAATATTTGCACACTCTGACAAAAATTTACGCAATTTAGTACCGGGGGAATCATCTAATTTTATTTTACAGAGAATAAATTTAAAGAATTAGCACGAAAATAAAACTAATGCACATAAGTAAGGCAGTACGTTGAGATTTGTCAATTGCCTATATGGAAAAGAACAGTAAATTGTTATTGATAAAAAGAGCAAAAAAAGAAAATATAATAGAAAAAAAAAATTTAAACAAAATTACCAAAATAACCCAAATACATCATAAGCTAAAGTACTTTTACGATACCTATAGACGTTCAGACATACTTTAGTGTAGAGTAACTGTGCTACCACAAATCGAATAATGTTTATATACTATAGAAGTTACTATTTAACTTTTAGTGGTCGAAATTTTAGACAAGTCAAATAAAACTTAATCAAACACTAAAGAAATAATAAATCTTCTACTTAAATAATTGTAATCAGTGGCTTGCGATAATGGGGTGTAGAGGGGTGTCAATATTGGGGAGGCCAGCCTTCCTCTTTTTCAACTTTTGATGGTATTCCACCCCCCTTGTTAATCGCAGTGCACGCCACTAACTATAACATATTAACTTTAATGATAGAGCATCTGCGTTACTAACCCAAATTAATACGCAGTTTTAAAACCCTAGGAAGCTACCCTGATGTTAAGTGTTTGCTTTAATTTGGTTTAGATTAATTTGAAGAGGAAAATCTATTATAACGCTTTTGTTTTACTAAATCCCCCAACCTGCCGTGTCTATCTAAAGAATGTCTCTTGTCTCTATGGGGATTCCTAGATCTATAGGGACCAAATCTTCCGAAAAGGTTTCACTATACAGTATACATACGTTATCTTTTACTCTCCATAACATTATCTAATAATACAAAGTAGCTTGATGTCTGTCTGTCTGTCTGTCCGTCCGTCCGTCCCTTAAGATCTCGGTAACCACTGAACCGATTGGATTTTACCCTTTATGGTATATCCCTATTGGTCCTGTGGTGGTTTTAAGCCATTTTCTTGGGGGGGGGGGGGGGGTGACACCCCCAACCCCCCCAAAAATGAAAAATCCCCCCCCAAAAAAAATTCTGGGGAAACTACTTCACATAAATTAAAGATTATCTCATGGGGCAAAGCCCCCTAGAGGCTAGGGGCGAAGCCGCTAGTTAAGGATAAAGTGGTCGTGGGGGAGGGGGAGGGGGGTCTTTTATCCAAATAAAATATTCTGGTATATGTAGTTTGCCTACCAAGCAAGCAATTTAATGCAATATTGGGTTCTATAGGAATTAGATTCTTTTACATTCCTCACTCTCTCTATATGTATTTTTATTCAGGGATAATGAACGATAAATTGATGTACAACATCCCCAACGTTACTACACTAAATTAACTCTTCTGTAGATACCAATTAGTGCTTGAAACTTTTCGACACTGAACTTAATCAACCAACACTTTGGGGACTAGTGTAAAAAACAGCCTAATGTCCCCTCCCTCCCTGACTTTTATTCATCTTCAAAAATTTTGTAAAAAATTCCTCATTATTTTAATTTCAGGTGCCAAATTTCTATGAAACGAGGATATAACTAAGATTATTTGTTTAGGGTGTGGAGATTGGGGTCTGTGTATTGCAAAGTGAATACATTTTTATCCTATGTGACTGTACCTGCCAGTGTCTTCACCCTGCTTGCCATCACTATTGATAGGAGAAAGGTAGAATTATTTTTGCTAGTATCGCCTCCAAACCGATTAATATCCTCGGGATTAGGCAATGTTCCACGAATGTTAAAATAAATACCATTTTTGTTATTCCGAACCTTCGGGGTTAACAAAAAAGTCTTAATCTTTAGTTTTTGCATTTTAATATCAACAGAAAGCTGTCTATGATATGTGATAAAATAGTATTTAAAATGATTATGTATGTCTTTTAATATGATTTTTATACTGTAATTCATACATTCATACCTAAAGTTATTAAGGAACACAGTAATAGTGTCTGACTGATTATGACGTAACAAAAAAAATTAGCCAATGAGAGGCCACTATAAATTTTACCATTGGTCAATAACGGCCTCTCATTGGCTAATTTTTTTTGTTACGTCATAATCAGTCAGACACTATTACTGTGTTCGTTATTAAGTGTTTTAAAATCTGATCAGTCTGTCTTTTACCCTAAACTTTATTGTCAACAGTAGTGTGCACAGAATTCTATCAAGGGGCTATGAAATCATGAGGAGGTGAAAAAAGTTATAGGCTTATCTAATTTAAGGCCCTCACAGCACGCCACTGATAGTCATTTAAAAGTAAAGATTTTTTGCAAGAAGAATTACAGCATAATCACATATTTGACAAATAGATATATTACTCACTTTATTTTCATAAAGTTATGGCTCATTTATCTTTTATTAATACATCTTTGTTTTTTAGGCTATAGTAAAACCGCTGGAGCCGAAGACTCCCAAATGGCGGGTCCTAGTGTCCATATTCTTAATCTGGCTATTGAGCAGCATAATCGCCCTGCCACCCACAATCGTCACCAAGCATTTCAAATATACTACAAAGTAAGTTTTTTTTGTATAGCGGAGGTTCTTTCTCTTTGAGTGCCTAACGTGCACTGACAACCCCTACCACTCTTATGTATGTATGAAATTAGTTGAAAATAAGGAGTGGAGCATGTTTTTTTTATGCCTATTACCTGCGGAGACTATTTCTGCAGTACCCTAACCCTGCGGGGCTACTTAGTACCCAATATAACCTAACCTAATGTAATAAACTAACAATAAAAACTACTATCTCCCGTATTTTACCTCTTTGTTTCAATATAAGTGAGGGCGGGTGGTTTTCTGTGATTGACAAGCAGCTTTGAGGGAAAACGCCAACGGAGCTACTCTGTAAGTCCACCTGTCGGTATGTATGTCACATTGTCTGTAATGTATTATTTGTATATCTAATGTGTTTTTCATTAATTATAGAACACAACTTGTATAAACGAAAGGAAACTGTTATTCTGTGAAAATTGAACGGCTAACGTTCACGTGATCACGAATATGATTGAACATTTTTATAGATTTTCTCAAAACGATGATTTCACAAACGTATTTAGTATGTAGTTATTAGGAATTATTACATAATATAAAAATGACATAGATATCTTTCTGAGAAACAAGGAGAGACCGCCTATTTTGTCCCTTTTTTGTATCTCTTTTGAAAAGTGCGACACCCTGTGACGTCAATGAAATAGGAAGAGTTGATCGTAATAAAATTAACAACTTTTTTTAAAATAACTATTTTTAATGCTTAAAAAAAATATTAAAAATCTTAAAAACAATACATAATTTCTATAAAACGTATTTGCTTCTTTTTTTTGTAACAAAATTAGTTTTTTTGCTACTTTTTAAATAAATTCAATCTTCAATGTTCATCACATCAGCTGATTTCTATTTTTTATTATTGTTTTGATTGTTATTAGAGGCGTGTTATAATTTTCATAACAATTTTAAAATTTGTTGAAAATATTAAAATTATAGAAATATAGAATAAAATATAGAAAGTGATGGTACTTTATAATCATTAATAGGTCCGTTATAAACATTTATTGTTACTTAATGCATACAAAATATAATTAAAGGAATAATATTGCCAGCTTTAAATTATTATAAGAGCTAATTTAGTACAAACCAAAACTGAAGAAAACTTTTAAAAATACCATTTGTATTGCATCTAGACAACAAATGATGCTCAGTTTAGGTTATGTTTGATTAAGTAGATGTAAGAGAAGGGTTTATTTATTCATCTTTAAATTATACTTTTGACAGTAATTGTCGGTTTTTATGGATGGGGTCGAATGGGGTACGGACGGAGGGGGGAATGAGCGGCGAAGGGGTCATCGGGGGGGGGGGGGGGAGGGAAGACTCAGCATTAGAACTTTATATTATTTGATGAAATTTATTTTAATTGATGACGTTGGGGCCAGCTTCTTTGGCAAGGACCCAGGCCAGCTAGGCTATCCTATCCCTTGATCATATATGTAAAGTTGTGGAGGACCCAAAAGATTCCATCTGAAAAGGGAAAGTCTCTCATCCTAGGCACTGTGTAGAATTTGGGGGGGCCCCAGCGACACGGAAGCTGGAATCGCCAGAAGGGGGAGAGAGGTACTCTCTCCAGTGTACCAGGGAAGGTCAAATGGTTGTAGCAGAAGAAATTCTATGGTTTCTTGGATATCTTGAAACCGGTTTATGATAATAACAATAATAAAATGGAAATCTCATAATTCGCTCTTTTTTTAAGTTCAACTACAAATCCTAGCGATTTTAAAAGACTAAAAATGATTAAAAGATTTTAGAATAAAATAAGCATAATATTTGAATTGTAAACCTAGATATTTAATTACATCCAAGAAAAGCCACAAGGCAAATAAATTAAAGAGTAACTGCACTGTTGATCAACAACTTTTGGGCTGGAAATCCATAGTTTGAAAATTATAGGACAACTCTAACATGCTTAAATTAATCAATTTATCGCCTCATATTATAGACAGCTTTCCACGGTTATTTAGAATGAAAACATATACAAATAAAACCAGTTTTGTGGGCCCTGAGGTGTCTAAGGCCCGTGGTAAAAAAATTAGCATTAATTTTATGATTTTTATTTTAATAATTGTGGAAATTTGACTGTAATACCAAGTTAAACATTATTTTTCAGTATTGCATAGAGCCGGTTCTAATCCAGCGGATATAAATCGGTTTGGAAGCCATACTGGAATAGGTATTTATCGCATTGTATTATAGACAGCTTTCCACAGTTATTTAGAATAAAAAAATATACAAATGAAACCAGTTTTGTTTGCCCTGAGGTGCCTGAGACCAATGCTAAAAAATTAAACATTATTTTATGATTTCTATTTTAATAATTGGAAATTTGACTGTAAAACAAAGCTAAACATGATTTTTCAGTATTGCTTAGAGCCAGTTCTAATCCATCTTATATAAATCGGTTTGAAGCTATACTGGAATATATATTTATCGCATTGTATTATAGACAGCTTTCCACAGTTATTTATAATGAAAAAATATACAAATAAAACCATTTTTGTGGGCCCTGATGTGCCTAAGGCCTGTGGTAAAAAATTAACATTAATTTTATGATTTTTATTTTAATAATTGTGGAAATTTGACTGTAATACGAAGATAAACATGATTTTTCAGTATTGCTTAGAGCCAGTTCTAATCCATCGGATATAAATCAGTTTGAAGCCATACTGGACTAGTTATTTATTGCATTGTATTATAGACAGCTGTCTGCGGATACTAAAATGGAAAATTATAAGATTAAAACCAGTTTTGTGATAAAGGCCTGTGATATAAAAACTGACATATTATTTATGATTTTTATTTTAGTAATTGTGGGAAAATGTGGAAATTTGACTGTAATATGAAGCTAAACATGATTTTTCAGTATGGCTTAGAACCGGTTCTTATTCAGCGGATATAAATTGGTTTGGAAGTCATACTGGAATAGTTATTTATTGCATTGTATTATAGAAAGCTGTCCACGGATATTAAAATGGAAAATTAAACTGTTTTTAAACTATTTTTGAAAGGTATATAAAAAACATACTGTGACACCTGTAGAATCATACTGCAAAGCCAAAAATAAGAACAATTGCCCACGTCGATTTTTATTAGGATTTTAAAGTTTATTTTTTACTATGGATTCAATAAATTTTACTGAATCATGATGTTTCTTTCCTTTGTGGGTAAAATACTCAGCTTTTAGAGTGTCTTGCGTCATAAATATTGTATGCTAGTATACAGTAAAGTTACATGTTTTGATTTTATCAATCAAAACTAATTAAAAATTAATTCTTTATAATATATCAATGAATTAACATAAAAATGTTTCATGTCTATAAACAAGTCCTAAAAATTTAAGTATGTCCTTAAACAGTATTATCTATTTATGCAGTTTTGCAACAAATTTACTTACAATATTGTTTGTACTGATGCATTAATATTCTGCTAATTCAGTTCTGACAATCTACAAGTGTTAATGTTCGTTTGTCCTTCCATTTCAGAGCTTCGCTTTTATGGATGTTGTCATCCTTGTTTAATTTTATTTAAAAGGGGGCCATTTATAAGTTTATTTTATTATATCCATTTGTTTTATCTGATACTTTCCAAAATATGTTTTATTAAGACTTTATCAATAAAAAGTAAATTTTTTGTAACTAGACCAAATATAATTAAGAATTAGAACCATAAATCTAAATACAAAACTAAAAATATCCTTGAGACATTCTATTCTGCAACCTTTTTTATTCATAAACATTTTTAATCAAGTTAATTTGTTTATACCTAGTGTATATAACTGTGTAGGTACGTCGTATACAAGCACTTTAAATTTTAAACTGACAAATTTTTTAGATTTTAAAAAGTTAATCTAATGGATTTTATTTTTATTTATTATTTTGTTGTAATTAAATCAGGGTAGCCCCTTTCGTGACAACACCCCTTAAGGGGAGTTTCTTTGTATTTTCACAGTAGCTTTTCTCCTATTTCTAGCCCCAAGCAATTTTGAAAATACGACGAATCGCCACTTAAGGGGCGTTGCCATGAATGGGACTATACCCATAAATCATTTTTAATTCAATTGTTTTATATTTATATATGTATTATTTAAGTAGAATTTGTTGTTATTTTAATAATTTTTAATACAATTGTTTTAACTGATTCTTGTTTATTATTTATTACGATTTAGAAACCATAGAATCCGTACGTCCATTTATAATATGCTGATACACATATAGTAATCTGCGCTAATATCCAATAAAAAGTAGTAAGCTTTGTTCATATATAGCTTAAGAATTTGGTTACCGATCCGATTAAGTTCTACATTTTAGGGAAGATGCATAAAGGTTCTAAAATCCTTTTAGACCGTTTTCATCATTAAAATCTGAAGATGGTTTTATGCTATTTTTCTACGCTAAATTCTAAAACTAATATTCTTTAGTAAATGAATTGCTACCAAGTTCTTTATCTTGATAATCAGAGGCTTTTAGTAAAGTAGCGTTTGGGGGATGGTGCATTTTGAATTAAAATTAATTAAAAAATGAAAAAAATTCCAATAAAAGTTGCACTATCAGAAATACTCGTTTTATCTGGAATTATCTGGTTTTTCAACCTTACAGTGTCACAACTATAAAATTGAATTAATTGCCCATTGTCCCCTCCCTTCCTCCCTGCCTAAGGCCTGTGCTAAAAAAAAATGACATTATTCTTTAGGATTTTTATTTTAGTAATCGTGGGAAATGTCTGTAATACAATGCTATACATGACTTTTTCAGTATGGCTTAGAACAGGTTCTTATCCAGCGGATATAAATTGGTTTGGAAGCCATACTGGAATAGTTATTTATCACATCGTATTATAGACAGCTGTCCGCAGATATTAAAATAAAAATACAAGAGTTAAAAACTTAAAAACGAAGTGAAAAACGTTATTCTATATCCATTATATTTATCGGTTGCAAAGCTGTACTGAAAAAATAAAAGATCCCTCATTCATTGAAATATTTACAAGGTAGAACATGTTGTATAGTTAGGTTGCTAATATGGACCTCATTTATTTGTAAGTGGTAAGGGGTTGGGGGCAGACCCACAGGGCAGGATTTATGCTAGTTTTCATTTAGTAGGTTTAAATTTCGGATCAATTATTTTTTTCCTGTAACAAAATTTACATTAACTTTTCGTGCAAAAATAAACCACTAAAAATAAAGAAAGGAGTCTGAAATTTTTTGTGTAGATTCTTTAGACAAATGAGAATCGCAGTTCTTTTATGCTTCATGATCCATTTTTATGTTTAAATCCCTTTAATTATGCAAACTTTGTCCGTAGGTACTACATTTAAAAAAGTCTTTTTTTATACTATTAAATAAAAAATGTTGATTGTCTTTCAGTGTCGTTAATTCGTTGGCCTTTCAATGTAGATCGATGACATTTTAAACATAGCTAGTTAAAGTAATTGGTAGTCTCTAAATAAAATTTCATTAATATCACATGAATACAAATAAACTTATTACAATCATAAAAAACGACACTAAAAACCATAAACCCCAAATGAATATAAAAAAATATTTTTAAAATAAATTATTTAAGACTGTTCACGTTATCATCAGCTAAGGGGTTAATATGAGCCCACTTATTGAAACCATTTTTAAGATTTTTCATGAAAGCAAAAGTGTTCCCCATTTTCGGGCCATAAAGGGGGAGAGGGAAATGGTCACAAACCGGTTTCAAGATATCCAAGAATCCATAGAATTTCTTTATACACAACCGGTCAAATAAGCAGAGGGTCGGGGGAGGGGGTAAGTGGAAGCCTCTTCCTCTATTGGCCGGTTAGACTTGAGCAATACATTTCATTCAAAAATAAAGGGTGGAGCATCGCATGAGAGGGGATGACTTTTCCTCCTGGTTGAAAGGATGAAAGGGAAGGGGGATTCCCATTACATGCCTGATGTACAGAGTTAGGCACCTGACTGGCTTGAATTTAAACATAAGTCTTTAATAAGACCAAACAAGAGTTGGATTAAAAAATTTTTAAAAAATGTGAATTTGTTGTGCTAGTGGTAAAAAATCTGAATTTAAAATTTTTTTACACAGTGTTAAAATACTTATTATCTTAAAGTAATATTTTTAGTAAGTTGAAGGATAGAATAAGGTATTTTGTAATGAGAATATTCACATTAAGCCAAATTATGTCAAAATTTAACCCCCCCCCCTCCCTTTGGTTTGCTAAAATCAGGCATTCCCGGAACTTCCTTTGGGGTGTTTTTTTCTGACCATGGTCCCGTTTTAGCGTTTTAGCGGTCTTGGGCATATGATATCTTAATTGATTCAGATATTTTATAACCGGTTTATGCCCATTTCCCTTTTCCCCTTAATGGGCTGAAAATTGGGAACACTTTTGGTTTCTTTAAAAATCTTAAAAATGGTTGGAAGTCGTAAAGTGTATTTAGGCAGGAACAACAGTATCAGCATAAAATATTTTATTTCAGAACTTAGAACTATGGGTAAAAATTCATGGACAAACAAATTAAAGGAGTTGAAAAGAAGAGAGGAAGAAGGAAACTTACTCTTCATGGTATGTTAGGATTAAAGGAGGGGGGGGGGGGTGGGTTAATGCAACCATCTCGTAATCAATGATTGAATAACACTTAGAATTCGAATTTTGATCTTAAATTTTGCATGAATAATCCTTGGTAGGTCTATTTTCCCTAATTCGAACAAAAAGAACACATATTACTTTTTTTTGGCTCAAAAATCTTATTTAAGTTCTAGCCGGTTGCTGTTGGTACTAGAAACTTAAAAAATGGCTATTGCTATCATTTTACATGAATTAAACAAAAAAATATGTTTTTAAAAGTTGATTCCTACGTAATTAATGATGAATTTGCCCTGAAAATAGGCAAAACGCGGGTAAATGGCTGAGCCGCCAGCCGTTACTTTTCCAACTTTTTGTTCGATTTAGGGAAAATAGACCTACCAAGGATTACCCATGAAAAATTTCAGTTCAATTTAATCACTGATTACGAGATGGTTGCATTAAACCCCCCCCCCCCTTAAACTTTTTAAAAATCTTCCAAGATAATAGCCTTAACTTATGTTCAAACATATTAATAATTTTAAAATAATACTTATGAACAGTGACATGCTAACTGATTGAGTGAGGATCACTGTTTTGGCTGCATTTCACCATATCATTAATGTTAATTACCTATCTAGGACCGCGGACGGCAGTCTGGCAGCAGTTCTCATGACCAGCAGCCGTCGACCAGTCCCAGAGATTCCACTGGACCTCCCCCTAATCAGCATGACAGGAATGGGTTTTCATACATTTGATTTAATGATTCAACAATAATCTGTGAATTATGATTTCTTCAAATGTACCAAATTCTGTTTTTTAAAAATACCTATTGCTAACCCCTGCGGGGCAAATAGATTCAGTGCCCTAAAGAATTAGAAAAAAATTATTCGCCCCCTTCCCTTGCTTTCAATTTATTTCATACACAATAGTATGGGAGTATTTGAAGTAAACATTAAACAAGGCACTTTGAGATAAAAATTAAGGATGACCTCCGAATTAGTTGCCGAATGTGTACGCAGTTTCCTGAGTGTTTCCCTATCCTAGCTCAATATTTACTACTAGCTAAAAAAGCTTCAAACTTTAAAAAAAATATCAAAATTTGAAAAATTCAAATTTATAATGTATAAATCGTTTATACATTCAAATTTAGATTTTTTGAGGGAAGTTTGAAGATTTTTAGCTAGTAGTAAATATTGAGCTAGGATGAGGAAACACTCAGGAAACTGCGTACACATTCGGCAACTAATTCGGAGGTCATCAAATTAAGCGACGTTTCTTTAATTATAGATAGGTATGATTTACACAAAATTTCTCATGAAATAAAAATGTTTGAAAATCACAAATGAATACAGGAACAGTCCCCGTAATAGCATGGCTACCAGCCCGCCCCCAGAAATGGGAGGACCCCCCACGGATGGCGGAATAATGAGTGGAGCCAACACCCCAAAACCACCTTCTACCCCTAACCAGGTAAAAAATCTCAATATGAAAATGTAAATCAAAACTACAGAGTAAAACACTAGAGGGGGAAGGGGTTAGATAACTGTTATGTGCCGACCTTCAATTGGGTCTTAAAAAATCAACCTATATTGTCGGGAATATTAACACAGCCAAGTAACAGAAAAAATAATTTGCTAGCAGACAAAAAGGTTCTTGGAAAAGGGGGGCAGGTAGTTATCTGTATACAATATACATCTATACTTATTATAATACTAATTAAAATAACTCTTCTATTATGTATAAAAAAATCTTAAAATTTTAATATTAATTTAGAATAAGGTATAAGAAAAGTATCTTAATGAGTTTTAAAGGTGAAATGCTTTTTAGCTCCTCACAAAAGCATTTTTAAGAAACTGCAATTTGTCATTTTTTCACATTTCTTGACTGTGATGCATTTGCAGTAAAAGAATCTTCTTTAATAACGTAGGTTATAGTAAAAAGAAAAAAAACTCCTTCTTATTTGACAAAAAAATCTCTAAAGACAAAAAAGTTATTGAAGTTTGATTTTTTTTTATTAAAGCATTTAATTACAAATTATGGATAAATTATGAAGTTATATCTTAACCTGTCAATAAAATTAAAGGATTATAGGAATTAATAAGGGGTGGGAATTTACGAACATGAGCAATTTTTTAGGTCATGTTTTTTAAGTATACAAAAAGAAAAACTGAATATTTGTTTTCAGTGAGAAAAGGGGGGAGGCGGATGTGCCACTTTTTGAAACCAAAACTAAAAGTCATCAAAGGAACTCAACTAAAAAAAGAGTTACAGGTCTGAGATTTTGCATGGCAGTTGCTTTATAGGGGTACAATATGGAACTGTGAAGAAACGGCGGCGCAACCGCCGAAAACCGCCGTTTCCCGCCAATTTTTTTTTGCAATTTCTCGGCGGTTTTCGGCGGTTGCGCCGCCGTTTCTTCACTGTTCCATATTGTAACCCTATAAAGCAACTGCCATGCAAAATCTCAGACCTGTAACTCTTTTTTTAGTTGAGTTCCTTTGACTTTTAGTTTTGGTTTCAAAAAGTTGCACATCCGCCTCCCCCCAGTATTATAATTAAAACGTTTGCGGTCAATTAATGACGTATATAATTCAAATTACTTATGACAATTATCTTTATAATAATATATTATTAATCTTTTGAAATATACAAGTCTGAATTCCTTCTTAGATTTAAAGATTTGAAACTAATTGCCAGTAAAGTATTTTAAATGGGTTATTTAGGGACATAAAAGTATTTATGATGTTAAATACATATTTTAGAATAATAATACTGCTTTAATAACTTTATATAGGTAGTTTAGTCTTGCTTAAATAGTTTGTGATAATAATCTTCACTTTGCAAGAACACATATTTTTCACCTAGGATTTGGACACTGGAGTTCTGGGACAGGGAGGGCATGATACATCAGACCTTGATGTTCTAAATGAAGATATTTTTGAGAGTGCTGATGTGACGCCCCGCCATGTGCCTATGTACAGCAGCCTTCCCTCGCCTGGTGGCCCAATGCTTAACCAACCCATGGGCCTCCCCTCCTTGCATAGATCCAGCAGCAGTCAACCTGGCTGTTCTCCCCACCCAAGCATGCATGCGTCACCAGCTCCTGTGCCTCAATCCCCGCACCAAATGCAATCTCCTGCAAGTGTGCCGCCGTCCCCCGCTACCCACCAGTTTGCCACGCCGTCTCCTGCCCAGCCTCCTTCACCGGTGACGTATCTTCCTATGAAATCACCAGCCGCCTTCCCGCCGCCGCCGTCTCCAGTCAGCAACATGACACCCCAGCCATCTCCTGCCAACTTGCTTCCACCTCAATCCCCAGCCAGTAGTATACCACCTTCATCACCTCTAAACAAGCACTACTCTGTAAAATCTCCTGGAAGCGTGAGTGCCCCAAAATCTCCACGTGGCGGAAGTGTTCCCCATTCTGTGTTATCCCCTCAGTCTGTATCCCTGCCCCAAAACTCTGTTATACTTGCACCTTCAGGGCCGGGTGGTGGAGCTACTGTCCTGCCACCTGGCGCCTCTTTTGTACCTGGAAATGTAATTTCTGGAATGCAACCACTGCAATTTAGTTCTAGCGGCACTTTAGTTAATAGTGGGGGTCAGGTTTTTCAAATTCAACTACAACCTAATACTGGTGTAGGGCAAGCAATAGTTACCAATACCACTGCAGCTAAATATCATCCTCCACAAAGCACGTCACCTGTTAATTCTCAGACGGTTGGTGTGTCCGGAATCAGCCCCCAGGACAGGACAAGACTTACCAGTACCTTAAACTCGATGGTTACCACACAAAACCAGGCGCCTGTAACAAATGTATCTGCCGGTCAAACTCAGCATTCCATAATTATTAATTCCAATGGTGTGCTCAGTAGTGTCCAGCCTGGAGGCACTCCAATTATAATGGGACAAATGGTGGCTCAGTCTGGAGGTGGGACAGCTGGCACTCCCATGATAATTCAACAGCAGGGTGGTGGTGGCCCTATGTTGTTGTTACGACCCAATGCTCCCTTACAAACAACGCCTACTTTAGTGCCAATAGCAGCTCAACCCGGCCAGTTTATTGTTCAACAAGGTGGCCAGCAAAAAGATATTGAGGAGGTTCCGCCGCCGCAAGTGATAACGTCACAGCCACCACCAACAACCACAGCTGCTCAGAAAACTTTCGATTTAGGTAATATTTTTTTTAAATTTTACAACATTTTTGGGATTAAAATCAGAGAGAGAGGGGACAATAGGCTGTTTAGTACACTTGTCCCCATAGTTATATAATAACGTTTTCTTATTCATTGGCGAAACAACTTTGGGGACTTAAGTAAATTTTGATTGGTTGGTTAACTAAGTTGAGTGTTCAAACGTTTCAGCCACTAACTTTAATCTAAAGAAAGGGTAACGTTGTGAATAATCATTGGGGATGAACATCAATTTATCGGCCATTGTCATTATCCCTTTAGATACCTGGATTTTAAAAAAAAGACTTCTATCTTATTTATATCTTCAACTTCAAATATTAGATAATTTGTGGTTCTTTAACAAATCTAAAAGATGGGGTAGGATTTGTCTTTTAAGTTTATTTACAAACATGTATTTTTGTTTCTAGTGAATTTTTTGAACAAATCAAATGATTAAGTTGTAAAAAAATTCCTTATTTAATAATTAAGGTTTGCTCTAAATCTACTGGACTAGGTATATTTTATTTTGTTTAGGTGCATTGATGAAGGATGCTGGACTGGACATTGACGACTTTGATTCATTTAGCATGGATCAAGGCTCAGGCGGGGGCTCCCAAATGGATCTGGGATTCAGCACCTCCCCCACTATAAGCCAATCAGATGATTCTAACTTGCCAATTTTTTCACAGAGTAACTCATATGATATGATTCAACAGGATAATAGTATGAACAGCCAACAAATTGTTACAAGCTCAAACAGTCAACTGCAGTTTAGTCAACAGCAGCCCATGCAAATGTCAACCCAAAATTCTGGCCAAATTATTAGTATTGGACATGATAGTAGTTTTCTTGCGTCAGGTCAGCAACAAAGTCACCAGCAACAACAATCGGGTCAACTTCTTGGCAACCAGTCAATACAAATTATCGCTGACAATGGAAGTCAAATGTTGACAACAAACACCACCGGCCTGGCATACAGCATGCAGGCGGGTGCATTTATTCAGGGTGGATCTCAAATTTCAAGCATACCTGTTTCTTTACCAGAACTTGGCGGCCAGATTGTCAGCCAAGCATCCTCAGTACAAAGTAACCTGTTACACCATGACAGCCAAATGACCAATGTTAACGCTATGATGACAAGTGGTGGTCAACATGTTGTGGTCACCTCGTCAACTGGTCCCCCCACTCACCAAATGATCTCCCAGCAGCTAGGCATTACTCTCACAGCTAACAATGGGCCGCAGGGTATTACCCTAACGCCAAGCGGTGGACAGCTTATCCAGGGAAGTGGTGGTATAGCAACTGCTACTTTGTCAACTTCTGCATTTCCGCCAGGCTCTTCGTTTCAACTAATGAGGGTAAGTGTACCTAGTTTTTTCATTTTTTTGTTATTTCTTAAAAAGAGGGGAGGCGGATGTGTCACTTTTTGAAACCAAAACTAAAAGTTAAAGGAACTCAACTAAAAAAAAAAAAGAGTTACAGGTCTGAGATTTTGCATGGCAGTTGCTTTGATAGGGTTACAATATAAAACAGTGAAGAAACGGCGGCGCAACCGCCGAAAACCGCCGAGAAATTGCAAAAAAAAAATTCGGCGGGAAACGGCGGTTTTCGGCGGTTGCGCCGCCGTTTCTTCACAGTTCCATATTGTACCCCTATAAAGCAACTGCCATGCAAAATCTCAGACCTGTAACTCTTTTTTTTAGTTGAGTTCCTTTGTTGACTTTTAGTTTTGGTTTCAAAAAGTGGCACATCCGCCTCCCCCCTTTTAAATGAAATTTTTAGTGTAATTGGTAGAAAATTGTATTGGCCTCGTTAATATGTTGTTTTCAAGTAAATAAATTTTTAAAAACAAACCTTAAGGCACAAAATTCTACCAGAAAAAAGCCTCATACGCATCTTTTGAAATATTTATGCTTTAAAATGCGCCGTTATTTTCAGAGATATTAAAAAACACCTGTAACAATTTCGATGCATATTTTTATAGAGAATATTGACATATAATTATTTTTTTTGTACTCCTAATGGTTGTTTCCCAAATTTGGAAAACGCAGTTTATATTGAAACGCCCTGTATATAAATATATTATTCTATATTGTGAAACAAAGCACTTTTGTCTTATCCCTTCAGATCCCTGCGTCTAACTAACTCTGTATCTAGGCTGGTGGTCAGCCAGGCATACCGCCACACGTGGTCGTGTCCATGGCCAACATGGTAATGACATCCATGAGGTCAGGTCACCAGCAGCCCAGGCCGATGCGACCAAACAGCAATGATGGCGGTATCCAACAGACCATCAGAGCCGATGTAAGTTTAAATAAATAGATTGCTAGTAACAGATAAGTTAGGCTGTTGAAAAAAAGGTAGGTATTAAAAATGTAAAAGAAAATGTGCATCTTTTATCTTCAAAGGGATAGTTCCACGAAGTGTTTTTAAAAAGTTAAGGTACTCAGAGTAGTGAACTTTTATATGTCTCAGAAGAATATATTAGGCATTGGATAGATATGACTATGTGTTAAAGAATTTTTAACATTGACCTAACCAAACTTTTTTTATTTGACAATATCTAAAAAAGTTAAAGCCCCTAGAAGAAAAGTTACAAAATGAAATGTGTAATGGTTACTTAGTTTGGTTATGTCAAAAAAGTTTACTTTAAAAAATCTAGTTGATATCTTTAAAAAAAAAGCTCAGAACAAATAATTTTAGTGTTTAGGGGATCTTTTGCTCCACAAGCCCCTGTAGTAAAGCCCCAAAATAAAATGTGCAATGTAGGGTTGGCAATCCAGATCCAAAATCTGGAATCCGCCCAATTTCTAGGCAAATTTTGGAATCCGGAATCTGTTTTTTAATAGCGGATTCTGGATTTATAATTGGTATCCTAAAATTAGCGTGTTGAGTTTTTTCTTTCAACTCTTGCTTTTTGAAGTCAAAGATTATCATCATTACATTAAAAAATTTTAAAATCTGGTTCGATTCTTGGAAGTGAATTATAGAGAACACCAAGAACATTAATTTTTAGGACATATGTAGCACTCAATTTTAATTTTTTTAAAAAAATGCCTTTAAAAATACTGCTAGAATCCGGAAACCGAATCCCTAATCCGCCAAAAATAAGAATCCGGAATCAGCAAGGAATCTACTACTTTTTTTGACGAATTCTTTTAAGAATCCGGAATATGAAATCAAGCTTTACACATAGCGTTATTAATAGATTAAAGGTTTTTAAAGAAATTTTGAGGGCTTGGCTCATCGTGCTGCTGACAAGTAAACAACATTTTACCATTAGAATCTCCCCCCCCCCCCATACGTTATAGACACTAGTTTAACAAGTAGTTGCCGAATGGTAATAGAAATATGTTCAAGTAGTTTCCCTGTCAACTAACGCACGACTAACCTGTAATTAAGGTAGTTAGTTTTTTTTTGTCTGAAGCTAAAAATCTTGTTAATTGCTGGTCCTAATTTGATGTAATTTAAGTGGATATCTTAGAGTGGTTTTAAGCTATTTCCCTTACCTTCTTCTAGAAACTAGGGGCGACGTATAAAATAAGGTTGCATTTTATTATTATTAACTAAGTTGTATTTATATGATCAGGTCTTGCAGTACCTGTATGAACCCAACCAAATTTTAAAATTTTCTTGCGAATTTGAATTTTAGGCGAATCTCAATGGTCCACTCTCGGTGATTCCCAGGAAATTTGGGGTACAAACGAAGAGACTCCATTGTGGGACAGTAATCCTGACACATGGGACCATGACAGTGCTACTAGACTGGCACAAAAATTATTACAGGTTTATATATTTTATTTTTATAAGGTAAATTAAGTGTAAACTAGTGTTAAGGAAATATCCCCTTTATATTAATAAATATGTAATAGTTCTATGAAAAGTGTGCGGTTTATTTAGCCACTTAAATACCTATTCTAATATTTATTTTGGGGTTTCCGTTCAGTTAACTTATGTTACTTTTTAGGTTTAGCATATGGATACAGCTAGTTACGCCAGTGGAGTTGATAATGAATCTAAAGATGTAAGTTTAATTAACGAAGCTTTCAATAAAATCTTTGTTTATTCCTAATTTATTACTTTGCCACCACAAGAAACTTATGTATTTTAAAATCCGTCGTTTAGCTGGTCTAAAATTGTTATTTTAATTTAGGGAAGTCAAATGATCTCACAGGATGGAAAGCCTGGCCAGATTATATCCCCAAATCCCAGGTATAGACACAATTTATTAATCATTATAAAGGGGGGGGGGGGGCGGATGTGCCACATTTTGAAACCAAAACTAAAAGTCAAAGGAACTCAAATAAAAAAAAGAGTTACAGGTCTGAGATTTTGCATGGCAGTTGCTTTATAAGGTTACAATATGGAACAGTGAAGAAACGGCGGCGCAACCGCCGAAAAATTCGGCGGGAAACGGCGGTTTTTGGCGGTTGCGCCGCCGTTTCTTCACAGTTCCATATTGTACCCCTATAAAGCAACTGCCATGCAAAATCTCAGACCTGTAACTCTTTTTTTAGTTGAGTTCCTTTGTTGACTTTTAGTTTTGGTTTCAAAAAGTGGCACATCCGCCCCCCCCCCTTTGTATTACTTCCATAGGTAGTATTTCGAGATTATTTTTATTCACTTTTACATATTTTTTGTCTTTAAGTTTAAGACAGAGTTTTGTCGCAACTTTAGAGAGAAGGGTGAATGCATTTATGGAAATCAGTGCCAGTTCGCTCATGGCAAAGCAAAATTAAGGGTAAGATATTAAATAAAAATTTTAAATATCCAATATCGAAAGGGCTAAAAAAGAAGTTTAAATCCGGTTTAAAACAGTTAAGTTTTTTATTTTAGTTTCCGCAGAAAGCTGTATAAAATACGTAAATTACTTTCAGCATGATATGATCCGCCACAACAAGTACAAGACAAAGCTGTGCCAGAAATATTGGATCAAGGGATGGTGTGCTTATGGCACAAGGTACTTTCCATGTTTATGCAACCTGTCTATTAGTTTAATAAGTCAAGAGGGGGTCATTGGACTGTTATAATTTTTACACTAGTCTCCTAAAAATTTTTTATTAAGTTTTCTTATTGGTTAGTTTTGGAGTAACATTTACTTAAATTTTGATTAGGTAGTTTGTTCATAAAGATTAATGTCAAAATGTTTGAAACAATAATTGTTACCTACAGAACGGTAGTCATTGGGGATGTACATCAATTTATCATTCATTGTCTTATCCCTTTAGATCCCTGATTATTAGTACAGGGATTTACCTTTATTACATCAAACATAATCTTAACTTTTACAGAATTTATCCAAAGGATTCATTATTCAAAGAGTTAAAAAATTTAAAATTATGTATTTTGTTTGAAATCTCACAAACTTTAATTGTTCAGATGCAACTTCATTCACCAGGAAGAGGAGCAACACATTGCAGAGAAGACAAGAGTTGGAGAACATCAATCTGGATTCAGGTGAGTTTTTACACCTTGGTTTAAAGCTATTTTTCCTGTGCGAAAAGAAAATATTATTTCATTATTTCTAACAAAGACTAGTTTTCTATTACTAGACTTAATTATTAACGAATGTTAAAATTTTGAATAAAAATTGTTATTGTTTAGACCTTTGATGCCAACGAAATCTCTGCGGAAATCCAGCGAATCCAGTGCTGATTCTGGTGTTGATGTAAACGATGTTTACAACAGGGCTTTAGGTACGTAAATTTAAATTAAAACACATTTTTTTATATTGTAAAAAGCAGGTATACAAATTGGATATGATAATTGATCTTTGTTCTATTGACTGCCACCCTCCCACCCAAATTTTCTTAGATTAATATTAATATACCTTATTCCTGATTTAAATCTAGTAATATTTTACTACTCGTTAAAGTCCAGCTTAAACACGTTCCGTTAAATTTAGGTCAGTCTGAACCGTACGAGGTGACCTCCATGTTCAACAAGACAATCAACATGCCAGATCTGGACATCATCAACACCAAGAGAATGAAGCTAGACATAAGTAAGCTTAGTTTTGGTCCCAAGATCTATTTGTATAGAGCAATTTCTAGGACGTTAATATTAGGGTTGGGCCGGATATCCGGTTATCCGGCCAAATTACCGGATAACCGGCCAAATTACTAGATACTACAGTAGCAAAAAAAATTTCTTAAGAAATCTTATACAAATTTACATAAAGTTAAACTTGTTCAGAAAAAAAGTTCTTCTAGCTTCAATAATAAGAAAATTATAGCCATTTAAAATTTTTAAAAGCAGAGATTTTTGGTGTAAAGTATTAAAAATTATAGAACCGGATATCCGGCCGGATAGTTTCAATATCCGGTATCCGGCCGGATATTGAAAATGGCCGGATATCCGGCCACACCGGATATCCGGCCACACCGGATATCCGGCCCAACCCTAGTTAATATTATAGGGCATAATTTTTAAGTTAAAAGCGTCTTATTTTAGGACAGAAAAAAATGTCAGGGAAGACAGTTAATAACTTAATTTATTAGTTTGTTGAAACTTCACTGATTAGGACATTTTTAATTTTTATTACTTAAAAAATATTGAATGCATGTATTTTATTTTCATAAATGTACACACACGAATGTTTTGTGCTTCGCCACTGGAGGATGTTGTCACCCTAGTTAATTATTAATGATCAAATATTACTTAAGGTACATACAAGAATGATGTTGTTAATACAAGTTTTCAAAATCTGAATGGCAATCAATGGAATCAAATTAAGGTGAATATTTATTGTTGTGATAAAGAGTTTATCTGTAATGTTTAGTTTCCTTCATTCTTCTTATTTAATATTTGTATAAAATTCAATCTGTTTTTATATAACTAAAGGTTTAAAATCCAGCGAAAATAAGCTCATTATAGTTGTTTTATTTTTAATTAGTCGTTGTCTCCCCATTCATTTTTTAGCAGAGATAATAAAACATAAATGTACAACAAATACTTCTTCCCGAAGGTGAGATTGACTTCGCCACATAATTTTAGGGATAATAAAATTAGATTGGAGATTTTTAGGATTTATTTGATCTTGGGAGGGTAGACGTGACCTTTTATTAATAGTTTAAAACCCTTCAGGGACCTAAAGAGAATATAAACACATACACACTCTTGCACTTTCATACCGAAAATGGCAGACCTTTTATTAGGATTACACTTTACAATCATCTTTATTATACATTGTTGTTTTTAGGTTAAAGATATTGAGAAGGATAGTGATATGTTCAATATGAACCTGGCTACTGAAATGAACAGAAATCTTTATCTCGACGTTGTCAAGGTAAACAAATTGATTTTTCTTGAGTCTGTGATCATCTCATCATAGCTATTATTTACCTATTTCTGTTCATGTGGCTTTGAGCGATTATGTTCTATTAGGTTATTTGGGTGTTACTTCTATACTTTATAGGTTGGGCTGTTTTATTTTCCTTTCAGTCCTCAAAATAGCTTTAAGCCCTATATTGACCAATGGAATTAAAATTCTTTGAAATTTTGAGATCTTTTACTTCAGCCATTCATAACGAATACATATTCCTGTAATGTTAAGTTGAATGGAAAACGCTTTAATTAAAAATATTAAAACGCTACCTTTTTGTTTATTCGTTGAAGTCGCTACTGGAAGTAGCTTGGCTCAAAAAATTTCTATCTGTTCTTTAAATACATTTCCTAGTTTGTTTTTATTTTCCTTCTTGAGATTTTTAAAACTAAAAGGGGGGGGGGCGAAAGTGACACTTTTTGAAACCAAAACTAAAAGTCAACAAAGGAACTCCACTAAAAAAGGAGTTACAGGTCTGAGATTTTGCATGGCAGTTGCTTTATAGGGGTAAAATATGGAACTGTGAAGAAACGGCGGCGCAACCGCCGTTTCCCGCCTAATTTTTTTTGCCTTTTCTCGGCGGTTTTCGGCGGTTGCGACGCCGTTTCTTCACAGTTCCATATTGTACCCCTATAAAGCAACTGCCATGCAAAATGTCAGATCTGTAACTCTTTAATTAGTTGAGTTCCTTTGACTTTTAGTTTTGGTTTCAAAAAGTGTCACTTTCGCCCCCTCCCCCCCCTTTAAATAATTAATTTCTGTCCAGGTTAAAGATAGCCGGCCAGTTCCTCATCCTGAGGATAATCACATTCCAGTCTCCAATAACCTGCCATTCAATCCACCTATTAATGGCCAGTACAGGTACTTAGAGGTCCGGGAAAATTGTTTTTTTTTACACTAGTCCCAAAAGTTTTATAAGAAAATGTTTTTGGCTTGTTGGCTTGACAACTTGGTGACTCTTAATAGATTTTGATATGTTGGTTTATTTTCAAGTTTCAACCACTAATTGTAATCTGCAGTAGGAGTAATTTTGTGCATAAACATTGATGAGTTAACATTAGTTATATAATATTTTCATTTATACGGTCAGATGAAAGTCAGAAAGTCAAAAATCATATTTACTAAAATCACTAGAACCCAAAGTATAACAACCACGCTATTGTAGTTATTGTATTCGTTGGCTTAAAACATTCAATACTTTAATTTAATTTTGATTGGTTGGTTCCAAACCTGAAGTGTAAAAACTTTTCAACAAATAATTTTAAAGCTCTTTATTATTTTTTTGTTATTTAAGAAATGTTTTAAGATATTTTTGTCGTGAAAATAAATTTTTTTTTTGTTTTAGGAGACCAGCAGTCCAAGACAGCTAGCCTTTGTCCGCGTGTTCTCGGCCCTAGCGCGCATTGCGTAGTACCTAAAAGCAGCCTGGCGGCCGCTCACATAGACACAACCACCAAACCTGCCATTATTTTCAGGTATAAACTTTTATTTTAAGGTTTATTAAGATTCGTTGCTATCATCATAAGTGAAATTACTCAAATTACTTTTTTAAGTGAAGCCACTCTAAAATTTTCTTCTGTCTGTCCGTCATTCAATCCGTAACGATATAGGATGAATATGATTTTGAATTGTTTCATTGTTTTATTCATCAGTCTGTCATTTCATGACATGACAACGAAATGATGTCACGAAATTTTTGTATTCGTAGGTGATATTACCTTTTTTTAAAATTGCTTAGGAAGAAATAGAGTTTATGCATGGTTATTCATTCATATACACCATTAAAAGTTGCAAGAATGTACTTCGAAAACTACCTAAAAAAAATTAATGAAAAGTGCTAACCGTTAATGAAGGACAAAGCGAACCTTTAAGTTCTCTTTTAAAAATTGAAGTCATTTCATCTATTATAAATCTTTGTATTAAATATCATTTTTTGTTCAGATGCTAACAGCCCTGCAGAAAACTGGTTTCTAATCGCAACCTACATCACAATAAAAAACATACTTTTTATATCTGTAAAATTTTAGTTAACATAACAGTCATTTCGGTTTGTCATTAAGCTATAATTGAAAGCTTATTAATATTTGTACGGGTCATACAGAAAACTATAATTATTACAAGATTTATAAATGCAAGGTTGTAATCAATGATTATTTATCTATCCTTATATAATTTTGTTTATCAAAACTTGAAACTACAGTTTTTCAGTCTTCATTTTTTAATCTATTAAGTCATAATTAATAATTTGGCATAAAAAACGTGTTATACTTAGTGAAACTACATTTAACACATCTTTTTTCAGAACATTATCTAATGTATTTTCTTAAGAATCTAGACATGTAAGAAAAAAATACAGGGGGCGATATTTAATCCAATGAAAAACTCTTTATAATCAAACTTTTTCGTTAGTTATAATCTAAAACAATAGTGTACAGTAGTCTACGCTATTTTGCTAAAAATGATAATTTCAAATAGTTAAATTGTTTTTCTTCGGGTAAATTTTTCTCTCTCAGTAAAAACTATTTTGTTAAAATAATATTGTTCATAGTTTGTAAGTAGGTAAGAACAAGTTTAAATTTAAATATTAATTCTTTCATTTCTTCCATGCATTTGTAACTTAAAATTAAGGATTTTTTATTAAATAATTTTTTAATTTAGAAAATAATGAATTTTACAAACAAAATATATTGAAATTATAAAATTTAAGGTCACTAAAAATTTTGTGAAACTGTTGAATTATAATTATATTTACTATATACTATGTAATATCAAAATGTTACTTGTTGTATATTTAAAGGGTTAGTTGCACGAAATGCATTTATTTATGAAATTAGTGAACTGCATATATTTTCTTTTTAAATGGTTTAAGCTATATTTATAGGGCATATATTTAAAAAGATTTTAATTTTGTACATGTAGTTTTAAAAATATCAATTGAAATTGTTTTTCTGAAATGCACTTCATGCAACTATCCCTTTATGTAAAAGCTGTGGTAATATCCTCTTAGGAATATTTTATTTAATTTTGAAAATTCCCCCCCCCCCCTCTCCCCCCCTTGACAGAACTATGAACTCTGGCCGCGGCGCTCGGCACCCTTGCCTACCTAATCGCAGCGCTCGGCTCCCTATTCTAAAACCTAACCTAACCTAAAATAGTTGTTTTGTCAGGGGGGAAGGGGGAGGGTATAAAAATTTTCAAAATTGAAAAAAAATATTTCTAAGAGGAGAATGCCAAAACTGTTCCTAAATGCCATTAATCACAATCCATTTTAATTTAAAATATAAAACATTTTTGAAAGATTTACTTGTTTTTGTGATGTTTAGCCTTTACTAGCGTGGCTACTCTAAGATTAGAAATGTTTGTCTGTTAGCTATGTTTAGGGGAAAACAAAAATTGGAGACTAAACTTAATTTCCGTAAGAAAAATGAATTTTTTTCAGCTGGTTTTACAAATGATTGTTTAGGTGAAGATTATAATATCTGCGTTTACTATACAACCCACTTGGTCAGCCAGTCTGTAGTGCGCTAGAAAACATGATATCAACAAAGCGGAAATTTTTTTTCCCTGCAATGTAATACAGATGTCTGATTTTTAAACCTTTTCTATAATTAGGGTCTGTCCTTACGTATGCCCATCCGTCGGAACAGTTAGCTGATGATTCCTATAATAGTTAGGTATAACTTTGAAAGCATAGCCACTCTATAAATGTTACCAGAATGCCCGTACGCCCATTTGAAACATTATCAACTTTTTTACCACTAAATATTAAAGCAAAGCTTTCTATAATTAGGGTGTGTCTGTCTGGAAAGGATATCTTTTTCGTTAATTTGGGCATGTTAGAATTGTCCTCTTGATTTCAACCTTTGCATAGTGATACCTGTAGTAGTTGGTAGGATTTAGAAAGCGTAGCAACTCAATAATTGTTACTAGAATGTCCGTACTTCCATTTTAGACATGTTTATTTTTATATTTTTAACAACAATTTTTATATGATGTATTAATCCTATTGATCTTATTGTTAGAATACTGATTCCTATGGCAACAAAGTGTTATGTTATAAGCAAATTATTTCTATAATCAGTTCTAAAAATGTAAGTATTATCCTGTATTTAAGCATTTTTTCAAGAAATTTACTTATAATGTTTTGTCGACTTTTGTACATTTATATTCTGATAATTCAGTTCTTACACTCTACAAGTGTTAATGTTTGTTTGTTCTACCACTTCAGAGCTTCCCTTTTATGGATATTGTCATCCTTATGGTTCATCTGATTTTTGGAATACAGATTCCTAGAACAAGAAAGTTATAATGCTATTGGCGAATCATCTCTATAATCAAGTCCCAAAAATGTAAGAATGTCCTTAAACATTATCCTGTATATAGACAGTTATTCAACTAATTTACTTTCAATTTTGTTTTGACTATTAAACATTTATATTCCGATTATTCAGTTCTGAAACTCTACAAGTGTAAATGTACTTTTATCCTACTGTTAGAGCTTTACTTTTATGGATGTGGTTATCCTTGTATTATGAAAATTATGCAAACAACACAACTACTTATCTATAGCCTTCAAAGGGGGAGGGAGGGTGTGACACTTAAAGATACCAAAAGTAAAAGGAACTCAACTAAAAAATAGTTACAACACTAAAATTTGGCATGGCGGTTAATATTAAGAGGTATAGTGTGTAACTATGAAGAATTAAGTTAAGGTTAGATTTGCCCCGCAGGGTTAAATTAGGTTCTTGCAGGGTAAGAGTCGAACGCAGGTTAGGATATGGCCCTGTAGGGGCAATAAACCAGCAAAATACGAGATTATCCCTAAATCATTTCCAAGCTGGATGAATTTAAAAGTTAATTAATTTCTAGAAAGTACAAATTAATTTCTCTATGGAAAGGCAACATAAAGTAGAATTACAAAGAGCATAGCAAATATTGCAGTTTGCACTCGTTGCATCTTTATATATGATTTTTTTTTGTCTAATCGACTCAGCCTATTATAGTAAGAAAGCCCCCTTTTCTCCCATCTCTTTTGAAGAGATTTTCTTCCCCTCTTCCCTTTCTCTTTCCCAAAAGGTTGATGACGTCATAGGGTGTCGCACTTTTCAAAATGATACAAAAAAGGGACAAAATGGGATGTCTCAACAAGGATGACATCATCCACAAAAACTAAGACCAAAATATACACGCAGGTCGCAGACATCAAAATTATTTTTGTGAAAAATCCACCAAAATCACAAAATCTACAAAGATTAAACAAAATCCTAGAAGGGTTATTAACATAAGATTTTATTTAATTTTTGTAGATTTTTTCATGTGATTTTGGAGGATTTTTCACGAAAACAATTTTGCCCCACTAAGCGATTAGAAGGGCAATTTTTTTTTAAGAATCCACCTCAGATATTAATGTTCTCAAATCAAGTGAAACACCCAGAGGGCTAAAATAACGATATCCCCTATAACCCCCTTTACCACAACCCCTCCCACCCTACTGGATGAAAAACTGACCAAAAATCGGGTTAAGTGTTAGCATGCTAAATTTACGACATTTCTTTCCCTGTCATAATATCCACGTATTTCTATATCCATTATCTGTCATTGACAATAGTTATAAATTAGAAAAGTTTGAACAGTATATAACATTAATATTCTTTAGAAAGTCTAATGTTTAGTGTAAGCAATTACAAAATTGCTTCAAAGCCAGATAGTTAATAAAGATTTAATTGTACAGTATAAAGAATTTGGGGAATCTAAGCCATATCTAAGTGAAAAGCTATTATACTGACACTATAAAGATAGTGTATATATGTATATATTATTATAGAAGATTGGTCCATTAAAAAGAATAATATCCACATTATATTTATGTCTATATATTGTTGAAATCCGGTATGAGGGGAGTGGAGACACCCCCCCCCCCCTCCTCAAAACATAATGGTTCATGGGGTGCATTTATAAGAAATATGCGCGCCATTCAGTCAGGATTTATTACAATTTATGGACTGCGATTTTCAGGGATCTTAAGGGATAAGACAACGAAAGATAAAATGATGTATACCCACATTCCCAATTATGATAAGATTATCCCTGCTCTAAACCCTTCTGTAGATTAGAAGTATCATTGGTGGAAAAGATTGAACACTGCTTGTTTAATTTTAATCCAACGAATGAGTGCCCATGCAGACTAATATAAAGCTTGCCTATTTATGATTGGTAGATCATTTTTATGATAGTTTGATAGACACACAAACAAACACATAATTAGAGATATATAGCATAAAACTAGATATATTATGCGTAAAAATATTTTAGTAGCGAAGTCACCCTATAATTCGAAATGTCCCGTACGTCCATCTGTCCGTAAGCTACGTTAATGTGATCTTCTGGGCTGCTTCTAAAGATGGACGGCTGAATTTTTTTGATGAAGTTGGCTGTAATAGTAATAAACCAACCCTTGACCGATTAGAAGCTTCACGGTAATGGAGAACCCTATCGGACAAGCATTAAGCGAGGTCTTAAGCTACATACAGTCAAACATTCTATTACTTTTTTAAAAGGATTTCTGGATTTCTATGGTTTGCTTTTTATGGATGTTGTAATCCTTGTTTGTTTTTATACGTCCACATTCTACACATGTAAATGAGTGTTTTGAAAATGATATTTATAACAGAATGTTTTTTTTCCTTTTATACATTTATGAGTGTTTATAAAATAAATTCAACATAGATTTTATATATTAATTTTTTTAAAGCGAAGCTATGCATAATTAGATTAGGTCCATCCATCCGGAACAATTAGCTCTTTTCTTTAATTTAAAATGGGATAAATTTTCCTATCGATTTCCAACTTTGCATGATGATTCCTCTAAGAATTAGATACGAGTTAGGAAGCGAAATAACTCTATATTCTTTATCCATTTTAAACATGATGAAAACCTTAACTCTTAGGCTAGCCTTGTAAATTTAATAAGATTTGGCCATTGTTGCTGCGCTATTATTGACATAAACGTCTTTGTTAATCCTCTATTTTTTTAGATGTGATAGAACTCGTTACATGTGTGTTCCTCTGTGGTCTAGTTCATTAGATGATAGAGAGGCAGATTCTAAATATGATCACATGTAAGTTTTTATTTTATTTTATGTTACAAAGTAGTAGCATGTTTGTGTGTTCATCTTTAGTCTAGTTCTTTAGATGATAGAGAGGCAGATTCTAAATATGATCACATGTAAGTTTTTTATCTTATCTTACAAAGTAATATGATTTTTTGTGTGTCTAGCCTAGTTCATTATATGATAGAGAGGCAGATTCTAAATATGATCACATGTAAGTTTTTATCTTATCTTACAAAGTTATATGATGTTTGAGTGTCCATCTTTAGCCTAGTTCATTAGATGATAGAGAGGCAGATTCTAAATATGATCACATGTAAGTTTTCATCTTATCTTACAAAGTTATATGATGTTTGAGTGTCCATCTTTAGCCTAGTTCATTAGATGATAGAGAGGCAGATTCTAAATATGATCACATGTAAGTTTTTATTTATATTTTATGTTACAAAGTAGTATCATGTTTGTGTATTTATCGTTACTCTAGTTCATTAGATGATACAGAAGCAGATTCTAAATATAATCACATGTAAGTTTTTTTTATCTTATCTTACAAAGTAATATGATGTTTTGTGTGTCTAGCCTAGTTCATTAGATGATAGAGAGGCAGATTCTAAATATGATCCCATGTAAGTTTTCATTTATATTATGTTACAATATGTAGGATGTTTGTGTGTTCATTTTTAATCTAGTTCATTAGATAATAGAGAGTCTAATTATGATCATATGCAAGATTTGTTTATGTTTTACCTTACAAAATAGTAGGATGTTTGTGTGTTCCTCTGTGGTCTAGTTCATTAGATGATACAGAGGCAGATTCTAAATATTTCATCTTACAAAGTAGTAGAATGTTTGTGTGTTTATCTGTAGTCTAGTTCATTAGATGATAGAGAAGCAGATTCTAAATATGATCACATGTAAGTTTATTATCTTATCTTACAAAGTAATATGATGTTTGAGTGTTCATAATTAGCCTAGTTCATTAGATGATAGAGAAGCAGATTCTAAATATGATCACATGTAAGTTTTTATTTTATTTTATGTTTCAAAGTAGTAGCATGTTTGTGTGTTCATCTTTAGTCTAGTTCTTTAGATGATAGAGAAGCAGATTCTAAATATGATCACATGCAAGTTTTTATTCATATTTTATGTTACAAAGTAGTAGAATGTATGTGTGTTTATCTTTAGCCTAGTTCATTAGACGATAGAGAAGCATATTTTAAATATGATCACATGTAAGTTTTTATTCATATTTTATGTTACAAAGTAGTAGCATGTTTGTGTGTTCATCTTTAGTCTAGTTCTTTAGATGATAGAGAAGCAGATTCTAAATATGATCACATGTAAGTTTTTATCTTAGAAATTATTAAGTTGTTTGTTTGTTCTATTGTGTGCAATAGTTCATTAGATGATTACAAGTTTATGCTTTCATAAATAACTCTGTGTGACGGACTTACTGACGTATTCTAGTTGTAGAGTAGCTGTGCTAATAGGTAGAAGTAAGGTTCAATACTTTGTTCAGTTTGTTATACTTAGAACCTCTAACGTCAATGTACAAAATCTACATTGCAGAAGCTAGAGATAATGGGCCTTATAGAATAGTAAACTTTTTTATCAGAAATTTTAGTACAATACAATTTATAATTAGAGAATCTTTTTATATTGCCTATAAAAATGACGTCATACTGGCTTACCCTTGGTCAATTAAAATGTATACTGGTCTGCCATTTATAATTTGGTCTGTGTATTGGCCTATCATTGGTCATTTGCATTGTATGTCGTTAATTTTTCCAGGCACTATAAAGAGCTTTATATTTAGATACAATGTGATGTTCACGATGGTGACGTACATAACCCCGATGCTGGGTATGGGTGCCTGCTATGTTCAGATTGGCAGGAACCTGTGGGGCGGAGAGGTTATAGGTAATTTAATTGGCAGCAGAGCTAATCTAAATTGGGTATGTTCGTTCGTCTGGACCACTCTGTGTCATATTAGAGAAGTTAAAAATTATACCTACTAATACTACGTCAGTCGTGTTACATCAGTAGTAGGAGTAGGAGAATGCCTTGACCCATAAGCAGATGAAACTTCCAGACAAAGGTGTTGTCTATTTTGTAACCTAATACCCATCAGAAGTATTAGCTCGTTAGAACGCCACTAAAAGAAAATTTCGTCAGTAAAAAAACTGGCCATATGCTAAAAAATAAAAAAAATTAGCGGTGCATTTTAAGTGTTTAAGTCGCTTGATAATCTTAGTTTCACTTTATAAATATCTTGGAAAATCTTAATCACACAAGTAAACAATAGTCTATTCAATTACCACACTGCAATGCAATAAAATATACGCCATTAATTTTTTCCTCGATTTTCTTTGCCTAAAAGCGAGGGTAATTAAACACATATCATTTTTGGAAAGTAAATACTTTCTTGAAGCCAATCTTAACGAGGAAGGTATTTTTGGAAAGGGGAAAATGTGCAGAAAACACCTATGTAAATTAGAAAATCCGCAGAAACCATTTTCAAAAGTTATTTGCAAACATTTGCAATGTTAATTTGCAAAATTAATTTCATGCCTTAAATGACATATTTTGAAATAAATGTTCTTATGAAAGTTTTTATCTATGAGTTTAGGACATGTTCAAGACATACATTTTATTTTCAGTGTTAGTTTTTTCGTCCTACGTGTGAAAAAAGGCATTTCTCACATTTTATTATAGAAAATTGCATATAAACACAAAAATAATTTTTTTCTGCAGTAAACATAATAATTGGTATAAAATCTATCATTTTTAATGCAAAAGTCAGATACTGAATCCTTTTTAGAGCGAATATATTGCAAAAAGTAACCAGGGCATTTTAGCAAAGTATGAATATTGAAAGAAATAAATACTTTTTATTTTTAATATACATATTATATAAATGAATAAAAAGAGAGAGAAAAAAAACTATAAAACAAGGTATATGTTTTTTTCACTCTATCATTGAATAAAATGCACTTTTATTTTTCATTATAAGCAACGCATCACATAAAAACTCAGTTTTTACAGTTATTAAACAAAATCAATGCAATTCTACAATCAAGGTAGTTTTATAAAGCAGTAATCCTTTTTGTAGCTATATTTTTTGTTAAATTTATTCTTTATTTTTATAAATAAACTTAATTAAAATCTAATGATTTGAGATTTCGTAATAAAGAACTTCATATTTTTACTGTTTAGACATATAAATTTCAAAGAAAAAGATTAATTCCTTTAAGTTTGAATAAAACTTTATTCATTTACATAATAAAAACGTTAAAATCATTAAAGAATCTAAAAAAAGAAAAAAATAAGTAATTTTTATAAATGTTTTTGTGTCGTCTTTATAAACTCTTTCCGCTTTTATTATTAGACTGATATAATTTAAAATTATAAATGACACTTGTTGGGCCTATCCTATTATATAAACTTAGTAAGATATTTTGTCAGTATCTTAAGGTTTGATACTGCTAAACTGATTGAGTTCTCGATTTTAGGGAAACTTTACATTGGTCCCGGTATGGGTTTAAGCTATTTTACGTTCCCTTCTTAACCCTTCAGAAAACAGAGCCCCTAGAGATAAATAAATTGAAATTATTTTAACCTAAACAGTCGGACCCCTTCCAAAGCTTAACCCTTAACAGTTGGGCCTCTTGCCGCACCTTTATCGGCCAGGGGAGGGGGGGGGGGGGGGGCGTTCAATTATCTCACTTCCTATTAGAGCTAAAAGGCTTAAAATTTTTGTGCATGCCCTCTGTTTGATAATGAATTTCCGACTATAAGTGAGTGAAAGTCAATTTTTGCTTCCTTCGCCCTTTTATTTAATAACCTTTGTTTGTAGGTCCTTTTTTACTAAAAAATTTAAAACAGCTGTCATTTTCTTATTTTATCTTGTTCATACAATGTTTATTTTTATGTAAATTTTATAATAGAAATCTCAAAACATAAATTTCGGCAGCTGCAAGCCGCCGAAATCGGCGGTTGGAGATAAAAACCTGGATAACCCTGCCAGGTTTGCTGGCATCCTGTGCCCGCCAGGGTGGAGATATACAAAAAAACTAACTCTCAGTTAGGACTGTTAAGGGTTAAGTGGATGGGTTGGGACTTGGGGGGGGGGGTTAAAATAACATTATAAAACCTACTAGAGGCTGCACCTCTTGCATCTAGGGGCTCTATAATCGAAGGAATATGAAAGTGCAGAAAAAACAATACCCAAACTTATTTATAAAACTAATACGTTCTTTTTTACTTTGTCTAATAAAGATTCATTAATGTTAAATTTTTGTTTGTTTACTTTTTTAGTGCAATAAAGGCAAATCTTTTTTCTGTTTTCCTCATGACTGCTCATTTTTGTCTACAAGAATTTGTAGTCAAAGTTTCAAAAAAGCAAAATGATATTAAAGAAACAAAAGTTTTTATTTTTTCATTTTTAATGTTCCAACATATGTAACTGTAAGGTGTCTTATTTGCCAAGCACAACAGTTTGTTGCTACCTCTCTTATTTTTATAATTTTATCAAATTTACAGGGTGCCCACCAAACACAGTGTTTTTGATATCTAGCCATATAACCAAATTAAATGTTAAAAAAAGATCTATTTGCATAAATTCTGTGTTATGACTGAACTAATATGGTATTGAAGAAATTGGAATCCAGGTTCTCTAATTTAGGTTAATTTTACATTGAGCAATCTAGTAAATTGTTTTTTTTTGGCATATTTAGAGCTAAAAATGTAACTCAATAAATAAGAGGGGGAGGGGGGAGTTTGTACACTTATAGGAAGTGAAATTCAGTATAAAAGTTTGGGAGGGACGTGTGGGCTTGTTTTTATAGTTATCAATCTAATTTTTGTAAAATATCTTATATGACTGGATGTACACATAAGACTTTGAAAATTGAATTTTAGTAATTTCCTTTTAGGGGTTTGTGGAGCAAAAGACCCCCAAAACACTGAAAACATGAGTTGTGAACTTATTTTTTTAATGATTTCAACCTGATTTTTTTAAAGAAAACTTTTAATATAACTGAACTAAGGAACCATTACACATTCCATTTTGGGATTTTCCTTCTGGAGGCTTTTGGATCATAAAACCCCCCAAAACACTAAAATTATGTGTTTTGAGCTTATTTTTAAAGATATAAACCTGATTTTTTTAAAGAAAACTTTTTTAATATAATTAAACTAAGGAACTATAACACATTTCATTTAGGGACTTTCCTTCTAGGGGCTGGCAGAGCAAAAGACCACCCAAAACATTAAAAATATGAGTTCTGAGCTTATTATTAAAGATATCAACCTGATATCAAAAAATATTTCTTTGCAAAAAATCAGGTTGATATCTTTAAAAATAAGCTCAAAACTCATAATTTTAGTGGGTCTTTTTGTTTTGGTGGGTCTTTTGATCCACAAGCCCCTAGAAGGAAAGTCCCAAAATGAAATCTTATGTGTACATCCAGTCATATAAGAGATTTTACAAAAAGAATTAGATTGATAACTATATTAACAAGCCCACATGTCCCTCCCAAACTTTCATACTGAATTTAATTTCCTATAAGTTTACAAACTCCCCCCCCCCTTAATTATAATTTTTGTTTCCAAGTGAAATAAAACAGCCCATAGATAGTTCAGTTGTTTTGATTGATTAAAACAGAATCTGTCCTTTTCCCAATTTCAATTCCCAAGACAATCAATTTTTTGAAAAAATGCAAATCATTTAGATAAATAGATTTGAATTTTTCATAAATATTGTACTCTAGTATAGAAAAAAATTAGGTCTTTGATCATCTATCAAAACTAGTTAAAAATTAATTCTTTACAATATATCAATGAATTAACATAAACATGTTGAATAGCTATTACCAATTTAAACACATAAAATTCGGCTGCAGAGGGAAAAATATGTAAAAATAAATGTATTATGCAATACCATTTATTTTTATCATATATACAAATACAGGGTGTTTTTTTTAATAGGACAAAAGTATTGCTTACTATAACCCACTTGCCATTGACAGAAAATAATAATCTATATCTTAATTTCTTTATTGGGTTGGGGCAGTTTGTATGAGAAAAAAATATTTAGCGATTTTCAACAAATTATGCTTTAAAAACCGGTTTTTCAAAGTAGCTATTTTTGGAAGATTTTTTTATCATGACCAATTTAAAGTGTGGGCAAAAATGCATGCATTTTAAAAATCAAATTGCATGGCGTGTGTTATTAGTAAAAAATGTTATGCATACCATTAGAATTGTCATAAACTCTAGTTTTTGGAAATATATGTATCATATTGATGCTATTTGTAGTATAGAAGCTACGTTTGAAAATCTGAGAAAGTTTTGAAAAAGTGGCTTAGGAAAAAGTAACTTTAAAGAAAAATGCTTTTTTTAAATGAAATTGCGTGTTTTCTTTTTAATTTCAATACTTTTTATAAAACTTATATAAAGATGTTTCCAAGAAATTTTCTTCATGCTGAAAGCACTTTTTTCACTTGTTCTAAAAGGCATTTTTAGAATAGTGTATAATGCAAAAACACCCTTACACAAAGAAATCCTATAAAACATAGTAGTAGATCAAAAGTTTACATAAACAGAAATCAAACACTTTTTATTTTATTAAAATAGGTTAAAAAAAAAAAGTTACAGCTAAAAAACTTTTATTAAACATTTAACAATTGGGGAGGGAAATTGGTTATAAGAAAATGCATTCAGTAAAATTTGAAAAGTAGTTTTTTATAAGTAAAAGAAATGTTTTTTAATGCAATAAAAAATGATTTTTTGATGGTCAATCTGTAGAGTTTATGATGATTCTAACGATATGCATTACATTTTTCTGCTATTAACACAAGCCGCGCAATTTGAATTTTAAAAATATATGCATTTTTGCACACTCTTTAAATTGGTCATGATCCAAAAATCTTCCAAAAATAGGTACTTTGGAAAAATTGGTTTTTATGACATAATTTGTTGAAAATCGCCAAGTATTATTTTGTATTACAAATTGCCCCAACCCAATAAAGAAATTAAGATATAAATTATTATTTTCTGTCAATGGCAAGTGGTTTATATTAAAACCTGGTTCCACCCGGTTCAAGAAAATGTAAAAAAACGGTTTCCAGTCTTCAAATTGCATCATTCTCAGTATGAATCCCCCCTCTACTACCCTGGTTTTCATTTCCCCCTGGAGCAGGCAGTTTTGCTTACTTCCGTTTGCCGGTATAGCTCAATAAAATTTGAAAACCACGAAAATTTTGGTGAATTCAAAATACCCCTTCTAACTTTTTTGTTTTTATAGTAAAGTCGCTGATTTTTTTCGTGAAATCTAATGTTTATTGACAAGTACATCTGTTTGTGAATTCGTTTTATTCAAATTATTATTTTTATATGATTTTTTTTATTTTTTTTACGCCCTATTATGACCCTGTTCGGAATGGCCATAAATGCCCGACAGTTTTAAAACCCTGCTCGGTTTTGGTTTTATTACCCGGTTTTAACTTTTCTACCATTAAATTTTTTTTTATGATTTATTATTCTTGAGCCACCCTAATCAGTATACCCTAGTAATCTCTATATGTGTCCTCCAATATTTTTATGTTCGTTTTCTGATATGTATTACCCAATTTTTATATGTTCTTTTTTTTTAGTGTGTGTGTTTTAAAACTTCAAGGAACGTTTTTTTTTAACCGAAAACGGCAGCACCTATAGCCGAAACACTAAATTGGATATAAATTGCTTCGTATATTACTTTTAGCTCTATAGATTACATGAGGTTGTGTAGTTTTCAATTACGGATCGTATCAAAGTTCTAAAAAGTGTTCAACTCACTTTGGGCGTTCAAAAATTACATTTTTCATTTTTTTGCCGTTTTTTTGCAACTTTCCTGTGCACGCCACTAGAGCAAAACAAAAAAATATGTTTTCCGTTTTTACCATTATAAAGCTTCCCTGAGATTTTCAGCTCAATCAGCCCATAAAAGTGGCGCTCGGCACTAATGGGTTAAGCAATACTTTTGTCCTATTAAAAAAAACACCCTGTATGATATAAGATAAGATTATTTATCAAAACAGATATTTTTATGGTGCAAGCTAACTGTTTTTCGTTTTTTAAAAATAATTTAGACAAGCCTACTTCTTTTTGTCTTATTTATAAATATAATTTGTTTAGAAACACCTAAAAATATTATTAATGTCTTGATACAGACATTGTTTGGACAAACCCAATGCATTGTTTACTTTAAAGGCCATATGATCCAACAAACTATTACATTGTTTTTATCAGGTGGAACTATATTGTATTCAGAACCATGATCATGGACATCAAAGCTTTTTTATTTGGGTGGGGGAAATAAAAAGACGAAATTCTTAAAAATCCTATTTTATTTGGGGAAGGGAGGGTAAATACTTCCACCAAAATGGTTGTTGGTAAATTTTTTGGTTGGTTGGGGGGGGGGATGAGTAAAATAACATTTTTTTCTTCTTAAATATACATGGTGCCTATGACATCCCCAAATGCGTTTTTGGTGTGTGTATGTGGGGAGGGGGGGGGGGGGGTAAACAATAAACACACCCTTGGACATACCTGACAAAACAAAGTATTTTCATTTTTAACCTTTTTAGGGTGTCCCAAAGTGAAAAAAATTATGCATAAATAAGACACAGTTTTAATCAGTAATTAAAGGCCTGTTTTATGTCACTTGGAAACAAAGTAATCAAAAATTAAAAATTCTCAGTACAGAAAAAAAAGTTTATCTAACAAGATTTAATACCAAAAAGAAGAAATGGAGAGAGCTAATAAACATACAGACATAGTATACAGTATTGGAGCCATTACAAATAAGCTGCTGAAAAAATTAAGGCATTTAATTTTTATAACAATGCTTCGCTACTAAATGAATGACTGTCCCACAAAAAAAAACATATTTAATTATTTGGGAATCGTCCCTTTCGTAACATGGCCCCATAAGGGGTGATTCGTCGTATTTTTAAAATGGCTTTTTATAGGTTATTTTAGGTTAGGTTAGGTTATATTTGGTTAGGTGATTGCCCCACAGGGTTAGGTAATTGGCTCCGCAGGGTTAGAGCTCCCCCCCCCCCCTGCAAGGGCTAGAAATAGGAGATAAGCTACTGTTTTAAATACAAAGAATCGCCCCATAAGGTGCGATGTTACGAAAAGGACTACACCCGATTATTTTTATATTACTATGTCACCTCACTTTTTAATAATTCACTAAGTTTTCAAAAACCTTTCTTTCACCCTTATAATTAAAAATTTCTTTTGCCCACAGGGAGAAAATATTCTTTTTTTTCTTTCTAGGTATATCAAATGGCTGGATTTTATTAATCATTACGACATGCATGTTTATATATAAAATAGAGACAATGCGGGTTTTTTTAATGTACAAATGTAATTTTATTACAAGAAAAAAAGAGTATCTTTCATTAGAACTAAAAGTAGCTTTTTGTTCATGTTAAAAATCCTTTTTATGTTTCTCAGAAAAGAATATTATAAAATACATGCATACCTGAAAATTAGTTTAAAAAATTTGTATTAAACAGGAAAAAGAAACTAAGTCGTCGTTATATTTATTGTTTGTTCTTTTTGGTGTAAGGTTTTTTTTAATGAAACTTTTTTGGATCTCGTTAATTCGATTTCTGCGGATTTTCTGGTTGCCAGAAATGAAATCTACGCATCTTTTTTAGCTAGATGGCATTTGTCTGGTTAAGATTGGATAAAAAATTCTTTGGTTAGTTAAATTTAATAAGTGAATGAATTAGTGTACCTACTCCAAGTATACCAAGGGATCTAAAGGGATAAGACAATGGCTGATAAATTAGTGTACATCCCCAATGATGATACACAAAATTACCCCTTCTGTGGATTACAATTAGTGGTTGAAACGTTTGTAAACTTGACTTAATGAACGAACCACTCAAAATTAATTCCTAAATTCATTATTATAAACTTAGGGGACAAGTGTAATAAACAGCCCAATGTACCCGCCCTCCCTGCAGTACACCAGACAGTACATAATAAAGTTATAGATATGGTTATCCTTTACAGGGTAGCTTTTCATAGGTTTCTATCAAGGGTTTATAACTATTATGGGGGGAGGGTACCATCAAACCTCCCAAGAGAAACCTCCCCTAGAAAAGAATTAATCCCCCCCCCTCCCTGAAAATAATATTTCTCTTTTTCTTTTAAAAACTATAATTAAAAACGTGGGGTGGTCGACCTCCTTCCCCCACCACCACATAAATGTCAACCGCCCCCCTAAATTTTTTTCTTCAAATAGTTTTCGAAATCTTACTGGACACACACACATACGTAAACATTTACAAACAGCTACTTTGAAAATATATTGCATATTAGAAAAGATTTTGTTTTATGCATTTAGAATTATGCATGTTTGATTTATTTATGTATTTAAAAAGATTCTATCCATCGATTATTTTTTAAAAGTACGTATAAAACACATTGCTTATATACAAATTAACATATTAATGACATGGGGCTATAACCAGTTGTCCTCAGATAAGAAAGTAGTAAAGTTTGCGGGAATAACTCCTCTTCCATTCCTTGTTAGAACCGGTTTCATTACAGCAGAAAATAATCACATAAATAAGCTTCATATCTTAAAAGCCTTATATTACATTTGAAACTGGATTTTAAAAAAAGCTTGAACTGGCAATGCGACATATTATTCCTTTTAACTGATGTAAAATTTATTGCAATATTCAAAAAAGAAAATATTTTGTCAAGTACATGCTTCAATATTACCATATGGTGTGCAGGGCAGGGACAATGGAAAAAAATTTAAAATTCAAACTCTCCCTTTTCAATCTATTAAGTAATAATGGATGTAGAATATGCCGTGGAAAATTCTCGTCAATTTAAGTTGCTATTTCCCCTGTCATTTAATGGTTATTTCGTTCATCAAGTAGGAGGGGAAGGGATAAGGTACAGGGGAGAGATGGTTATTTTAGCCCGCTACAAGTTTCACTTTATTAGAGAACATGCCAATCTCGTGCTCCATCCAAGTAATAATAAGTTCATCTATATTAAGGAAAAGAAATGGTTGTATAGTTATCTTTTTATCATTTTTCTCTGATTCCTGATAACCATAAAGTTGGAAGTTTATGCAAAAGTTTAGAACAATATTTTAAAGAATTCACCACCATATTCTCTTTTTTTTTACATGTTTGTGTGTTGTACTGAAAAATTTTATTATCCAATAATAATTGAAAATTATAATTTCTTAGAATAATTTCATTTTTCTTATTTTGTACGCTGTAGAATATTCATTTCAAACAACGATGTCAATATTCAGAAAAAGAAATTCTATATATGAGACAGTCGAACAAACAAACATAAGCAATAATCAACACTGAAAGAAGAACATACTTGCATATTTAGAGTTGATTATAGAAAAGCTACGCTTATTACATTGTGCCTAATCGTCCGAGGAAGCAAACTTCAACAAATCAAGATGTTTAATAACTAAAATGGTTATTGTTGGGCTTAAGGACATCCTGGTACCATCCTGGTTAGTCCGACATTTCCGATTTAAGTAAGCCAATTTGTTGTAAAGTGCAGACTTTTCCGATGTGAGCATGTCCTACTTAAATAAGACAAAAAGGCTTATATAAGTACAAAAAAGGGTTAACTGCTGATACAGAGATTACTAGGGTGGTAATGGTTAAGAGTTGCCATGATGTCTAAATACAGACAGAAGGACTAACCCTATATGTAGAAAACCTTAGGGATCTCAGGGATACATCCTCCACAATGACAAAATGACCTCTTCTGTATATTAAAATCATTGGTTTAAAAGTCTGGACAATACTAGTTTGGACACATCAGAATTACACAAAGGTACCCAAAGTTTTTAAGCTGACAAATAAGTTAACGTGATTATAAAACGTTGGGTACTAGTGTAATTTACAGTTCATATTTCCTTCTCTCCTTAAGAAAACTTCTCCTGTAAAAAGTAAAATTTAAATCTGTGAAGTGAAAAGCTTGCGAATTTAAAGGCACAATATGTCCGAGTTGTAAATGTAAATAAAATTGGACATACACATTGAAAAATTGAAATTATATGAAGATTTAACATTTCTGGCCTTTTACATAATTCCAAATTGACAAATAAAACTGTAATGTAAATATTTATGTATTTTTACTAATAGCTTTATTCCCAGCAGGGGCTGTGATTCAGCAAACTTTTTTCATTTGAAACTGCTAAAAATTTGAAAATTTTGTGATACGACACTTGGCGTAAAACTTGTTTTGTCCTGTAACTAAAGGAAAGTGGGTAAGAAGGGGGGGGGGGAGAAATTTTCACTTAAATCACTCTCCCTTGTCCCTGAGTCTCAGTATTAGATTTTAGTGTAGCACAAGCAGGGAGGATGGGGACATATTGACTGTAAATAACATTGGTACACAAAGTTTTATAACCACGTTATGTTATTAATTGGCCTAAGTAGGTCCTGGGAAGGGTTTTTAACTATTTGGGGGGAGGGTACTACAACTCTCTCACTAGAAATCCCCCTTCAAAATTGAAAAAAAAACCTTTTTCCTATTAAGCTCAAGTGCCCCTAGAGGCCCCCAGGGGGCGTATCCGCAAGTACTGTATATAGTAATTAATGCATACTCTGTTGAATGTTGATACACATATAGGTATGTTAACATACAACATAGAGAAACTTTGCCAAAATAAATTACCATAATATTATCTTAAGTCAACATACGGAGATTCCAGCAGTGTCCTTGGTCGCTGAACATGCTATAATCACAGTTTATTTTATGTATGCCCTAACATGCTATAGTGCTGTAATGAGAGATAGTAAAAATTGTCTTTAAAAATCTCCTTCTATCCATTGTCTTTCATTCTCAAACTTCCTTGATCTTTGGTAAATTCGAGGGATAGGTCATATAGAAATAGCTTGAAAGGTTATTAAAAGCGAAGCTTTTCTGTAATTAGGGTCGGTCCGTCCGTACGTCCGTCCGAGATAGTTAGCTTTTATTCGTTAATTTAGGCATGTTAGAATTGTCCTATCGATTTCAAACTTTGCATGGTGATTCCTGTAGTAGTTAGGTACGATTTAGAAAGCGTAGCAACTCTATAATCGTTACCAGAATGTCCGTACGTCAATTTTAAACATGTTGATTTTTTTACTTTTTTAATAACAATTTTTTATGTGATAAAATCATCCGATGGATCTGATTTTTTGATTACTGATTCCTATTACTATAAGGTACAATATTATGAGCGAAGCATCTCTATGATCAAGTATTAAAAATGTCAGTATGTCCTTAAACAAAATTCTGTATTTAAGAAGTTTTGCAACAAATTTACGTATAATTTTGTCAAACCTTATATTTTCATATTTTGTATATTCAGTTCTGACACTCAACAAAAGTTAATGTTCGTCTGTCATATCGTTTCAGAGCTTCGCTTTTATGGATGTTGTCATCCTTGTTTTATAACAAATAGGTCCCCAAAAAAATTGTCTGACAATGAAAGGATTAGTTTCCTTTTTGGATAAAATTTACATCTATCTTTTTTATAACCAAACTTTAAGTGTTTGATTCTGTCTCTTTATACAACACAATACACATTTCAAAAGTTTCTGCTGTTTTCCTTGTCTAATGCATGATTTTAGCTTCATTTGATATCTCTTTCATAAAATATTAGCTTACAAAAATACCTTTAAACCCATCAGAAAGAGTAAAGTTTGGAAGAATAAAATAGCTTTAATCCATCTTGGGATATATGTATAAGTGAAGCTTTCCTGAATTGTAGAACTTATTCGGATAAGTGGTTAGCGAGATTTGAACGGACATAAAAATTTACATTACTACTTTATATAAAAGAACTTGAAGCTACCCCCGAAAGTCCTCTTGGGAAGTGTCGGCCCTGCACTTTGTATTTATCGAAGGAGGATGGAGACACACTCCTTCAAAATAAACATTTCCTGAACTAAAAGAATCTTCATTGTAAAGGAGAAACCAAATCTGTCCAACGGTTACCAAGATCCTTAGGCACAAACACACAGAAAAATATCTTGTTATTTATATATAAGGATTTTCATTTAGCATATAATTTCCAAAACCCTTTCCCTGACTTAAATGTGTAAAATGAATACACAAATTTATATTTGATATTTGGTGAATAAAATTGTGACAAAAAAAGAATATTTTCAAAAAATTCTTTTGCATTTAAATAGTTTAGCTAGGAACTAAACATCTGTATATAGGTAATTTTTATATAAGTATTTATCTAAAATTATTCAATATTGTGAAATATTTTTAAAAATTTTATAGGTTGATATCTAAATCTGGATGTTAAAGCTCTTTCTGTCAGAGAGGCTATCTTATTCGTGGCTTAACAACTTTGGGGACTTTCACTGAATTATGATTGGTTGGTTTATGAAGTTGGGTGTTCAAACGTTTTAACCACTTATTTTAATTTAGAGAAGGGGTACTTTTGTGTTGCATAATTTGGGATGTACATCAATTTATCCCTTTAGATTCCCTCTTTCTCTAGAATTCTTGAATATGGAATATTCATTTACAATTAATACTAAACGTTTTTGTTTGTTAAACTTGAATTCAGAAATTTCTCTGAAAAAAAGTAAGCCCATATTTTCTCAAGCTTTTGTCATAAGAAAATGAATAAAAGTGAATTCAAAGAATAAAATAATTCAAAGTAAAAATAAATTTATCATTCAATTTGAGCTGTAATTAACAGAAAACAAGAATATCAATATCCATTAAAGCGAATTAAATAAAATTTTCAATCTAACATGCAGGACTCGGCAGCCGTACGTCAGCCGCCTGTCATCCTCATGGAAATCAACCTTGTACAGTTTTGAAAATCCGCTTGAAGTCTAAACCTAATAAAATACAGCAATCTCTCTTGCAAAAAAGGTTTCACAGCATCGAAACGGGTTTAAATTTGAGGCTTAGTCGTGAATGTCGCGCGGCTGCCGAGCCTTGCCTATATTTAAAACTATTTTGTATCATAAGGTTTCATGCTATTTATGCATTTACCAAGGAAGTAAATTACAGTAATTATTTATTATTTGCATGTGTTGAATATTTTTTAGACCAAATAAATAAATATTTAATTAAAATATCCCTTGTCAAATATTACGTATTTTTTTTGTGTGTGTGAAATTTGTCAATATAAGAGAATTTAAAATATTTTGATAGAAAATAAACGTAAAAAAAAAGAATTTAAAATGTAATGCAGATTTTTCCAAGCCAATAGAAACATTAAAAGATTAGTTTTATTGAGCTTATCACACAAAAACAGAACTATAAAACTTTATATTTTAACAATAGACATAATGTATCTAGATGGTTCATCTGACCATAAAATTCCTCAAACTTAAAAAGATTATTCCAGCAGATAAACACCTTCATTTGTGTTTGTTACACACGATTATTTCCAATAATGCTACCGACGAAATTTTTCGAAATTCTTGTCCAACCCCCCAAGAAAAAAGCCTAAAACCACCACAGGACCAGTAGTTATATTCCCTGAAGTGTAGAATCCGATCGGATCAGTGGTTACCGAGATCTTAAGGGACGGACAGACAGACAGACATCGTTCTTCTTTGTATTATAGATTACACGAGTGAGTAAATTTTTACACGATATAATTTAACCTGCTACTATTTGTAGCTGATTCATTATGCAAATGAAATGAAAAAATAACCACCCTTTTACACTAAAATCTGTACTCTTTCTTAACCAATATTATGGTCGGGTTGTTCCTCTACTGTTTTCCTTTTGGCTAATTTATAGAGTGTGTCTCTAGATTATCTCTATCTCTATCAAGTTTAACTGTTTAGGTAGATTAATTAAAGTGGTGCAGTTAAGGACAAAAGATTAATGTTCAAATTAATTTATAAAAACAAAGCTACTTTAAAAGTCATGCAATTCGGTCTGTTTGTGTGTCAGTGACGCTTAAACATATTAACAATATTCTAACCCTACGCTTTCAATTGTAGTTTTAAATATGAAAAGTTTAAAAAATATTTTTTTGGGAGGGTATTTTTTTCTAAGGGGGGTTTTCTCATGCGAGGGTGGTGGAACCCTCCCCAAAAATAGTTATTATCCTTCCCAGGACCTATGATAAGCTACATTGTAATGGAGAACAATATCGGTTCAATAATTAGCGAGATCCTTGTGCACACATATAAACAGACAGAGATTATTGCACTTTATTATAAATTTTATATTAGTTTTAAAACACTTATTGGTTCTTTTTATGTTCTCTCTACTTTTGAATGCAATCATCCTAGTTTTTTTTTTCATGCATACCTTTTACTTTTAAATTTCCTTGTTTCAGACTCAGATTGGAAAACTACCCTGATGAAATAGTATAGAAATATCTGCCTTACAGATATTGGTTCAAAAAATGCAAAAAAAATGGGGTGCAATTTGTTTTTGAATGAATGAAAATAGACTTGGGTATGAAAGGAAGAAATCAAAACGTATATTTGGTTAAGTACCAACCCTATCATTGTATTCCATCTACTCTAACTATTATTGTCACATGGTGGATATAGCAGCATTAGGTATAATTTTTAACGTATATCGAACCCGACACATTCCTGACGTAAATATTACTAAAGAAATATTCAATGTGATTTGTATGCCAGAATCGTGATCCCTTGTCCGGGAAGTTTAGTAAAATCAGATTGCAATCTGAGGTGGATTCTTAAAAAACTTTTGCCTCACTAAAATCAGTGAGGCTCGCTAAAAATTTAGAGGGGATAATTTTGCCTCAATATTTTATTTAGCCAAAAAGTTTTTTTAATAATTCACCTCTGTTTAACTCAATGATAAAGAGTAGGAATAATCAAATTCTTAAATAGCTTGCAATTAAAGCTGTAGTGTGGTGATGAAGATTAAAGGAGGGGAGGGGGAGGATTATTTATTTGACATTGCCCTTTCCTTTCCCATCCCTGGTAAGCTTTGCACAGATATGAAACAGTTCCTAATTCACCAATATGCAAATCAAAGCTGTGCAAATTTTTAGCAACCCCCAGTTTATTAGCAATTTTATATTTCATAAAGGTAGTTGTCGACATAGCTCGTCTCATACTTGGATAGTTACATATTTTGTACTTACTGAAATTAAGGGCAAAAGAGTTTTTCTTCAGAAAAAAAGACCTTCAAATTTATACATTTGAAATACCGCATTGAGAGGAAAAACTGTACATGACATTGCTGTGTATACATATTTCAGAAGCATATTTAAAATACATAAAATAAAATGTGTACAAAACCATTTTGTTCAACAATAAAATAGCAAATATAACAATGATGGCACAATCCATAAAAGCGAAGCTCTGAAACAAGATTGCAGCACAAACAAACATAAGAACTTAGAGATTCAGAACTTAATAATCTGAATATTAATTTAACAAAAATGTAATAATTGTTGCAAAATTGCCTGAATAGAGGATAGTGTTTATTGACTTACATACATTTTTAGGCCTTACTTTACAGGATGCTTCGCTTTTTAAAAAGCTCTCATTTAAATGTATATTTTTTCAGGGGAGCTTTTGGTTCATCCTGCTGTTCTTAAATCTAAACAGAACAAGAAGAGGGTAAGTTTATTTATATTTTCTCGTATTCATTCGAATTCGGTGGACAGGAACCGGTTCTCAACCATACGAAAAAACTATGTCTAGCACGGAATTATATCCAGCTTTCTACAAATATAAAATTGTACAATCATAAGATTAAAACCAGTTTTATTTAGCCGGTGCCTTCGGCACCACGGGGCTAAAAACACTAGTTTTTATCTTATAATTGTACATTCTATATCCGCGGAAAGCGATGCGAGAAATAACTATTATATTTTATTATTCTATTATAGAATTAGATAGTTATCCACAGATCTGAAAATCAAAACGTTTAATGCCATATAATCTATAGATATAAGATATTAGGCCTATAATCTAAATCTAAGTATAATAGATAGATATTTCTACCCGGTTCAAAATCAGCTTTTATCCAGCGGAAAATTGATTAGATTAGAAGATTAGATAGAACAAGGATGACAACATCCATAAAAGCGAAGCTCTGAAACGATATGACAGACGAACATTAACTTTTGTTGAGTGTCAGAGCTAAATATATACAAAATATTGAAATATAAGTTTGACAAAATTATACGTATATAAATTTGTTGCAAAACTTCTTAAATAATAATATAAATTTATAAAAATATACTGTGTTAATTTAATTTGTATATCTTTTAGCCCTACATGGCTGAACTTTCATAAAATTATATAAAATCAACAGTATTCTGTTTTAAAAATAACAGGATGTCTGTCTAACTGTAGCTTTAGATCTCGCTAACCTTACAGTGAAGCTTTTTTATAGCTTTTTTGGGGAGGGTTCCTTAAACTTCCCCCAAATAATGTTTTTCTTTTACTTTATTTTTTGAAAACAAGTTTGAAAGTGTAGGGTCGACTTATACTCCCTCTCCTGTCCTCAAGTGCCCCTATAGGCCTCTAGGGGCGTAGCCACGAGTAACATACAAAAAAATATCTCAGATTATGTTTTGGGGTAACAAAGTGTCTAAATCAGCCATGTGACGTCATAAAATGTTTTTGGGGTTTTCTTTCCCACTTCTCCTCTCATCTCCCTTACTTTTATGACGTCACATGGCTGATTTTTGAGACACTTTGTTCAACCTGTGGACGAAATCGTCCTTGTTTAAACTCAATTGACAACAGTTACAAAGCAGAAAAGATAAAAGAGACCAGCGTTGCGGATCCGTTTCATTTTTCTTGCGGCTCTAGCTCCGGCTCCGACTTAAAATCAAGAAAAACTCAACATATTTTTTTTGCCAAGTAAATAGACTTTTGAAGGTTTTATAATTTCAATGTTTGATGAAATTGGACTTGAAAAACTTAAAAGGGGCATTTGCACACGACAAAACAGAGTTACCAAATTATAATAAATAAAAAATAATCTTTTTTTAGCTAACCCGGAGCCGGAGCCGTTTTTTAACGAAAATTACGGCTCCGGCAAAATATGGCGGCTCCGCGGATCCCGGCTCCGCAATGCTGAAAGAGACAATAAAAACGAAGGAATGTACAGTACTATTATGTAAAAATGTACTTTATACCTTTTCCCAAAAAATATAAATCCGCAAAAATATTTGGTTTTTCTCGTCAATCAACTTTCATGATTGGATAAAATAGTATTTTATACACATACTATACGCATCGTATTATAGACAGCTTTTCGCGAATATCAAAATAGAAAATTTTTAGATGAAAATTTATGATTTTTCAAATATTCTTGAAAAATTGTGTATTACGATGCTATACATTATTTTTCAGTGTGGCCGAGAACCGGTTCTAATCCAGTGGATATTAATCGGTTTCAAAGCCATACTAGAAATTTATTTTCTTGCAACCCTAAATTTAAAAAAAAATTGCTTAAGCTCCACTTTAAAAAAATGAGAGAAAAAACTATTTGAATTCATTGACATATCTCTGTGTCACTGAGATGAAAGATGCTGACTTCAATTTCCATTTGTCTTCCTCCTGTCTTCAATCTTCACTTTTAACAAAGTTGACCATTTCTAGATTATTCAAGAGGAAGAGTTGGGGTTGAAGCCAATATTTCATTATAGGACCACCCATATACACCCCTTGATGTTAAGATTTTTGGAAAAAAAGAAATGTATCGCTAGAAAGAGTCTTGTGTGACGTCATAAAAATACTTCTCAATCCAACTCTTGTTTAGGGTTTCTTTTCCCACTTCTCCTCTCATCCCTCCTTTTTAAGACGTATTTATTTTTTATATGACATCACACATGACACTTTCCAGTGCTTCAAAGAAATCAGCACAAGGGGGGGGGGGGTCAAGGAGGAACTAGTATTCGAAATAGTAGTGTACAAACTTTTCAACCATTACTTTGAATCTACTAAAAGATTGTAGTTTTAATTTATCATCTTTTGTCTTATTCCTTAAGATCCCTAGGGCTGTGTGATATAAGTCCTTTTCTTTTAGAAAATAGAATTTTGCCAGATATTTTGTTCAAAAGACTGATAGATTGATAGGAGATAGTTAGATAACTTTACTTGTACCTCTTACCATTCTAAAGCTTTAGGGTTTGGCCGGATATCCGGTTTGGCCGGTTATCTAGCCATTTTTAATATCCGGCCAGACGTTGAAACTATCCGGATATCGGATATCTGGCTGATTTTTAGTGCCGGATATCCAATTGTCCGGCCGGATATCCGATGATTTGCCGGATATTGGGCCATTTGTAATATCCGGCTGATTTCTAATGCCGGATATCCGGTATCTGGTATCAGGCCCAACCATATAAAGCTTACCTAATGAAAAAAAACCTCAAATTTAAAAAGAAATTTTAGCCTATCAATTACCTTATACGATCGAGGCTGCTGCCCGTGACACTTTTAATATAGGCCTAACAACCAATGATAACAAAAGGAAGCATATATATCCTTTTCTGTTCAAACACCCAGGGTATTGGGTTAAGTAACACTCAACAGACAACCAACTCTTGATTTCAAGATCTTTTTCTGAAAGTCCTAACGGTGCATGGTAATGAGTTGGGCATATTCTGTCTATCAATTTTTCGCATCTAAAATAGCAGCAGTAGGGACCATTTTTAACGTCTTTAGTTATGACGCGGTGTTGAGCCGTAATACATCTAATAAAGCTCATATGATGTGTTTATGCTATTTTTTACCCCTTCCCTACACAGGTAATATAAAGCCCTTAGATGCTAGGGGCGAAGATATTTATATATAAATATGCAGTGTAGCATGAAGTCTGTAAAAACAAGACTGTACTTTATGTACTTGAAGATTAGTAGATTAGGCAATCAAATGCTCTGCCAAGGTCTAACTAACATAAATTGTTTATTCCTAGGAATATATTTATTGGAAGGTAAAAATCAGGGAGAAAGGAGACATTATATTAGTACCCAAAGTTTTATAAACATTTGAGTACTTTTAGAAAATCTTTATTGGATTTTACAAACGAGCAATGTTCATAATTTAATCTTCTATAATACAAAGTAGTTTGATGTCTGTCCGTCCGTCTGTCCGTCCGTCCGTCTGAAGCTTAAGATCTCGATAACCACTGAACCGAATCAAATTCTACCCTTCAGGTAATGTACCTACTGGTCCTGTGGTGGTTTTAGGCTATTTTCTTGGGGGGTGGGACACCCCCAACCCCCCAAAAAACAAAAAATCCCCCCCCCTATTTTTTTTTGTAGGAGATAAACCTTTTTTTGTAAGAGATATCCTTATTTTTTTTTTTTTTTCAAATTTCACCTTAACTTATTTTTATCATCTCTTGGGGCAATTCCTAGAGGCTAGGGGTTAAGCCGCTAGTTTAAACATAAAGTAAAATTTGTTTATCATCAATGGGAATTAACATGAATAAATCGTCCATTGTCTTATCCCTTAAGATCCCTGGTAAAAAAGAAACTTTTTGCATATAACAAACTGTTCAAAACATTTATAAAAACATTACTAATGAAGTAAGATATTAATCAACTAATATTTAAGGTCAATAAACTTTATTCTAGAAATTACAATATTTATGTTTTCTTAACAGTTGAATAATGGTATATTTGAAAAAAAAAACTTTGTCTTACAAAAAAACTTATTAAATTGGTGTAGAAGTTATTGAAATCTTAAGATTCAGAGAGAAAAAAAACTATCTGTAATACAAAGTAAAACGATCTCCATCTGTCTGTCTATCCGTCTGTCCGTTAGAAGCTTAAGATCTCAGTAACCACTAAACCGATTGGGCTCTAATATTCAGGGAATATACCTACTGGTCTTGTGATGGTTTTAAGCAAGGGATGGGACACCCTAAACCTCCCCAAAATTGAAAAATACGCCCCCTTCTCCCTCCAAAATAATTTTTCCTTTTTAAAACTAAAATTAAAAAAGGGGGAGTCGACTACCCCCCCCCAAAAAAAAAAAAAATTTCCCACCCGCAAAAAATTTGTTTACTTTATCTTTTTAAATCTCAAACCTCATGGGGCAAAGCCCCTAGAGGCTAGGGGCGAAGCCGCAAGTACTCTATATAACAGGAGGAAAATACTCACTAAATATTGCAAACTCACTTCTAGACAGATAGTGCAAAAACAAAACTTTCATCCCCTAGGTAGGTGATTGATAGAGCATAAAGGGAGTGGACACTAGCTTTTTTATTACACTAGTTCCCAAAGGTTCATATTAATGTTTTCCAACTCATAGGCTTAACAAATCGAAAACAGTAAAAGTGTCGAACTATCACGTCAGAAAAAATTAACAATTAATCAATAAGAATCCAGTATTCACTGTGGTAAAATATATAGCGGCCTCTCATTGGTTAATTGTTAATTTTTTCTGACGTCATAGTTCGACACTTTTACTGTTTTCAACAAATCTGGAGACTTTTATTGAATTTTGAAATGTTTCAACCAATAGTTTTAATCTTCAGATGGGGTAATTTTGTGTATCATCATTGGGATTTATCGACCATTGTCTTATCCTTATAGATCCCTGCTGACAGAGTCTAGAACAATAAGATGACAGTAGAGTTCTAGGATAATTTAATCATGATTTAATGTAATATTTCTATAATAAATATTATTTAAACCACCCAGGGGTCTGAAGACTTAAGAAATTTGGCACCAAAATTAAGAGAAATTTAGATTGCTAACAAATTTCTGTTTCAAACGCTAAGAGGGTTATTTTGTCTGAGAAGAAAAGAAACAATTTTGACGTGTAATTATTCACATAATCATTAAGTAATAAGATGTTTGTCTGTATGTAGCGCAGGATCTCGCTAACTGCTGAACCGATATGGTTCTCATTAACAGTTAAACTTCTTATAGGTCTAGGTGAGGTTTACAACTATTCCCAAGAAAGTCTTCACTAAAAAAATGACGACCCCAAACATTTTCTTACTTTTTTTTTCTTAAAATGAAAAAAATGGGTGGATCTACTGCACTTCACTGTAAAATATCAATGAGAAATATCGTTTATAAAATTATCTGTAACAATAAATTTAATTATTTCTCTAACTGTTAGCTCACTTTATGTAATTGTTCAATTTAATACGTAAATATTTCTTGATAATTAACTCTTCTGAATTTAGTAGAAACAAGAAAGAAAATTATTTTTTTTTCCATCGGAAGAAAAACTATTCTATTTGCTATTTATAATCAAAATTTTCTATCTGTAAATTGTTTTAATTAATCTGAATAGCCATTGGGACATATTTGTTTTACTCTGATCAAAATTTTGATAATTGCAAACTGTGCATTGTTATGAGTAGCAACTGTTTTGGGCCAAGGCATTCCCTCTAGTTTTGACTATTTATATCTGACGTAGCAGCAGTAGGAACATTGTTTTAACGTCTTTGGCTATGACACAGTTATAGGCCATGATTTGAATCTGACCACGAGTGGCTGCTAGTCATGCCAGAGTCGCGGGTTTACTTTATAAGTTAACCTAAGATGTACAAGATTTTTAGTTTAAGCAGAATAACTTTATTGATTTTGGAACATGGGCTTAGTGTTAATTTTCTTGGCAGGACAATATTCATATCAATTGAATATGAGTGTGTGTGTGTATGTGTGTGTGTGCGTGTGTATGTGTGTGTGTGGAGAGAGAGGAAGATATAAAGAAGGTGTAGGAAGAAGGACAATAAGAAACTCTATTAAACCTTGGAGAATGTTGTTGACATATTTGCAGGGATTTAGGGATGGGACAATGAATCAAATATTCAATATTTAAGGAATGTAAAACCTTGGGGACTCACGTAAAGTGTCTGTGAATGATTTAGCAGGTTCTAACTGACTTTGGGGACTAGCGCACAATTGCCGCTGAATTTGTTATGATCCTAGCAGACAACAATCAATCAAAATAATTAACACAATTTCTAAAAAATTTTAATTGGATAAAAATATGTGGGTATAGTCCCTTTCGTGGCATTGCCCCTTAAGGGAAGAATCTTTGTATATTTACAGTAGCTTTTTTCTTATTTCTAGCCCCTGTGGGGGGCTCTAACCCTGCCGGGCCAATTGCCTTACCCTGCGGGGCAATCACCTAACCCAATATAAACTAACCTAACCTAAAATAACCAATCAAAAGTTATTTTAAAAATACGACGAATCGCCTTTTAAGGGACTATCTATACCCAATTATCCTCAATCCCTCCTTCCTCTCTTAGACGTCCGTGGCAGTCAATGGAATATGTAGATTTTGATGTAATGCTGGGACACAAGACTAACATGAGAAAAATATTAATAGATAGAAATGTGTAATATGTAATCAATACTTAGAATATGACATATAGTAACAGTGTGGTTAGGGTTTTAAATTATTTACAGTGCAATTTAGCAGAAAATTTAAATTCTTTGGGTTACTTTAGTTTAAGAAAACGCTAAAGGTAGAACTATGTCTGTCTGTCCGTTAGTTTGCTGATTATGCTCAGCCTTTCATGGAATATCCCCACTGGTCAAAACATGGTTTTATGCTTTTATTTTTAGGGGGAATGGTAAACCAACCTCCTTAAAAATCTCCTTCCTCCAACAACATGATGAAATAAATTTTTTTCAAATATAATTTTTTTGATTTTTGCACCAATTACCCAGAATATAAAATACAAAATTACTTAAAAATATAAGAAGATTACTTTTCCTATTACACCCTAACCAACCCAAATTCCTTACCTCACCATCAATAGAAAATGATTATGTTGTCATATATCTTCACCTTTCATAAAGTTAGTTAATAGAACCATGTTTCATAATGATTCAAAAGATGACATAGAGTTGCAATGACTAAATATTATTGCCAAAAATATGAAGGTTATAATGGTCATTTTAGTTAGGCACATTGATTAAGTTCCATCGCCCTCAAAGTTGATTAAAACGGTACACAGACAAACATACTAGAGGGAGAACATACCAAACATACTAGTGCGACAAACGTATTTAGACCCTAAAACCGGATTATTCCCGATTTTATTCCAACAAATTGCTGAATCTTGAGCTAAATAGAACCCTTTGTCGATTCAAAGATGTAACTACAATTTTAAGGTAAAGAATTGCTTAAAAACACATCAAATATATTCCATGTTATAAGGCGTTACATTCAGACAGACAGGCGTACAGTGGGGGAAGATACACATTAAAGAATATACCTTGCGTGCTATAAAGAGATTTTTTACATAGATCTAAAGAGATAAGACAATAGCCAATAGATTTATGTACATACCAATAATTATACACAAAATTACCCCATGTGTAGATTACAATTATGATCCAACCAATCAAAATTTAATAAAAGTCCCCAAAATTGTTAAGCTAACGAATAAGAAAACTTTGGGAACTAGTGTAATAAACAGCCCAATATCCCTTCTCTCCCAGTCTTTTTCATCAAGTTGTAATATCTTTACAATTGTGTTGATCAGCAATTATAATTGAATATAAATTTTCATTTCTTGAAATTTAATTTAAAGGGAGTGTGAACGTAAAAATTTCTCATCTGATTATCAAATCTTAACATTTTCTAAGCACATTTCACTACACTGATCAACCAAAATGGCAAAAACGTCCTATTAACAAAAATATCCAGGAATAATGCCTTAATTTTATGGTATTTTGGGAGGGAAAAAGGAGAAAACAGGGAAAATCTGAACGTTTTTGTTTCTTATAATGTTTGTAGGGATATTTAACTTGTCATATATAGTTGAAACAATTTACTTACTGTTAAGGATTTATTTTATGATATAAAATTGCCTATTAGTTTTTTTTTATAACGTAGTAATCAATGCAATTTAATGCACATTTAATGCACACTTATAAAGGCCATTTTTTAAGCAAACAAAAGCGCGTTTTGCTCTATCTTTGAGATATTATGAATGAAATAATGTTAAGATTTGATATTAAGATGAGAAAAATTTACGTTCACAGTCCCTTTAATTGGTAAAAAATCAATAACGGAATCGTGCGTTTTAATTTGATTTTCTGGAAACTAATTTAATTAAAAAATGAAATAAATATAAAATGTTTTAATGCCTCTTCAAAAAAAAATTATTTTTATACCGGATGAACAGATTTACTGAAAAGCACAGCCCTGCGGGGAGCTCTAATACGGGGCCAATTACCTAACCCTGCAAGACCCTTAAGTTTCCTAATTGTACTTTTTAATAGCAAAACTTTTACAATATTAGTTCTATCTGTCTGTCTACTATTTAAGAAACAAGTCTGTAGCATGTATGTGTATGTAACGAATAGCTATCATTTAGGCAGGTTAGAATTGTCCTATCGATTTCAAACTTTGCACGGTGATTCCTTGTTATAGTAAGGTACGGTTTAAAAAGCAAAGTAACGCTATAATTACACCAGAAAATCCGTTCATTAAAAAATTGTGATTTCTAATTTTTTGACAACATCTTTTTTTGAATAATGATTCCTAGGACAACAAGGTAAAAGGTTATAAGCGTTCGATCCTACTGTTTTTAAAGCCTAAATTTTAAGGATGTTGTCTTCCTTGTTTATTAATGTTAATATGCCTTGTTTAGGTGGTAGTGATGTTTGCCATTGTGATCAGCATTTTCATGGTGTGTTGGCTACCATACCAACTTTACTTCCTTACACAGTATTATCTACCTGACCTCAGAAATTATAAATATATAGGTTAGTATACTATCTATCTTTCTATCTAACTTTCTTTCTAACTATCTATCTGTGTACCAACTCTATTTCCTCACACAGTATTATCTACCTGACCTCAGAAATTATAAATATATAGGTTAGTATACTATCTATCTTTCTATCTAACTATCTATCTGTGTACCAACTATATCTTCACACAGTATTATCTACCTGACCTCAGAAATTATAAATATATAGGTTAGTATACTATCTATCTTTCTATCTAACTATCTATCTGTGTACGAACTCTATTTCTTCACACAGTATTATCTACCTGACCTCAGAAATTATAAATATATAGGTTAGTATACTATCTATCTTTCTATCTAACTATCTATCTGTGTACCAACTCTATTTCTTCACACAGTATTATCTACCTGACCTCAGAAATTATAAATATATAGGTTAGTATACTATCTATCTTTCTATCTAACTTTCTATCTAACTATCTATCTGTGTACCAACTCTATTTCTTCACACAGTATTATCTACCTGACCTCAGAAATTATAAATATATAGGTTAGTATACTATCTATCTTTCTATCTAACTTTCTATCTAACTATCTATCTGTGTACCAACTCTATTTCTTCACACAGTATTATCTACCTGACCTCAGAAATTATAAATATATAGGTTAGTATACTATCTATCTTTCTATCTAACTTTCTATCTAACTATCTATCTGTGTACCAACTCTATTTCTTCACACAGTATTATCTACCTGACCTCAGAAATTATAAATATATAGGTTAGTATACTATCTATCTTTCTATCTAACTTTCTATCTAACTATCTATCTGTGTACCAACTCTATTTCTTCACACAGTATTATCTACCTGACCTCAGAAATTATAAATATATAGGTTAGTATACTATCTATCTTTCTATCTAACTTTCTATCTAACTATCTATCTGTGTACCAACTCTATTTCTTCACACAGTATTATCTACCTGACCTCAGAAATTATAAATATCTATCTATCTTTATACCACCTGAATTTCCTTACAAAATCATAGACATATGGTTAGTAACTTAAATTTATCTTTTGTTGCTGGGCCGCATAACAATTTGTGTAAGGTTTCAGGGATATAAAGGGATAAGACGATGGCCGATAAATTGATAAAACTAAAAATTATCTCTTCTGTAACTAACAATTGTATGTTGAAACTCAACCTAATGAACCAACCAGTAAAAATTCAATAGAAGCCCATAAAGCGGTTTTGTTAGACAACGAATAAGAAAATGTTATTATAAAACTTTGGGGACTAGTTTAATAAACAGCCCATTGCCCCCTTCTTTCCTGGTAAGGTTTTGTGGTTAAACACTTCTCTTCAAAGTTATTATTCTAAATTTATGTGTCTAAAATACAATAAACAAATATAACAAGTATAGATGCCTAACCCAGACAACTATCTGGCCCCTGTCTTGGGGACCTTTTTAGTCTGCTAGCAAATTGCTTTCTGCTCTTTTGTTGCGACTTGGCTGCGTTATTATTTACGTTGCAGTTGTCTGATATTCAAAGAACCAATAAAAAGTCGGCACAGGGTCCAAGGGGTGAGGACGTACACTTATTTAACCCCTTCCACTCTATTGTTTTACTTTTATATCAAAAAATTTTTTTTTTACTTTCTCCATATAAAAAATCCTTTCTACGTTTCCATCGGACTGTCATCTTTTTGCGAATTTACATCAATGTATTTACAGATATATTTATAGAATTTCTTAGTTGTCTAGCTGATCATCCGCCTCCCGAGTCCCCACTACTATCTTTCTAAAAATAGTTTCAAGTCCCTTGCGGGTGTTTAACAGGGAGGGAGGGGACAATGGGCTGTTTATTACACTATTCCCCAAAGTTGTGCAACAATTATTGAATTGATTTTACAACTTTGGGGACTTTTATTGAATTTTGATTGGTTTGTTCTTTAAGTTGAATGTTCAAACGTTTAAACCACTAATTGTAATCTACAGAATGGATAATTTTGTGTATCGTTATTGGGGATGTACATCAATTTATCAGCCATCGTCTTATCCATTTAGAACCCTGGTGTTTAATTAATTTTGGTTAGAATTACTGCGGATTTTTCTAGGTCTCACCTTAACCTAACCTAACCAAAACTAATATATAACTTATTCAAAGGTGGTGATTTGGTGAAAAAAAAGGAAATGTACAAATATATTTGATAAAAAAGGGTTGAAATAAATATAGATAGTCTAGATGATAAATCATTTCATTGACCAATAGGATTACAATGTTGGAACAATGAGACAATATTATCTATAATACAAAGTAGAATAATGTCTGTCCGTCTGTCTGTGCGTCTGTCTGTCCGTCCCTTAAGATCTCGGTAACCACTGAACCGATCGGATTCTACTCTTCGGGGAATATACCTACTGCTCCTGTGGTGGTTTTAGGCTATTTTCTTGGGGGGTGGGACACCCCCAACCCCCCTAAGAACAAAAAATCCCCCCAATTTTTTTTTGCTGAAGATTTCCATGGTCCTTTTACGAATTTCATTTTTTAAGTTGTACAGATTATATTGTCTTACTGATCATCTAGGATAATAAATCTATTATTGTTGCATAACCTGGCAAAATTGGACAATTTTACTGGAAAATCTGAGTTAAGATTTATTTTATATTTATTCCAAGACTAACCTAGTCGACCAATAAATTGAAATGTAAATAAAGAATTTAGTTCTAGGAATTATCCCAGAAATATTTATTTCATAACTGGTAAGTAGCATAGCTTCTCTAAACTTGTGAATATCTTGTACGTCCAATTAAATTATGTAAAGTCTATCTACTGACAGTTATTAGAACTTAAAAAGAATGACTCTAATTTAATAAGATATTAACGAGAAGTCATAATTTGTTATATAATGCATTTTTTGTAGTGCAGCCACTCTATATCTAGGACATGTCAGTCCGTCCACCAGTATGTTCGTACGTTACTCCGACACAAAGTAGCAAAATTTTTTTAAGCATTTCTATTTATAATTTATTTTCTAAATTTTACCGACTTCCAGTTTCCAAGGATGACAACATCCATAAGTAGCGAAGCACCAAACAGTCTTGCAAGGACAAACAGACAAAGTATATTCAAGAGGAGATGTTCAATTGATAATTGATATTCTGAAAAACGTAATTTTAAAAAATACTTTTAATATTCTTTTTTTACATACTGACGGACAAAGTAAATTATACAATTGATGCTCGTTGATTTATGGAATCTTTGCAAAAACTTTCAGCCGCCTATCTTCAATAGCAGTCGAAAAAAAAAGTTTTTCCCCATAGTGTCATGGAATGACGGACAGTCAAAGTGAATTATAGAGAACCTTCGCTTCAAACAAAAGTATACTGAGGTGAATTCTTAAAAAAAAATTGGGCTCACTGCATCACTAAAATCAGTGAGGCTCGCTAAAATTTTGCCTTACTGCGAGCCTCACTGATTTTAGTGAGGCAGTGAGCCAAAAAAGGATTTTAAGAATGCTCCTTTTTTCGTTTTTCATCTGAGATACAATTCAAGCATCAATTCAATAACTTTTCTCTATTAATTTTCTATCCTAAAAGACTTATTCTTTATTACATTACTAAAAGATTCTATCCTATTCTTCTACATATCTGCTCATATCAATGTCACAAATTTTCTTTATTGTCTGACTGCGAGGTTCTCAAAGTTTATTTTTCTATCTTAATTTGATATGGCAAGTTTCACAGGGAGGGAGGGGACATGTGCCTGTTTATTACACTTGTTCCCAAACTTTTATTATAAGATTTTCCTATTGAATTTGATTGGTTGGTTCATTAAGTTGAGTGTCCATACGTTTACCTAACGTGTCACTAATTGTAATGCAGAGTTAATTTTGTGTATCATCATTGGGGATGTACATCAATTAATCGGTCATTGTCTTGTCCCTTTAGATCCCAGGAAGTTTCATATATATATATATATATATATATATATCTAAATGTGATTCATTTTATTCATGAAAGTGTATGAAAAAATACAATCAAATAATAATCTAGTTCTTATTAGCGCAGTTTCTCTATTTATAACCAATGTTCATTAATGCACATTGATGCAAAAAACAAACGGTTTGGTCTGTGTTTGTCAAGAAAAAGTGATTTTCTCACGGGCTACGAAATATAGAAGTCTGAATTTTGAAGTGTAGATTCTTTCACTTATATGGCATTTTTGCATTTATTGGAATTGTTCCTTTATATATTAAAAATATTAAGTAAAAGAATAGAGGGGTCACAAGATAAATGTAACTCCACCCACGGGGCTGGGTCTTTAAAAACACAAAGCAAATTGCTAGCAGACGATAGGGTCTTCGCTACTTTGTAGTTATCTGAATTATATATTTACTAGCGGCTTCGCCCCTAGCCTCTAGGGGCTTTGCCCCAAGAGGTGATAAAAAAAAATTAAGGTGAAATTCGTAAAAGGACCAAGGAAATCACCTGCAAAAAAAAAAAAAAAAAAAATTGGGAGGGGGACTTTTTTGTTTTTTTGGGGGGTTGGGGGTGTCCCACCCCCCAAGAAAATATCTTAAAACCACCACAGGACCAGTAGGTATATTCCCTGAAGAGTAGAGCCCATTCGGTTCAGCGGTTACCGAGATCTTAAGCTTCAGACGGACAGACAGACGGACAGACATCGTTCTACTTTGTATTATAGATACTAAATTAATTGTATAAATGATAATATACTCCAGAAAAATACTCATCCTATTTCTTTTGATGATTATAAACAAAAATTCATATATATTTTTGTATACATAATGTGCAAAATACACAATGAATGAGAAAGATAATTACATTGTCATATTCAGATACCAACCAAACTTAATTTAAAGTATGCATAATTAACATTAATTCATAAAGTATACCTACCATATACATACAGGAATAAGAAAGTAAAATATCAAAGAAAAATTCATTAAGGGTCTAACAAATAGCTCCGTTTCTATTGGTTAGCATAAATTATGTTTATCCAATTAAAATTTAGAGTAGTGTGTCTGTCTTTCTATTGGCTATCAAAGTCTTGTTTATCCAATCACAAATCACTGAAATATTATCTAGCCTTGTATTGGTATGAAAACCAAGTTTTTTTGTATCCACCAATGGTAACTCATTAATATTTCAGGAGATGTGTACCTGTCTTTCTATTGGCTAGCAATGGCTAACAGTTTTGTTTCCACCAATCCTAACTCATAAATATTTTCAGGAGATGTGTACCTGTCTTTCTATTGGCTAGCAATGGCTAACAGTTTTGAATCCACCAATCCTAACTCATAAATATTTTCAGGAGATGTGTACCTGTCTTTCTATTGGCTAGCAACGTCTAACAGTTTTGTATCCACCAATCCTAACTCATTACTATTTTCAGGAGATGTGTACCTGTCTTTCTATTGGCTAGCAATGGCTAACAGTTTTGTATCCACCAATCCTAACTCATAAATATTTTCAGGAGATGTGTACCTGTCTTTCTATTGGCTAGCAATGGCTAACAGTTTTGTTTCCACCAATCCTAACCCATAAATATTTTCAGGAGATGTGTACCTGTCTTTCTATTGGCTAGCAATGGCTAACAGCTGTGTCAATCCAATAATCTACTATTGGATGAATGCGAGGTAAAAATATAATTTTTAAATCAAGAAACATAGTTTTTCTGAAGGTCCCAAATTCTTAATTACGATTTTTAAAAACTTTATGATATAAATTAGGTTTATTAGGCATGAATAGTTAAAATAAATTTGATTTTTTTAATGTTTCAGATTTCGTGGCTATTTCAATGCAGTTCTTTTATGCATACCTAGGAAAATATACTTCACTATTTTTAATTAATTATTAATTTGTAAGCCATAAAATAACAATAATAAAGCATTACTCCCTAATAACTAGATAAACAATAAGATAAATTATCTGCGGACAAAAATCCACCAAATAGGCATACCTACCTAGGGGCCTATAGAGGAACTTGATGTGTTTTTAGCCTCCACAACTACCGAGATCCTTCGCTAAAGATAAAAAGATACCATACTACTTTATATAATAAGATTGTTAATGATAACTTTATGTAAAAAATTAAGGATAAAAAATATAATTTTGGAATAAAAAGCTGGAAGGTTCATTTGTTATTTTAAAGTTGTTTCAACGAATAGATCATAATTTTTTTTATAATATTTGAAGAAGAAAATACATTTTGTCCAAATAAAGATTATTTTTGATCGTCCAGACACTTTTTATGATGGTAAACATATCCCTATCTGGGTTTAATAATGTCAGTTTCTATTTGCTTATTCACCTTAACATCGGATATATTATTACTTGGACCGTACACCAAATTTTCATGTGATCTATTTAATTAAGTGAAACCAGCAGTACAGTGCTAAATAAGAATTTCCCTTCTGCTACCTTTTCACTTCCTCTCATCCTCCTACTGGATGACCGAACTGACCAATAAATGTTTCAAGTTTGCAAGCTAAATTAACGACAATTTTCCCATGTCATAATATCCACTTTTATTATACATCCATTACCTTCACAAACAATGACAGGCCATAGGGTACTGTTTTCTTCTAGTAGCTAGATATATTAGAATAGAGTGATAATCGTATGTTAGCTTATGAAGCAGCTTATAGTGCCTTATAAAAAATGACGTAATACAATACAAATGACCAGTGATAGGCCAGTATACACTGTGATTGACCAATGTTAAGATGTATACTGGCCTATCATTGTTCATTTGTATTGTATGACGTCATTTTTTAAGGCACCATAAACTGCTTATTACCTTATGAAAATATTATGTACGGTATATCATTTCTGAATTGCTTTGCCTATAATAAAACAAGGATGATAACATCTATAAGTTAGGAAGCACAGTCAAGGAACATACATTTCTCCTAAATCTATTATTTCATAAAAATTACATGCAAATTTAGGACAATTGGCAATAAACATTAGATTGATCAAGACACAACAATCTATTGTTGTTTTATACACTGTGTAATTATTATATAGGTTATGATGCAGAAATAGATAATTTAATTATAGAAGCATTATTTCTCTTTGCATATTGCAATATTTTTTGTCCAGATACATTATAATCAATTATCTTATATTACTTGCTGCGACCCTAGCTACTAGAGACGTCTTTAATTTAGAAATTAAATAGATAAAATCATACTCAGTAACTTTATAAAGCTCTTCTGAAAAGTAATCTATAATCAGCTTTACTGTAAAAAGAGAGCAATATCGGGCCAGCAGAGAGGGAGATCTTTTGTTACAGACAGCCTAACAGTGACAGATAAGAAAGTTTGAGACAAAATAATTTTTCATAAGGTTAAATTTACCTTCAAAATTTAATATGAACATTTTATCAATTAATATATTATTACTTGGATATTGCACAAGATTTTCATGTACCCTAATCAAATGACACTTGCAGCTGGCTAAGAGAAGAATACCACCATTCTTCCCCTCCCCTCCTACTTGATAAACGAACTGACCAATAATTAAGGTCCATATCAGCAACTTTATTGGTGACAATTTTTCCTCTGATATGATATCCACGTATTTACATCCATTATTTTATCCAAATATTGAAGAATATGTTGTGACAGAAACCTCAGAAAATTACGCTTGGTTGGATCCAGAAAGGAGAGGCACACCAGTTTCAATCATGCTAATAACACCAGAAATAATAACTTCCAGGACAGGTTAGTAACTAGTCAGTGGTGTGGACACAGTTTCAATCATGCTAATAACACCAGAAACAATAACTTCCAGGACAGGTTAGTAACTAGTCAGTGGTGTGCACAGAGTTTCAATCATGCTAATAACACCAGAAACAATAACTTCCAGGACAGGTTAGTTACTAGTCAGTGGTGTGCACAGAGTTTCAATCATGCTAATAACACCAGAAACAATAACTTCCAGGACAGGTTAGTAACTAGTCAGTGGTGTGCACAGAGTTTCAATCATGCTAATAACACCAAAAACAATAACTTCCAGGACAGGTTAGTAACTAGTCAGTGGTGTGGACACAGTTTCAATCATGCTAATAACACCAGAAATAATAACTTCCAGGACAGGTTAGTAACTAGCCAGTGGTGTGCACACAGTTTCAATCATGCTAATAACACCAGAAACAATAACTTCCAGGACAGGTTAGTTACTAGTCATTGGTGTGCACAGAGTTTCAATCATGCTAATAACACCAGAAACAATAACTTCCAGGACAGGTTAGTAACTAGTCAGTGGTGTTCACAGAGTTTCAATCATGCTAATAACACCAAAAACAATAACTTCCAGGACAGGTTAGTAACTAGTCAGTGGTGTGCACAGAGTTTCAATCATGCTAATAACACCAGAAACAATAACTTCCAGGACAGGTTAGTAACTAGTCAGTGGTGTGCACACAGTTTCAATCATGCTAATAACACCAGAAACAATAACTTCCAGGACAGGTTAGTAACTAGCCAGTGTTATGCACACAGTTTCAATCATGCTAATTACACCAGAAACAATAACTTCCAGGTCAGGTTAGTAACTAGGCAGTGGTATGCACACAGTTTCAATCATGCTAATTACACCAGAAACAATAACTTCCAGGGCAGGTTAGTTACTAGTCAGTGGTGTGGACACAGTTTCAATCATGCTAATTACACCAGAAACAATAACTTCCAGGTCAGGTTAGTAACTAGTCAGTGGTATGCACACAGTTTCAATCATGCTAATAACACCAGAAACAATAACTTCCAGGACAGGCTAGTAACTAGTCTGTGGTGTGCACACAGTTTCAATCATGCTAATTACACCAGAAACAATAACTTCCAGGACAGGTTAGTAACTAGTCTGTGGTGTGCACACAGTTTCAATCATGCTAATAACACCAGAAACAATAACTTCCAGGACAGGTTAGTAACTAGTCAGTGGTGTGCACACAGTTTCAATCATGCTAATAACACCAGAAACAATAACTTCCAGGACAGGTTAGTTACTAGTCAGTGGTGTGCACTCAGTTTCAATCATGCTAATAACACCAGAAACAATAACTTCCAGGACAGGTTAGTAACTAGTCAGTGGTATGAACACAGTTTCAAGCATAAATTTTACCTTTGGTCAATTACAGTGTATACTGGCCTCTCAATGTCTATTCTATCTATGACGTCATAATCTGTTGAGGAACTTTAATCATCTTCTCAAAATTCAATAAAAGTTCCCAAAGTTGTTAAGCCAACGAATAAGAAGAAGTTTAGGGGGGTGGTAATGACATTTTTTAAATTACTACTCCGGGGGTTAAATTAATATGGGCGGAAATCTGTCTATAATACGATGCGATAAATAACTATTATACCTCTTTTCTATTAGTAACATTTTTTTTAAGATTTGATATAAATCTGCCTGTGAGAGCTGTTGGTATGTTAGAGTCAAGATCTAAGGATGGATCTAATGGCGGGACAACTCACATCAATGGTTTTGTTGCTGAACATAGCTATACAGGTCAGGGATCTAAATAAATACGACTCTGGCCGATAAAATAATGTACATTCCAATGATGATACATAAAATTATCACTTTTGTAGATTATAATTAGTGGTTGAAACGTTTCTACACTCAACTTTTGGATTTTCTTAGTGTATAAGAATTTATACCTGCTGCATCTAATTTTGGCAATTAACATATTGATTCATAGAACAATGGACGGTAAATTGTTAATGAATTAAATTGTTAAACACTCCCATTTGCTTTTTACAATTCGTGCACTTCATAACCTATACATTTTCGAACGTTTTTTCTTAATAAAATTTTTTTAAAATGGTGTGTTAGTCAAATGCGCTTATTAAGTCAAACTGTTTTTAATTATGAACATTTCATATATTTACCTTTGTTCAAAATTAAGAACATTTTGACTTAATAAGAGCATTTGACTAGATGCTAACACACAAAATTACGGAAAATACGCCGAAAAATTACCCTCTTTATTTTTTACATGATGTTTATTTTTAGGTACATCTGGAGTAAATGGAAGACAAGAAAATCCTAATCACCACCAACAGCAGGCAAAGAGATAAAAAAATTAACTTATTAGGACTGTTGTAACTTTTTTGCCTTTCAAAAAGACAAATTGTGTTTTTGGAAGCTGTTTTTAGTGCTTAACAAAATGACGTCATACTGGCTTACCATTGGTCAATTACATGTATACTGGCCTCTCATTGGTTAATTATAATGTATACTAGCCTGTCATTGGTAATTTAGTCTGTATATTGGCTATTATTGGTCATTTGTATTGTCTGGCGTCATTTTTTAAAGACACTATAAAAAGAAATTGACAAAATCTGTTTCTTTTTATATTTTGTCTCTCTGATCTTTATCCTTATCTTGAAAACAAGGCGGCTGTTTTACAAAACCGGCGGCAAAGCAAGGCTGACCTGCGCAAAAAGTCCAAACAACTGCGGCGGATTGATTCCACCGGCCTCTCTGCCCTGGAGGTCAAGGATCTGGACTTTCTTTCTGGAGTTCTTCCAGGTAGGTTAAAGAACATTCAAATTATGATAAACAATAATACCTCATCTGTAGATTGATATTATAAGAGGAAACATTTAGGCAATGCTCTTTTGAACCAACTAATCAGTAATCAAGATTACGTAAATTTTTTTTTTTGGTATGGGGCAATATGTGGAAATAACTCATCGCCATAAAGTTTTTGTGTGAAATTCTGCCTTTGAAAGCTTTTATTTTTTTTGAACAGATAGAAGGCAATAACTAGATAATACCACAGTGTCTTAACTTAAGTAAGCTTCACATATGTCCCTGAATCATTTTTTGGCTATTTTATTTGAAAATTTGAGTATTGGGATGGATTTAGGCTATAGTTAGTTATGATACATTATTAACTATGGGGGTTTTGGGGGGGAGGGGGTATTTTTCATTTTTTGGGGGGGTTAGGGGTGTCCCAACCCCCCCCCCAAAAAAAAATAGTTATAAACCTTCCCGGGACCTATGAGAAGCTACCCTGTAAAGGAGAACCCAATCGGTTCAGCGGTTAGCGAGATCCTTCGCTACAAACAAACAGACAGACAAACAAACATCGTTCTACTTTGTATTATAGATTAATATTTTGTTCTATAGGACGTCACGGTCATCTGTTGGTGAGTGACGAGTCTGACCTGGCAGCTTCAGGATCAAACAATCATCAGGCTCACATCACACACCAGGAATTTTTACTTAAATATTTTATTATAAAAACTATTCTTTGAAGAACTTTGACTTTGATATTTGACTTAATCCTCCAGATTTTTTTCTTCTTGATATTGATGACACAACTTTGAATTTGTTGAATTTTCCGCTAAAATGAACCAGTCTTCTGGTCAAAATATTGGTTGTCTTTGACAATTTTAAAGTAGTTTAGGTAGCCAAAATTTTATGTGAGACCGCCTTCTAAAAGAAATAAAAAAAAATTTATTGATCTTACTTTATAGATAGCATCACCAGGCTAGTTTTTATATCAATGAAATAATTTAAGTATGAAATGAATAGGACCATTCTCACCCGCACCTAAACTATCACAACCACCAGACCCAGGAGAACCAGTCTCCGAGAGTAAAGAGACTCACCAAATCAACAGAATGTGTTTCTACAAGAATTCAGGAGATAATTCCACCTAAGGAGATTCTATTCTAGATTATTCTATGTTTATCCAACAAAACAAACAATTTGCACTATCTTCTTGATAAATAAAATTACAGAATGTTGTTAGAGTACACTTTATAATGAAGCATTTCTTTTAACCTAAAAGCAATCATGTTGATTAGAATGGTCAAAGGCTAAAAAGCTTTTATTATGTTGAAATATTCTTTTTGATTATTCTATGATTCTATTTTATTTGAAATTGTTAGTTAGTAAAAATAGTTTAATTTGTTAATTATATCATTTATTTCTATTTAAAATATTAACTCAACTGTTTAAAGAAAATAATTCTGGATATTAAAAAACAGTTTTTGAAATATTGAATAAAATTCTTTATGGAAAATAACAATACCCTTTGCCAGAATAAAATATTATTCTAAAATTATTAAATGTTGTACCAAAAAGTTGCTTTATCCCAAGAAAGTGAGGAGAAATAACGGGAATAGTCCCTTTCGTAACATCGCCCCATATGGGGCGATTCGTCGTATTTTTAAAATGGCTTTTTAAAGGTTATTTTAGGTTAGGTTAGGTTATATTGGGTTAGGTGATTGCCCTACAGGGTTAGGTAATTGGCCCCGCAGGGGCTAGAAATAGGAGAAAAGCTACTGTGAAAAATACGAAGAATCGCCCCATAAGGTGCGATGTTACGAAAGAGACTATACCCGAAATAACTTTCATTAAATTTATGGTGCATATTATCTCAAAAAAAGATTAACAGTACCAGTTACCTAAAGCAGAATTTAATCGTACATTCAGGAAGAATTTAAAATTATTTTTCACTGTCCTATCCTTGAATATCCGATTGTCTATAAATTATTTACTTTATACCTACTTATTTCATTAATAGTTTTCACAAAAAAAAACTATTTTTAAAATGTTTTTGCCGTCTATATCTCAGTTGCTGTCCCAACAAACAAATAGAAAATATCAATAAGTTAAAAAAAATATTAAATATCTCTGTACTTTTGGAATTTGTTTAGAAGAAAAAAATGCTGAGCTAAAATTCCAGGGCTTTTCAGCCGCAACCGTAGTTTGATCAGCCACAGCCGCATTTTTAATCACAATTTTAAAACTCTTCTATAATTAGGGTCGGTCCGATAGCCTGTACGTCCGACTGTAACGAAAAGCTCTTTTAATTAATTTAGACATGTTAGAATTATCCTAACGATTATATGTATAAGATCTTACATTTTACAAGAGTAATTATTTGTTTGTCATCCTTTTTGATTGTAAAGCTTCGCTTTTAGATGTTATCATCATAGTTTTAAATGCCAAAATCGTGACGCATTTCAGTCCATCACGGAAAAAAATTAAGGTTTGTTTTTCATACTTACATTCACGGAATATTTTATGAAAGAATATTCATTTATCGCATCATATTATAGACAGCTGTCCACGGATATTAAAATGAACAATTATAAGATTTAAAAAGTTTTGTTTTCCCCGAGGGACCTATGAGAAGCTTCATTGTAAAGGAGAAACATATCGGTAAAGCTATATGTTTCAAACATACAGACGCATAGACATCTTGTTACTTTCATATAAGGATATATTTGGCGTAAATTCACAACAATTTTTCCCCACATGAATTTCCTTCTAGAAAGATATACATTGGTTAAAAAATTCGCTGCTATCGATCCCTTTAAAATTCTTAACATTTCTATCAAATACAAGAGAAAAATAAATACTATTTTTGTTTAGCTTTTGCTAAAAAATCGATGAAATGTATTTGTTTATTTATATCTATTTGATATCATATTTTAATGTATCTTTTAGTACAGTAATATTTCTTTTATCTTTTCTAAAGGGTTGTGGGGAATCTGGTAGGTCCACGCATTACCTGCATGATCAAATATCTCATGATTTTTAGTTCTTAATTTCTGACGACTTTTTATACAGTTTTGTACTGTGGGAGGCGTAGTGAAACAAGTAAGTTGGGGGGGAAAGTACCAATTAAACGGTGTGCGGTCATTTCCGCATATTATCACATCAGCATATTGTTTCATCAATACACAAAAGCAAATTATATTAGAAGGGGTATACAGTAGTGGATCTAAAGGGATACTACAATGGCCGATAAATTAATATACATCCCCGGCCCTATGATGATACTTAGAATAACCCCTTCTGTAGATTAAAATTTGTGGTTGAAAAGTGTGAACACTCAACCTAATAACTCTGGGGACTATTGTCATTGCCCACTCTTTCTCTGCTGTACAAAGTTTATACTGTGTTAACAAGGACAAAAGGGATGAAAAGTAGAAAATATTTTTTTCATGAAATAAAAGAAATATATTTTTTTTCATTAAATAAAACAAATATATTTTGTATCTTGTATATCAAAATTGTAGATCCTATATAAATTTTGTTGAGTAATTTACCACATCGTATTATAGACATCTTTCCATGGATAATTAGTAAAAACAAGGTTCCGAATGCCTGAGCTAACAAAACTGGTGCTAATCTTATGATATTTACTTTAATTCTCATGTAAAATTTCTTTAATATTAATAGTAATAGAGTAGCCCCGCTACTCTAAATTATTTTGTTTTATACCAACTAAGAACTAACGGCAAATTTTCAGATATTTAAATTAATTTTTTTTTTAAAGAATTATTTAATGATTATTAAAATCTCAAAAGCTTTTTTTCTAAGTTTGTTTCAAAAATTAATTTAAATACTATGAAGAAAAAAAATACTTTATCGATGTACTTAATAGCTTAATGTTCTTTTCTTCAATTTATGCATGGAAACGTTTTATGGGGGCGTTGTTCAAAAAAGTGGTTTAAACACCACCAATAATTAAAATTTAAACAAAAATAAAAATCTGTATATTGATGTATTTTATATACATAGATATATTTAAATCTTTTATTACAAGCGACTTTAGATAAAGTATCAATTAATTCACATGCGTTGCATGTGTTTGAATGTATTCGCATCAATGTAAATTATGTTTGCAGGGATAAATGGAGTTGAAATATGGATCTTGAAATTGTTGGCGAATTTTATCTATAATTTAGATGTCTGTCAGCTTGTCATTGTAACTTTTTTTCTGCTTTTGTAAAAAATATTGGAAAACGAATCAGTTTTTTACTGTCAGTGAGTAAATACATATTAGTTTTTTTAAAAGCAATGCTTTTCTATAATTATGGTCTGTCCGTCTGTATGTGAGTTTATTTTTTTCTGGGACAGTTAGCTATTCCGGTTAATTTAAACAGGTTAGAATTGTCCTATCAATTTCAAACTTTACATGTTGATTCCTATAAAAATTAGGTATAATTTAGAAAGTGTAACAACTTTATATTGACTTATGTTTAAAATTCTGCTTATTAAGTTCTGACACTCTACAAGTGTTAATGTTCGTTTGTCCTACCATTTAAGAGCTTTGCTTATATGGATGTTGGCTTCCATGTTTGGTTGTTGTTAAAATGAGGAGTTATGTTATAAGATATGTGCCAGAGGGCAATTCTAGGTGAATTTTGTTAAGGGGGGCAGCAGTTCTGACACTTTTGCGTAAACAGGGAGCATAGGCTTTGTCTTTGGAGTGAGAGGATAGATTATTCAATAAAAAAAGTTTATTTTTGGGGTGTATTTTCCTTATATCTATTTTTTTGATAGGTCTCCAGGTTCAGGTGCTGCAGGCTGGAAGGTCACTTCTGGACAGGTATAAATGAAAAAAAAATTTGTTTGAAATCTGGCTCCAGGTTTAGGTACTGCAGGCCTCCAGGTGGATCCTGGACAGGTAAAACAAAAAATTTTCAGTTTTAAAGTTAGAGAATAACTTATTTAACAAAAGTTGCTACTTTATGGATAGTACTAGCGGCTACGCCCCTAGAGGCCTCTAATGGCACTTTAAATGTTTTTTTTTATATTTAAAATATGTCTATGTTGCTTTTGACATTTATATTTGCGTTTAACTCTCTTTCTAAAATTAAGAAATGTAAAAAAAATTTTGATTTTTTGTGATTTCTCTTGGGAGGGTGGTGGTACCCTCCCCCAAAATAGTTATAAACCTTCCCGGGACCTATGAGAATATACCCTTTTAAGAAGAACCCGATCAGTTCAGTGGTTAGCAAGATCCTTAGGTACAGACAAACAGACAAACACCCTGTTACTTTAGTATAAGGATTAACCAATTTGAAGATAAATTTGAAATCGGGCTCCAGGTTCAGGTACTGCAGGCCTCCAGCTGGATCCTGGACAGGTTAAAAACTAAAATTTTTTACTTTTGAAGTTAGAGCATAACTTATTTAACAAAATTTGCTACTTTATGGATAGTATTAACCAATTTGAAGATAAATTTGAAATCGGGCTCTAGGTTCAGGTACTGCAGGCCTCCATGTGAATTCTGGACAGGTAAAAACTGAAAAATTTTACTTTTGAAGTTAGAGCATAACTTATTTAACAAAAGTTGCTACTTTATGGATATTATTAACTCATTAGAAGAAGAATTTTAAATCGGGCTCCAGGTTCTTGCGGGCCCTCAGGTGGATTCTGGACAGGTAAAAACTAAAAATAATACCTTTGAAGTTTAAACAAAACTTATTTAACAAAAGTTACTACTTTATGTATAGTATTAAATAATTTAAAGAAAAATTTGTAATTGATTTCAAATTTTTCTTCAAATGAGTTAATACCTATTATCCATAAAGTAACTTTTGTTTAAGAAGTTATGCTCTAACTTTAAAAGTAAAAACAAGTAAATACTGTCCATAAAGTAGCAACTTTTGTTAAGTTTGTTTTGTTCTAACTTCAAAAGTAAAAATTTAAAGTTCTTACCTGTCCAGGATCCACCTGGAGGCCTGCAGTACCTGAACCTGAAGCCCGATTTCAAATTTTTCTTCACATGAGTTAATACTATCCATAAAGTAGCAACTTTTGTTAAAAAACTTATGCTCTAACTTTAAAACTCAAATTTTTCAGTTTTTACCTGTCCAGAATTTACCTGGAGGCCTGCACTACCTGAACCTGGAGCCTGATTTCAAATTTTTCATCAAATTAGTTCATACCATCCATAAAGTAGCAACTATTGTTTAATGAGTTTTGTTCTAACTTCAAAATTAAAAATTTTTAGTTTTTACCTGTCCAGAATTCACCTGGAGGCCTGCAGGACCTGAACCTGGAGGCTGTTTTTTTATTTTTTCTTCATATATGCTCATAAAATCCCAAAAGATGGATATTTGGTTTAATAAGTTGATCTCTAACTCTTCAAACAATTTTTTTTTTCATTTACACCTGTCCAGAAGTGACCTTCCAGCCTGCAGCACCTGAACCTGGAGACCTATCAAAAAAATTTAAATATAAGGAAAATACACCCCAAAACTAAACTTTTTTTTTTAATAACCCATCCTCTCACTCCTAAGATAAAGCCTATGCTCCCTGTTTACGCAAAAGTGTCAGAACTGCTGCCCCCCTAATTAGTAAGTAGCGAAGCTACTCTATAATTTGAAATGTCTGTCCGTCTATCTGAGAAAGAATAGGGGAAACGATTTTCTCGGCTCCTGTTTAAGATAGAAGGATGAAATTTCTTGTCAACAATCTTTTTAATATGGAGTATAATCAAGTATAAAACGTGGATGCCAGTCGGACTCCTTTTTAGCAGGTTTTAGGCTATTTTTAAATTTTTCTATTTTTTCTCCATATCTTTGGTGTTTATGGTCCGATTTTCAAAATTTTTTCATTTACAGATATCAAAATTAAATTTCCCGTCAACTAAAGATAACAACCATGACGGTCCGACTGCCTTTTTGTAGGTTTTAGGCTATTTTTATATTTTTCACATTTTTCTCCATATCTTTGGTGTTTATTGTCCGATTTTCAAAACTTTTTCAGTTCTAGATATCAAAATTAAATATTCTGTCGTTTTAAGAAAACAAACATAGCAGTAAGACTGCCTTTTAGCAGGTTTTTGGCTATTTTTATATGTTTTATATGTTTCCCCATTTCTTTGGTGTCCAATTTTCAAACTTTTTTTTGAATATCAGAATCAAAATAATTTTTCCCAATGTTATGAGCATCTTTTATGTCGTCATTGTACAAAATAAAACAAGGTTTTGTGTTTATTTTCTCCGAAAAATCTATTCTTCATTTTAAAAATACACCTTAAATCTACTTGTACACATTCCCCTCTACGATTTTTTTTGTGCTTCGCTACTTATGGATGTTGTCATCCTTGTTTTATTATCATTAATAAATTTATTTGATGAAACCATATCCCTATTTCATAAAATAATTCAATAACCCCTTAACATTTGGGGGGGGGGGGGAGAGATTTAAATGCCACCTCCCCCATTCTGGTTTTTAGTAGCGAAGCTACTCTATAATTCGAAATGTCCGTCCGTCCGTCTGCCCGTCCGTCTGTCCGTTTGTCCGTCTGATCGTCTGTTCGTCTGTCCGTCCGTCTATCTGTCAATCTGTCCATCCGTCTCTTCACCCGTCTGTCCGCCCGTCTGTCCGCCCACCTGTCTGTCCGTCTGTTCTTCCGTCCGTCTTTCCGTCCGTCTCTCCGTCCGCTTGTCCGTCCGTCTGTCCGTCCGTCCGTCCGTCTGTCCGTCCGCCTGTCCGTCCGTCTGTCTGTCCGTCTGTCCTTCCGTCCGTCTGTCCGTCTACTCTATAATTCGAAATGTCCGTCCGTCTGTCTGCCCGTCCGTCTGTCCGTCTGTCTGTCTGTCCGTCTGTCCTTCCGTCCCTCTGTCCGTCTACTCTATAATTCGAAATGTCCGTCTGTCTGCCCGTCCGTCTGTCCGTCTGTCTGTCTGTCCGTCCGTCCGTCTGTCCGTTCGTCTGTCTGTCTGTCTGTCTGTGCGTCCGTCCGTCCGTCTGTGCGTCCGTCCGTCCGACTGCCCATTCATCCGTCTGTCCATCCGTCCGGAATGGTACCGACCATTTAGGGTTAAACAATAAACATAGAGTAAATTCGCTACTAAAAACTTAAACTCTAAAGTCATCAGAGGTGTAACACGAATTTTATTTAGTTTCCTGCGAAGTTGTCTCCGATACCATCGCTAATTTTAAAAATCAAATTAACGTTTTTGCTGTACAAAATGAAATATTTTAATAATTTTTAGTGCATTTTAATAAGGAATGTAAATATTCTAAATAGAAAAAATTAATTTCTATTAAGGCGTTGCAAAGTTTTAAGTTCGCCAAATTTGAGATATGCCTGAGAGCCGGACCTACCATTTAAACTACAACCTTCTAAAGTGTGTTAGTGTTTTATATGTTCGATCATGGTCTTGGCTTTAACTCTATCAAAAAGGCTTTTCAAAACAGACCTTTTTCAACCTAAGATACTGAAACAGTTTTTTTATAAGCACAAGTTATCAGTTATACAGATAAAAACTTACAACAAATTTTGCATATTTTTATTATTTTCATTTGTTTTCCATGAAATAGAAAGATATTACAACTTGAGACACAACCCAATCTGTCCCGATTTTGTATCACTTTTGAAAAGTGCGATTCCTGTGACGTCATATAAAAAGGGAAGTGGGGAAGGAAATCTCTTCCCTTTTCTCCCATCTCTTTTGAAGAGATTTTCTTCCCCCCTTCCCTTTTTCTTTCCCGAAACGTATATGACGTAACTGGAATCGTACTTTTCAAAGTGATACAAAATCGGGACATATTGGGTTGTGTCCAACTTGAGCTTAAAAAGGAACTATTTAAGTTCTTCGAAAAGGTCTGTTTTGAAAGCATTTTTGACATAGTTATGGCCAAATACACGATTGAACGTATTAAAAATAGCAGACTTTATGTATAGAGGCCTTTTAAACGGTTGTAAAACTAGGTTTCTTCAAAAAAATTCAATAGGTAACTTTTAAAACATCTTTTTATTTTTTAAAGGCAAATTAGGTTGGTGGATTTTTCTATAGAAATAAAAACTATTTCTTCGTAGAACTTAACTACGTGATTTTGTATAATTAATAAATTTTAGACATAGAAAGGGATGGGTATAAATATTACCTGGCCTGCTTGCTGTCTAAAAGGTGTCGGGTTCGAGTCTGCTCCACACTGAATCATACTAGAGACGTTAAAGATAATACCTACTGCTGCAATGTCTGGCAAGTGACAATAATAGGGAAAGTAGGAGGAATGACTAGGCCTATAAATAGGCGCAACTCATTATTACCATGCACAGTTAGGACAAAGGTCATGCAATCAACGGGTTGGTTGTCTGTTTGAGATTTTACATCAAATCATAAAATCAAACTGAAAATAAAAATTATTGTTAGTAATTGATATGTGTCTTTAGAACACAAAAATCATTCTAATTAAATTTAAAAAAAACACTGTAAAGATTAAATTTTAACAGATGTCAAATATAAAAAGATCATAGACGTCCAAGGGGGGGGGGAATGGGGTTATTACCCCCCCCCCATTTAAAATTTACCCCTACTCTGGGGGTGCCGTAGGCACCCCCAACAATTTAGGGGGGGGGGGTAATTACCCTCCCAAACCATTTTGGGGGGTAAATACCCCCCCCCCCAAAAAAAATAAAAAATCTCTAACAAAAAAAATTTTTGCGAGCTTCGCGCACATTTTAATACTAAATATTTAATAAAATTTAATTTAATTTAATAAATTTGGGGGGGGGGGGTTAAACTAAATTTACCCCTGCCAACAGATTTCAGGGGAGGTAATTACCCCCCCAAGCAAATTTTACCCCCGTGGTAAAAATTTTGGGGGGGGTAAAAAAAATTTGCGGCGCGCTTGCGCCAATTTACCCCCCCCAAAAGCGAAATACCCCCCCCCTTAAAAAAATTTTACCCCCCCCAAAATAAAAAGCTTGGACGTTATGAAAAAGATATTTGGTTTATTCCATAAAAGTATAAAGATATTTTAAAATACCATCAATAACAATCAAATATTTGATGTTAAATATCCCAAAAATTTCTAGAAATCGTATTAATATTATTCTATAGAAATGAATGTACTTTTTGTACATAATTTAAACTGTTGGTAACAAGATTGTATTCGTTTGTTCTTTAACCCATTTTTTTAGGGATTCAAACTAGTTTTCTTCAGATAAAATATCTCTTCCTTATCAATATATTGTTAAGTATATTAGACTTACAGGGTTTATTTCCAGGGATCACAAGGGATAAGACAATGAACATTAAATTGATATACATCCTCAAACTTCTGTAAATTACAAAAAAGTGGTAGAAACGTTTGGACACTCAACTTAGTGAACCAACTAATCAAAATTCAAAAAAAGTCCTTAATGTTCTTAAGTTAACGAATAAGAAAACGTTATTATAAAATGTTGAGGACTAGTGTATAAACAGCCCAATTCCCCCTCCCTCCCAGGGTTATATGGGGAGTTATCAATAAAAGATGAAGTCAGCAAAGAATGTCATAATGAGAAGAGTTCAGGGATACAGTGATGGGGCAATGCAAAATTAATGTGAAATTTAAAACCATTTTGTTATATTTGTGAATCTGAGCCTTTAAACCAGTGTTGAAATGTTACAAAATGTCTCCAAAACCCACCATTAATGTTGAACTTTTTACTACTGCATAATTCAAAATCTGTAAAATGTTTCAACCAATGACATGTCTGGAATGAATCTATAATGTTATCCTATTGGCTGTTTTAGAGAGTAAGTCTCTAGATTATCTTCATTTTCTTCGTATAATAGTTGAATACAATTCTCAAAAGATCCCAAAAGCTTGAATCTTTTAAAATGGTGTAGTTATGTGTTATTTGAAATTGTGTATTTTTCTCCCCAAGATATTGAAAATTAGGCAATAAAATAATATTTGCACTATCCCTATCCCCACTAATTACCAAGATATTAAATTAGAGTAGTATGGCCCCATCCCAATATTTCTGAAAAAAGGATTAGATTTTCTAAGAAATGTATATCTATCTACTTTAACATAGATCAAGTGGAATGATTTTTTCTCTTTAACATACATTCTTTCTCTCATTATTTAATTATTATTGTTATATGAATACGATTGTTTTCTTATTATACTGGATTAATTAATAGTTATTTATCGCATCATTTTATACACAGCCTCCGGCCCATCTGGGCTAACAAAACTGGTGTTGATTTTATGATTTTTATTTTAACACTCGTGGAAAATTGTCTGTAATGCGAAGGTATACATGATTTTTCAGTATGGCTGCGAACCGGTCCTAATCCAGTGGATTTTAGTCGGTTTCGAAGCTACACCTGTTAGGTAATAATATTGGAGAAGAAAAGAGTATTTTTAATTTATTTGATGACAAAAAATCTAAAATTTTCTCTAACAAATATAGTTTTATTACAACGTTTCCAGACATTTCTTAATTTTGATAAATTTACTATTATCCGCTGGATTAGAATCGGTTCTCATTCGTACTAAAAAATCATGTATAGCATCGTAATGCAAAAAATGTCTACGAATAATAAAATAAGAACAATAATCTTAATACCAGTTTTATTTTTCATTTTAATATCCGTGTAACGCTGTCTATATAATACGATGCGATAAATTACTAATATGCCCGTCTTAAAATTTTTTAATAATATTTTCATATTGAAATTAAACCTTAGAGAACTAATACAAAAATATTTATGCTTTCAGCATTAAAGAACAAGAATAGAATGAACAGCCAAAGATTATATTTTATTTGCAAATTTACATTGCAGTTCTAGTCAAATCATGTAAATTTGTATGAGTTTTAAAGTCAGTATTAGTTCAATTGATATATGTGATAATTTGAAGAAAATCGCTATGGAGAAAAAAAATAATAAAAGATATATTTTGCTATAAATAAGATTTAAAACAAAATTTAAAAATGTTAAAATGTACCTATAAAAGAAGTTGTATCAACTTTTTTTTTTATAGCTAGCCGGTTCTTTTAGTAAGTAGTAGATGTAAAATTTTTCATAGAATTCAAATATGCAATCGGTTTTTTTGTAGACCTCTTATTTTTTAAGTAATTTAAGTTTTTAAAAAAAATAATTAAGTCGGTTTTAAGGTACTAAAACGCAACAAAATAAAAGAAGAAAATGGTCAGTAAGAACAAAAATAGTAAGATCTTTAATTTGACACCTTACTTTTAAAATTCTGTTGAGTAATTATTGAAAAAATCTATTTTTTTAACCTCGGTATAATAAAAACTTTAGACCTAAATATTTTCTCAAACAGACATAAAAAACATGGGTTCATATATACCATTAGAATCAGAAAAATATTACGAATCCATTGTAAGCAAAATTGAAAAAAATTAAAAAATTACAGAAATGGCCAATTATTTTTTTTGTTCAGACAACACTATTGTCTTCCCTTTTTTACCCCCTCTTTACCCCCTCTTTACCCCCTTCCCATTTTTATACTCAATTGAAGAATTAAGACGTTGCCTGTACAACATAATATGATATTTTCATATAATTCCTTTTATTGTAGTTTATATACTATATTGTAAACTTTTTTTTTCAATTTTGCTTACAATGGATTCGTAATATTTTTCTGATTCTAATGGTATATATGAACCCATATTTTTTTATTTGTGAAATAATAAAATTAAGTTCAAAGTTTTTATTCTCGTGGGTTTAAAAAAATCGATTTTTTCAATAATTACCTGACAGAATTGAAAAAGTAAGGTGTCAAATTAAAGATCTTACTATTTTTGTTCATAATGACCATTTTCTTTCTTTTTTTTGTTGCATTTTAGTACCTTAAAATCGACTTAATTTTTTTTTTTTAAACTTAAATTACTTAAAAAATAAGAGGTCTACAAAAAAACCGATTGCATATCTGAATTCTATGAAAAATTTTACATCTACTACTTACTAAAAGAACCGGCTAGCTATAAAAAAAATAGTTGATACACCTTCTTTGTAAAATAATTAAATGTATAAAAGTTGTTTTATGTTTGAGAACTCTAGTGCCAAAAAAGTTATCTAAAATCAATATGTAGGACGCGACATCTAATAACATAATCGATTTTAAAATCTCAAAATGGAGGGAGGCGTTATTTGACTGTAAATTTTTAAGGTACCCGAAGGTTTAAGAGCATGTGACCAATCTTTTCCACCAATAATTTAAAGTTAAATACAATTGAGATGTTGCATCCTATATTTCTGATGAAATTAAACTTGCTCTTTCATTAGTTTAGAACAAATAAATTAGGGTTGGGCCGGATATCCGGTGTGGCCGGATATCCGGCCGGATACCGGATATTGAAACTATCCGGCCGGATATCCGGCCACACCGGATATCCGAATACCGGATATTGAAACTATCCGGCCCAACCCTAAAATAAATAATTACTAAATGTTAAAGAACTGTGTATTAGTCTGTATAATATATTTATTATAATATTTATATGAATAGTTGAAATAAATGTTGTAGAACTACTTAATTTTTAGTAGTAAAGTTACTCTATAATTCACTTTGTTTGTCTGTCTGTCTGTCAGCCCGTAATGCTATGGGAGAGATGTGATGTTCTCGGCTTCTATTGAAAATATTTTGTCCGTCTGTCTGTCGGTCATGCTTTAAAAGATGTAAACGTTGTTTGTTAAGGTTTCATGATTCTCTTTTAGTTTTTGCATATTCTTTCTCTATTTTTAATTTTAATGAGAAATGAATATCTGCTATTTAACTCACTCTGTCTGTCTGTCCATTCCATAATTTATTTGTGCTTCGCTACTTATCATCCTTGTTAATTTACTATTTTTTAAGTTTGTGTATTTAGTAGCGCTATTAGTTTTTAGTTTATCTCAATCACGACATAAAAGGAAAGTAACTCAGGGATCTAATGGGATAAGATAATGGCCGATAAATTGATGTACATCCCCTATGTTGTTACACAAAATTACCCCTTTTGTAGATTGCAATCAGTAGTTGGTTAAAACGTTAGGATACTTAAATAATAAATAAATCAATAAAAGGACACGTGACATTAACTATAAGATTGGGGGAAATACATTTTTCATAAAACAGGCCTCACCAAGCATGTAATATCTAGCAAAGAAATATAAAATTGTTGTTTAATCAGATCGATGTAATTAATTAGTTTCTGATTAGAAATGTAGAATTTATATTTTTCTATAAATAAATTTTATATATAAGCTATCATAGATACAGGAATATGACAATGGACAATAAAATTAATCTTGACCTCTAATAACCCCTGAGATTTGCTCTGTAGCTAGAGAACTATGTATGAAAGTAAGGTTGTAGATTAGTCTAAATTTTATTGTCCCCCCCCCCTGATAAGTTAGATATTCATAAAAATATTTAGAAGAGAAATTAGATTCATAAAAATTAATCAATCCGATAGAAACATGAACAATTTTTGCGTTAGTAGCGCAGCAACAATAAAAAACACCAAAAATTTTGAAATTAATTAATTTTCTAGGTTTGAAAAAGTAAAGTGTTACATAAACGTCCAAGGTTGGGAGTGAAGGGGTGTTTACCCCCTCAAATCTTTAAAACCCTCATTTTTCCCCACTCAAAAACATAATTACCCCCTTCAATATAAGAAAAAAAATAGATTTGTTTACCATCTTAAAACCTTTGAAGTCCCTCATTTTGCCACCGTCAAAATAAAAAGCTTGGACGTTCCTGAAAATGTTAAAAGTACATTTTCATTTCTGGTATTTACTTTTCTCGTATTCAGTCTTATTTGGTGGATAGGAACCGGTTCTCATCCATACGAAAAAACTATGTCAAGCATCGTATTATATCCAGCTTTCTTCAAATATAGAAATGTACAATCTATATCCGCGGAAAGCGGTTTATAATACGATGAAAGAAATAACTATTCTTATGTTTATTTTAGAAAATTACAACGAATTTGTGATTCGCGGACGGACGGACAGACCTTAATTAAAGATGAGCTTCGCCTTTAAAAATATGATACTAATAATCTTAATAATCTGAAAAAAAGGAGATTAAGGGAAATTAGATTATTATGAAAAACATATTTAATAAATAAATTTAATTAATAAAATTTTCCAATCAAATGGAAAATAATGTTTTTTTGCTCCGGTTTCTTGTTGATAAAAAACAAGATATTTTTTTGACACGTCCGTCTGTCCGTCCGTCTTTTTCGTTAATTTAGGCATATTAGAAATGTCCTATCCAGTTCGAACTTTGCATGGTGATTCCTGATCAAAGTAGTTAGGTACGATTAAGAAAGCGTAGCAAGTCTACAATCATTACCAGAATGTCCGGTTGTCCATTTTACTTTTTTAACAACAAATTTTTATGTGATCTATTTATTCGATTGATATGATTTTTGGAATACTGATTTCTAGGACAACATAGTACAATATTATAAGCAAAGAAACTCTATAATCCAGTCCTAAAAATGTAAGTATGCCCATTAACATTATCCTGTATCAAGCAGTTTTTCAACAAACTTACTTCAATTTTGCTTCGACTCTTATACATTTATGTTCTGATTATTCAGTTCTGACACTATCCAAGTGTTAATGTCCATTTGTCCTGACGTTTGAGAACTTCGCATTTATGGATGTTGTCATCCTTGTTTCTTATGCCTTTTTTATTAGATTATACTAGTTGCTTCGCACCTGGCCTCTAGGGGGGTATGGAATGTGCAAGAAAAATAGCCTAAAACAATCCCGAGACATTTGTACAGCTTATTTGGACCAGCAATTATCGAGATCAAGCTTCAGACTTTATTATAATAGGATTAAGTAGTAAAATTTTTGTTTGTATGATAAGTTTGCTAAACAATGAATCGATCGCTAATAAGCTTTATACTGGTCCCAGGGTGGTTTTAGGGCAATATTATCCACCAAAATAAAAAAAGTAGGGCCATATAGGCCAAGAAGTTCTTTGAATATTACTGATACAGACAAACATCCTGTTACTCTTGTTAGGATTCATAACAAGCTTCTTAAATTAAAGTATATTAACTTTGCTTTCGTGTGTGTATTATACTTCTATTTATTTATTCTTATTTCTATCTAATAAATAAGAAATTATATTTAAATTTTTCTGAATTTTTATTATATTTTATAATTATACTGTAAGTACAATAATTGAATAAACTATTTACAATTATACTTTATCACAGGCATAAAAACACTATAAAAATACCACAATATTTATGACAAAAAAATTTTACAAAACAGTTTTCTACTCTTTTTCTCTTGAAAACACTGAATAAAAAGACTAAATAATAATAAAAATAGAGAAACAAACAGCAAAACCATTCGATAAAATTTTTGTAAACATTTCTTTAGCATTTCAGTGAGAAATACTAAAGAAATAATAATATAAAATAATGTAAAACATGCAGAATTTTGAATCACTTAAATGGCCGCCACTGTCTTAACTTGAACATTGCTCCAGGAATGGGGGAAAGAATCAAACAACTCCTGAACCATCAGGAGAATGGGAAGGAGGGTGAAACTTGAGGAAATAATGAGCTCCTCCAGGAGAAGGTTGTATAGGGGTGGCAGGTCCAGCGGGTCCATGATGACCAGGACGGATAGGACAGCGAGCTCCAGGTCGGTCAGACCGGCTTGAGACATCATCTCAGCGATTGTAATCAGTCCGTGCTGAAATTTAAAAAAATAATTATTAGTTTAGATCTAGCTTACATAAAAATACTTTTTATGGAAGTTTAGATAGGTCCTGGAGCTATTTTTTCTTTCTAGAAAATTTAAGATTACAAGAGGCTAGTAATATATATTTATATAAACTTTTTATGGAAGTTTAGATAGGTCCTGGAAATACTTTCAGCTACATTTTTAGATTACAAGAGGCTATATCTATTTATCTTCTATTGTCTTATCCCTGCAGATCCCTGAGAAAATGTGTACCTGTAGTTCTGGTAAAATATCCAGCTGCTGTGGGTACAGAAATTCTCCCCCGGGGAACAGAAAAGCTGAACAATCAGGACGGTACCTAGAATTTGTTTAAGTATTATTAAATTAGAATTGATAATAGCTGGTGGAAAAAATAGAGAAAAAATATCTATGTTTTGATTTGAAAATAAAGTGAATTTTAGATATACAATTGGGAAATAAAAGATAGGTTAAAAAATGGTTAGAAGAGCCCGACAGGGGTTAACACTATAGGGGTTAGAGATAATTTTTATCAAAGAAGGGGGGGGGGGGCGATGATCCAATGGCGGCTATGCGTGAAAGCACTCGAAAAATTCTTTACCTTGCAATAAATCTGAGAAGTTTAAGCTGTCCCAATCCAGTTGTATTAACATGATGTTTTTGGCTTTCTGTCCAATCAGCATAACCCGGCAACTCGCGGATAAATCCTGCGTATCTGCAAAAAAAATCCGTGTTAAACTCTTGTGCTGGTATTATATTAATAGAATAGTAGATTCTAGAATTAAAATGGTTGAACTTTAACTAAACATTTCTCTACAAACAACTATTTATAAAGCTAGCGAGCTAAAAATCTCAAAATAAGTGGCCGGCATTAGTTTTAAATTTCATGAAAGCTTTGTAATAGTCTTGGGGTGTTTTTAGGTCATTTTTAAAACCCCATGCCCTTCCCTAGAGGCTTGAGTTAAAGCGACAAGTTTTTAATAAAATAGTTGACATGCAAATAAAAAGTTTCAACTTACCTTTGAGAAGATGATTTGCTGAGATCAGCAGAATTTGGAAGTGTATGTTTGACCAGGGCTGAGGAGATATTATTTGCGTGTCCGCGGCCAAGGTATATGGCAGGTACTGTCTCCATGTGGTCCTAAAACAATAATCAATTTTAATGTTGAATTTTAAGATCTCGTTAACCAATAATCTAATTAGAGTTATTTATTTTGTGGAAGGGTTACGGGCTGAGTATTTTGGAAGGTAGTTTTGTCACAAAAAAATGTTTTTTTCGCAGTTCATGAATATAAATAATTGAAGATTAGTTTACCTTGGTTAAAGCAAGAACTTGAGCTGGCAATGATAATTTTTCCTTTGGGGACTTCATTTCTCCCTTCACATAGGCCGGGTTCATTCCAATATCAAGACAACGGCGCCATCTACAAGATAAAAAGCAAATTAGTTTTGATTTGAAATAACAATTATTGATGATAAGCTTAGAGAAAAAAGAAAAAAAAATCAATTTTGAGTTTGACAGCAATAGTATTTTAAGCACATCGAGTAAAAAATTAAAATCATTAGAATTTTTATGACATATTCAGTAAATATTAATTTAAAGACAAGTAGTCTTTGATTCGCATTTAGAGAAAAATATTAAAAACATTACCTGCAAAGTTTACAATGGATCCTGCTTCTGCCAGTCAAATCGCAGTTATCACCACGGCCGCAGACCAACTGCTGAATATCGCGCTGCAACACACGACGACGGAAAAATCCCTTGCACCCTTCGCAGACAGCCGCTCCATAATGGTGACCTGGGCGTGTAGGCTCCTTGCAAACACCGCATGGCGGGCCGCCAGCTTTATCTCCGCTGCCGGGGGTTACTCTCGCCACCCTCTTGGTTGTCTCGCCTCCAGGACTGTTGGAAATTTGTTGGGCTGACAGCCACTCGCCAGAATTATACCTGGATTTTTCGCTAAACAGCATCTGGCTAGCCTGCTGCTGTTCATACCCGTATTCATAGGATAGTTTTGACCGCTTGGGAAGGTTGGGGGAAGCGCCGAGGTCATCCTCTATTTTGCGCTTTGTACCAGCTGATCCTTGCTGTTCCAACAGGGACTTGTAGTGGAATGGGGACAGGTACGGGGAATAAAATGATGGACTCTGGATTGAGTTGAGAAGACTGAAATATGGCGTGGCTGGTACCTCATCCTGCAGACGTTCTTTTTTCACAACGGTCTGGGGAAAATTAATCGCAGCTGCGGCAAATGGTGGTGTGTTTTCATTGCTGCCGCTGGTAGTATGTATCTCGGGTGGTGAACTGCCCAGCGAGTTTTCTGTCGGCGGGGAACTGTGGAGGGATGACTGTTCTGGTGAGGTCTGCAGGTTGCTGCTACTGGATGTCGGGGATATATTCTCTGAAGATGAGGGGGACAGGGACTCGGGTGTGTCCCAGGGACGGAATAGTGTGGGGGGCTGTGCAGCTTGCTGCTTGGGGGTTGGAAGCACGGCCTGGTCGCCACACAGGGGGCTGGTTATCTGTTTGTGGGGCTTTAAGGTGGAAAATGTTGGGGATTCAGGGGTTATAACTCCAAAACATGGTATCCTAAAAAGTAAAATAATATTTGTACAAAATATCTTTCAGAATATAATACGAACAATTTACAACAAGATACGTAATTTTCAAATTACTAATTATGGCTTCTTCAATAAACTTTTAGTTAAACAATAAAAGACGATCTTATAAAGACGGAAGTACAATATGCCCAATATAAAGAGAAGTTACGCTGATTTATAACAAGAAATTGATATTTAATTGGATGAACAATTATCTATAACGCTTATGAAATTCAATAAGAAATAGTTATAAAACTGTAAGAAATACGTAAATGAAATTAATGATTCGATAACTAACTATTTGTTATTTTCACATTTTATTGAAATAAAGAAATGTACCTTTTAAAATCTGGAGTAGTGCCGGTATCTAACAAGAGCGAGGATTTCATTGATAAATCCATGTTAAGTGAATTCAAAATTCAAACTGACACCACCAGACACAAGTCAAAGTTTAAATAAACTTTTCAGGCGGTCAAATTATTGGCCAAGATACGATTTAGATTTTCGTCATTCAGTGAGATTAATGCATCTCGGGTGACTTAAATATTTAATCTGGGGTTGGGTTGCAAACTGGGGGTGGGGAAAAATACGATCAGAATTACGTTGGTTACGTGCCAATGCGGGGTTGACAATAAGGGGAGATGGTTATAAGCGTGTACCTTAAAATAGGCGGAGTCAAGTGGGTGAGTAAAAGGGGTCAATACATAAGAGGGGGCGTTTTAGTGGTTACGAGATGTTAGGGGGTGGGGGGGGGGGGAGAGAAGGCAATTATAAATGCAGAAAGAGTGAAGAATTACCCCTCTGGGGTCAAAGCCATTACCCAATTTCCTTGTCCAAATTTAATACATATGGAGAGGCGAGGGAAACTATCGCGTAATATAGCAACCCATCTTAAAATAAGCAGATATTCTAAAAAGCAAAGCTTTCCTAATTTTATAGTCTAAGTATTAGATAGATATTGTAGAATCTCCTACTGAATTTGATATTTGATGATTCCTGAACAGTAAGGTACAATTTAGAAATCGAAGGAACTCAATAAACATTACCCAAAAATACCGAATGTCCATTTTAAACTTTAGATTTTCCCTCAGATATTTCGTATATTTTTTTTGTAGCGAATCTACTCTATAATTCTTTTTGTCTGTCCGTAAGTCAGTCAGTCAGTCCGTTACGCTATGGGGAAAACGTGAATATCTCGGCTCCTATTAAAGAAGGACAGCTGAAATTTTTAGTAAAGATTCCTATGACATATGCTCATCTAATCTACACATTGTTTTTTTCATCTGTCTGTTCTTAGAGGTGCCAGATCGACTCCTAGATTTTTACTACTGGCTGTTGTCATCCTTGTTTTTATTTCATTATAATTCTTAGAATGATTCCTATAGTGATTAGACACCATGTAGCACGAAAAGCTTCTTACATATACATCATTATTCTTATTTAATATTTTCTTTATTTTTTTTACCATACAAGTGATAAAATAGATTTTTTATATTTTTTTTAAAATAAGACATCTAGGACGAATACATTAAAATATGTCGTATCTAAAATAAAAGGATAATAACATAGGTTGTAAATACGTTTTTCTAAGTATGGCCTCACCATCAATGATTATATTTAGAAAATTTACATATAATTTCGATCAAATTTAGAGCGAAGCCAAAAAAAGTACTTTGATGTTACAAAAAAGACTTTTACGTAAATGTTTTTAATTCGGCAATTATTGTGAAATGTTATTTAGAGCATATGATAGGAGATCAATAACATATTATGAAAGAAATTATCAGCTTTTATTATCAAGCGTAGCATTTCCTTAGGTTAAATTATTAAATCAAACAACAGTTAGCCAACAATTGGAGAAGAAATCATTCTCTTAATAAAATATTTGCTTATTATCGGCGCTACTTTATATATCACACTAGCGGCCATGCCCCTAGAATCTAGAAAACTAGCTTAAAACCATTCAAAGACTTAAATCTGAAAATAAAATAGCCTAGAACCACCACAGGACCTATGTAAAGCTAACCTTAAATAGAGAAACCAATTAGATCAGTAGTTAATGAGATCTTAAGGTTCAAAAACCTTACTACTTATACGGAAAAATTGTCAATAGCTCCGCTGCTATTTGATATAGACGACTGAATTTTAAGTAAGGATTCCTCTAACCCTTTTTGTCCGCCTGTGTGAAAATTGCTTTAAATTTTTGAGCTTCGCAGCCTATGAATGTTGTCATTCGAGTTTTTTTAAAGTTTGGCTGAAATGTATATTAACTTCTTACATATTTTTCTATGACCTATAAGATAAAGACTCTATTTACAGAATTCTTTAAACGTTTTCATTAAATAAAGATATTGTTAAATGTATGTGGTTGAATCATATCTATAATACAAAGTAGCTTGATGTCTGTCCGTCTGTCCGTCTGTCCGTCTGTCCGTCTGTCCGTCTGTCTGTCCGTCTGTCTGTCCGTCTGTCTGTCCGTCTGTCTGTCCGTCTGTCTGTCCGTCTGTCTGTCCGTCTGTCTGTCCGTCTGTCTGTCCGTCTGTCTGTCCGTCTGTCTGTCCGTCTGTCTGTCCGTCTGTCTGTCCGTCTGTCTGTCCGTCTGTCTGTCCGCCTGTCTGTCCGTCTGTCTGTCCGTCTGTCTGTCCGTCTGTCTGTCCGTCTGTCTGTCCGTCTGTCTGTCCGTCTGTCTGTCCGTCTGTCTGTCTGTCTGTCCCATAAGATCTCGGTAACCACTGAACCGATCGGATTCTACTCTTCAGGGAATATACCTACTGGTCCTGTGGTGGTTTTAGGCTATTTTCTTGGGGGGTGGTACACCCCCAACCCCCCCAAAAATAAAAAAAATCCAATCCCCCAATTTTTTTTTTACATTTTTTGTAAAATCTCAGTAACTGCTGATCAAATTGGGCTCTTCCCTTCTGGGAATATACCTACTGGTCCTCTGGTGGTTTTAAGCTATTTTCTTGGGAGGTGGGACACTCCAACCTCCCCAAAAATAAAAAAATCCCCACTTCCAAAAATTTTTTTTCTTTAATTTTTTTAAACAAAAACCAGTAATTGGGGTGGGGGAACCCCACTGCAACATGGGGCAAAACCCCCATAAATCCCCCCCCCAAAAAAAAAATCAAAATATATTTTTTTTAATTTTAATTTTTTTGTATACGGCAAACAACCTGGGTTTAATTTGTACAAATTAAAATTTTTGTGCATAAAGCGCACAACCTGGATTTAAGGGGGGGGGGGGGGCGTAATGACATAAGCTCTTAAACCGTGAGCAAAATGGTCTAAATATTGAGCTAGACCCTTCAAACTTGGTATATAAGCTTAGTCCTATAGGTATTACATCTAAATGGCAAAAAAATCCAAAAATTTTTTTTTTTAGGTTAGGTTAGGTAAGAAAAACCCTGCGGAAATGGGGTTTTTAGGCTTTTTTTGGTCTAATTTGATGTGGAAACTTGCCTTAAATTGTTTTTTCTTAGGGTTTTAACTTAAATACACTGTATCTATTCATATGGACATTATTTAAGATGATTCAGCAAGTCGGGGACCGACCCCAGGGGGCTAGGTGGGTGGCCCGCAGGGGTTAAGTTCATTTTGCCCAATATATTTGTTGTGATACATCAAATTATAGGTTTTTTAGGTCAAGGAACTCAAATTCACAGCTAAAATAAGCATTAGACTAATCTGAAGCTAGCCCCAGCGGGCTAGGTTGGTGGCCCGCAGGGGTTAAGTGCATTTTTTCTAATATATATCTTGTTATATATCAAACTATAGGTTTTTTAGGTCAACAAACTCAAATTCTGAGCGAAAATTAGCATTAGACTGACCTGAAGCTAACCCCCCCCCCCCGGGCTAGGTTGGTAATTAAGGGAAATTATGAAACAACAAAAAAATTACAGTTTTTGTTGAAAAAGTACAGTAAAGTTGAAAATTAAAAACTTAGGTGTCAACATCTAAAAATGGTTTTAGCGCATTTTTCTTATGCTCAAATAATCAACCTTTTGCAAGAATGGCTGCTAAACACTTCAAAGTTGAGATATATAGCTAAAAATGTATACAGATACTATTAGGGACATGTACTAGAACATATCAAAGTTTGAAGGTCATATCTCAACCAGGGAGGGAGTACTGGCCCCCCAAAGTCGACTACAGAAAATCCATTTTTTAAAGTTTTTAATTTTCAACTTTACTGTACTTTTTCAACAAAAACTGTAATTTTTTTTTGTTGTTTCATAATTTCCCTTAAAAAACGAAGAAAATAAGCCATTAATCATTAAATTCTGATAACTATAAGTGGGGTAAAATTGCTTTCAAAAAAGTGCTCATAAAAAAAACACACTGTATATATAGATGTTACTAACTATACCGGCCATAAATAATAGTAAGGTATACCTAGTTGACATATATTTTATTCTTAAAAAAAGATTATTCAAGCAAATAAAGATCAAAGTAAAAAGGTTTCTCGTTTTTACATTAAATACATTTTTAAAAATACATTTAAATATCTTTTCTGCGATAAGAGACAGGCTAATTTATATTTATTTTTTTTCTGCCGTTTTAATTAAACAATTAGGCCTTTATTAAGCACCCTTTTACGTTGGTGGGTGCAATTAGTAATCTTATCAGATAGAGGGAATAGAAAAGAAAGAGGGCCATGCGAAATTAAATTTTGAGTAGGGTCAAATTCATGCATAAAGATTATTTCGGGGGGGGGGGGGGGAGGGGGGGTAGTTAAGCCAGGGAGTTAACCACCATTGATAAGACTTAGATATGTGTTTGAACAAGGATTTTTAAATTATACGCGGGAGAACAAAATTCATGATCGAAAAGTGATTAAGGTCAAAATTATGTAATAACAGTATTTTTGTTTACATTAAGGTTTTTTTTATATATCCATATTTAGTAAATAGGATGTTTATCAGTCTGTATTGTCTGCATAATATTGGTCTAGAATAGTTTGAAGTATGATTTTTTTGGTATTTCCTTATACCGTTTGGCGCGAAGCCCTTTAAGACTAGGGGCGAAATCATCCCTTTCTACTCCAATATGTATCTTGGGTGATGACATAAAAAGGTGGTAAAAAAATGCTTGTTCCCCCTATAACTGAAATCATTCCCTATTATCTATGCTTTAAGCTGTAATTCGGTCCCCAAAGAAAAGGACTCTATAAATGGGTGTTTATTACATCTTCCCAATTCTATAGTTTCCATTTTCTAAGCTCTCTGCAGCTCTTTTTAAGTTGCTAAAGTTAAGAAAGTAAATAAGGGGGTTATCCCTCCCCCCCCCCCAACCCAAGGCCCCTATTTTCTTCAAGCTACACATTGTATGGTGAAATCTTTGTACTTAACAGATTTCAGGGAGGGAAGGGACATTGGCCTTTAAATTTTACTGGTACCCAAAGTTTTAAAAACATGTCCACTCGTACTTTATTAAAATCTTATTGGTTGGTTCAAACTAGGAGTATCCAAACTTTTCAACCAACAATTCTAATCTAAAACTTTGGATAATTTTGTTCATAATCATTGGAGATATATGTCAATTTATCGTCCATTGTCTTATCCCTTTTGAACTCAGGGAGGGGTCAATGACCTGTAATTTTATAAAATCTAATTGGATGGTTCAAACTAGCAATGTCTCAACTTTTCAAACAATAATTTTAATAAAAAGGGGGAAATATTATTTATCATCCTTTGTCTTATCCCTTGAGATCCCTGATAAATTTAGGAGAGTTAGAACTGTTCCCCTAGCATTCCCTTGTCTATGCTCTAAGCTGTGTTATTAAGTTTTTCAAAGCTGCATGAGTAGTTGGTAAAGGGTAAGGAAGGATAAATGGATATCAAACTGGGTACTGGGTAGTTGCTAGGCGCAGGGTTCTTAATGGGCGTAATTTTTTGTCTTATTTTTCGCCTATGAAGGCTCCTTAAGGTGTTTCATTGATTACGCATAAAAATAATACTTGTAAATTTTATTTTATAGAAATACTAGCGGCTTCGCCCCTAGCCTCTAGGGGCTTTGACCCAAGAGGTGATACAAAATTTTTGGGTATAGTCCTTTCCACGACATATCTCCATAAGGAGCGATTCTTCGTATTTTACACAGTAGCTTTTCTCCTATTTCTAGCCCCTGCGGGGGGCTCTAACCCTGCGGGGCCAATTACCTAACCCTGTGGGGCAATCACCTAACACAATATAACCTAACCTAACCTAAAATAACCTATAAAAAGCCATTTAAAAAATACGAAGAATCGCTCCTTATGGAGGGATGTCGTGGAAAGGACTATACCCAAATTTTTTTTGGAGAAATTCGTAAAAGTACCAAGGAAATCTTCAGCAAAAAAAAAATGGGGGGGATTTTTTTTTTTTGGGGGGGGAGGTGTTGGGGGTGTCCCACCCCCCAAGAAAATAGCGTAAAACAACCACAGGACCAGTAGGTATGTTCCCTGAAGAGTAGAATCCAATCGGTTTAGTGGTTACCGAGATCTTAAGGGACGGACAGACAGACAGACGAACGGGCAGACATCTTTCTACTTTGTATTATAGATTACATTATCATAGTTTTATTTTTTTAGGATGTTCTAAATGCTTTTGTCTATTAATTTCTGCGTTGTAATTGTAGAAAACACTCTTGCAGATGTGATAAAACACCTTTAGGTCTCCAATAAATGGTTGCTATGGGTAAAGAGCTCTTTTGAAAGGGGGTTGCTAAAAGGCTTAAAAACTCGTCACCAAATTTATCGCAAAATTATTAGGGGGGGGGGGGGTGATTCAATTTGATAAGAAGGTGGTCGTCAGATAAGTTTGAAACGAATGTGATTTCATGTTCATATTTAAGTAACATGTAGTAAATTTCATCTTTGTCCATAAAAGATAATTTTGTGTAATTCTGCCACAAAAATATGCCTAGGAAACTTTCACCTGAACGAACATCCGTGTCAAAAAATTAAGGAGGGATAAGTCTTTTGGCGTTTTTTTTAACGATTTCTCTTGGGAGGGGGACGTGGAACCCTCTCCTAAAATAGTTATAAACCCGCCTAGGACCTATGAGAAGCTACCATGTAAAGGAGAACCATATCGGTTCAGTTATTATCGAGAGTCTTTGGTATACACAGAAAGACACACACAGATCCTGTTTCTTGCACAAATGTTGTCCTTGTTTTGTATTCATGCATAATAATCCCATCTTTTGTAAAGAAAAATCTATAATCCACAGATACCTAGAAATATAATTAATACAAATTTTATGTCAAAACTACTCTACAATGTACTTTCTGGTGCCAGAACGTCCGTCAGTTCTGTACACTGCCTGTACTATAGGTGTCCTAGTATGAATAAATAATTATTGTATGGTCCTTTCCCACAATATTCTTCCTGAGCACTAAAATTCTCCCCAATTCAAAAAAATTGAAAATATGCAGAAGGGGGTGTTATTTTTTTCTATGTCTAAGCCCGGCGGGGCTACCCAGTACCCAATATAACCTAACCTAACATGATCTAAAATAATAGATAAACAAATGAAAAACTACCCTTTCCACTCTTTTTGGTTAGCCGATTTTAACAATTCAAAAGTTGGGTATAGTCCCTTTCGCGGCAACGCCCCTTAAGGGGCGATTTGTCGTATTTTCAAAATGGCTTTTGATAGGTTAGGTTAGGTTATATTGGGTTAGGTGATTGCCCCGAAGGGTTAGAGCCCCCCGCAGGTGCTAGAATTAGGAGAAAAGCTATTGTGAAAATACGAAGAAACGCTTTTTAAGGGGCGTTGCCACGAAAGGGACTATACCTCAAAATTTTTTATCAAACATATCATATTCAGCTAAATAGCTATATTTAAAAATACAGGGTGCGGCACATAAATCCGGACAAATTCTAATTTTTAAACAAATGAACATAAAATCGTCAATTTTAAAGATTTTATTGAATTTTAAAAACTTGGAAGCAAAATAGGTATATGACTAGTAGATTATTCAACAAAATCGCCGCAAGCCTCAATCACCGCCTCTACCGGCCTCCTCAACCGCCGGCAGGTCCAGGTCAAAATGTACCTGTCCAAGCTGGCGTATTTCTCATTGATAGTGACAATGAGGGAGGTCTTTGTGGTATGGGCACGTCTATTGGTGCATGCTTCAAAATAGCCTCAGGCCCAAAAGTCCATTGAATTAAGATCGGGCTGCTGGGAGGCCACATTTCCTTAGGAACATGAGTAACCGCCAAATTGACAAAATCCATGTTTTTGCTCTCATTTGGGCTAGGATTTAGCTACAGTAGACTTTAAGTACTCAAAATGCGTGTCTCAATGAGCTTAAGACACACAAAAAATTTTAAGTCAAATTTCCGACTCCTTCCCTGTCGGGCTCTGCTGTTTGTGATTTCTTAAGGCTCAAAATCTTGAAAATCGACCTCATTTCGGCTAGTATTGAGCTAAAATGGATTTAAACACGGCAAAATGTGTGTCTCAATGAGCCTAAGACACTACAAAATTTGGGGTCAAGATTCCAACTCCTTCCCTGTCGGACCCTACGTTTTGTGATTTTGCGCATTAAACCACCGGCGCATTTGGAATCTGCCTTGTTGAACATATGCGCGGCCAGCTCGGTGTACACGTCCATCTTCGTCCAAAGATTTTTGTGTGCTAAAAGGTCATTACCTAAGCTTTCTATAGTGGGGTCAAACGTCCTGATTGGTCAAGTAGTTTTGACGCTATGGCCGTTTAAAGAATGTCCGGATTTATGTGCTGCACCCTGTATATAAATTAAAACTTATAATGAACATTTATTAAATTCTTAAAATTATTTTAATTATGTTACTTTTTACATAGTTTGCTCTTTTTTAATTTTGCAAAAAAAATCAATTACCTTGTTATTGTTGCGCTACTTATGAACAATTTACTTGTTTTCAAGCTCCGTAGAAATATAATTACTTGATCGAATTTTATTTTAAAGAATAAAGGATTACTTTACCTATAATTAAATAATATTAGATATTTGGATAATTAACTTATCTGAAGCTAATATAATGAATGTATACTTATTGTCTAAACAAGGATGACAACGTCCACAAAAGCGAAGCTCTAAAATCATAAGGAAGAACAAACAAACAATTTCTCTTGTAGAGTTTCACATCTTAATAAACAGAAAATTAATTTGTAGGTCTATTACAAAACTGTACATGAATAGTAATACAGGCTACAGTAAAAGGACATATTTAATTTTTAGGATTTGATTGTAGAGATGCCTCGTTTATAATATTGTACCTTGTTGTCCTAGACATCATTATTCACAAATAAGATGTATAGAATAATTATACCATACTAAAATTTAAAAGTTAAAATGTTAAAAGACTATATGAATAATCTCTTTATTTTAGCAAAAACAGCACATTGTAGAAATAATCAGACCCCATTATTGGTCAGAACGTGTACACTTGTTGTACTAAAGGGCAGATTTTTTCATTTCATCCATACTAGGTCAACTTAAGGTTAAGAATTTTAAAATTTTGTTTGCTTTAAAATTCAATGAGATATAAACAAACAAGGATGACGACATCCATAAAAGCGAAGGACTGAAACGGTAGGACAAACGGACATTAACACTTGTATGATATCTGAACTGAATAATCAGAATTTAAAAGTATTAGAGTCGAAGCAAAATTGTAAGTAAATTTGTTGAAAAAACTGCATGAAGCAGGATAATGTTTATGAACATACTTACATTTTTGGACTTGATTATAGAGCTGCTTCGCTTAAAATATTGTTCGTTGTTGTCCCAGGAATCAATATACCAAAAATCAGATCAAACGGATAATTAGAACACTTGAAAATTTGTTGTTAAAAAAGTAGAAAAATCAACATTTTTAAAATGGACGTACGGACATTCTGGTAATGATTATAGAGTTGCTACGCTTTCTAAATCGTGCCCAACTACTACAGGAATCATCATGCAAAGTTTGAAATCGATAGGACAATTCTAACATGCCTAAATTAACTAATAAAAGCTATCTATCTCGGACGGACGTACGGACGGACGGACCGACCCTAATTATAGAAAAGCTTCGCTTTTAAAAATATGTGGATTTTTTGGTTGGAAAGGTAACTGCTTCTTTATGTACCATCTAGAGTAATAAATCTATTTTAAATAAGCTAATTTTAAGCCTTTTTCATCAACCCAGATTTTCTTCATTTTCTTGAGTAATGACTAATTCCGTTTTCGTGTTTTTGATCTAAAAGTCAATATAAAATTCAATATTTAATTAATATTTTACATTTTCATGTAAGGATCAACGAAACTCTTTATTGCGCCTATAAAAAATGACGTCATACAATACAAATGACGAATGATAGGCCATTACACAGAATAAATTACCAATCACACGCCAGTATATAATTTAATTGACCAATGGTAGGCCAGTATAACGTTATTTTTTATGGACCCTATAAAAAGCTTAAGTTGATACCTGCCAAACTATTTTGGAATAGCTACTCTATAGTTATTGCATAAAATGTTGCAACTTTGGCTACTCTATAATTTACTTTGTCTGTCTGTCTGTAGGCCCACCTGTAAGACTAATGGTTTGATGTGATTTTCTCGGCTGCTATTTAATACAGATTGCTGAAAATTTTGGTGATGATTCAATGCAGCAATTAGCATCAAGTATGTCTGTCAGTCTGTCAATCAAGCTTCAAAAGATACAACTATTTAGTTTTAGTAGCGAAGCTACTCTATAAAATGAAATATCCGTATGTCCGTCTGAAACGTTTTGGGGTAGATGTGATTTTCTCGGCTCCTATAAAATATAAACTAATGAAACTTCTTGTTAATATTGGACTATAATTAAGGAGCTAATAAAAATAATTAGCTCTAAAATTTCCATTGTGGTCGAACTGCTTTTTTTGCAGGTTTTAAGCTATTTACAAAAATTTTATGGATATCGAAAATTTAATCAAAATTAATAATTAATTTTCTTGTCGTACTGTAGAAATACACATGGCGGTCGACTGCTATTTTGCAGGTTTTTGTTTACTTATGGATTTTGTCATCCTCGTTTATAAAGAATTTGTGATTTCAAAAAAGATGATTTTTAGCATATTTCATCTACTTTTTTTCATGACAACTGAACATCTGAGCTGGATCTTTAAATCATTTTAGTGGTGAGCCAGATCGGGGTGAGCCGAATTTCAGCCAATCACAGCGCGGCATTTCATAAAATGCTGTGCTCTCATTGGTGGAAAGTTGGCTCACCCCTATCTGGCTCACCACTAAAATGATTTAAAGATCCAACTCTGCTCTTTAACTCAACTTGTCTGTCTGTTTGTCAATTAATTATTAGTTTGTACTTTGCTATTTTTAATACTAAAATTTATATAAAAAATTTGAGATAAAAAAATGCAAAAAATACAAATACATCACAGATAAAGATAAAAGTATTCTTTATTTTTTGCAAATTTGAAATTTTTTCAATATTTGTATAGGTAATACTGATATGTCATGCTATATTGGATATTTTAAGTACACCACAATGACGTTATCTTTCCAATGTTATGTGCATAATGTTTAACTTTGTTAATGGTATTAAATGTCTTATTTCTTATTTTTGAAAATAAAACTTTTAGATTAATTTCAAATATTTCTATAATTGGTCGTTTGATTGAGATTTGTGTGAATATTTTAATAAGTGAACCTTGTAAAAAGTATTTTGAAACTCGAGAGAAAACAATCGGTATACAGAATGTTTACTACTGTACGTGTACATAATCGGTCTCTGAATTTACCTGTCACATTATTATCATGTAGATACGGTTTTAAAGACTTTTTCATTTAAAAATTACCAATACCTCATAAGGGCGGGTTCCTCCTTCGATTTATGTGACCATCTACAGAATCCAGAGCATCATCCACGTGTAATGAGATGCGATACTCAAACACCCAAGGATATTAGGTTAAGTAACATACATCAGACAACCAACCCTTTGATTGCACGACCTTTGTCTGAGAAGTCTTAACTGTGCATGGAAATGAGTTGCTCCTGACATTCCCCCTACTCTTACTATTTATGTCGTGCATCTGACATAGCTGCAGTAGGAACCATTGTTACGTCTTTAGTTATGACGCAGTGTCGGCCCGAGATTTGAACCTATCACCTCCCCGGCGACGAGGTGATTCGCTACGTGTTGAGCCACGATCGCGAATTTCATTTAAAAAAGACTTGTTCTTAAAAAATAACAAGGATGACAACATCCATAAGTAGCAAAGCACAAAAAATAATGTTTAAGAATACAGTGAAGGAGATATAAAGACTGGCCATCAAAGTGAATTAAATACTGGATGCTCAGAATAAAAGAATATTTTAATTTGATATTATTATCCCAAAAAATTGGAAATTGAATAAAAAAGTTACTTGTCCTTTCAACTACAGATTCAAAAATTCCTTAGAATGACGGAAATTTAATTTTGATACTCGTATATACAAAAAGTTTGAAAATTAGACCAAAAACTCCGAAGATATCGGGAAAAAATATATAGATAGCCGAAAACCAAAAAAACAGTCCGACCGCCTTGGATGTTTTTATAGCTAAATATGCTCCATAATGATGGAAATGATGACAAGAAGTTTCAGCCTTCTATCTTAAGTAGCAGCTGAGAAAATCACAATTACACATAAAGCTATGGACTGATTTAGCAAAATTGTGAGTAAATTTGTTGAAAAACTTCTTGATACAGGATAATATTTATGGACATACTTACATTTTTAGGACTTGATTATAGAGTTGCTTTGCTTATGATATTGTACTTTGTTGTCCCATGAATCAGTATACCAAAAATCAGAACATTCGGATAATTAGATCACATAAAAATTTGTTGTTAAAAAAGTAAAAAATCAACATGTTTAAAATGGACGTACGAACATTCTGGTAATTATTATAGAGTTGTTCGCTTTCTAAATCATAACTAACTACTACAGGAATCACCATGCAAAGTTTGAAATCGATAGGACAATTCTAACATGCCTAAATTAACGAAAAAAGCTATCTGTCTCAGACGGACGGACGTACGGACCGACCCTAATTATAGAAAAGCTTCGCTTTTAGAAATAGGTAACTGTGATATGATATAATCAAAAGATTAAAGCTCAATTTGCAATAAATTGTAAAATCATATTGTTTGCATCATATTTGCAAGATTTCAAGTTTAAAATAATTTTATAGCCACTGAATCCACTGATCTACATTTTTGGAACAGCTAAGCTTATCTTTTTATAGAGTAATTTAGAGTACTTATGGCCGAACTAGCCGCTGTGGTCTCATGAAGATTCCTGAAATGATAAGATTTATATTATTTTTATAATAATAATCATTATATCAATTTTATAATCAAAGTGATGACTAAGGCACGATCTATCTATGTAACTACGACTAAAAAGGGTATTTGCATTCATATAAAAAAGTTAACAAATTCTTCTCAAAAGGTATTTAATTTATTTTGACACAAAATGATATGAGATATTTTGAAGATTCTTCCTATGATTACTAGGTAAATGTTCATTACAACTACGGCTGGAAAGTAAAGTTAATCTTTTTTCAACCTCTTAGTTTTTCGTTTCTTTCGTTATTTAATAGAACAGGTAAGGTTAGGTTATATTGGGTATGGGGTAGTCGCTCAGGGTTAGGACCCTCCGCAGGGATTATGAAAAGTGTTTAACAGACACTTTGAGGTAGAGCACTGATGTGGATTCTTAAAATAAGATTGCCCCACTAATCGCTTAGTGGTGTAAAACTGTTTTCGTGAAATATCCTCCAAAATCACATAAAAAATCTACAAAAAAAATTAAATAAAATCTTATGTTAATAACCCTTCTATGATTTTGTTTAATTTTTGTAGATTTTTAATGTGATTTTGGTGGATTTCACGAAAACAATTTTGCCCGACTAAGCGATAAGTGGGGCAATTTTTTAAAAAGAATCCACCTCAGTGCTTTTTTATGAATGTTGTTATCCTTGTTACCAGATCAAACAAATGCAAATTATTTGAACCTTGAAAAACTTTGTGCCCACAAAATAAAGTTTTTTTTCGAGTTACGCGAAGATTTCTTTGAATTTGACAGGATTTACCTCTCCTCATTTTATTTCACTCTAATTCTCTCATTTTCCACTTGGAAAAAGTTTTTGTAAAAGCGTAGCTTTTTTCATTTAGGATAGGTCCGTTTGTGCGCCTTTAGCCAAAAGTTATGTTGATTGATTTAGTCCTTCTGATTTCAAACTTTTCATGATAATTCTTGTAACACTTAGAAGCCATTGTTCTACATGATTATAATAACATAATTAATTTGAATATTGAAGAGGGTGATTCATAGAACCTTGAGGCATAATAAATATGCGCGATATCTTTATTATTCAATATAAGTACTTCCATAATAAGAATATTGTTTAGACTTTTGAATAATAATCCTTTTCTTTTACATAAAAAGTCACCCTACTTTATTTTTGTGTGTTTGTTTGGTCAAACTGTTTGATAACTTTAGCCTCACTTTAATGGATTTTGTTCTACTTGTTTTTAAAAAGTTTTCTAGTTTGCATACGGTTTCACACAATCCTATCCAATTATTCTATTATGTAAAGTAGTAGGATTATTTTGTCTGTTCATGAGATCGTGTTGAGTTCTCTCTTTCAAGAAAGATTGAGATAGGTCCTAAAACTAATTCAAAACCAAAACTGAAGTCAATGAAGTATTTAAGATATTGATGATTAATTGTCAAGTGTCAATGGAAGAAGACCATCCCGTACTATCAATCACTATAAAAAGTCAAACTGCCATAGACAAATTTTAAATTTTTTGATTTTTCAGTCAGCAATAATGAAAACTTTTTTTAGTGACATATATTTGACATTAACCATTGGTTGGTTCATTAGTTTGAGTATCAAATGTTTTAATTATTAATTGTAATGCAAAGAAGGGATAATTTTCTTTATTATCATTGGGTATGTATATGTACATCATTTTATCTGCTATTGTCTTATCCCTTTATATCTCTGTTTTTACGCCTACCTTTGAACACAAAGTCCCTAGAAGCCAGGGGCAAAGCGTTAAATTAAAAAAAAACAAGGAAAAGTAAAAACATATAATATAATTAAAGATATAGAGATACATAGATAATGACAGAATAGATAAAACAAACGTGTGAGAGAAGGAGAAATTGAAAAAGTTTTTGTATGTCTGATGTAGGAAATGAATTAACAATATTTATGTAGAGGAGAGAACCAGAGAGATAGGGGGGGGGGGGAGGGGAGGGACAATGGACTGTTTGTACACTAGTCCCCAAAGTTTTATAAGAACGTTTTCTTATTCGTTGGCTTCATAATTTTGGGGACTTTAGTGAATTTGGATTGGTTGGTTCATTAAGTTAAGTGTTCAAACCACTAATTCTAATCTACAGAAGAGGTAATTTTGTGTATTATCCTTGGGGATGTACATCAATTTATCGGTCATTGTGTTATCCCTTTAGATCCCAGGGAGAAAACAGGAAAAGAGTTGAACTAAAATAAAGGGAGAGGAGAGATTGAGGTCCTTGGACGATGGTTGGATAATTCTGGGTCAGATTTTGGTCACTACACATTTTGTACATGTTTTTCTCGCCCTTAACAATTTTAAAAAAAGGTTTACTTTCTTAAATGAAAACAGCATAAAGTGCCGCTAAAAAATGACGTCATACAATAAAATGACCAATGATAGGCCAGTATACATTGTAATTGATCAATTGTAAATTATATACTGGCCTCTTATTGGTCATTTTATTGTATGACGTCATTGCTTTGGAGGCATTGTACGCTGTTTCTCTCAAATGGAAAAACAAAGAGATTTTTATTAATTATATCCTACTATATAAAGAAGCAATATCTTTTTTGTCTGTAGCTTAAGATTTCGATATCTACTGAACTACTTAATTCTCCATTTTAAGAAAGCATCTTAAAGGTCTCTGTGTGGTTATAAGTTACTTTTTATATCTAAGTTTGGTTTCAGGCTATTTCTTACTTTCTTCCATTCTCCCTCGAATATAGAGATTTTAGATGCTAGGAGCTCAGCGGCTTGAATTTATATAAAAGCTGTATTTTTGTGATTTTTTTTGACCTTATACTGTACAAGCTTGTGTACATTCTTTGTCTATTGCTTTGATGTCATCTCTAATTTGTGTACATTCTAGTGACAAGGCTTCGCTGTCATTCCTTAGACAAACAAAAAAAAGATAATTGCAGGATAAAGGGTCATAGAAAATGTAATCATATAATAAAGAATACTTTTTTTCTTTCTTCCATACTTTTTAGGTTTTTTTTTTATGATTTTTGTTACTTTTAGGGCTTTACACAAATCCAGGGACTTAAAGGGATAAGACAATCCTTTATAAAAAAGTACCAAAATTTATTGAGTTTGTCTGTTTATAACGAAAAATCTCGGTAACACCTGAACCGAAATGGTTCTCCTTTACAATGTATCTTCTCATGGGTCCTGGGAGGGGGCGTAGCCACTGGTAGGTGATAAATTGATGCACAGCCCCAATTACAATAAACAAAAACATACCTTATGAAGTCAACAAAATGTTTATAAAACTTTGAATTTAAAGTCCATCACCTCTCTCCCTGGGCTAACAATTTTTCTCAAGTTTGTTTACGTTCCCATGACAGTTGAAGGAATGTTTTTGATTGAATTTTGTGTTAATTAACTTTCTAAACTCTAAATGTTCTATGTAGTAAAAAGATTAATGTGATGTTTTATAACACGTCAGCACATAGTTATTATTTACTTTCCACGGATAAGGAGGGATAAGACAATAGACGATTAGTTGGTGTATAACCTTAAATCTTATTATAAATTTACTTTTTGTAGATTTGATTAAGAGTGGAAAAGTTTAAACACTGATAAATTGTACTACTAAATCATGATTTAAGAAAATTCCCCAAAGTTTTTAAACAACAAATTAAAATCGTGGTTATAAAACTTTTAGGACCAGTACAATTTACAGTTCAATGTCCCCTCCCTCCCTGTTACTCTCTCAATCCTACACTTATTATATCAAAAGCTACTATTTAATAGGAACGTAATTAAACAACCAACATCCTTTATAATTACAAAGAATTTTAAAAAAAGTAATGTCCTGCCAATAATGTCCGTTGAATTTCCAGCTATAATTGTTTTGGCCGTTTTTTCCCGAACCGTCAGAACGACAAGGCCCTGGACTGACACTTACCATGGAGGGATAATGCACTTGAAATGCCTAAAACTTGCATGCAAAAGCTATCATTTATAGGAAAAAATCTATTTTAGTAAGTTGAACTGCTAAAATATAGGTTTTAATGATGTTAATATTTTTTTCCAAAGTTAGATATAAAGATGTTTTATCTATCAATAAAAGTTATTGTATTCAATACCTTATTTTTAGTACTTATTAGGGATTACTTAAGCATATATATTTTTCCAATATACTTTAACAAATGATTGGTCAATACATAGACTAATTTACCAATGACAGGCCAGTATACATTTTAATTAACCAATGGCAGGCCAGTATGAAGTAATTTTTTATAGGCACTAAAAAATCCTCCTCCCAATAGTCCAGAAAATCAAGTAAAAATAGCCTCTCTTAGGATAAACCTAAAATCTGACAGGAATAGATATCATTTGCTTGAAAGTTAAATAAATGTTATTGAATGAATTGTTATTTTAGCCTCGAGGTGCCGAAGGCACGGGTTACAAAAACTGATTTTAATCTTATGATTGTACATTTTTATATTCGTAGAAAAGTGGATATAATACGATGCTAGACATAGTTTTTTCGTATGGATAAGAACCGGTTCCTATCCACCGGATTTGAATGAATACGAGAAATGTTATTAAATGACAAATACTGTACTTAAAAATACTTAAGTTGGTGCTATGATAACTTTTATCTTCTTCTGTTAATAAATATAATTTATGATCTTATGTCAAGGTCATAAAAATGCTGGGATGAAGAAAAGTGCATTTCATAATGGATGTAGAATATATACGTGGATATTATGACAGGGGAAAAATTACCGTCTGTAAAAGTTGCTATTTTCCCTGTCATTTTTTAGTCAAGTAGATGGGGAAGGAATGGTGTAAGGTGTGGTATGGTGGAGATCGTTATTTAGCCCGCTACAATTTTACTTTATTAGAGAACATGAAAATCTGGTGTAAGATCCAAGTAATAATATATCCATGATTTTCGTTGGAAAAAGTGATACAAAATGAATTTGATATTAAAGTTTCAATATTTTCGTCATTATATCTATTAACTAGCGGCTACGTCCCTAGAGGTCTCTAGGGGCACTTGAGGAGAGTAGAGTCGAATAGGATAACCTAATTTATTATTTTAGATTTTAAAAGAAAAAGAAAGAAAAAATTTAGTGGGCAGAATTTTTATATTTTTTTTTGGGGGGGGGGGATTAATTTTTTTCTAGGGGCGATTTCTCTTGGGAGGGTGGTGGTACCCTCCCTAAAAATAGCTATAAACCTTCCCGGGACCTATAGGAAGCTACCCTGTTAAGGAGAACTCGATCGGTTCAGCGGTTAGCGAGATCCTTCGGTAAAAACACACAAACACACAGACACACAAACACAGACAAACAGACATCCTGTTACTTTAGTATAAGGATTTTTAAACATCTTTGTGCTTTTTTTTTTTTGGGGGGGGGGGTTTAGTTTAACTCCTTCCAACAAAATTAAACCTATTAATAAAATAATCAATTATTTTTAAAGAATTCTAGAATAGTGTGTTCCTTTTAAGATCCTTTTAAATGCTATTAGAGTAGCGTGAAAAATTCTATATTGGGAGTTCTGAGATTTATCAATTTATTAGCATTGTAATAATTGATTTATATACTATCAGTATAACTATATGCATGTCATATTTTTCGTAGCTAGGCTACTGTACTTCTATGACATGTCTGTCCGTCAGTATGTTCGTTTATTTCAAGAAGGTCATGTTTTCCAATTGTTCACCGTTAACTTAAATATTTTTTTTTATTAATTTAAGCATTTATTATTCTTTTTCTACAAAACGAATTATGCGACGCAAAAAATTCTTTTTTTTGGTTCTATCCATAATTAATATTGCATTTAGTTATTTCAGTGATGATACTAAGAGTAGGCATTAAATCAATTTCAACTATTTGTATCAATATTGTATGTATCCCAGTCATAGAAAATTAAAGAACACTGACGTCATTGTAGAAAATATTTGTTATTGCTGCTTTAGTAAAATATTGTTCTTGTTAAATCGCCAAGTGAGTAAACCTAAACTGCGGCTGTAGCTACTAAACTTAGCGCAGCTGCTCGCCGTTGTAAAGGTTATGGGTTCGAATCTCGGCCCAATCCGCCATAAAGCTGTACATACTGCTGCGATGTCAGATGCATGACTTCAATGTCATGGATATCAGGGGGGGGAAGGCATTCCTTGGCCAAAAAGAGGCCCCTGTTCCAACTTATTACCATGCACAGCACAGTTAGAACTTCCATACAAAGGTCGTGCATTCAAAGGGTTGGTTATCTGTAATATTCGGGATGTTCGTGCCTTGGCTCCTACTCTAAATGTCTTGCCATACGTGATTATCAACTGTTCTAAGAGGTATCAATCAGATTTAGGTATGTATAAAGATTGTTTTTTAACCCAAAATTGAAAAATCTTGTTTTCGCTAATTATTGACAAAATTGTCCTTTTAGATAAATAATAAATAAATACTACCTGACCCCTTATCTACAAGGATCTGTGAACCCGGCTAAATCAGCTGTAATGCAGTTTTTCAATTGATGTTGTCCCCCCAACCCATGTTTATTTATCACATATATATGTAAATATGTGAATTAAGTACGCTGCTTCAAATTTTGTGGGTCGTTTAGGACAGTTCTGGTTTTATCATGTACATGTAAATATTTAATTTATACTTGATTTTGTTGCAATTGGGTTTGATAGGGCATTTATGACAGCAACAAATTTTATTTTAAAAGTTGGGAAAGAAACAAATCAAGACTGTTGTATTATAGTCGTAGCATGTACATATCGTATAAAAGTAACTAAACATATTTCTTTTTAATAATAACATAAGTTTTATTACTGTACATTGTAGGTTTTATACTATTAGTATAAGATTTCTAAGCTTTACATTACAGTTTTAAATATTTACATAAACAAAAAAGCACATTTAGAAATATCTTGTGTCCTTAACATGCCATTCAACGTTAGAATTAAAATTTGTATATCATCCTCATTTTCCTAATTATGCACATCTTATTTAAAAAAAAACATGTTTATATGTTGAATGTCAGTAATAAAAATTAAAAACAAAAAAACTAACATAACTGAAAGGAGGACAGACTTATAGAGTAGCTTCACTACTATAAATCATGACAAATAAAACCATACCTCTAAAATAAATGAAGGGTAAGATTACTTATCAAATTGTTTCACATTAGTTCGGCCATCACTATTTGTTACTGCATTCATTCTTTGTCTGCAGCATTGGATCAGGAATGATGAAATGCTTAAAAAGGAAAACTTTTTCTCATATTCATTTGAATCCGATGGATAGGAACCGGTTCTCATCCTTATGAAAAAACTATGTCTAGCATCGTATTATATCCAGCTTTCTACGAATATAAAAATGTACAATCATAAGATTAAAACCAGTTTTTATAGCCTGTGCCTTCAACATCTCAGGGCTGAAAAAACTGTTTTTAATCTTATAATTGTACAATTTATATCCGCGGAACGCCATTTATAATTAAATACAAATTATTATTTACACTGGATTAAAACCAGTTCTCAGCCATAGTCATGTATAGCACCATATTACATACTATTTTCCGTGAATATCAGAATAAAAATCTCCAATAAATACCTGGGTCTTTGGTCCCTTGGGCTAACAAAAATGGATTGAATCTTAAAATTTTCTTTTTAATATCTGCGCAAAGCTGTCCATGATATTTGCTATTTTCTCTCTCAAAAGTTTAAGTTTCTCATAGAAGCTAGTTGCACTGTTACTAGTGATAAGATTCAATAAGAAAAGGCAATAATTTAAAGGTGATGTTATTTCTAACAACAATAAGATGCTAAATCAGAGACATGGAACCATGATTCTAACCAAAAATTCAAAGTCAAATTTCCCCCCAACCCACTTGATTTATTTCTATCCTTCTTACCCACTTTGCTTTAGTTACGTCACAAAACAAGTTTTACTCAAATACAATCTTTTTCTACATATACTTGTAGAATATACATAGATATTATGACAGGGAAGAATAATTGATGTAAATTTATGTTCCTATTTCCCCTGTCATTTATTGGTAAGTTCGTTCATCCAGATGGAGGGAAAGTGGAAGAAGGGGAATCGTAATATTAGCCGCTGCGTGTTTCATTTATTAGAGAACATGACAGTCTGGTGTAAAATTCAAGTACTAAAAAATCTATTTTTGTACATGAAGTCCGAAATTATTATCACTGTCATTATAGACCTTGTTTTTATCGTCTCAATTTAATATCCCCGCATCTATATGTAACAAAACACAAATAACACATATTAGTCAAATTTTAACATCATTGTGATTACATTGTTAAAATATGCAAGATTTTGTTAGTTTTTATTATAAAGTTAGAAATAACAAGGATGGCAACATCCATAAAAGCGAAGCACTGAAACGGTAGGACAAACGGACATTAACACTTGTATATTGTCAGAACTGAATAATCATAATATAAATGTATAAGAGTCAAAGCAAAATTGTAAGTAAATTTGTTGAAAAACTGCTTGATTCAGGATAATATTTATGGACATACCTACCTTTTTAGGACCTGATTATAGAGTTGCTTCGCTGATTACATTATACTTTGTTGTCCCAGGAATCAATATACCAAAAATCAGAACAATCGGATGATTAGATCACATAAAAATTTGTTGTTAAAAAAAGTAAAAAAATCGTCATGTTTAAAATGGACAAACGGACATTTTGGTGATGATTATAGAGTTGCTAAAGGACGGACCGACCCTAATTATAGAAAAGCTTCGCTTTTAAAAAGTGGGTATTTAAGAAAAGATTTGTATATTCGACTATAGGGTGTATGCACCAAATATATTTTTGTACAATAGCTTTTTGAAATTAAAATAAAATGTTTAAAAAAATTTAAGATTTACCCTTTTATAACGAGTAGTAAGGAACTTTGTGTGAAGCTTTATATCTAACTAGTGGCTTCGCCCCTAGCCTCTAGGGGCTTCACCCCATGAGGTAATGGAAAGTCAACCCTCCAGAATAATTTTATAGTTATATTTTCAAAAAAGTTATTCTTTGCCGAATTACTCTTTGGTAAAATTAAACCCAGGTTGTGTGCCGTATGCACAAAAATTTCAATTCATAAAAATTAAACCCAGGTTGTTCACCGTATATCTCGTACGGGGTGAGCATAAGCGAGTACCCTGCATGTGGCGCAAGCTCTGTTAGTCCCACTGATTGACCACATATACACAAAAATTGAAAACTCTCCTCTGTAAATTATATTTAATACCTATAATTGCAACAACTTTTTAAAGATGTCATTTTTAAAAGTTACAAAAAGCCAAAAAAAAAAATTTTTGGTGAAATTTTTTTTTTTTTTTTTTTTTTGGGGGGGGGGGTTCATGGGGGCTTCGCCCCATGGTGCAGTGGGGTTCCCCCAACCCAATTACTGGTTTTTGTTTACAAAAATAAAAAAAAATAAAAAATTTGGAAATAGGGATTTTTTTTATTTTTAGGGGGGTGGGGTGTCCCACCCTCCTAGAAAATAGCCTAAAACCACCAGAGGACCAGTAGGTATATTCCCAGAAGAGTAGAGCCCAATTTGTTCAGCAGTTACTAAGATTTTACAAAAAATGTAAAAAAAATTTTTGGGGGGGGTGGTTTTTTTTAGTTTTTGGGGGGGTTTGGGGTGTCCCACCCCCCAGGAAAATAGCTTAAAACCATCACAGGACCAGTAGGTATAATCCCTGAAGAGTAGAGCCCAATCGGTTCAGCGGTTACTGAGATCTTAAGCTTCAGACGGACAGACAGACGGACAGACGGACAGACGGTCAGACGGTCAGACGGACAGACATCAAGCTACTTTGTATTATAGATAACTACTGAACTCAAATTTAAAGAAGTTCATTTTTATAGCCTCTTCCTACTAATTGGAAAACTAGATGCTAGTAGACTAGTAAATATCATTATGAATAAATAACGAAATCTAAACCTGAAATCAATATAATTTTTTACCTATTTTGTTAAAATATATCTACATAAATATTCAAGATTTTTTTTCAAAATAAACATATCTTAAAACCTTTTTTGCATTTAATAAGAAGAATTTATGAGCCTTAACTAAGTATATAAATGGGATTATTCTTTTAAATAAATGGAATCACGTACAAAACACATTAATTTCCTTACATTTATTTTGAGGTTTTTTTGAAATATCTTTACATTCTAAAGATATAGCACCTCTATGTACAGTTTACTTTGGGTTATGCTAGGTTAAGAAGATAGTTAGATAAGTTATGAAAGCATTCCGCAAGGTTTAAGCCCCATAATCTAAATTACTAATAATATTTCAGGCTCTACACGATTATAAATGTTTAAACTATGTTTTGTTTGTCTTTTTATTTTTCATAAAGGTAATCAGTTTTAGCAGTAAATCTACTTTATAACAAGTACATGTCTGTTTATCGGTTCGTAACACACTCAAAAAAATAACATAGAAATGTAACTACTTCTTGCAAATCTGGAAGTATAAGAATAAAAAGAGCAATTATAAAAAATGCTTTACATGCTTTAGCTTGTATGTAATGCATGTATGATTATTCTATAGAGTAACATACACAGGGTTTTACCGAGAGATAGGTAGAAGGGGGGAGGGAAGCGCAAATCACACCCGAACATTTTGATCCCTTAAACAAAAAACATAGTTATTTATTCAGACAGATTTACAGTTGTGAAAAAAAAGATAAATGTCAAAGCTGAAATGTATTGGCCATTTTTTCTCATCCTCCCCCTTAGACCCCTGTAAAGGGTGAATTACCCCTAGGCGTTATATTCACCCCCCTTTATTTTTTCTAGGGGGGTAGATGCCCCCTTCCCCTTCTGCAAGCCTCTGATTCTATAAATTTTGCTGCAAACAGACAGAAGAAAATGCATAAATTTTAATAAAAATATTATATTTTTTTGTTAGGTTTTTCTTACATAATTGAGGGACCTTCTAGCATACAGGTCTAGTTTTTTATTTATTTATAATATAGTTTTTTTAGTAGCAAAGCTTCTCTAGATTTTAATTTACCTGTCCGTTCCTCCGTCCGTCAATCCGTAATGCTATGGGGGAAATGTGATTATTTTGAATGTTATTTAATAAAACAGCTGATTTTTTGTGTGTGAAGTTTCCCTATACGAAGAAGCATTCAATGTATAATTTACTTGGTCCGTTGGTCTGTCAGTAATGCTACAATTATAAAACATATCAAATATTTTTCTATCCATGATACATTGTGCTTCGCTGCTTATGTTTGTTGTGATCCTTGTTATTGTATAATTAAATGATACATGACTCCCAGAGGTATTAATAGCACAGATTATACCACAGGGGAGGTCCAAACATTCATACCATATTTTTTTTATTTAAGTAATAGGATGTTTGGAGAATCGGACTTTGTGTTTGTCCTTTAGGATCTCGGTAACCAATGAATCGATTGAGTTCTCCGGTATAGGGAATCTGCTCAAATTTCTTGGGATCATATAAGATTTTTTTTCTCTCGAATTTTCCTCTTATAGGTGTTAAGTGCGCAGCCGCTTGTTTCTTAAACATAATATGTCAGTATACGTGAAAAAAATTATTCTATTTAGGTCAATAAAGGTTCCTCAGCTATTTTACGTTGCAGGTTAATTTCTAGTTGTTTTTAGTTTCATATGCGTAGCATTTCTATATTTATAAGTATCCTCTTCCCTCACTGATTGACTCAATTTTTCAGCATATCGTTTTAGAGTATATGCTTTTAGAGTGACATTAGAGTCAAAACTATTAGAGTATCCTAGTGTAAGTATATGTCAGATTACATAGTTTTTTCAAACTAGTCTATTGATAAACATCATTTCATAGTAGATATAGGTTTCTAATAGTTGTGCTGAATGCTTGAATGTCAACGTAGATACTAGGCAAATTGTCAAATAGTTTTAATATGGACACTAATTTACAAACACAATCTCGTATTCGTTGGCTTTCTTAACTTTAGGGACTTCATTTAATCTTTGTTGGTTGGTTTCAAATATCAATGTATAAACTTTTCGATCTATTATATTAATTTACAGAAAGGGGAATTTTATTTGCCAACTTTTAGGATATACATTAATTTATTTTAAAAAGCAAAGCTTTTCTATAATTAGGGTCGGTCCGTCCGTCCGTCCGTACGTCCCTCACAGAGAGTTAGCTCTTTTCGTTAATTTAAACAGGTTAGAATTGTCCTATCGATTCCAAACTTTGCATGATGATTCCTATAGTAGTTAGGTACAATTAAGAAAGCGTAGCAACTCTATAAACAATACCAGAATGTCCGTACGTCCATTTTAAACATGTTGATTTTTAACTTTTTTGACAATAAATTTTTGTATGTTAAAATTATCCGATTCTTCTGATTTTTTGAAAACTGATTCCTATTACAACAAGGTACAATGTTATAAGCAAAGCATCTCTATAAACAAGTCCTAAAAATGTAAGTATGTCCTTAAACAGTATCATCTATTTATGCAGTTTTGCAACAAATTTCCTTAAAATATTGTTTGTACTGATGCATTAATATTCTGCTAATTCAGTTCTGACAATCTACAAGTGTTAATGTTCGTTTGTCCTTCCATTTCAGAGCTTCGCTTTTATGGTAGTTGTCATTCTTGTTTATTGTGTTATCCCTAAAGAGCCCTGCATACAGACGAGATAAACTTTTGAAATAGTACCCAATGTTTTAAGGAGCTCCATTCCTGGAGCTGAAATATCCTGGACTCACAATGGCCGCCCTATTCATAGTACCAGGTAATCTTTTAAGTAACTCTATAATTCACTTAGGCTGTTTGTACATCTGTCAGTCCGTAACGCTTTGGGGGAAATATGATTTTCTCGGCTGCTATTGAAGATGCACAGCTGAAATACTCAATGAAGATTCATGTAACATATGCTCATTTTGTCCGTCTGTCTGTTAGTTCGAAAGACATAAACCTTATTTTAAAAGGTTTTGTGATTTCTTTTTAAGTTTTGTCATTTTCTCTCTCTTTTCTTTGATATGACAACTGAATCTCTGTTCTAAAATTCACTTTGTCCATTCTATGATTTTTTTGTTCTTCTCAATTTTTTTGTACCGCTTTAAAGTTTTGGATCACAGCAAAATGAATTAACATTCTCACATAAACGACCCCTGAAATAGTGGATGTAAATATTCTTTTTTTCTCCCCGAGGTAGTCATTTTTCTCCTTACGGTAGTCATTTTTTCCCCGAGGTAGTCATTTTTTTCCCTGAAGTATTTATTTTTTTCCCTGGTATCATTTTTATCCCCGAGGTAGTTCTGCACCACAAGCCTCGCACGACTTAAGTTTCCATGTCTATATAGTCATATTTATATGAAAATCTGAGAAAAAATTTTTTAGAAGATTTTTGAATTTTTTTTTTGAAGATTTTAAATTTTTTTTGGGAAGATTTTAGAATTTTTATTAATTACTAAAAGAAAGCATAATTACCTCGGGGGAAAAAATGCCTACCCCTGGGAAAAAAATGAAAATTAAAAACCAAAATTAAACCACATTTTAGCATAAAAATGAGTTTTTGTTTAAATGAGAATGATATTCCTATTCAGTTTTTTGTTTAGGAATGAATATTTTTTAAAAATGTTTTTTTTAAATATTCATTCCTAAACAAAAAACTGGATAGGAATACCCCATTTAAGAAGCCATGACATTAGAGTAAAACACTAGAGGGAGAAAGGGTTAAATAACTGTATCTCCCCATCGCAATCGTCTTGTGCAACCTTCCTAGTGGGTCATTGAAAATCAACCAATGGTATCGCTTATATTAACACAGCTATGTAGCAGAAAATTATTTAGAAGCAGAAGAAAGAGGTCTTTGAAAAATGAAGGGAGTTTGTCTGTATATACATTTATACTATAGATCAGTTGTCATGACTTTTGATTAAATGCGAAAAATCAGCAATGAATGATGACCTAACATTAGCAATCTACGTTTCTAAGTTATATAGAACTTTAAAGGAAAGAATATTGTTAAAAATATTAGTAAACAAGAACATTAATGTCCGGAGAACGTGCTAATATTTTTGAAATTTTGCAAATAATGTAAGCAAACATTTTTTTCAAAGTTTAAAAGTTAAGGAAAAAAATTATATAAAATCACAAAGGTATCTTTATCAGGGAGTAAGAACTTATTAATCAATAATTATAATCATAGAAGGGTAATTTTGTTTATCGTCCCTGGGGTTCTATATTAATTTATCATTCATTGTTCATACCTTATGATCCCTGAATACACCCAATGATGATTCACTATGATAGACCAGTGAGGGACTGGGCATTATGCTATTTATTACACTAGTCACCGAAGTTGTATGATAACGTTTTCCTAATCGTATGCTTAACAACATTGGGGACTTTTATTAAATTTAAATTTGTAGGTTTCATAAGTCAAACGTTTCAACTACTAATTGTAATCTACAGAAGGGTAATTTTGTTTATCATAACTGGTAATGTACAAAAATTTATCGGTCATTGTCTTATCCCTTTAGATCACTGTTAACAGACGCACATTCCTTAGTTATAAAGTAGTTTTGCTACTAAAATATGAATGCTTTGCCTATTCCTGTTAACAATTAAAACTAATATTCCTTGACAATAACATTTTTACCACAGAGAAGGCAATGGCAGCAAGGGAAATGTGGAAAAAAACATTTTCTTTTTTTCTGGAAGCGTATTTATTTTATAAGTATTTCTGTTTTTCCGTCCGTACTACTTAAGTCATGTGCTAAATTTAATTTTCAATGAAAATACCTGTGAAAAAGTTAACAAAATCAATATACAATATTTTTAAAACACGCGTGGTTATTTGTTATTGGGTAGAGGGGGGGGGGGATCTTACATATATTGTATGACATACATGTTTTTACCCACATGAAAATTGATGTTTTCTTATGTTTTACGTCCCCTAAAGGTATCTGTACTTCAATTTTGTCATCCTTGTCCAAATTTTAGTGAAATTGTTACATATATGAACAGGTTACACGTTGCTATTTTTAAAGGTATTGAGAGAAAAAACATTCTTGGATAATATAATTAAACGTTGAAAAATAAAATTGGATTTTTGGAAATGGTGTGTACGCATAGGCGTCCAAGGGGGGGGGGTAATGGGGCAATTACCCCCCCCCCCAAAACGATTTTGGGGGTGCCGTAGTCAACCCCAAAATTTTTTTCATTTTACCCCCCCCCCCCCCCATTTAAAATTTACCCCTACCCTGGGGGTGCCGTAGGCACCCCCAACCATTTAGGAGAGGGTATTTACCCCCCCCCAAACAATTTTGGGGGGGTAAATACCCCCCCCCAAAATAAAAAAATCTCTAATGAAAAAAAATTTTTGCGCGCTTCGCGCGCATTTTTAATACTATATATTTAATAAAATTTTAATTACCCCCCCCAAAAATTTTACCCCGGGGGTAAATTTTGGGGGGGGGTAAACTAAATTTACCCCTGCCAACAGATTTCAGGGGGGGTAATTACCACCCCCAAGCAAATTTTACCCCCGAGGTAAAAATTTTGGGGGGGGTAAAAAAAGTTTGCGGCGCGCTTCGCGCGCCATTTTACCCCCCCAAAAAACGAATTACCCCCCCCTTAAAAAATTTTTACCCCCCCCAAAATAAAAAGCTTGGACGCCCCTGTGTGTACGTTTACATAAGCAGGTTTGAATCGCCCTATTCATTTCAAACATATTATGTAATTCACCAGAGCAGCATTATTTCAATGTAAACTTGTACATTGGGGTAAGTAGCCTGACCCTAAAGATTTAGTTTCTGTACTAAATTTATAGTTTCAAAATAAACAAAGTACTTTTTTACTGAAAAATGGACTGTAAAATAATTCTTTCCAAGTAAAAGGTACTGAAACCTTGTATTTTTTCTCAATTTTAAATATCTTTGTTTTGTTAATGAAACTCTTTATAGTCCTGAGTTTCAAATAATGAACTATTGAGAAAATATTACATAAAAAACAAGGACAATTTAATGCATAAAACTACCTCAGGGTATGGTTGATAACAACGTAGTGCCAGACCCGTGTAATAGTTTGCAAAGCACTTGTTTCGGTATGTATTTCTTGTATTCCCTGGCAAGTTCGAACCCATTAATCCCTGTTTCCTTACACCAGAATTCCCCAGAGAATGAGTGTGTACGCGGCATTCCTAATTATCTCCGCGCGGCGCGTGGCTTGTAAACGAACAAAAGAGACGCGCACTTTTCCTTTGATTAGTCCCACGTGAGGAGCTACGTGAATGAAAATAATGTATTGCTTGAATATACATGCGCTCTGATGTGTGGAATATCTCAAATAAGCCTTCCTGCTTAGTTTGACATCATATGTGGTAAGAATTTATCTTTTAATTCTTGAAAATAAGCGTAGAATGGTACAATTTTATGAAGAAATTTAAATCATTAATTTTTCAATAAATAGACCATTTAACTGCTAAGTTTTGATATACGAATATTTACTTTTATATTATTGATCATTTTATTCTAAAATTATCAATTTCTGATGCTATTTAATATGATTCGTGCCAATTTAAAGTTTTTTGGAAAATTCATATTTTTTATTAAATTGAAATCACGCAACCTCGATGTTACAAAAATAATAACCATTAATTTTATGTATTTAATTCTTATATTTTTGTTTTAGACTTACTGTTTTCATGGTAATAAATACACATTCGTAAACTTCACTATGTTGGTCATTCGGAGGGCTTGGAGATAAGATTTCGAGAACGGCTAGGCATTGCGTTCCGAAACAATGAAAACAAGACAGAACAGATGCAGCTAAGATAATCTGTGAAGTTTTGGGAATGTGTTGGTTGTGATACCTTAACACACATTATTATAGTCGTAATCAGTACAGTTAACTTTAGTGACAATTATGGGTCCTAAAAAGAATAAAGGTGATCAATTGAGTAAGCGGCTGCGTCCAGCCGTTGATGCCCTAACCAGTGAGCTAAGTAGAGTGATGAAGTTGGTCAGTGATACTTCAGAACTTGATGTTAGACATCTCACTAAGGAGTCAATCCTTGTCCACGACAAGTTCGAAACGTTCGACAGCATCATGGGCGGTTTTAGCAAGCTTGGTTTGAGAATCCAAGAGCTTGATGAGTTTAGTGACATTTATTCTGATATAGTTACTGTGCAAAAAGACTATAGTGCCTTGAAAGATGCTCTTGATGCTATAGAAGAGCTTAGTGACATTCAAAGTGTTGTTGATGTAGTTGGTGATAATTTGCCTAACCATCAGGCTGAACTATATGATCGATGTTTGAAGATTGTGAAAGTTATTAAAGGGCCATATTTTCCCTTGCCTGATTCAATTATAAACACTTTGTCTGCATTGATGAAAAAATTGGCTGAGGTTAAGCTTGAACCTGTGAAGCCACCAGCGACGACGGCGGGTGCCTCGACAGCATCGCCATTTGTGTCACCGTTTGGCACACCACAGTTCGGCGCCGGTTCTATGTTCACGCCAGGATATATGAATCGTGTCGACGAACGTTTACTTCCCTCCTTCGACGGCCAGGAAGCAGCCTACGTAAGTTTCAAAGACAATTTTAAAAAGCTTACTGTAGGACAGGACCCGTCATATTTACAGTTATTGTTGAGCAGTGAAAAGGTCTGTAAAAATAAAGAGCTGAGACTCCAGTTAATTCAGATTCAATCGCATGAATCTCAGTGGGCTTACCTTGACGCGCGTTTCAAGTCGAAGACACGTCAAATGCTCTGCCTTTTCAACCAATGGGAGAAGAAGTCTAAACCGTCGGACTCCAACCAGATTGTGACTGTGTTAGCAGAGTTTGGTGGTGCAGTTAGCCAGCTGGAGCAGCTGACTAAAGATGATGAAGATGATGAGGTTACCACAAGCCTGTGGTTGACCGTGATACTTCTGGAGATGTTATCCAAGAAGTTGCCCCGAGATTTTCAAGATAAGCTTAATTTAGCATTGGGCTCGATGGATGTCCCAAATCTGCCAAAGTTGATGCAGATTATCGAGGAGCAGAGGGGCGCTATTTTAATGAGGTGTTCAACTGATATGGACACCCCCTCTAAGAAGAAGGGTAATCCTGCGACAGCAGCTGCCGCCGTAGGTAAACCTGGTAAATCTAAGATGAAGCAGTCATGTTTTGTTAATGGCTGTGATGATATGCACTTACTTTATAAGTGCCCAAAATTTCATGACCTGTCAGTGCCAGACAGGAAGAGTATTGTGGAGAGTGCTGGATGCTGTTGGCTTTGTTTGCAGAAAGGGCATAAATCTGTGGATTGCCCGAAGGCAGATGTAATAGGCGGATGCAAGGTGGACAATTGTGGTCAACCCCATAACAACCTTCTGCATGAGAGTGTTGATATGGCTGCCGCCGTCTATGAAGTACATACTTCCCCTGAGGCGAACCTAATGTTAATGTTACAACAATTAGACGTCGTTGATGTTAATCGCCAGAAGGTCCCAGTGAACGCCATGTGGGACACCGGTTTAACTACCTCAATGGTAACCCAGTCACTTGTTAATAAACTTCAGTTACCTTTTACTGGACGTTCAGCAAGAATTTCTCTAGCTGACGGTGAAGTTAAATGTCTCCCGACGGTCAAGCTATATTTAGTTGATCGACACAAGAATTATCACATGTTAGAACCTGTGGTAGTGCCTCTCATTGGTCCAAAAGAGGCGATCTGCTCCATGAATCCTGTGGAGGCAGCTGTTTTGTTTGATATGAAACCTGAAGATTTTACTTTGGTTAATGGGCAGGTTGAATTGCTCATTGGGCACCTCTGCCCTTCGATGTTTCCCTACTCTGAACGTTCAGTAGGAGAAACCATGCTTTACTCCAGCCTGTTTGGATCTGGATATTTTGCTGTTAGTGCTAATGGATTAGCAAAGAGTAGGTATGTTGTCTGCTCAAATTTCGAGTTGGAAAGTGAAGCTATAGGGTTTTTAAAACCAGAAAGCTCAGATGTTCAGCCGCAGCCGACTGTTGGTGCTGCTTGTGATGCTATTATTGAACCTGTTGGTTCTGCTTGTAACGCTGCTGATGAACCTTTTGGTTCTGCTAGTGCCGCAGCCGTTGACAACATGGCTACGGCGGGTGTTGCCGTGGCTAATATTGATAATGATGTTAGTTGTGCTGCAGTTATTCCTGATGATATTGGTAACGATACTGTAGCCGTTGATAATATTGTTACGGCGGGTGTTGAGCCGCTGAATGATTCGGTTCCAGCCGGACAAGAGCCGACGGGAGTTTCGGTTCCGGCTGGACAAGAGCCGATCAGAGTTTTGGTTCCAGCTGGACAAGAGCCGACGGGAGTTTCGGTTCCAGCTGGGCAAGAGCCGATAAGAAATTCGGTCCCGACCGGACAAGGGCCGACGGGAGTTTTGGTTCCGGCCGGACAAAAGCCGGTAGATGATTCTAAGTTTTATGACAGCCACACTTGGCTGCTGCCAAGCTTGCCGCCCGACACAGGGTAAGAGGCCTGCAATATGGCAGGTGGAAATATGGCGGGTGTTGCCGCCAGAAAGTCATTGAAAATTTTCAAACCACACATATCTAATCTACAACATAAACTATTTATGTGAAAATGATCTTTAAAGAAAAATATTACAAGTTATATGTTGAGCTTGTGAAAGGAACCTAAATCGGTTCTATAAAGAATAAGTATTCATTATTCAACTAATTTTATTGTTCATACCTAAGCACAAAAATTCTACAAAACTGTTTAGACTTTTAAAGCAGATTTTAAAAGATTTTGTTTCTTTAAGTATGATTTTGAAAAGCAAAAGTTCGTGTATATTAACTACCAAATGATTTTTGCAGAATAAAAATACCTCGAAAAAGTATTTTTTTATGGTTCACGTTTACTTAAAAAATGTTATTTCTCAGATTCTCATATGAAATAATGCATTAAAGTAAAGAACACAACATGTAATATTATTATGATAATGTTTAAAATATTCCTCATTATTATTTTAAAAGATTATCGCAAAAAATCAAGATATTTGTTTAAATTTGTAAGCAAATAAAAGTTTTTCTTTCATTCCGGAGGCAGAGATTTTTAACAATTCATGTACAAAAGTTTTTCTTTCACTCTGGGAGCTGGGATTCCTATAAATCCACGCGTTAAGATTTTTTTTATTCCGAGAGCAGAGATTCGTAGTAATATACGTACCTAGCGATTTCGGACAATTTTAAACCTTGAGAAAATACTTTTAGCAAATATTTTCCTAGGTACATATATTTTTCGTTCATGTTTAAGCATTTATAATAATGAACACGATGTATGGCATTATTAAAATATTGATTATTATTTTATGTGGATGTCACAGAATTAATTTAAGATAAACTATGCATATTTTAAATTAACTCTACCTTCATTTTTATCGCATATATTAAAATTGAAGCAGTATTTTTTAAAAGAGAAATGGGTAATTTCATCATTTCTTAAGATTTATAAGTAACGCAAATTTTGATACAATTTCGTTTAAACTTTCAAATCGATGCAAGATTTTTTTCATTTGAAATGCAAACTTAAGTTTTTTATACGTTTTCGCAAGTTTTTTCAATGATTTAAGTCTTTCCGAGACCTGGGATTCTTTTCGAGGAAAATTTCCTAGGTATCTACGCAGATATAAACATTTTTATCCTTGTTGGATTGAAATTTGATATGATAAGAAATTAACAAAATGAGATTTTTTACATCATTTAAATATTTCTTTATGATTTATTACAATCACATAAATAATTTAATATTACATGCATATTAAAATTATTACTATTTACCTTTGAACTGATGTACCTAAAGAAAAAATGCAGATTTTTTTCGCCGATGAATTAAGTAGATTCTTTGAGATTCGTAGAATTAAGCTTAATAAGACCGCTTTACGGCGTACCTTAGCTCTGTTTCCTCGGCCAGGCATGCCGCAAAACGGCAAAACTAAAGCATAAGATAATTTATTTAATTTCGATTTGCTTTGATTGATGATTTTAAAAGTTTCTTTGAATTATTTCATGATTCTTATTATTTTTTGATTTGAATTAAACATCACTAATTATGTTTATTTTCAGTTGATGTAGCCCTGCGCCAGAAATCCTGTTGGAAATTATGCAGTATCAAAAGTTGTGATGGAAAGACATAACGTCCGACAGGATAGCTGGAACATGGCATTTTTAATATTTGATGGATTTGTTAGTTTGTATCTTGAGGGATTCATTCTGACTGAGGCCCCAAATTGCCTTAATTATGACTGTTTGAATATGTATAAGTTGCTTTCTTCTTAAAACAGAGAGAAATTGCAAATTCAGCATTTAGAGGAGTTCTTTTCTTATATTGAGCTTTTGTTTTATTTTGGTAAATTTAATTTGCATATTTCAATTGCAATTTTAATTTTACGCAATTTTGATTCACGAAGATTTAAAATTATGAAATTTTAATTTTCCGAAGTTTGATGATTTTACGGTCATACTTTATTTAGATTTAAGTATCTATTTTATTAAAACATGTTTAGATTTAAGGATCTTACTTATCTTATCTGAGAAATGTTTAGATGTAAGCACGAGTATTTTTCCGCCGGAGAAAAATTCCAATTATTGAGAAGTTTTTATGCAATTTTACTTTTCTTTTCTAGCAAAAAGATTTAGTAGAAAAAATGTCATTATTTAATCTTTCTTTCTTTTGATGAAAAAAGTTTGAGTTGATTATTTAATTATCGATGCGATTTTTAGTATAAAAATCATTTGCCTATTTTATTATGTAGGTACCTAATTGAAGTTTAGGTACTAATGATTATTAATTCATGTATTCGCAATTACATGGTCTGTAATTTTAATTTTATTTGAGATTATGAGGCCATGATATAATGAGATGTGTGAGTGGTAAATGTGCAATTCATGAATGTTGAATGCTTTTCCCATTCCTTATTCCTATCCTTATGTGGTAGTGGAGTCGGTTTGAGTTATTGTGGTATTCGTAAGTTACCATAACCAATTTTAGGCCTTATGGCCATGACATTTTAAACTCTTGTGGTTTATGTGTTGTGAGATTGTGATTTCGTGGACACTGTCTGCACGCATATTGCAAAGATGAGGTATTGTGTTCGATTCCCAGTGAATAGACGGGTGTGTTTCGGTATGTATTTCTTGTATTCCCTGGCAAGTTCGAACCCATTAATCCCTGTTTCCTTACACCAGAATTCCCCAGAGAATGAGTGTGTACGCGGCATTCCTAATTATCTCCGCGCGGCGCGTGGCTTGTAAACGAACAAAAGAGACGCGCACTTTTCCTTTGATTAGTCCCACGTGAGGAGCTACGTGAATGAAAATAATGTATTGCTTGAATATACATGCGCTCTGATGTGTGGAATATCTCAAATAAGCCTTCCTGCTTAGTTTGACATCATATGTGGTAAGAATTTATCTTTTAATTCTTGAAAATAAGCGTAGAATGGTACAATTTTATGAAGAAATTTAAATCATTAATTTTTCAATAAATAGACCATTTAACTGCTAAGTTTTGATATACGAATATTTACTTTTATATTATTGATCATTTTATTCTAAAATTATCAATTTCTGATGCTATTTAATATGATTCGTGCCAATTTAAAGTTTTTTGGAAAATTCATATTTTTTATTAAATTGAAATCACGCAACCTCGATGTTACAAAAATAATAACCATTAATTTTATGTATTTAATTCTTATATTTTTGTTTTAGACTTACTGTTTTCATGGTAATAAACACACATTCGTAAACTTCACTATGTTGGTCATTCGGAGGGCTTGGAGATAAGATTTCGAGAACGGCTAGGCATTGCGTTCCGAAACAGCACTAAAATACCAATTATTGCAGACAATTAGCCCTTTGGTAGAACTAATTCTGTCTGGACGTCTGTGTATGATAATGAGTTGCAATACCTATTGTGCCTATTTTAGGCTCAGGCATATCCCCTAATATTATTGGTACAACTTTTAACATCTTTAGTTATCTGTCTGTCCCTTAAGATCTCGGTAACCACTGAACCGATCTGATTCTACACTTTAGGGAATATATGTACCTATTGGTCCTGAGGTGATTTTAGGGTATTTTCTTGGGGAATGGGACACCCCGAACTCTCACAAAAAAACGAAAAAACCCCCTCATTTTTTTTCTCGAAAAGTTTGAAAATAGTGGATACACCGAAATTTTTTTTAATTACCTCATTGGGCTGAGCCCCTAAAGGCTAGGGGCGAAGCAGCTAACAAGTTTATAATAGTAGAGAAATTAAAAAGAAATTAGTAAAATATCAATTTTATAAAAAATATTGAATTATTTATAAATGATAAATGAGTTCCTTAGAATATGAATTTTCCTAAAAAGAAACCGTACCATCAAATAGAGTTTTAAGTATTATTTTTATCGCCTATATACACACTTTTTTACCTTTACTTAAAGAGCTTTTGAAAAAAATTCGAAGGAAAAAGATCACTTTCAAAAATCATCTAAATAATAAAAACTTGAAAAGAAAACTGATTGATTTGTATAGAGTGCTGGTGGGTGCGGACCTTGCATCTAGGGAGCTCTTTATTAGAAGGGAGGGGAAATAAGCTATCCCCCTCCAACTTATCTTTAAAAATACGAGAGGATTTTGTGCTTGTTAAGCACTTTGAGGACAAGCGCTAAAGAAAGACACATCAATTTAAATCACAAAAAAAAATAATACTATGCATATTTTCATTTCAGAGAACACATATCAGGAGGAAGTAATATTCAGGTAATTTTTAGCAAGGCTCGGAAGACGCATCCGCAATCAGTACAAACGCTTTGTGTGAGCACCCGCAAATGTTAGTAGCTTGTAGGAAACAGCTTTTTTCCACACATGATTCATATATTTTTATAGCCCTTTAAAATCTCACTCGAACTTACTTACCCTAATCCTTTCCAGCATAAAAAATGAGGGCGTGTTTTGGAATTTGAGGTTTAATGTCTAAACATTGATTCTTTCATTGGTCCAGGGAGACTCTTGAACTATAGATTAGACCCGTCCCCAAAGTTCTATTAACACGTTCTCGCATTCATTGGCGTAAAATCTTCTGTGAATTAGAAAAAATCTTTTCACTTATTGGATGTAATTATCCTTGTTTTGATTGCACAATTTTTTTAGATTTTGGAAGATGGAACACTTGTGATACAAAATATATTAAAATCTTTAGAGGGTGTTTACTATTGTACTGAACGTACACAGGTAAATTGTCGGGGTCATGTGAAGGAAACGAAGTTGCGGGTTTCGTCGTATTTTCACAGTTGCCTTTCCCCTAATTCTAGCCAATTTTCTAATCCTGCGGGGCAATCATTAACATTTACCTAACCTAACCTATCCTAAAATAACCTTTCGAAAGCTCTGTGAAAATACGACGAAACCTGTAACTTCGTTTCCTTCACATGAACCAATTGTTTAATGATAATGTCAAGCGCCGGACATTGCAGTAGTATTCACAAGCACTTCATATATTATACACACTAAGATAAATATTTCTCTTCTTTTTAGATAGCTTAGAACCTTTGATTAGGTTTTTTTAAGGGGGGGGGGGGTTGTAATCTCGAGGAAAAATAGGGTTTAGGAGAATCCAAAGACGATGTGGAATATAGGAAGGAAGTGCATAAAAAGATTATTTCTCTAAGAATTGTTTGTCAGAATCCTTGAGCTAGCTAATAAGTTTAATTTAGAGCTTATATTGCATGGAACTAAGAAACCAGGGAGGGAGGGGATATTGGTCTATTTATTATATGGTACAAAAAGTTTTTTTTAAAATTATGTTCTTTTATACTTGGCATTAACAAATTGTATCAAATCTTGATAGGTTGATTCAAACTTGTACTGTTTAAAGTATTCCACCAATAACTTCAACCTACAGAAGGCGCAATTATGTAATTAATAAACCAAGAATTGATCTAAAACATTTTCATAATCTATCTATTAATATAAGGATGGAACGACAGTGTCACGTGCAGGGGAGCTAACTGTTATAGAGAGAACTGAGAAGCCTAGAATTACACACAGGTACACAAATATATTTCTATGTGTTATACAGAGAACTGAGAAGCCTAGAATTACACACAGGTACACAAATATATTTCTATGTGTTATAGAGAGAACTGAGAAGCCTAGAATTACACACAGGTACACAAATATATTTCTGTGTGTTATACAGAGAACTGAGAAGCCTAGAATTACACACAGGTACTCAAATATATTTCTATGTGTTATACAGAGAACTGAGAAGCCTAGAATTACACACAGGTACTCAAAGATGCTGTGAGTATTGTTGCAAAAAATATGACGTAACAAAAAAAAATAGCCAATGAGAGGCCGTTATTGACCAATGGTAAAATTTATAGTGGACTCTCATTGGCTAATTTTTTTTGTTACGTCATATTTTTTGCACCAATACTCACAGCATTGTACTCAAATATATTTCTATGTGTTATACAGAGAACTGAGAAGCCTAGAATTACACACAGGTACACAAATATATTTCTATGTGTTATACAGAGAACTGAGAAGCATAGAATTACACACAGGTACTCAAAAATATTTCTTACTGTTAAACTGAGAACTGATTAGCCTAGAATTATGCACAGGTACACAAATATATTTCTATGTTATACAGAGAACTGAGAAGCCTAGAATTACACACAGGTACTTAAAAATATTTCATACTGTTATACTGAGAACTGATTAGCCTAGAATTATACACAGGTACACAAATATATTTCTATGTGTTATACAGAGAACTAAGAAGCCTAGAATTACACACAGGTAATCAAAAATATTTCTTACTGTTATACTGAGAACTGATTAGCCTAGAATTACACACAGGTACTCAAATATATTTCTATGTGTTATACAGAGAACTGAGAAGCCTAGAATTACACACAGGTACTCAAATAAATTTCTATGTGTTATACAGAGAACTGAGAAGCCTAGAATTACACACAGGTAAACAAATATATTTTTATGTTATACAGAGAAATGAGAAGACTAGAATTACACACAGGTATATAAATTAATTTCAAAGTCTGATTTTCTGTAATACTCCATCAATTAATTGAAAAGCATTGCTGTTTGCTTTCCCTTTTATGTTAAGCCTTAAACCCCCTCCTAAACTAAATTAATTTAAAATGTGGGTAGGGGTTTTTTCCCTATAACTAACCCTGCGGGGCTACCCATAACATAATGTAACCTAACCTAAAGTAATAAGTAAGTTGGTTTCTGAGCTGAACAGTCACAAGTACGCCCATAACAGTAAGGAAAACGCAATCTAATTTGAATTGCCAATCAAACATATAGGTGTATTGTATATGCCTTGAGAAAATTCACATCTATCTGAAATTTTTTCTTATGCTGTTAATCTTATTTTAACAATTTGACCTACTTCAATTTTTAAATATTAGAGTTTATGTGTAGTTTGAATACTTGTGTCTTCGCCCCCATCCTCTTCTAGGGGGGGGGGGGGTTAGGTGTTATTTCTTTTTGGGGTGAGATGGGGGTTTCACACCCAAACAAAAATGGATTAAATCAACGGCAGGATCAGTATCTATATTCCATGAAGAGTATGTATAGCGGTTAACGAAATCTTAAGCTTCAGACACATGCACAAACATATATTTGTCTAAAGAAGTTGTATAAACTTTTTTGCTTTTTATTTAAGATAGCTAGCCGGTCCTTTCAGTAAGTATTAGATGTAAAATTTTTCATAGAATTCAGATATGCAATCGGTTTTTTTTGTAGACCTCTTATTTTTTAAGTAATTTAAGTTTTTTAAAAAAATAATTAAGTCGGTTTTAAGGTACTAAAACGCAACAAAATAAAAGAAGAAAATAGCCAGTATAAACAAAAATAGTAAGATCTTTAATTTGACACCTTACTTTTAAAATTCTGTTGAGTAATTGTTGAAAAAATCTATTTTTTTAACCTCGGTTTAATCAAAACATTAAACCTAAATATTTTCTCATACAGACATAAAAAATATGGGTTCATATATACCATTAGAATGAGAAAAATAATATGAATCCATTGTAAGCAAAATTGAAAAAGTTTTAAAAAATTGTAATAAAAAATAGAAAAAATAAAAAAGTTATTTTAAGAATTGTAACTACTAAACTAGCCAATCACAAATCGCAAAAATTGACGAATCGGGAAGCTTAATCTATAAAATTAACCTATAGAATTGCCAGAAAAAAAGGAGAACGTTCATACAATATATACAATAGATACTACAATAAATATAGTGATATTAAAGAACATGTAAAGAATGAAAAATTATGAACAAATATGCATCAGTCTGTTTATAAACTTCAAAACAATGCAGTTAAAAATACATTATTGTTTCTTGTGTTTAAAAATATCTGCTACATTGCATTGTTTTTTGTTTAGGTTTTATTCAGGTTTTATTCAAGCTAACCCTTTAAAGCCGAAAATTATGATTCTTAAAATAAACTTATTTTTTTTATTATAGTTTTATAAAACTTTTTCAATTTTGCTTAGAATAGATTCGTAATATTTTTCTGATTCTAAAGGTATATATGAACCCATGTTTTTTATGTCTGTTTGAGAAAATATTTAGGTCTAAAGTTTTTATTAAACAGAGGTTAAAAAAATAGATTTTTTCAATAATTACTCAACAGAATTTTAAAAGTAAGGTGTCAAATTAAAGATCTTACTATTTTTGTTCATACTGGCCATTTTCTTCTTTTATTTTGTTGCGTTTTAGTACCTTAAAACCGACTTAATTATTTTTTTAAAAAACTTAAATTACTTAAAAAATAAGAGGTCTACAAAAAAACCGATTGCATATCTGAATTCTATGAAAAATTTTACATCTACTACTTACTGAAAGGACCGGCTAGCTATCTTAAATAAAAAGCAAAAAAGTTGATACAACTTCTTTGTAACTATCTACCTGTTTTATTTAGACCACTAGAAACTAAAGTAAAACTTGGAGATATAATTGTGCTGGACTGCCTGGCGAGTGGATATCCCCCTCCTACATATACTTGGTATAAGGTATCTATGTATATTATTTATTTATTTCACTACTAGAGTCCCTAGCCTCTAGAATTTTCATTCACATTCAACAATTTTTATCTTGTTCTATGCTAGAGAAATAAGCAGTAGATAAGATTAAGATAGGATAGAATTAAATAATCAATAAAAAAAAGTAGCAGGATATCTATCTGTCTGTGTGTAGCGAATGTAGCGGTAACCAGGTAAGGTTCTTAACTGTGTAGGGTAGCTCCACTCTTGAAAGAAATCGGCCCTAGAACATAAAATCTCCACTTTAAAAAAAAGATATTTTATTTTTTTAACTAGGACTGAAATTTGAGGGTTGACCTACCCCTTCCCTTTCCCTCAATTGCCCTAAGAGGCCTCAGAGGGCGTAGCCGCTAGTAGTAAATAAGAAAACACTTATACATATATTACTTGGGGGTCGGATGCGTCCTCTTCCCCCCGTAAATTAGCCTAAAACCATCAAAGAACTAAACCTAAAGTATTGTGAACAATTCAAAGGACCCTTTCAGAAGTTATTGTTTCTTAAAAAGTTGATTTAACTAACTTAAATAAGATAAAAATATAATTTGATAGGTGTTATCAAAATCAAAATAAACAAGGATGATAACAGCCATAAAAGCGATGTTCTAAATTCATACAACTTGATAAGCAGAATATAAACAAAATTGTCTGGTATAATTTTGATGTAAAATTACATAACATGATACTTATGATATTCACGTTTTGCTAAAAATATTGTACCTTGTTGTTCTTGAATCATAGTTCCAATAATCAAAGTTGAAAATCAACAAGTTTTAATAGTTATTTTTCGCATCGTATTGTAAATAAACAGCCTTCGGCACCTCGGGGCTAAAAAAACTGGTTTTAATCTTGTAATTGTACTTTTTTATATTCGTAGAAAGCTGGATATAATACAATGCTAGACATAGTTTTTCGTATGGATGAGAACCGGTTCATATCCACCGGATTCGAATGAATACAAGAAAAGAACTTATGGACTTTTTGGTAATGATCATAGAGTTGCTACATCTTTTAATCCGTACCTAACTGTTACTGGCCTAAATAAATCATGAGAACAATCCGTTACTTACGAATGGATATTATAGTTACATAGTAGCACCGCTACTAAGATTTAGTTAGAATTAAAGATAATAAAAAGAGAAAAATAAAAAGCAAAATTCACGAGAGAAATCTTCTTTCTTTATATCTTGACACAAATCAAATTTTCACCAATTTAGAGCCAAATAAAAAAATATATAAAGTGCATAGTAATAGACTTGTTCAGTATTTTCTTTTTTTTGTTGTCAAGGACAATTTGTCCATAAGTAGCTCAGTTTTAGTAGTTGTAATAGCCTGGATAAAAATTTAACAATACACTTGTTTTCTACAAATGAATTTGGAAATAGTAATAGTTATTTCTCGCATCGTATTATAAACGGCTTTCCGCGGATATAAAATGTACAATTATAAGATTAAAACCAGTTTTTTAGCTCCGAGATGCCGAAGGCAAGGGCTAAAAAAACTGGTTTTTTATCTTATGATTGTACATTTTTATATTCATAGAAAGCTAGATATAATACGATGCTAGACATAGTTTTTTCGTATGGATGAGAACCGGTTCCTATCCACCGGATTCGAATGAATACGAGAAAATATGTTATAAGTTTTGTTACATACTGTCCTAACAAAATTATTTGAGTATTAGATATGTTCTCCATGCATCATTTTCAACTTTTCAAACCGGAGGGACCCTATTCCTGCTTTACTCTCATAACCCTGACTTGACCCAGCTTAAATTAAGTATTTGTTTGTTGTCTTCTGTCCATACAAGAAGAATTAAAAGGAAAAAAAATGTAGGAAGATTTGAAAAAAAATTTCTTGCGCTATGTACATGTAACTAAAGCCAAAATGTAAATATCAGGCAATTTATGCCTTACATGTGATTTCTCTTTTAGTCGACAAAATTATAAATTTAGCTTCTTAACTTGTGTACAACTCGAAATGGAAAATGTTTAAAACTAGCCTACAGCTCACGTTGTTCACTGTTCTGTAATATTCTTGAGAATATTAAATATCCGTACTGGAAAGGTAGAAGGCTGATGCAAATATTAAGGTATAAAATCCGATGTATTAAGAATTTGTAAAGGGCACGATCTTTCAGGGTTAAGACAGAAGGCTTATTTTATGTTTGCTGACCAATGCATGTATACTCTAAGAATAATATTATCTGTCGGTCTATCGGTAATGCTCTTAAATAATTTTCCCAGCTTTTATCGAAGATATTTTTTGTGTAAAGATTCAAATACCACTAAGTATCATTACTCAGTATGTCTGTCTTTTGTGCACCCTTTTTGCTTTCATTTGCTTTGCCTTTTATTTTTTTAATTCAAGAGCTTCTCTCTTTTTTCTCTATCCCCTCGTTCTCTCTCTCTCTCCCCCTCTCTCTATATCCACCCGTTCTCTCTCTTTCTTTTAAAAATATTAAGTTGCACATAAAGATTACGACTTTAACGTCATAATTTATAATATCTGTTTAACTGATTTATTCAGTAGTTTTTTGTTTTATCTATGTTTAATGTAACAATACACGATTTAACGTTTTGCTTCATTTTTTTAAAACATTTTTTAAAGAATATACTCCTAATATTTTTCATTTCAAATTTTCGTCCTGAAAGGGTTAAAATGTTTAGTTTAATATCAGACCACATTACGGGAGTGTCGCACGAATCAATTTATATTAGAACTAAGTTTTCTTAGATTTACTATATTATAAATTTAGGTTTTCTGTGTTATGAATAGAAATCAAATACTTCAATGTTATTCAAATAGCAACATGAATTAAAAAAACTGAATTAATGATGCTAAAAGTAGAATAATGGGTCTTATTGTTCTGGCCAATGAGAATTTAATAGAGATTATTGGAGCACTATGAGTTTTTAACACTCTTTTCTTGGAGAATTCGAGCTCATATATAGACGTTTATTTCCTGTCATGGATCTTGATGCAATACAGCAGGCCGTTTTGTACATGTTAAAAATTAGAAGATTTCACTAAATAAAAGTAATCGCAAATATACTTAGTAAATTATGAACAGTTCTTGTGCAGGCTTACAGCTTAGTTTTCTAATTTAATGTTTTTCTTTATTATCAAAATTATAGTTATAACAGGGATCTTTGAAAGATAAACTGATTTACATCCTCAATGGTGATACACAAAATTATCCCTCCTCTAGATTGATATTATTGATAGAAAAGTTTAAACCAATCAACCAAAGTTTAATAAAAGTACCAAAAGATTTTAGGCCGACGAAGAAGAGACAATTTCCATAAAACTTTGGGTACAGTATCAGTATGATTTACAAATTTCTCCCCCAAATTTTTTTACCTTAAAAACATATTTTCAAATTTTATATTTGAATTTAGTTTTTAAACAAAACTAAGAATTTTTATAGGAAGGTATAGTTATAATGTAAAATAAAAGTACAAAACATCAAAAAGTTCTTTAAATTACATTAGACCGAAAAACACAGCATATTTTGAATTTCTACTGAAATGGATGCAAAAATAAAAAAATAAAATTCAGGTTTTTACCTCACAGTGTATATCAATCACTGAGCACCCTCCCTCGTTATTTTAAAATAAATTGAATATAAGTGGGGAGGAGAGTTAGTTTTTTCTTCCTGTGCCTAACCCCTGCGGGGCCAAAAACTTCAGCACCTTAATCCTGCGGGGCAAACCAGTACCCAATCTAACATAAAGTTAACTTACCTAAATTAATAAACAAACAAATGAAAAACTTACCCCCCCGCCCATCTTATTTTCGTTTATTTTTAAAAAAAAATAAGGGGGGTTATATCTGTACTCGACAATACAATTCGAGGATAAAGGGCCAAAAAACATATTTGCAATGGGATAGCTACATTATGATTATCCAGATTTTATTTCTACTGACAAGCCTATATTTTTTATAACTATTAAGGTAGTGGTTAAAATTTAACAAATTCCAATAATACACAATTTAAATAAAATCAATATTAGACAAAAAAGTGAACACAATTCATGTATAGAAAAGATTTGACTTTAATAGTCTCTTAATCAGAATGTTTTGTTTCATTTTTAAAATTTGAAATGATTTGGTACTCATTTATATTTGTTATGTGTTATGTGTATAAATATGGCATTGTACTTGTTTATTTGGAAATAAAACGTCAGTAAAATTTTTGAATATTCAGCTTTTTAATTCAAGATGAGATTGTAAACTTGAAATTAAATAGAATAAAACAAAATTTCTTTTTACCACCAAAAGTTACTTAATCCTTTTATAATAATTGACTGAAAGTTAACATAAATAGGAGATTTGACAGCAATTAAAATCGTGGTGGGGTGAGCTGTGACTATTTACAGTCGAACTCGATGCTAAAAATTGATGCACTTACATTTAGTGGCTTGATTGTAGAGATGCTACGCTCTTACCACAATTTCTAGTCACCCTATTATTAATCATTTTAAATTCAAGTATATAGTTTAATCATTTCATAAAACAATTGTATAAGGTGAAGTCAATAATTCAAATTTAAACAGACAAAATCGACCTTCAAAGGTATTTGGAATTACCGAGCCTTAATGTAGAAAAATTCGCTTTTTATAATTAGATTCGCTCTTATCAGGGTATTCCTTTTATCTATTGGATACAGTAGTAAGGTTTTTTTGTTTTGTTTAGATCTTAAATTCCACTTAACCAATTGAAGTCTCTATAATTTTGGAAACAACACTAAGGTCCTAGGACAAACGCAGGAGTCCCAAACGTCGGAGTGGACAAACGCAGGAGTGGACACTAACCTATTTTAAACCTTATTTTAGGTTTTTTAAATGCATAACCCCTGGGGGGGGGGGGGGGCTTATTTGTATATTTATATCTTAACCTAACCTAACCTATATAGAAATACTTACTTAATTTAATATTTTAACACTCTTGCGTTTGTCCACTCCGAGACGTTTGGGACTCCTGCATTTGTCCTGGAACCCATTTAGGTCCTAGATTGTTTTTCGGGTATTTCATTTTAGATGTTAGTACTAAAATAGCTTTAGGCTATTTTCCGTACCCTTTCAAAAAAGAGCCCGTAGGTGCTGTTGGTGAAGTTCCAAGTAATTAATAAAGAACCGGTAAATGTATGCATGTCTCAATCATAACAGATTTATTAAGTGAAAGGACAATAAAATATAATTTAGGATGGAGGACAGCTGAGCACAGCACATCACAGATTTCATCAGGAAACATTTACTTCTATAATTGAAACAGTTATCTATCGCATCGTATTATAAATAGCTTTCCGCGGATATGAAAATGAACAATTGTAAAATTAAAACCCAAAGATTCCGAAGACACTGCTAAAAATCTGGTTTTAATCTTATGATTGTACATTTTCATATTCGTAGAAAACTGGATGTAATACGATGCTCTACATAATTTTTCAGTATGGCTGCGAACTAGTTCTTATCCACCAGATATTAAATCGGTTTCGAAGCGATACTCGAAATAGTCTTACAGAGATTGTACTTTGAATCAAATATATCTTTAATATCAATAAATTTATTCTTGAAAACTTGAAATTTATTAAGTGCTTTTTCTCAAAATGACTGTCGAGCATTTAAAACCTTCCTTCTTATTTTTAAAATAATTTAAAATACGAGCGGATATTTACAGATAACCCATGCAGGGGGGCATAACCTTTCGAGCATCAACCATGTAAGGCTATCCTGTACCTAATACAGTGTGTTTTTTTATGAGAACTTTTTTGAAAGCAATTTACCCCACTTATAGTTATCAGAATTTAATGATTAATGGCACCCCCAAAGTCGACTACAGAAAATCCAATTTTTTTCTTGCAAAGGGTAGAAGATTTAGGCATAAGAAAAATGCGCTAAAACCAATTTTAGATGTTGACACCTAAGTTTTGAATTTTAGATTTTACTGTACTTTTAAAAAAAAACTGAAATATTTTTTTGGTATTCTATTAATTGCATTAAAAAACGAAGAAAATAAGCCATTAATCATTAAATTCTGATAACTATAAGTGGGGTAAAATTGCTTTCAAAAAAGTTCTCATAAAAAAAACACACTGTATAACTTAAATAACAAGAAGTTGTGTGGTTAGATGACAAATGGTTCCTTGATAATTGAGAATGCTCAATACGACGACGCTGCACATTATAGGTTTGTCCTTGTTCATTTGTATTTTCTTAATGATTCAAGGATTAATTAATCCACTAAAAAAAAACTATTGTAAACAACAAACTCTTTGATTGCACGACATTTGTCTAGAAGTCATACCTGTGCAAAGTAATGAAATGCGCCTATTATTTAGACAAAGGCATTTTATTTCTCCTGCTCTTATCAAAATTGTCAAGCACATGACATAGCAGCAGTAAGAACAACTGTCAATTCGAGCCCATCACCTCCAAAATGACGAGCGGATGCGCTAAATATTACGCTACCGCTTTCTAGCTTATTTGTTTTGTACAAAAGCGTCTATCAATTCTTGAGGAGCAAATGAGTTTAAGTCTCAAGATAAACTTAGTTATAATTAAAAATTAAACCTTCTGTTGCTATACAAGATGTGAGAATGCCTTGGCTCAAAAACAATAGCTATACATTAATATTTATCATTACGATTTGAAGGCATAGATCGAACAATCAAGTTGATAGATTAAATAATAACATTTAAAATGATTTTTTCTTTTTAGGTGTTCAGCTTCAAATTATCTGGGAAAAGCAAGTTCTTCAACAAGAGTATTGGTAAAGAATTAATCATTAATCATATAACTTTTATTCTTGAAATTCTAACTGTGCTTTCTAATGAACGTGTCAGAAATAGTTACTGTTCTTTTGTTTCTCTAGTATAATGGGGTATTGTCAAAATTAATAAAAAAGACACCTTTGCCTTTCTATGAACCTCAATTTATTACTATCCGTCCGACTGATATGCTTCGTTTTTTATGGATGTTGTCATTCTTATAATTTAATCTTTATTATAAAGAAGAACTATATTTCCACAGTTTTTTCTAATATATATTAACAAGTGTAGTCTTTTAAAACCGTAGCTTTGGTATTATTAGGGCGTGTTCATCCGTCCGTAACGGACAGCTCTTATCATTATCTTTTTCAGGTAGAATCAACAGAGCCACCTTCCGCCCCACGGATAACAACGAAGCCACGCAGTCGCAGACTTAGGGAAGGAGGAATTGTAGAGTTGACTTGCGTTGCAAGGGTAGGTTATCAGGGATCCAAAGGGATAAGACAATACCTGATAAATTGATGACCCCTAAAGATGCAAAAACAATTCTGCTTCTAAACTTTTATGATAACAGCTACAGAAAGATTTTTAGTTAAAATGCAGAATAAATACATGTTGCATGCATGATAATCATTTTGTCTACAGGAAATATGCAGTTAAATTATTTTTTTAAAGTAACATATCCTTTACTTAGGTTAAGTTTTTAATAGCTTTGTTTATTTAGAATTTTTCTGTACAGTGTTCAGGTTAAAAATACATTTACATACATGTTATACGTTTTTAATTATCATTAAAGAAATGGCTAGACAATTAAGACATTGGAAAACTATAGTTTTTCGATAATGACTTGTTTAGTAATGAACATAATAATAATTTCAACGTGGAATGATAATATGTAGAAAAATATATATTATACGACAGTTGTCCGCAGATAGAAAAAAAATACAATAGGGATGAATTACATTAAATACCCTTTTTTCGAAGATACGAAATATGTTTTTCTATCGTCTGAAACGTTATCGGCTACTATTTAAGATAGATGGCTAAAATTTCAAGTCTGCATTTCTGTAATTTATGAAGCATATTTAAGTATAAAACATCCATGGTGGTCAGGCTGCTTATAATCAGCTTTTTTTTGTTGCAGGGTAACCCGTATCCCACTATAACCTGGTGGAATAATAGAAGACTTGTCACAGGATCCGCTAGGCTGAAACTTTCCAATGGTGGTCAGCATCTTAGGATTCAGGTAAAACCGGTTTGTTTCCGTGAGGTAATATTTGTATGCCTCTGGTTTCATATTGGATAATAAAAACAGGGACTATATATTTATTTGTTTGTTATCAAACACTACGCTAATGTCAATCTACCTTTTATTAACCAATTATTTATACCTTGGAATTAAAAAAATTGGGAAATTGGGAACTTTTTATTGAAAAAAAGAATATATAATAAAATTTTAATTTCATGTTAGTTTGCATCTTGTAACTTATGGCTTAAACATATGTTTTTAGAATAAGAAAGTGTGGGAGGGTGTAGAGGGTTTCAGTGGTCAGCAATATAGTTTTGAGTGAAAGCAACTTAAAAGAATATATCATCAATATACTTCCACAGTCAGTTTATTGTTCTTTTTTTCATCTGAGAAGTGTTAGTGTGTGATTAACACTGAAATGGAATTTTCTATAGGACTTGGAAGTGTATGACTCTGGTTGGTATACCTGTGTGGCGGAAAATTCACAGGGCAAAGAACAAGTCTCGGCTAGCATACAAGTTTTATCCGATGACTATAGGTACAACATGATTTTTTTTTTTTATTAAAGCTGTACAGTCGACATACCAAGTTTTAAAGTTACGCGGACATTGTCATTTGACTTTAGATGCGCTTAATTGCAAGATCGTTGTCTCCAAGTCCTAATTTTAAGAGGTAATACGTTATGTTTTTTTTTTTACTCATAATATAGATCTCAAACGTCTAACTTTCCAAAGCATGGGCAATAAATTAATAATAAATTTTTACTAGAGGCAATTTTTAAGGGATTTCTTTTTAAATGTTCTATTTAATCATGATTTTAAATAAACTATTCGATAATATTTTTTTTGTGGTGAAGCTACTCCATAAGTTCCTTTGTATGTCCGTCCATACGTCAGTCTGTAACACTATGAGGGAAATGTGATTTTCTTAGCCATATTTTCAAATAGACACCTCTTTCCAAGAGCATCCAGTATACAAATTACCGTCAGTTTGTCGTTCATGCTTCAAATGAATGAATTTTAAAAGAGGGTTTCGTGATTTCCTATTAAGTATCATATCCCTCTTTCTCATTCTTCCCAATCTATTTTTAATCAACATTGAACATATGTTCTTCAAGTAAATCTGTCCCTTTGTCCATATATAATTGTACTTTGCTACTTATTGATGTTGTTAAATTTTAGAGCTGACGAGAATGCAATAACAACAACCTCAGTTCAAACAAAAACGGCAATTTCTGGTAAGGCTATTAACCAATTTAAAAAAAAAAATAGTGATAAACACGGAGGGAGGGGACATTGCGCTGTTTATTACACCAGTCCCTAAAGTTTTACAATAACGTTTTCGTATTTGTTGCCTCAACAACTTTGGAGACTTTTATAGAATTGTGATTGGTTGCATCATCAATTTGAGTGTCCAAACGTTTCAACCACTAAATGTAATCTACAGAAGGGGTACTATGTGTATCATCACTGGGGATGTACAATGTACATCAATTTTTCAGCCATTGTTATCTCTCTAGATCCCTGCCTGAGATGTATATATTTCAATGCATAAAATCAAAATCTTCTTTTAAAATCATTCATAACTACTAACATATAACTAAAATTTATTGTATTGGAACTCTTGATTGAAAAGTTGTGAAAAGTTTAAAAATTTGAAATTGTGAAAACTAAAATTTATTTAACACAATGTTTGGTAAGGAAGAAAGGGGACAATGGGCTGTATATTACAGTAATCTAAAACGTTTCTTAATAACATTTTCTTATTCGATGGCTTAATAACTTTGGGAACTATTCACAGATTTTGATTGGTTGATTCATTAAGTTGAGTTTCCAAAGAGGGAATTTTGTGTATCAACATAGGGGATGTACAGTACATCAATTTATCGGCCATTATCTTATCCCTTTAGATTTCTGATGTTTGGTAATATTTTTATACCATCTGTTGTTAAATCTAATTTGACACTCTATTGATAAATTTCAATATTATAATCTTATGAAATTCATTTTAAAATTAAGATGCTTATCTACAAGTTATTTATTTTGTCTGTGTATAAAACCTAATCTAATCCAACCCCCTACCCCCACCATTTGAATTAAAATTTTTACCCTACCCAAAATAAAACAAGGATGACAACATCCATAAAAGCGAAGCACTAAAACGGTAGGACAAACGTACATTAACACTTGTATAGAGTCTAAACTGAATAAGCATAATATAAAAGTATAGAGTCGAAGAAAAATTGTAAAAAAATTTGTTAAAAAACTGCTTGATACAGAATAAAGTTTATGGACATACTTACATTTTTTGGACTTGATTATAGAGTTGCTTCGCTTATGATATTGTTCTTTGTTGTCCCAGGAATCAATATACCAAAAATCAGATCAAACGGATTATTAGATCACATAAAAATTTGTTGTTAAAAAAGTAGAAAAATTAACATGTTTAAAATGGACATATGGACATTGTGGTAATGATTATATAGTTGCTACGCTTTTTAAATCGTACCTCACTACTACAGGAATCATCATGCAAAGTTTGAAATTGATAGGACAATTCTAACATGCCTAAATTAACGTATAAAAGCTATCTATCTCGGACGGACGGACGTACGGACGGACCGACCCTAATCATAGAAAAGCTTCGCTTTTAAAAAATTGAAATGTTTTTCATGCTCTGTTTTAGTTTTTGTTTCGCCACTTCTAAAAAGGTTGTTAGTTTGTCATTATTGTGTTTCTTTTATACAAACTAGCGGCTACGCCCCTTGAGGCATCTAGTGGCACATTAAATGTTTTTTTTTGTTCAAGTATCTACGATACCTCTTTATGTTGCTTTTAAGTCTCTCAAATATTTAATCTTTTTTCGATTTTTTGGGGATTTCTCTTGGGAGGGTGGTAGTACCCTCCTCCAAAATAGTTATAAACCTTCCCGGGACCTATGAGAAGCTACCCTGTTAAGGAGAACCCGATCGATTCAGCGGTTAGTGAGATCCTTCGGTACAGACAGACAGAAGCAGAGACACACAGACAAACACACATTCTGTTACTTTATTATAAGGATTGAAATTTCAAATTTTTTTAGGTACAGTTATAACATTGGAATGTAATACGCAGGTATTTTTTTGTTATAAATTTTGATCTTGTTTTTTTTATAGACGTGAAAGTGCAATATGATAAATGATAAATGTAATTTATATTAAATATATATACACTAGCCTCTAGGGGCGTGGGGGGGTGGTTAGTCGACCTTTCTTTTTAAATTTTAGTTTAAATTTTTTTTTTTTTTTTTTTGGGGGGGGGGGTATTTTTCATTTTTTCGGGGGGTAGGGGGTGTCCCACCCCCCAAGAAAATAGCTTAAAAGCATCACAGGACCAGTAGGTATATTCCCTAAAAAGTAGAGCCTAATCGGTTCAGTGGTTATTGAGATCTTAAACTTCAGACAGACAGACAGACAGACAGACGGACAGACAGACAGACAGACAGACAGACAGACAGACAGACAGACAGACAGACAGACAGACAGACAGACAGACAGACAGACAGACATCGTACTACTTTGCATTATAGATATTTAATATGAACGTAACAGTATTTTTCAAATACAGATGAGTGGACAAATGCCGAAATATTAAGGACATTTTTTTGCCCAGATTCAAGTTTAAGTTTTATAATTTAAACACCTCATAAAAGGGAAGGTAGTCTTTTTAAAAGCGAAGCTTTTCTATTATTAGGGTCGGTCCGTACGTCCGTCCGTCCGTCACAAACGGATAGCTTTTTTAGTTAATTTAGGCATGTTAGAATTGTCCTATAAATTTCAAACTTTGCATGGTGATTCCTTTAGGTAGGTACGATTTAGAAAGCGTAGCAACTCTATAATCATTACAAGAATGTCCGTACGTCCATTTTAAACATGTTGATTTTTTACTTTTTAAAAAACAAATTTTTTTGTGATCTAATCATCCAAATGATCTGATTTTTGGCATGTTTATTCCCAGGACAACAAAGTATAATGTTTCAAGCGAAGCAACTCTATAATCAAGTCCTTAAAAATGTAAGTATGTCCATAAACATTATCTCGTACCAAGCAGTTTTTCAACAAATTTACACTTACAATTTTGCTTAACTCTTACACATTTATATTCAGTTCTGACACTGTATTAATGTTAATGTCCGTTTGTCCTACAGCTTCAGTGCTTCGCTTTTATGGATGTTGTCATCCTTGTTGAATTAAAGTATAGTACAATGTACAAAGTTAAACATCCATCTTATAGTATATTCCCTATTCATAGAGTAGCTGATCTTCTAAAAAAATAATTAATCACAATGAGCCTTGGGGAAATCATTGGCGACCACAGGGTTTTGAATGGGGGTATGAAAAAGGGGAGGAAGCCCTTCATAATTTTTGATTAATAAATGAAACATATATGAACAATAACATTAAATAGCTTTAGTTTTAAAATTGCCTGATATTCTCTATATAAATGGATATAAAACATGTGAATATTATGAGATTCTCACATACTCTAATAAAATGTTTTATCTAGCTGGCTAATAAAAGATTACCCTCACCGTACACCCCCCTCCCCCATTATGAGAGTTTACCCTATTATCTCCTCTGACCATAGATGAACGTATTCCCCTGTCGCAATGTCAAAGTATACATTATTCTTATATATTTATTAGCAGGGGGAACCTGCTGGAACCATAATCTGGACCCTAAATGGATCATCCATATCTGGACCTGGATTCCCCAGGTAACATACATTTCTATCATCCAATGTCCTATCCCTACTAGACTAAAATTTTTTGGCGATTTTCCGTCCCTCTCGGACTATCCCTAATATATAAGCAGGGAGGGAGGGGGAATTTGGCTATTTATTACACTAGTCCCCAAAGTTTTATAATTACATTTTCTTATTCGTTTTCTTATCAACTTGTGACTTTTATTGAATTTTGATTGGTTGATTCATTAAGTTGAGTTTTCAAACGTTTAAACTACTAATTGTACTCTTCGAAAGGTGTAAGTTTGTCTTTTATCATTGAGGATGTACATCACTTTATCGGCCGTTGTATTATCCCTTTATATCCCTGAATATATTAGCAAGATGTATCTGGAAGAATTCTCTAGATGTTAATTTATCAATTTGTTAGGACTAATTAATTATTAGCAGATGTAATATTATTATATTTCTTTATATATCCTTACTATACTATAAGTAAGGTTCTTGTCTGTCCATTAAAATCTTGATAACAGCAAATCCCTATTTCTCACTTAAGAAAGCTTTATTTTTTACCCAAAGTAGTTTTAGATAATTCTATTTCGAAATTTTAGTCTTAATGGTTAGTTTTAGGCTATTTTCTATGTCATGTCTCACTTATAATATAATACAAAATATTTTTTTCTAGATATTTTAAAGATGGTAGAATGCTGAAGATTTATGATTCTAAACCAAGGAAATCATTATCACTTTAATTTAATAAATAATTTTGTAATCATATTTTTATAACTCGTCGAAACGCCCCCAGAGGCTTCCACGGACACTTGAGGAAAAGGGGGGTGGGTTGAATGTCTCTACTTTCAATTTTAGTTTTAAACAGAGATTGGTTTTAAATTTTTTTAAGGGGTGATTTCTCTTTGGTGGGTTGGTGCCCCATTGAAAAATTCACTGTAAAGGAGAACCATATTGGTTAAGTGGTTAGCAAGTCAGAGAGATAGACGATGATATCCTGTTACTTTTCTATAAGTTCATTTTATGTATTCACAGCTGTGTATTTGGCCATAACCTGTATCAAAAACATAAGTTTATAAGATGCTTACAATTTTACAACAAGCCTAAAGAATCATTTTAAAATCATCTTTATATTTTAAGAAAAAATATATTTTTATCAGAGTTTTGTCAAATACATGGTCGTGCTTACATTTATCAAATAAACACATTAAAGTTCAAAATCTAAATTTAATTTACCTCCTTTTATAATCCTATTTTCATTTAAAGATAGTATACTATCTTTATCTTTAAATGAAAATAGGATTATAAAAGGAGGTAAATTAAATTTAGTGATAGCTTAGATAATCATATTAAATCAAAATATTTACTTCATTCATTACAATTAGGATATAGGATTAGGTAAATATCTTGGCCCGCGCAGAGGTTTCTATCCTTTAAGGGCCTAGTGGGTAAGGCGCTAAGTATGAAGTATGGGTTGTGACCGTCATAGCATTACTGACAGGCCAACCGCATGATCAATAAGAGGGGGGGAAGTTTTGACACATTTGCGTAAACAGTGAGTATAGGCTTTATCTTTGGACTGAGAGGATAGGTTATTAGGGATAAAATCATTCTTATATGATAAACTTTCCCAAGTTTTAAGATTTTTTAGATAGGTCTCCAGGTTCAGGAGCTGCAGGTCTCCAGGTACAAGAGCTGCAGGTCTCCAGTTGGTCTCTGGACAGGTAAAAATAAAAATTGAATTTTTTTTGAAGAGATAGAGGTCAACTTATTAACAAAATATGCATCTTTTTTCTTCAAATATGTAAATAACATTTAAAAATATGCATATTTTGTTATATAAAATGACCTCTAACTTAAAAAAAAAAATTATTTTGATTTTTGCCTGTCCAGATTCCACCTGGAGGCCTGCAGCTCCTGAACCTGGAGGCCTATCCAAAAAATCTGAAAACTTTAGAAAGTTTATCATATAAGAATGATTTTATCCCTAATAACCTATCCTCTCAGTCTAAAGATAAAGACTATACTCACTGTTTATGCAAATGTGTCAAAACTTCCCCCCCTCTTATATACAGGATGCTAACTGGTAGAAGGAACCATACAAAAACATTCTGACGTTTATCTTGAATAGCAGCTAAGAACCCTTTCCCAAATACAGTTTTTTACAGACAAACAGAAAAAAGACGAAAAGAGGAATGAACATATGGACAGACAGAAAAAAAGACAGACAAATATTTAAAATTACAGAGAGGCTTCGTTGATTAAAATAAATATGTTGCCTGTAAAAGGGATGACCATAATTTAGAGTAGCTGCGTTATCAAAAAAAAGAAAAACCCTAAAGAAGAACAATTTACATTTTATTTTATTCCTGATAAATTTGCAGCTAGTGATAAAATTTTCATCAAATTTATCAGAAGAAAATATTTTGACAGGTGGAGAATCTTTTAGAAACTTTTTCATCAATTTTTCATGACATCTATCAAAAGTTCACCAATATGTAAAAAAAAATTACTTGCTGTGCAACGATCACACCTTCATAGGGCTCGGCAGCCGCCTATAAGCCGCTGAAAAGCCGTTTGACACTTTTTGAATTAAAGATTAGGAACAGGTTTTTTTTAAAAATGAGTAATTTAAAAAAAATGGTTTTTTACTTTTTGAATTACTGGTTGCTTAACATGCGGCTGTCAAATTCAGGGAGGTTTTTTAAAAATGATATATTATTCTCATTATCAAAATCTTAGAAATCCTAGATGAACAAACAATCAAAAAGATTTTTAACAGAAGTCATGAACAATAGTATCACAGTATAGAAACAATCATTCCATATTATTTTTTATTAGTTAAAGAGTTTACACATTTTGGCATGAAAGAGCATTTAAAATTTTTTATTTAATTAAAAGTTCTTACGATAAAGCTTTGATAGAGTAAAATTCTTTACTAAAAGTTTCATCGCTCTAATTATATAGGAAGAATCAAATAAGACCAAGTATAAAAAGTCTGCTAACAGTTCCTTCTTAAATTATGGATTTATATTAATAATTCATTTTGTTGTAATAATGATGCTTGGCTTGCAGTGATTCTGGAGAATATTCCTGCTCTTATTCGGGTTCCAGGTAAACCACGGCATTTTCTCTCAAAGAGTCTTGTTGATCACAGAAACACCCCCCCCCCCCCTTTATTTTTTAGACAAATTAAAAACATGTAGACGGAGGGGCTAGCTTTGTGTTTGACAATGCTTTAGTTCAGGCAAGGTTATATTGGGTAATGGGTTGCTGCAGGTTGAGGACAAAAATAGGGGGGGGGGGGGTGAGTTCAATGCTCGACAGGCATTTGGAGGAAAAATAGTAACGAAAAAGCAGCGCACTTTATATTTTATTATTAATCCTTCTTAATTATGGTTATGGGCGTTGCTACAAAAGACCAACTCTACAAAAGACCAACGCCTACAAAAGACCAACTTTACAAAAGACCAACGCCTACAAAAGACCAACACTACAAAAGACCAACGCCTACAAAAGACCAATAAATATATATTGTTATATAAACATCAAATAAATGTCATGGCCGCAGCGCTCGGCCCCCTGGCCTGCCTAGCCGCGGGCGCTCGGTCCCCTAGCCTATAACCTAACCTAACCTAACCTAACATAAAAATTGTAAAAACAATAATAAAAATTGTAAAAATCTACCAACCACTTTTTGTAAAATCTACGAAATTCTAAACCACCTATGTATTAACAGTTGAGGATATTTTTCTCAAATAAATGTCCTGGGGCTAACATAGGATAGGATAGGTTAGGTTAGGTTATAGGCTAGGGAGCCGAGCGCCCGCGGCTAGGCAGGTCAGGTACACCATTTGCAGCTATAGACCTTCCAGCTCTACAATTTTTTGTAGGCGTTGGTCTTTTGTAGTGTTGGTCTTTTGTAGTGTTGGTCTTTTGTAGGCGTTGGTCTTTTGTAGAACCGACTAGTAGGTCTTTTGTAAGCGTTGGTCTTTTGTAGAGTTGGTTTTTTGTAGCAACGCCTGATTATGGATGTTTTCTGTTTCAAAACATACGTGTGCAAAATGATTCCATTAAGGAATTCCAACATCTGCACCTAAGCTCCTAGCCCTTGTAGGAAACCCAAGCCCAAACCATAACCTATCTAATTCCGCTTCTAACGTTCTTAATAAAATTAACTTAAAAATAACTTAGTTTTAATTGATTTTTTATCATAAAATTTTTGTTTAGGGACATACTATCAATTTATACACTTGTTATAACCGGCGAAACTGAAAGGTATTTCTTTTTATTTTATTTAAATCTTCCAAAATTATTGTAAAAATCCTTTAAAATTTTTTTATATTAAGATCTATATTACTTCTGAAGAGAGCAAACTGATCGGAATAATTTGTAATTTCTAAAAAAGTGTAAAACCTTATTATTTCAGTAACAGATCTATAGTATAGATGTATATACAGACAACTACCTCCTTTATTTTTCAAAGACCTCTTTCTTCTGCTTCTAAATAATTTTCTGCTACTTAAATGTGTTAATATAAGCGATACCATTGGTTGATTTTCAATGACCCAATAGGAAGGTTGCACAATAAGAGATATAAGTTTTCCGGAATTGTAATGTAGGGAGTAGATTTGAAATCTGCATCAAATTTTAAGGATTTTTTTTATAAAATTCGTTTTTTTGTGAAATTCTTTATCTAAAAGCGGAAATACAAATTAAGTTAATTAATTTTGGCATCCGTGATTGGTGGATTTAAAAAATCTGCGCTCTGATTGGATGTCGTACATAATTCAACCAATTAGAGCGCAGGTAGTTTAAAATCCACCTATCCTATTGGTCAAAATTAATTAACTTAAAATGTATTTCCGCTTTTAGATAAAGAATTTTACAAAAAACGAATTTTATAAAAAATCCTTAAAATTTGATGCAGATTTCAAATCTACTCCCTACATTAAAATTCCGGAAAACTTATATATCTTATTGCACAAGACGATTGCGATAGGGAGATAGTTATTTAACCTTTTCTCCCTCTAGTGTTTTACTCTAATATTTAAGTACAGCTACTCTATAACTAGAATTTTCCCCTTCTTCCCCGACCTTCCTTCTGTAAGTTATTTATAGATCAGTCTACAGCATGTATTGCAGTTTTAAATCACACTAAAATAATCTAGTTGTCGCTATGGATAAAATCATCTTTTTTTATTAGAATTAAAAATATTTAACCCCTTACAGTCGGGCCCCTTGCCACACCTTAATCAGTCGGGGGGGGGGGGGAGGGGGCGTTCAACGTCCCCTCCCCCTAATATCTCAGTTCCTATTAGAGCTAGAGGGCTAAAAAATTTTGTGCAAGTCCCCTGGTTATGATGAATTTCCGACCTCAAGTAAGTCAAGGTCAATTTTCGCTTCCTTCACCCTTTTATTTAACAACCTTTGTTTTTAGGTCCTTTTTTACCTATAAATTTCAAACGGCTGTAATTTTTTTATTTTTGAAGCCAGAATAATTTTTTTTTTGCAGAAAATGTTTATCTTTATGTAAATTTTATATTTGAAATATCAAAATATAATTTCAGCGGCCGCAGCTTGCAGCCGCCGCAGTCGGCGGTCGGCGGGAAAACGGCGGCGGATCTTTATGAATTTTATTACATTATGTAAACATGTGAGATAAGGTTAAGTTTAAAATTTGAAGTCTCTAAGTCAAAAATTGCGGCCAGAGGAGCCTTTTAAAGATTTCTGGAGACCTGGAGGATCAGGACCTGCAGGATCATACCTGGAACCTAAAATTGACTTGAACACCTGTATTTAATATGAGGATGTACTACTAGAGGATTATTTAGTATTTTGGTATGATAAATTGCTTTGTTTAAGTCAAAAAAATATTTTTGCTCTTTACCTGGATGACCCTGCCAGGTTTGCTGGCATCCTGTGCCCGCCAGGATGGAGATATTCAAAAAATTTCAACTCTCAGTTATGTCTCATACCCACACTTAAAAAGTCAAGCATTTTTGGCTTATTTCTTAAGGATATAGTTGTAGTACTTTCCAGGTCTTGCATTTGTGCATAATCCTCAAATTTAAACCCTCATGTGTGCAAAAATAAAATTCTGAAAAAATGGATTGTCTGCTTAGGAAAAGGTTTAGAAATCTAGCTGAATTTTTATAAAATGACGATTTCACTGAGGCTTACACCTGGCTGAAACACGGCTGTCGAGCCCTGATACTTTCTTAAGAAATTTGATCAAAATAAGATCAATATCTTAAATATTTGAAAATTAATTTCGTAAAAGTACATACTGAAAATTTACGTACTTTTAAGGCTTCTTTTTGAAAAATCTAACCATACAGATAATTTAAAATATGTATAATGTATATAGTTATCATTGTCCATAATGTAGGCTTAAATGTCATGGGAATAATTATATAACCTTTAAATTGTTTTTGATTTTTTAGGACTGATATTCAATCCGTAGAGGAACCAAGAAGCAGAGTAAATTTTGCAGCAGGGCTTCTCTACAATAAGCTTTCAGTTTTGGTTTGTTGGTCAGGGTCTGCATGCAATGCACCCGCTCTCTTTATTATTCACTTTTATCAACTTATACAAGTTAAGCTTTGCTGATATTCGAAAAAATTTGATAAAAATATATATACCTGCAGCTTCACAAATAATATCTGGGGAAATCCCAAAAGCTGGATTTATTTGACTCTTCCATAAAATAGAGAACTCAATCGTTTCAGTAGTTATCGCAATCTTAATCAACCAAGCGACTAAATAAACCTATACTGCTTCAATTAATTAGACTGGGCAGTTCTGGGTGCTCTTTTTAAAATCTTTTGAGGTACTAAAGACCGACAATGAGACTTTCTACTTCTTTGAAAATATTATACCTGAATCTTAAGCTGCTAGACTTTTTTAGTTTGTAAGGGACAGTAAGACAGACATCCTATCACTGATATAATAGGATTTTACGAAGCAGCTTACAGTGCCTATGAAAAATGACGTCATACTGGCCTATCATTGGTCAATGAAAATGTATACTGCCGATTATTGGTAGTTTGTATTGCATGACGTTATTTTTCATAAGCACTTTAAGCTGCTTCGGATTATACTGAATGAGTTAGATTTCAGACTATTAAAGATAGCGTTCCTGACTCTAGAGCAAGCTTAGTCAAATCGTTTGATAAGTTGGAATAGACAGACAGACATTCTATCACTTTTACAACAGGATATATGAATATATATAATAAATATGTTTAATTTCAGAGTATTGAAGACAGTGTTCTTGAATCTAGAGCAAGCTTAGTCGAATCTTTTCATTCATTTACACCAGGTCAATTCAAAATAAGTTTTACCCCCCCCCCCACTCAAAAAAAAACGAAAAAAAATAGCTTAGGTTAGAACTTACATGTGTGTGGGGGTTGGCGTTGGGGGAGGGAGGGATAAAACCCCCACTTTAGTTATTAATTGTAAAAATTCTCCCAATTAAAAAAAAGACAACTTGAAAGCATGACTAAAAAATATTTTTTTTGTGGTGGTTTTTAAATTTTTGGGGTTATAAGTATTCCAAATATTTGATGTTATCGACTTGCTGGTATTCAAATCACATTAAGATTACATATGACATTTATTGAAATATTGTACATTATTTATTTAAAGAATTTAATAATATTTTTTTATTTCCTTAACTTTGCATGTAGTTGAATGTAAGGAAATTAAAAAAATGTTTTAACAAGATTAAACACTTACAAAAAAAATAAAAGAAAAGCAAAGTTTGATCACAACAGAGATGGGGTTTTATAAAAAATGCCGCGTTTTTCTCCATTGATTGATTGAACGAAGGCGATAGGATTTCAACAGAGTATACAACTTAAGAATTCAAAATTTTAAAATTATTATTTTAGCCATTTGTATAATGTCTAATATAGCTCTAAAAAGATGTATTAATTAATATGCAGCAAAAATGGATTTAAGATAATTTGTTTTTCTTTTATGAAGGCTTTACCAACAAATGCGAAATAATGCTCTGTTTAGATTTCGCGAATGCCGCGCTTGTTCTACATGTCTAAAAAATGTCGAAAAAACGCGGAATTTTTTATAAAACCCCATCTCAGGGGTCTTAAAGGATAGGACATTGGACGATGCTAAACAAAAATCATCTTATACCAACAACGAAATTTATTCGGAAAAAAATCTCTAAACATATACGTGTTTTTCAGTTGTCGATGGGGGCCAACACATAGTAGAATAGACCTTTTTATCCGCCCCCAAATATCATTTTGTTTATGAATTATTTGTCGAAAAAAACAATCAAGATTTGATATATGTGATGTACCCAAATTTTTAAACCCAATTAATGAGAGATCGTGTTTTAAAAACTTTTGGCACTCTTATAATTTACAGCCCCTGTTCGAATTTGAGCACTATAGAACACTTGACTTTTTTTATGTTTTTGCATAGATTTTCCAAGAAATGAGATTCAGAATGATGAAGAAAGTAGGTAGGTCGATATATGGTGTTTTAGTAGCGTATATACTCTTATAATTATAGAATATGTAATCTGAAGGAATTAGAAAATGGACGAATAATTATGTAAAAATATACCAAAATAAACAAATCAACCCTTCTTTAGATTGAAAGTATTGGTTGAAAAGTTTAGCCATTTTGAAAGAAAAAAACTGTATAAGAATATTACTTTGTAATAAGTAAAATATCCACTTATACATAGGTAAAATACAAATAAGATTAAAATTAGAAATAGCCATTTAATCACCCCCCGCCCAAGAAAAATATAGGTTTCCTGTACTACAATTACTTTAAAACGTAGTTTGGATGCTTTCCTTTCTTAAAAGTCAGTGCTTTCGTAAGGACTAGAAGCCTTTCGTTAGTAAAGTATAGAACCTTTTCAACAAATAATTACAATTTTCAGCAGGGGTGATTTATTTGTCATAATTGGGTGTTTACATAAATTTTTCTTATCTCTTAAGATCCCTGGATATTAACACCTCTTTTTGGTTTAAACACTCTTTTTTTCAATTGCATTGACGTTAATTAATAATTATATTGAATGAATATTGTGAGTTGAACTTCCTTATATTATTACAATAGACATAATAAAATTTGAATTATAGCTCTTTAAATGTAGAATCAAATAATTACATCTATTTTGTTGTTCATTCATTTTAACGAAAAAAAATAATTTGCAAATGTTTAGCACACCTGCCCATTTCCAATATTTGAATATGATTTGTGTTTTTTATATATATTGGGGAGGTTAATTTACCATATTTTCTACTAAAAAAATCACCCTATAAAAAATATTTTGAAGTAACCATTCTTTATAATTATGAAAATAAAAAAATATCTTTAAAGAGGCCTTAGATGGTTAATTGCTATTATGTATAACACAGATAGGATGTATGTGGCAGAATTTACAAGGAACCGTGCTCAAAAACTTAAAAAAGATAGAAATATTTTTTAAAAATCTTTAGTTAGAAAAACAATTGGCTGTTTTAAGACATAACCAAAAAGGTACTCGTGTATCAAACCTGATTTTTCTTGACCTAACTTAATGTAACTAAGAACAAAATAGGAACCCCTAGTAAACTTCATAAGGTACCTTAAAGCTTCCCTAAGTCTTACTTAACATTACTACATTTAGGAATACTTAACAATAACTTAGAAACTTCATAGGGATACTTAACTAAAAGCTTACATAAGCCTGACATAAGAAAATACCATTAGGAACACTTATCTTCGTTCGTGATTCTCACTAATATATCTAGATAATCCATCTGACCCTATTTTTTGTCAAACTTAAAAAGGAATATCTAGCCGACACAAACCATTTTTTTTTGGTAACACACGAGATTTATTCAAGAAAAAGCGCGAGGAACTTTTTGACGATATTATTTTTAGAAATCTAACTTTATACCAAGAAAATCAATTATTTATAAATACATTATTATGCAGTTTGTCATGTGCTTCACATTATATGTACAAGGATTAAATTTTACATAATATATTTTACCCACAAAAAAAGCCTTATCCTAAGACACAGGACAATTCATAGCTGACTCATAATGCATACGAAATAAAAAAATTATGCCCTGACGTACTCAATTCTGTAAAAATATTTTAACAATAAAGATACTAAGAAAGAGAGGTAATGTCTGATTGAGCCAATAAATGAATCGCATCGGAGCATACATGAAATCTCATTGGTTGAATTAAACTGAAGTTTTTTCATTAGAGTTAATTACAGCTGTTCTTAAACTTTTACTTGAATCAAGTCCATCACATGAAGTACTGCCTTTATATTGTTGTTTAACATATATGTTTTATCTGTGCATTAATAATAAACTAGCGGCTTCGCCCCTAGCCTCTAGGGGCTTTATTTCTGAAGGTTCAGGGGAGAATTTTAAAAATTTTGTTTACATATTTTTAGATATTTTTTGTATTTTATAACATTTTATTACTCTTTATATCATTTTATAACTCTTTATAACTCTTTATAACTTTTTATATTGATTTATATTATTTAAAACCTTTGAAATTTTTCTTTTTTTTATTGTTTTTTAAAATTTCTTTGCCATTAGTCTTTTTGGGGCTTCGCCCCCACAGGAGAAGGAAGTTTTCACAATCTTTTTGAATTTGATAAAACAAAGTCTAAAAGAAGAAAAGAAATTTAAAAAGAAGAAAAATAATTAAAAATATAAAGAAAATATAAAAAAGTATAAAAAAATATAAAAATTAATAAAAATATATAAAAATATATAAAAACATAAAAAAACATAAAAAAACATTAAAATTAGAAAAAAATATGAATTTTTTTTTTGGGGGGGTTAAGGGTGTCCCACCCCCCAAGAAAATAGCTTAAAACCACCACAGGACCAATAGGTATATACCCAGAAGAGTAGAATCCAATCGGTTCAGTGGTTACCGAGATCTTCAGCTTCAGACGGACGGACAGACAGACAGACAGACGGACAGACATCAAGCTACTTTGTATTATAGATATGCTTCATCTATTGCAATCATTGTAAAATAATAAAAATCCCTTTATGAATTTAAGCTAATAAAATCATATTTTTTTCTTGAGTTTCTATTAAAACAAAAAAATAATATCTTGGACTTCAAATGTACATGATTTATAATCTTTAATTTGTAATTCGTATCTATTATAAACATTTAAAATACATAAATTCATAGTTTGTTTCATGTTTACTTCGAAATAAATTATATAAAAATAAAATAACAAAAAATAGTAATACAACAGTACGTTTGTTACGTTTTCAACAGGACCTAGCGTTGTTCTGTGTAAAGGAAAGGGCATATTTTTTTCATTTTGTTCATATAAAGAGTCAGCTGTAAATAGTCGCATTTCTTAAGACAAAGCTTTTCTCACGCAAATTATATCGTGTTAAAATTTATTTTCTAGTATAGTGTAAAGCATATTACAAATCCTTTAATAAGTTAGCTATGAATTGTGGAATTCCTTAATGTAAAGTTAGCTTTCTAGAAATTATATACTCGAAAAATTTTAAAGTTTTTTGTCAGCTGGAGGAGTTCCTTTGTCAGATTTACGAAAAAGGGATTCACACTATACTTCTTCTCTCCTAATTCTATTATTTTAACCAATGACAGGTCTGTGATATACCCTCACTATTCTCCTATTGGCTGATTTGGACAATATGTCTCTTAATTATTTCTATTATTATTACCTTGTTTTTCTTAAGTTTTTTGAAATTCATATATTTAGATATGATTCTGATTTATCCTATGACGTCAGAGCTGCAGCAGCTAGAGAGCAAATAATATTAACATCTATAGGTAAGTAGTGCAGCTGCTCTATAGGTAGGGAATATACTCTTATATATCCTATGCTGTCACAGCTGCAGCAGCTAGAGAGCAAATAATATTAACATCTATAGGTAAGTAGTGCAGCTGCTCTATAGGTAGGGAATATACTCTTATTTATCCTATGCTGTCACAGCTGCAGCAGCTAGTGAGCAAATAATATTAACATCAATAGGTAAGTAGTGCAGCTGCTCTATAGGTAGGGAATATACTCTTATTTATCCTATGCTGTCACAGCTGCAGCAGCTAGAGAGCAAATAATATTAACATCTATAGGTAAGTAGTGCAGCTGCTCTATAGGTAGGGAATATACTCTTATTTATCCTATGCTGTCACAGCTGCAGCAGCTAGTGAGCAAATAATATTAACATCAATAGGTAAGTAGTGCAGCTGCTCTATAGGTAGGGAATATACTCTTATTTATCCTATGCTGTCACAGCTGCAGCAGCTAGAGAGCAAATAATATTAACATCTATAGGTAATTATTTTTCTATAATAAGCCACCAAGTAATTGCACTCTAATGTAAATGAGGATCATGGACGAGGGAAATCATGATTAAAGTTGCTTTATAGGTAGAATCCTAACTTCCCACAAATCTCTCTCCTTACAATCTAAGGTTGTGTGATTATATTTTGACAATTGCAATAAAATTTGTCATCCTATGTCGTCAGAGCGGCAGCCAATAACAACTGGCTAAAACGGAAATAATTTTCTATTGCTTACAAAACAAGGATGACAACATCCATAAGTAGCGAAGCATAAACAATTAAATAAGAATTTAGATATTAGTTGACAAAAGCATGCATATTAGGAAAAAATCACGAAACCTTTTCAACATTTGTTAATTTCTTAATATTTATTTATATTTCAGTACTATGACTAACAGACTGACGGTCAAAGTAAATTACATACTGGATGCTCAGAACAACGGGAAATTTAATTTTGATATTTTTAACTACAAAAACACCAAAGATATGAAGAAAAATGTGAAAAATATAAAAATAGCCAAAAACCTGCAAAAAGGCAGTCTGACCGCCATTGATGTGTTCTTGAAACGAAAGGAAATTTAATTTTGATATCTATAACTGAAAAACTTTGGAAATTGGGCCATAAACACCAAAGGTATGGAGAAAAATGTGAAAAATTAAAAAATAGCCTAAAACCTGCTTAAAGGCAGTCTGACCGTCATAGTTGTTTTCTTGAAACGACAGGAAATTCAATTTTGATTCTATAACTGAAAAGATTTTGGAAATCGGACCATAAACACTAAAGATATGGAGAAAAATGTAAAAATAAAAAAATAGCCTAAAACCTGCTAAAAAGCGGTCCTATCGACATTGACGTTTTATAGTTAATTGTGCTCCTTGATAATGGGAATGTTGTCAAAAAATTTCAGCCTTTTATCTTTTATAGAAGCCGAGAAAATCACGTTTCCCCCAAACTAAGACGGACATACGGACAGACGGACATACGGACATACGGACAGACGGACAGACGGACAGACGGACATTTCAAATTATAGAGTAGCTTCGCTACTAAAAAATATTTGAGATATTTTTTTTTAATTTAGAGGAAGCCCGTAGAACTGTTGATAGAGCCCTGAATTATACAGTCCAACTTCTTTTTGCACATCAGACTCATACTAAAAGGTAAAATTACAATAAAACTTGTTTTTTGCTGCCGTTTTTTAAATACAAATTTGTCCTTATCAGGGACAAGGGAATGATATTCTGACAAACAACTCTAAAGGAAATTTCCCACAACCCCCTTCCCCTTTTCCTCACCTTCTTTCCCACCCCTCTACACTTACATGACAAAAAACAAACTTTATCACCTGATACCCCATAAGGTTTCGTGATATTTTGTAGAATTGTTGGTTATACTGGCTACCACTGGTCTTTATGCTTTTCCATTATGCCATCCTGCTATAGGCTATTCTTATATAAAAGTAACAGGGTGTCGTTTTGTCTATCTGTGTGTATGGAAATATCTCCAGACAGGTCACAGTTTTATTAGCCTGGCCCTGCGGCCCCTTGGGGGCTAACAAAACTGGTTTTATTTTATAATTTTAATATCCTTGAAAGCTGTCTATAATACGTTGCGATGAATAACTATTTTTATCACAAAATCAAAATAAACAAACTCCGTTCTGAAAAATCGTTAGAAGTAACATTTTTTAAAGAAAAAAATTGCCAATTAACTTCTATGTCATTAACAAACAAACAAATAGAACTCGGACTCCAACTTTTAAGAATCATTAAGGAATTCCAGTTTCAATTGAAATAATTAAAAAGTTTTGATGAAGTAGAAAGTTTGAGACGACCAATCATAATTAGAAAAAAGTTTAGTCATGGATGTAGGGATTGGGCAATAAACTGGACACGATTTGGTCTGTTTTTTTAAAGATAAATTTGTAAGGTGGTGGGTCGTGGTCACAATTTTTTTTGTGTGGGAGGTTGGGTAAAATTTCCTACCAAAAAATATTTTAGAGATATAACTGCCTCCCACCTTCAATATCTTAATAAAGTTGGGAGTATTCTACATATTGTTTTTTGGAGCTGGAGGGTTGTATTTCTCCATTAACCTCCCTCCAGCTCTTGGATGTTTTTTCCTTAAACCATGTCGCTTTTTGAGCAATTTTTACGGGTTGGAAGGACTTTTATTGTCCCTTCTTCCTGCTCTAAACTAAATCCAACATTTAAGCCTTTTTTCCCAAAGGGTTATGTGAATTTTTCAGTTTAATTTTTAAATGAACAAATTTCCTGGTATTATTAGTATTTTTAAAGCAAAGCTTTTCTATATTTACAATCGGTCCGTCCTTACATCGGTTTGGAACGGATAGCTTTTTTCGTTGATATAGGCATGTTAGAATTGTCGATTTCAATCTTTGTGTGGTGATTCCTCTAGTAGTTAGTTACGATTTAGAAAGTGTAGCTATTCTATAATCGTTACCAGAATGTATGTACGTCCAATTAAAACAAGCAGATTTTTTTTACTTTTTTGACAACAAATTTTTGTATGTTATAATTATCCTATTCATCTGAAATTTGAATACTGATTTCTATTACAACAAGGTCCAATGTTATAAGCGAAGCATCTCTATAATTAAGTCCTAAAAACTTCAGTATGTCCTTAAAGAGTATTGTGTATTTAATCAGTTTTGCAACAAATTTACTTACAATTCTGTTTAGACTTAATATAAAATTTATTCAGTTTTGACACTCTACAAGTGTTAATGTTCGTTTGTCCTTCCATTTCAGAGCTTCGCTTTTATGGATGTTGTCATCCTTGTTCAGTAAAGTTTTTACTAAACAAACTTCCTGGTATAATTATTATTTTAAAATCTATAAATTCCTTAACTTTTTAATGTTTGTGTCATAAATTTATTAAGAAAAAAAAACATTTATAAAATGCATTACAATGCAGTTTTTATCAAAGAACTTAAAATCAATATGTATTGAAGTTATTCTTATTTTTTTGGAAAGAATTTATGGCTTTAGCAGAGAACATGTTGGGAGTTGTGGGTTGAATCATCCCCATCGTGGTAGGAGTGACAGAGGGGTAGAATACAGTCTTCAGATAAAAAAGGCCTGGTGCCAATAAAAAGTTTCTCTGAAACTTGTATTACAAAAATTACGGGTATAGCAACGCCACTTAAGGGGGTTTCACAGTAGCCTTTCTCCTATTTCTAGCCCCTGCGGGGCAATCACCTAACCCAATACAACCTAACCTAACCTTAAATAACCTATCAAAAGCTATTTTGAAAATACGACGAATTGCCACGAAAGGGACTATACACTAAATTAAGATGTATCACAAGACAACTACCTGGATCCCCCTGTTGGAGAACTTTTTCGTCTGCTCTTTTGCAGCAACTTGGCTGTGTTAATATTGGTAGAATTCCAGAGACCCAATTGAAAGTCGGCACAGGATCTTCGGGGTGGAGACATACAGTTATTTAACCCCATCCCCCTCCATTGTTTAACTCTAATGTTTTGATTATTATTTTCAGGACCCCGCACCAGCTGTTGAGAATATTCCGGTATCCTTCAGGGACTGAGAGGGAGCTTGCCAGGGCGGGAGAAATATATCAAAGGTGAGTTGATACATAGATAGGTATCCTTCAGGTACTAAGAAGGAGCTTGCCAGGGCGGGGGAAATATATCAAAGGTGAGGTGATACATAGATAGGTATCCTTCAGGTACTAAGAGGGAGCTTGCCAGGGCGGGGGAAATATATCAAAGGTGAGGTGATACATAGATAGGTATCCTTCAGGTACTAAGAGGGAGCTTGCCAGAGCGGGAGAAATATATCAAAGGTGAGGTGATACATAGATAGGTATCCTTCAGGTACTAAGAGGGAGCTTGCCAGGGCGGGGGAAATATATCAAAGGTTAGTTGATACATAGATAGGTATCCTTCAGGTACTGAGAGGGAGCTTGCCAGGGCGGGGGAAATATATCAAAGGTGAGGTGATACATAGATAGGTATCTTTCAGGTACTGAGAGGAAGCTTGCCAAGGCGGGGGAAATATATCAAAGGTGAGGTGATACATAGATATATTATATGTATATTATTGTTATAATTATGCTTTTATATAAAATAGCAAGGTTTTTTTTGTCAAAAGATCTCAATTACTGAACTATTAAAATATAGCTTCGCATAGGTCCTGGGAAGGTTTTTAACTATTTTAGAGAGTGTACCACCCCCTACTAAATCGCTTCTAGAAAAGAAATGCCAAAAACTATTCATTAAAAATAGGAGGTGCTACTGTATTACTTAACTGACTTCTCTTCTTACATGGGTGTCGAAACTTTTTCTTTTTAAAGCGACACCTCAAGGCCCCCTTAGGTGCCTCTAGGGCCGTAACCGCTGTCTAAAAAATTATAGAGACCCCCATCTACTTCAAAATAATTGATTATAAAATATTTTTATTTTCAGAACTCTGGAGTTGGTAGAGAGCAAAGTAAAGGAGGGAGATGTTTACAATTTAACAACTTTTTCTCTTGAAAAGTTGATATCACCAGCTAATTTGGAACTAATTGGTAACATTGTTAATTTCCCTTCAATTGTAATCACTATGGCAGACAGAGGGACAAAAATTATTAGTAGTAATAGTCATTAAGTTGGACGGCTTATAACTTTCTGCGGATAGGTTTTTTATTAGATAACAACACTTAACTTGATGAAATTAAAGCGTATTTCTAAACCCAGTGATCTAAAGGGATAAGACAAAAAATACCCTTCTGTAGATTACAATTAGTGGTAGAAACGTTTGCCCACTCAACTTATGAACCAACCAATCAATGTAGAAAAAGTCCCTATACTTGTTAAGCCAATGAATTAAAAAAACGATATTACAAAGCTTTGCGGACTAGTGTAATAAGCAGTCAAATGTCCCCTCCCTTCCTGCTAAAACCATAAACCAGCGTTGCGGAGCCGTTTGATTTGGTGCGGCTCCTGCTCCGGCTCCGCGGGCCCGTCTGTGAAGATGGCAACTCCGGCTCCAACCAAAAATCAAGAAAAACATATTTTTTCTCGCGTCTATTTTTGACTTTTGAAGGTTTTAAAAGTTCAATTTTTGATAAAAATGGACTTGAAAATCTTAAAAGGGGCATTTGCACATGACAAAAGAGAGTTACCAAATTATAATTAATAAAAAATGCCGAAGCAGTTTTTTAACGAAAATGACGGCTCCAGCTCTGGCTCTGGCTCCAGCAAAATATGGCGGCTCCACGGCTCCCGGCTCCGGCTCCACAACGCTGCTACCTAGTATACTTACTTAACATTTATAGACCACTAGTTTTTTTTATAGAGGAGCTACTCTAGAATTTGGGTGTTGTCTGCAAGGATGTCCAAGATGGGGGGGAGGGGGTGGGGGGTAGTAATGTAAAATATAGAGAATTATATCCTTATTTATCTAAATTATATCCTTTATCAGCTGTGTATTAAAAATATAAAAACTTTTATAACCATCTTCTTATTAAATTTCTATTACTTATCTAAGAAAATATATTTATATTAGCATTATTATATCAATAGATAAACAAACAATTACTGTAAATAAAAAAATTCTATTCTATAATAAAAAGTAGTAAGATTTTATTGTTTGAAGATTAAGATCGAGGACATCACTGTTCCTAATTTGTTTTACTACAGAAAAGCTTCGGATGGTTTTAGGCTAATTTGCCTAAAATACCCTAGCCTTAATTCAATTTATGAAACTAAAATATTATTTATCAGTTATAAATAAATGTTCCTTACGTAATAAAATAGTTTTTATATTAGAATTCCTTTTTACTTGGCCATATACCAAATAGATTGATGTCATTGTGTAGGTTCAGTAAATTCTTTAAAACTATTAAGTTTACCTTTTTAGGAAAAATTATTTTTTTCCATTTAAAAAAATTATAATTGATTTTAATTAAAAGGAAATTTGTCTGGATGTGAGGCTCACAGACAAGAGTTCAATTGTGAAGATGTCTGCTTCCACCGGAAGTACAGATCAGCTGACGCCACGTGCAACAACTGGAGTAACGCGGCATGGGGCGCATCTTTGACTCCGTTCCGCAGAATTTTGCCTCCTCAGTATGAAAATGGATTTAACACCCCAATAGGTTTGATATTCATTAACAACAATTGAAATAGAATATACATGGATATTATATAACAGAGAAAAAATTATCGTCAATTAGCTAGCTACAAGTTTCACTTTATTAGAGTACATAATAATCTGGTGTTTAAGATCCAAATAATAAAGATTACATTTTAACAAAACAAGGCTGGGAATATGTAGTTGATCATGTGACACTTTTGCAGACAACTAATGCTTTGATTGTACGTCCTATGTGGATAAGTACTAATTGTCCAGCATGGTTATGACTTAAGGATCTTATTTGGTCAAGACATTCTTCTAACAATGTCAAACACATGAACACAGTAATAGTGTCTGACTGATTATGACGTAACAAAAAAAAATAGCCAATGAGAGGCCGTTATTGACCAATGGTAAAATTTATAGTGGCCTCTCATTGGCTAATTTTTTTTGTCACGTCATAATCAGTCAGACACTATTACTGTGTTCCAAACACATGTTTTTCACAATTTGCATGTTGTAATGCGGGTTTAGATGCTATTCAAACCAAATAACTCACCACCCAATAGCAATTAAAATTATTTTTGTTTTTTTTCATCTTAGGGCATGACCCAGATAGATTATACCATGGTCACAGGAAACCAAACCCCAGAAAAATATCATCTTTACTAATTTCATCAAAGCAGGTATTAACAAGTAGACAATTTTCCAATAGTTACATCTAGACATGTTAAAGAACAACATGAATAAATTATTAGAAAATACTAAATCTTTGTTTTTTTTCCAACAAATAAATATCTAAAATTTTAAAATTCTTCTGTGGAACTTCCAACAGTGTACATTTGTGACAAGGAAGGAAAGGGATATTTACTGAAAGTTGTACTGGAGCCCAAAGATTCATGAACATGTTTCCTTGTTCGTAAGTTTAAAAACTTTAAAAATCGATCGGATGGTACAAACTAGATGAGTCCAAACTTTACAAATAATAATTTAATCTCCAGAAGGAGCAAATTTGTTTATCATAATAGAGATTAACATTAGTTTATCATACATTTGCATTGTCTTATCCTTTAAGATTCCTGTTCTTATATATACATGGTTGTCTTACTTATTACAGTTCATGATTGCACTGTCTGACTGTCGGTATAATTTTTGGGTTAAGATATACCGTACTTTTCAGTTTCAAGCATATGAATTGGTCCGTCGTCAGTCTAGTTGCCATGATTCAAAAGACATACTTATTTACGAAAGGTTTTGTGATTTTCTATTGTCTAATAATATGTATTATTATTATTAATATTATGTCACATATATAATCTTTCTTTTCATGGCCACTGAAGATCTGCCTTTTAACTCACTTTGTCCATTTGTCCATCCAAATGCTTAGCTACTTATGGATGTTGTCAACCTTGTTTCTCAACTATTTAACATATAATCATTAATTTAAAAGCTTATCACAAAAGGTTATGGCAAGAAAATAATAAAAAATAAAAAATATTCACATCCCACACATTGCATTTTTCTTACTAAAACTTCCATTATTGAATATTTGTCTATTATTAAAAATAAGAATAAAACACACAAAAATAGCATAAGATCTCAGTATTTTGATTCTTTTTATATACATGCCGTGTCTTAATACGTGACTTTAAATAAACAGATTCTCAGAGAACAAAATTGAAAACAATTCAAAAATCTTCCAAATATCCAAAATTTCCGAAAATGTGGAAAAATCTTTCCAGTTTAGCTGCGAAACCGTTTAATATCCGCTGGATAATAACCCTCTGGACTAAAAACTGGAATTAATTTAATATTTTACTATCCACTGAAAGCTGTCTATAATACGATGAATAAATAATCCAGTACTTTTTTTTGTTATTTTTTGCTTGTTTAATTTCTTGTCAAAATCTTAGGTGAGTGATGACCCCATAGGAACAGTTATGGTGATGCAGTGGGGACAGTTCCTAGACCATGATATTGGACATTCTATGGAGTCTGTAGCTAGGCAAACTTTTAGAACAGGTATTCTATTCTTATTGTTCTATGGCGCTGATAATTAAAAATAATAGGCTTGTTATTTCTTTTCTATGTTTTCGGTAATTATTCAGAACAGGTATTCTATTCTTATTGTTCTATGGCGCTAATAATTAAAAATAACAGGCTTGTTATTTCTTTTCTATGGTTTCGGTAATTATTCAAAGGAGAACAGGTATTCTATTGTTATTTTTATATGGCACTGGTAATTAAAAACGACAGGCTTTCTAATTCTCTTCTATGGAGTCTGTATCTAGGCAAACATTAAGAAAAGGTATTTTTATTGTTCTGTGGACGCTGGTAATTTAAAACTTCAGGCTTTCTAATTCTCTTCTATGGATTCGGTAATTATTCAATGGAGTTTTTCAGGGCAGGTATTCTAATATTAAGTCAAACATTTAGGACATATTTTTTATTTGAATTGTTAAAGAGTCTGCAGCTAGTTAAGCCCTTAATACAGGTTTTCTATATTAATTTTCTATGGTTTCTTTAGCAAAAAGATTATTTCGGTATTCTACTTTGATGTTTTATGGTATTTTATCCCTTAAAGTCAATAGTTTAACAAGCAAATATGTATATGACTTTCATTCAGTTTGTTCAAAAAATTATTTGTACAGGTATTCTACTTTAATCATTCTTTGCAAATAGTAAAAATTTTTTAAGATCCCCCATCCCCTCCCTCCGTTAAAATGCCTCTTAAGGGGCGTTTCGTCGTATTTTTACATTAGATTTTCTCCTATTCTTTCCTATCAAAAGCTACCGCGAAAATACGATGAAACGCTCCTTAAGAGGCGTTGTCACGATAGGGTCTATACCCCAAAAAAAACTTACCAGCTTACACAAAGCTATCTGATTTCATCAAAACACAAAGACAGAAAAACACAAACTATAAAATCGAATGGTCAATTGAAAAACCATCAAACCCTTACAATCAAAATTCCAAAAAATGCAACCTTCGCTTAACAGAAAGCTTCGAAATAATGAAACTTTGCAAACTTTAAACACCAGAAATGAAATCTTCAGCAAGTGTCCTCATAGAGACAAATTCCTTCTTTCAAAGTGCATGACGTGAACCATATTCAAAGCAGTATTTTTTTTATATATATTATGCATTATATTGTAACTGCAAATGATAAAATGTGACCTAATTTTTCTCTTTGAAGATTCCCTTTAAACACCTCCCCCTTTTTATATAAAGATGCTAATCCCCCCCAAGCCCATAAAGGATATAAGTTGTAAAAACCCCGCAGGGGCTACAATTTTCCAACACATTCTTTTTTCTTATTATTTAGTCTATTTATATTAAAAGGATTCAAAATGCAAGGACATATATTTTTTAACTCTTATTTTATACATCTTAATTGGACCTGATGATCTATTTAATAGTGAAACAATTGTCTTCCATCAATAAAAAGTTAAAAAAGAAATAACCTGTGTTTATATATATAATACTTTATTTAATAGGAGGATATTTCTTAGGAGAGACATGCAGTGGGAGTTGTGATAATGAGCCTCCCTGTTTCTCCATACCTATACCCCCTGGAGACCCCAGGTATGTAGTGGGAGTTGTGATAATGAGCCTCCCTGTTTCTCCATACCTATACCCCCTGGAGACCCCAGGTATGCAGTGGGAGTTGTGATAATGAGCCTCCCTGTTTCTCCATACCTATACCCCCTGGAGACCCCAGGTATGTAGTGGGAGTTGTGATAATGAGCCTCCCTATTTCTCCATACCTATACCCCCTGGAGACCCCAGGTATGTAGTGGGAGTTGTGATAATGAGCCTCCCTATTTCTCCATACCTATACCCCCTGGAGACCCCAGGTATGTAGTGGGAGTTGTGATAATGAGCCTCCCTGTTTCTCAATACCTATACTCCCTGGAGACCCCAGGTATGTAGTGGGAGTTGTGATAATGAGCGTCCCTGTTTCTCCATACCTATACCCCCTGGAGACCCCAGGTATGTAGTGGGAGTTGTGATAATGAGCCTCCCTGTTTCTCAATACCTATACCCCCTGGAGACCCCAGGTATGTAGTGGGAGTTGTGATAATGAGCCTCCCTGTTTCTCAATACCTATACCCCCTGGAGACCCCAGGTATGTAGTGGGAGTTGTGATAATGAGCCTCCCTGTTTCTCAATACCTATACCCCCTGGAGACCCCAGGTATGTAGTGGGAGTTGTGATAATGAGCCTCCCTGTTTCTCAATACCTATACCCCCTGGAGACCCCAGGTATGTAGTGGGAGTTGTGATAATGAGCCTCCCTATTTCTCCATACCTATACCCCCTGGAGACCCCAGGTATGTAGTGGGAGTTGTGATAATGAGCCTCCCTATTTCTCCATACCTATACCCCCTGGAGACCCAAGGTATGCATTTTTTAGTCAATACTCTATAATTCCAAATTTGTAGGGGTTAAAGGGTGAACAAGTTTACAAAATTCTTTTATGTAAAGGAGAGACTAGTAAGGCCTTTTTAATGATTCATGACTTTTGAAAGAGAATTGAAGAAAACAATGAGAAAATAATCGAAGGGTGTTATAATTATTTATTCTCTCTGAAACTTTAAGATATCTAAAATGGCTAGAGTTTATGAAATATATAGATTTTTAAAATAACCTTTCAACTTATTAATAAGTTATTAAAATGTTCAGGATAGGTCCAAATGAGTGTATTGAATTTACAAGAAGTGCAGCATCTTGTGGCTCAGGTTTTTTTTATCTTTAGTAGCGGAGCTACTTTTTACCCAAGTATTGTCCTTCTGTATGTCATAACTTTACTTGCACTCGTTTAGAAAAGTGAATTTCGTTTATTATGATACAAAATATATTTAAAGGTCAACATCTTACTAATTACAAACCCTTTATTGTTCGATCTTTGTCTATGAATATTCTTTTTGGGTATGTTTTTAAAAAAGGTCATGCGATTGAGATAATAAGAGTAGGTACCATTTTAACGTCTATAAAGTTTGTAATTTACATATGTTTTAATGTGTCGAGGTTTAATCAGTTTAGAAAAAAAATTATTTGCCTAAAGCATATATAAAATCAAAATATGCAAGTTTGGACTTATGACTAGCGGAAAAGTTGCAGAAACTCTTAAATTCATCCTATCATATAAAGTAATAAACTTTTTTGTCTGTAGGGAAGTATTTCACAAAATGCTGAACCCATATGGTTCTCCTTTACCGTGAGGCTTGTTATAGGTCCATGGAAGAGTTTAAACTATTTTGGTGGAGGGCATATCCACTTTCCCGATAAAAAATGACCCCACCAACCCAGCATTTTTTAAAATCCTAAAATGAAAATAGGGGGCCAACTTCTCCCTTCTCCACCCGTACCTTAAGTGCCCCTAGAGTCTTCTAGGGGCGCAGCCGCTAGTTATTCAAATTGTACTAAGAAATACGTTATGTAAAATAAATTTATTTCCCAATGATTATTTATTCCATCGTTTTATGTAAAACCAAATATTTAAATTTGAAATGGATCCAAATTTTGCTTTCAACTCTGTGTCTCTTTCATTTCTCTCAAATAATTTGGTTCAAATAGTTTTAGCCGGGAGGGAGGGAGGGGACATTGGACTGTAAATTATACTGGTTCTCAAAATTTTATAAAACACGTTTACTTATTCACAGGAATAGGTATAACCAACAAGCAAAATAAATATAAAATAATATTTGGGGGGCAAATGGAGTGGTCGTAAATTTTATGATGTTTTGCCCCCCAACGACAGCAGAAAAACATGTATAGGTTTTGTGATATTTTCCCGAATTAATTTGGTTATTGGTAGAAGCTGACTTATTCATTGGCCTAAAAACATTGGGAACTTTTTAAAAATCTGTTTTACAAACGAGCAGCGTCTAAACTTTTTTACCAATAATTATAAATGTTTATTGGGAGTGAACGTACATTGATTTATCATGTATTGTCTTATCCCTTAAGATCCCTGAGTTAAAGGAAAATAAGATTTCAAATTTATCTGGAGTAAAGTAATGGTAAGATGGGGATTTTAGTTGGTAAAAGTCGCAAATGGATGTTATTGTAGAATATACGTGGATTTTATTGACAGGGGGGAAATTGTCGTCAAATTAGCAACAGTAGGAGAGGAGGGGGTTGGGCAAAGGTGGAAGGGGGAAATCGTTATTTCGCCCGCAATGATAATTGATGTAAGAACTTAAGTGATAATATATCCATTAAGTCGCAATACGCGTTAATATTTTTAAAAGCGAAGCTTTTCTATAATTAGGGTCGGTCCGTCCGTAACGGATAGCTTTTTTCGCTAATTTAGGCATGTTAGAATTGTCCTATTGATTTAAAACTTTGCATGGTAAGTCCTGTAGTAGTTAGGTACGATTTAGAAAGCGTAGCAACTTTATAATCATTACCAGAATGTCCGTACGTCCATTTTAAACATGTTGATTTTTTTACTTTTTTAACAACCAATTTTTATGTGATACTAATTATCCGATTGATCTGATTTTTGGTATACCGATTCCTGGGACAACAAAGTACAATATTATAAGCCAAGCAACTCTATAATCAAGTCCTAAAAATGTAAGTATGTCCAAGCAGTTTTTCAACAATTTTACTTGCAATTTTGCTTCGACATTTATACATTTATATTCTGATTATTCAGTTCTGACACTATACAAGTGTTAGTGTCCGTTTGTCCTACCGTTTCAATGCTTCGCTTTTATGGATGTTGTCATCCTTGTTAGGTTTGTTCTTCGCTATGATCTCAAGGGAAAAGACAATTAATAAAAAAAATGATGTACACACACGTATGATTCACAAAATAACACCATCTCTACATTAAGATCAGTTTGTACCATGCACTTAATCAAGATTTAATAAGAGCCCCTTAAGAGTTTAAGCCAACGAATAAGAGAACACGTTTATTAAACTTTTGGAACCAGTATAATCTTTTGTCAAATTTTCCTTCCCTTAAAACTTTTGAAAGCTATATTTAAGTCAAAAAGACATAAAACTGCTATAACTCTGATTTACTTTTATAGCCTTTAGAAGCCTGTATAAAATTTAAAATGTTATTACTTGGATCTAACACAAAATTTTTATGTTTCCTAATAAAGCGAAACTTTCAGCGGGCTAAAATAATGATTTCCTCAGTCCACCCCCTTTACACCATCACCTCCCTTTCTACTGGATGAACAATCAGACCAAATTGACAAAAACGAGTTACATGTAAGCAAGCTAATTTAATGACAATATTTCCGCTATCATAATATCCACGTATATTCTACATTAATTTGTTTAAGATATCACATAACTAAAGGTAAAAATTTTATCAAAAGCAAAAATCTAACAACCAGCTTTTATGATGTTTATGCTGAAGATTATTTTGAACACAGTAAAAGTGACGTAACAAAAAAAATTAGCCAATGAGAGGCCACAATAAATTTTACCATTGGTCAAAAAAGGCCTCTCATTGGCTAATTTTTTTTTGTTACGTCACTTTTACTGTGTTCGAAATAATCTTCAGCATAAACATCATAAAAGCTGGTTGTTAGATTTTTGCTTTTGATAAAATTTTTACCTTTAGTTATGTGATATCTTAAACAAATTGATGTAGAATATACATGGATATTATGATAGCGGAAATATTGTCATTAATTTAGCTTGCTTACATGTAACTCGTTTTTTTCAATTTGGTCTGATTGTTCATCCAGTAGAAAGGGAGGTGATGGTGTAAAACGATTGGAAGGAGGTAATCATTATTTTAGCCCGCAGAAAGTTTTGCTTTATTAGGAAACATAAAAATTTCATGTTAGATTCAAGTAATAATATATTAAATTTTATACAGGCTTCTAAAGGCTATAAAAGAAGCAAATATCTCAGAAATGATCAAACAGTTGAAATTGTAATTTATAGAAGTTGCTACTAATCCTATAATGTTTTACTTTTTGTTTTCAAAGGAAAGATACACCTTCAAAACACAAAATTCCAACAACAAAAAATAAACCACGAGTTTGGATAAACATTAATTTTACTTATTTTACGGCATAAATTACTACCGAATTGTAGACTTATTTAGCTATACCACAGTTCCTGCAATAATATTGGAAAATTTGTCAACTACATATGTGAAGCCAACTTGATATATAGAATTTTCACATTCATACTTTCAAAGCCTATACATAAACATTATATATTAACAGGAAGGGAGGGGATATTGGGCTGTTTATTACACTGGTCCCAAAAGTTTTATAAAAATATTTTCTTATTTGTGGGCTTAATAACTTTGGGGACTTTCAATGCATTTTTATTGGTTGGTTCATCAAGATAAGTGTCTAAACGTTTCAACCATTAATTGTAATCTATAGAAGGGGTAATTTGTGTATCATCATTGGGGATGAACATAAATTTATCGGCTATTGTCTTATCCCTTTATATCCCAGTATATTGATTTAGTATTTAGTATCGAAGCTACCCTATACTATCTATATACCTAAGGTTTGTCCATCCGTCTGAACGTCATACAGGATAGCTCTTATATTGTTAATATTTGCATGTTTTAATCATTCTTTTGTTTTAAAACTGTTCCGTTCCGTTCACAACAAAATGATGCTAAAAATCTATTATTAATAAACGTACAAAGAACATTAAAATCTGCCATCTGTATAGTATGAAATTAATTCTGTTTCAAGAAGCTGCTCTTCATGTGGACATTATCATTCTTTCTTCAATAGCTTCGCTGCTATTGCAACAAGACAAATTTGCAAGAAATGAAATAGATTTTCTAAGTCAAAGCCAATAAGATCGATATAAATCTTCCTTTCAATTTAAACAAGAACAAAATTGTGGACGAGTAAGACAATATATATGAGAAATGATAGCTAATTGGAATACAGTATTAGCACAGAAAAGGTTTCAAGGGCCTGCAGTAAATGTGATACTTAATTGACAACAACTTGAATAATGGGAAAACTTTAAAAATAAAGGGGGGGGGGGGGGGTAAAATGTGGTGACTCTACACACGATATACCAGCAATTTTATTTTGGGCGCTACTCCCTTAGTTTTAGAGATAATTAAGTGAAATCTTTTTGATTATGTCACTAATTACCCAAAGTTTTGGTATTTTAAAAAAAAATGGCGGCGGGACTGTTGCTTCCGCCGTTTACCGCCAGTTTTCGACGTCGCCAAAAAAAATTTATACCATGTTATTTTTTTCAAAAAATTTCCTTCTACAAGCCACCCTGCGGGTGCTTCTCCTGTGCTTTTAAAGATATTTGAACAAAATCTTTTTAGGTTGGTCAGTAAAAAAAATTTAATGAAAATTATATGATTATGAAAAATTTGCTTCTTTCGTAAGTTTTTTTAAAGTAAATATTCTTTTTTGTACGTCCTGCCGGGGGACATTTAAACGCCGTTTTCCGCCGTTTTAAAAATGTATGAAAGAAGCAAATTTTTGATAATTATATTTCTTTTCAATTAATTTCATTCAACTGAAAAGAAGACTTAAAAGATTAATATGACATTGATTTGATATTTGAAATCCGTGTATTTTTAAAAAATATTCTATTCAAACTTATTACTAACTTATCCTTATAAATTAAAAGATAGGGATTACATTAATCATAGAAGCGAAGCCTAAAATTTCAAAAGATAAGACAAACGTTAACAAATATATAGTTTCTGGTAATGATTATAGAGTTGCTGTGCTTTCTAAACCGAACCTAACAATTAAAACTTAAAATAAATGAACGCTAAGAGCTATCCGTTTGGACTGACGGACGTACATATCGACCTGAATTATAGAATAATTTTGCTTTAGGTTCTACATCTGTATTCTTTGAACGGCTGCAGCCGCGTGAACAAGTTAATCAGCTCTCATCATTTATAGACGCATCACAGGTAACCCATGGCCATAAACCAGTTCTCACAGTGGACTTTGAGCCTTAAGGAAAATTGTTGTTCGTTAATTTTTTATAATTGCCATATCAAATTAGTTCTCAGCTTTTAAAGTTATGATTTGACGATTTCACTGAGGTTTATTTTCTTAATTAGTTGTTAACCCCCCCCCCCCTCTCCCATATGAGAAAAAAATTAAAAATCATTTGGGCTGATTATAGTCACATTAATTTAATAAGTAGCCTCCAAGATTTTTGTTTCACTGCAGCCGCTGATAACTGCTATATATTTCAATATTCTTGTAATCTTTATTCAAGCCATTTTTTTTCTCACGATGATCAGATGCTGCTAATTTGCCAAAAAAATTGCAGCTACAAATCCATCAGAATAAATTCTATATTATTCTGATAATAAATGAATTATTTTAGGTGTATGGAAGTGAAAGAACCCTAGCCTTAAACCTGCGCAACCTAACCAATGATTTTGGACGGCTAAGAGAAGGAATACAATAATTTATATCGCCATAGGGGGCCACCCCTTACCCGTAACCAAACCAATATTTTTAAAAGGGTCTATGCAGTTACTTTCTAAACAAGGATGACAACATCCATAAAAGCGAAGCACTGAAACGGTAGGAGTAACGGACATTAATACTTGTATAGTGTCAGAACTGAATAATCAGAATATAAATGTATAGGTAAGAGGCAAAATTGTAAGTAAATTTGTTGAAAAACTGCTTTATACAGGATAATGTTTATGGACATACTTACATTCTTAGGACTTGTTTATGGAGTTGCCTCGCTTATAACATTATACTTTGTTCTCCCAGGAATCAATATACCAAAAATAAGATCAATCGGATAATTAGATCAAATAAAAATTTGTTGTTAAAAAAGTAAAAAAAATAAACATGTTTAAAACGGAAATATGGACATTTTGGTAATGATTATAGAGTTGCTTTGCTTTCTAAATCGTACCTAACTATTAAAGGAATCACCATGCAAAATTTGAAATTGATAGGACAATTCTAACATGCCTAAATTAACGAAAAAAGTTATCCGTTACGGACGGACGGACGTACGGACGGACCGACACTAATTATAGAAAAGCTTCGCTTTTAAAAAGATGTGAAAGGGATTTTGGTGGCTCATTGTCGATATTAATTATTTTGTGAAGGTCTGACTTACGATCATGGGAAACCTTTGCTTCCATTCAACGACAGACATCCTATTGATTGTAGGTAATTATACAATTTCTTATTTTAAATTATTTTAAAGCAAAAGAATGTCTGTTTGTCTGTTAGTCTTATAATTGACAATAGGCATTTTTCAGAGAAATAATTTTAGAAAAAACAAACTGAAAAACAGTGGTTTTAAAAAATTCGGATTTACAAAGGAGTTTTTTTGTTATTAGATAGCATGAATAGGTAAATTTAATTTTAATAACCATTTAAATACTTTCAGAACTGGATAATAACTTTTCTCGTATTCATTCGAATCCGATGGATAGGAACCGGTTCTCATCCATAAGAAAAAACTATGTCTGGCATCGTATTTTATCCAGCTTTCTACGAATATAGAAATGTACAATCATAAGGTTAAACCAGTTTTTTTAGCCGGTGCCTTCGGCACCTCGGGGCTAAAAAACGGAACCTAGTAATAGTGTCTAACTTTTTATCTTTGTGACGTAACAAAAATCGAAGGGTGAGAGGGGAGGTGGGAAAGGAAACCCCTAAAAAAGAGATGGATTTTTGTTACGTCACAAAGATAAAAAGTTAGACACTATTACTAGGTTCAAAAAAACGCGGAAAGCTGTTTATAATACGATGCGAGAAATAACTATTACAAATTATCTAAAACAATCTTTAGTCTTTAAATCATACTTTTACTATTTTTTAAGTAAGTAATTTATAAAGATCTGCAAAACAATCTTATTTAAAATGATCACCATAAAAGTATCGTTTAAGCAGGATTTTTTCATTGTTTCATACATATAATTTTGGTTACAAACAATAACTTAAAATCTGTCAAGACACCTATTTATTTAAGACGTGACCTGCGCGAGTCAGATATTGGATGTTTCCTGGCGGGTGACGTCAGAGCTAATGAACAGCTGGGTCTTCTAGCCATGCATACACTATTCTTCAGGTATACGTTTGTTTCCTAGCAGTTGACGTCAGAGCTAATGAACAGCTGGGTCTTCTGACCATGCATATTCTGTTCTTCAGGTATAAGTTTCCTGGCGGGTGACGTCAGAGCTAATGAAAAGCTGGGTCTTCTGGCCATGCATACACTATTCTTCAGGTATAGTTTCCTAGCAGTTGACTTCAGAGCTAATGAACATCTGGGTCTTCTGACCATGCCTATTCTGCTTTTCAGGTATAAGTTTCCTGGCGGGGGACGTCATAGATAATGAACAGCTGGTTACTAGCCATGCAGACACTGTTTTCAGGTATAAGTTTCCTAGCTGGTGACGTCAGAGCTAATGAACAGCTTGGACTTCTGGCCATGCATACACTCTTCTTCAGGTATAAGTTTCCTGGCGGGTGACGTCAGAGCTAATGAACAGCTGGGACTTCTGGCCATGCATACTCTTTTCTTCAGGTATAAGTTTCCTTGCTGGTGACGTCAGAGCTAATGAACAGCTGGGTCTTCTAGCCATGCATACACTATTCTTGAGGTATAAGTTTCCTGGCGGGTGACGTCAGAGCTAATGAACAGCTGGGTCTTCTGTCCATGCATACTCTGTTCTTCAGGTATAAGTTTCCTGGCGAGTTACGTCAGGTTTAAATTAAGAATTTTGTAATGGAAGCAGGTGTTCTAAAATACATTTGCCAACTATTACCCATTTTGTCTCCAACTTGTACTACTGGTAAAAAAAAATCCTTTTTATTAATATTTTATTTATTGAATTTTTTTTTGTGTCGCAATTGTTAATTTTAGAGAAATGTATATAAATGGACATGGATGGGGTAAAGGGGTTGGATGGGGTTGATTGATATTTTAGCCAGCTTCAAGTTTCACTTTATTACAGTACATAATATAATCTGCTGTAACATCCAAGTAACAATAAATCTATTTTTAGAGAGCACAACAGATTATCTGAAGAATTAAGAAAATTGAATCCACATTGGGATGGTGAAACTATTTATCAGGAATTTCAATCATTCTAGTAACAACAAAGACATGGCTACGCTACATGGTGGAACATATAAATTATGGTTGCACAAAATTGTAACTGACAAAAGAAGGCCCACAAATAACCTAGAATAGTCATTACCTAATAATGCACACTTATCTCGCAATGCACATAAATGCGCGAAAAATACTTTATCTTCAGTGAAGCTCCCTGTGCATCATTGAATCTTGGCTATTCCAAATTATTTATAGGCCTTTTTATGCTGCTTAAAACGATGTCCAGGCATGACATGACAGCTAGCAGCCTTCAAAGTTAATAGAAAGTATACTCGTTACCGGGAACATTTTACTATGAACTGCACTAGACAGAACTTGAGAGTAGCTGCCAAATGGTGAAATATACATAAACTGTACAGGAGGCAAGGAAGATACAAGGAGCTGTTATGCAACATATAACTTATAAACATTGGTTACCACTCATAATAGGTAAAATACTAAATAAATTAAGAATGATACAAAGAGTATCATAGCATATTACTTATAAACATTGGTTGTAAGAGGTAATTTACTTTACGAATTAAGAAATATACTTCATATACTTAATATACTTCATTAATCAATAATGATACACAGAGTATCTATGCAACATATTACATATAAGCATTGGTTACCACTCATAATAGGTTAATAGGTAAATGCTTTATGAGTTACTAGCGGCTTCCCCCTAGCCTCTAGGGGCTTTGCCTTCCACGCTGAAAAAATTGCAAATTGGTCGCCAATTTTCGCGAATAAATGACTAATTCACAAAACATATGCAAAATAAATTCTATAAAAAAATGGGGGGATTCTTTTGTTTTTGAGGGGGGTTGGGGGTGTCCCACCTCCAAGAAAATATCATAAAACCACCACAGGACCAGTAGGTATATTCTCTGATGAGTAAAATCCAATTGGTTCAGTGGTTACCGAGATCTTAAGCTTCAGACGGACGGACGAACGGACGGACAGACATCATCCTACTTTGTAATAAAGATAAAGGAAGACTTCAGGCAATACACTGCTCTATCTGCTGACAGACTGTCACACTCACAAGTGATCCAATATACCATATTTGATGCCCCTACACAAAATATGTGTCTTAAAAAGACATTTTAGGGAATATCGAATATTTAAATTTAAAATAAAAAATTTACAATGCAAATGCCAGTGCCTGGTTACATTTTTACAATAAAAACAACTCTTTTCGCTGTTAAAATCTATCAAAAACATTACGTTTAACTTCTGTTTTGCCAAATGAGAAAACTGACATTTTTACTGGTAAATGTTAGTTTCCTCATTTAACCGCCAGGATTTTACGTTTCGATGTTTGTGCAATATTTGGGTTGTACTTAAACATGAATTCACGTGTTCATTATTAATTGAACTAATGAATAGGTTTGAGGAAACTAAATGATACAAGTCACAAATCAAAAACCTTATATTATGATAAACAAATATATCCGGTTTATACAAAATACAAAACCTGTCCTTTATAAACTTTTTAGCGGTTGTGCCATAGTATCTGAGGGATCTGTATTCAAAGGGGTATATAATGGGCTGGGCATAAATATAGCATAAAACCATTAAAAAAAAAACTATAAACACAAGAGCCTTAAACCATCCAAGGACCTAAGTGACGCTTCCCCAAAAAGAAGAACTCAACCTTCAGACAAAGAAACCTTACTTCTTAAATTATTAACCATTTAAACCATATCAATATTTTACTTAATGATTCTTGAATGAATACATAATCGTACGTAAGGGTGGTGCAAGGGGGTGTCAACTTTGAATAGGACCGCCTTCCTTGTTACACCATCTAATTGTTCAACTTCACAACATCTATCAAAACCCTGTGCACACTTCTGAACAAAAATAAAACAAATAAAAATGATCTATATAATGTTTTCATTGTGTAATTTAAGCCTAAGCTATAATCTTAGCATAAAAATTTGTTGAAATTTTAAACGTTAGGTAAGGTTATTTTATCACATGATTTAAGATTTGAGCTAAAATCATAATAATTAAGAAAAAAGAGGACAATGCTAATGAATATTATAATTAAGGAGAGTCTGGAATGGAAGGACTGTCCAATTATCAGGAATTACCTTTTTTACAAATATTATAATTGGTATTTTTCAATTTTTTACTGGTAATTAAACAGAGTTTATATTCAGGGATCTAAAAGGATAAGACAATGGCTTTTAAATTGATGTACATCCTCAATGATGATACACAAAATTACCCCTTTTGTAAATTATAATTAGTCGTTGAAACGTTTGGACATTTTACTAAATGATCCAACCAATCAAAAGTTAATGAAAGTCCCCAAGGTTGTTAAGCCAACGAATAAGGAAACGTTTTTATAAAACTTTTGGGACTAGCAGAATAAACAGCCCAATGTCCCCTCCCTCCCTGATTTATATTACAAGTAAAGAATTGGGTAGCGGGAAAAAAAAACACTTCAGACAATCTGTCCATGAATTAATTCATAATCAAATGTCCCTTTTCAGACATAATAAGAAATTTAACTTTATTCAGGGAGGGGGGATGGGGTCATTGGGCTGTTTATGACATTAGTCCCCAATGTTTTATCTTTTATAATGTTTTCTTATTCGTTTGATTAACAACTTTGGTACCTTTTATTGAATTTGATTGTTTGGTTCATATTAAACGTTTCAACCACTAATTGAAATCTACAGTAAATTTGTGTACCATCAATGGGCATTTACCTCAATTTATCGGCCATTTTCTTACGCTTATCCCTTGAAATCCCTAACTATTACTTGTCTTTAGATAAAATGCCTATCACTGTCTAATAAAGAAGAGTTTGTGGGGGGGGGGGGGAGTACTAGTTAGGCCACCGGAAAAAAAGAGATTCATTCAAATATAATGACACTTAGCAAAGCAAATGATAATGATCAACGTTTTTCAATGTTAGCTCTTCCGGATTTTACTGGAATATTGTTTTTTCAGTAGAAGAGTCAACATGATCATTTTTTATTCATAAGTAAATATAATAAATATAGAAAATCTAGATGAATAACCACTTAACTATACCAATAGAAACTAAGTGTACAATTTGACCACATGAATAAATTGGTATAAAACGCGTGGTAAAATAAGCTGCAAATAAATTTTTGTATGGGTATTTATAATTTTTTTTTAAATTTTGCTTAAATTATAGGATTAAATCCTCCCTACGACAAAAAGTTTACTTAATATAGACAAAAATCTTAGTCTGCTTAAAATTCCTCTTTAGATTAACGTATCAAAGTGATCATCTATGTTATAAATCTATTGTACAAATTTTTTTATTGATAATTGGCAATTATTAACTATAACTTATTTTTTTCTTGGAAAATAGAATAGCATGTGTTCAGTTGATCATTAATGCATTGCTTATAACAACGACAACCTATCGTTGTGAACTTTAGCCAATCCATTTCAGACGCTATTTTTTCAATAGCTAGTCATATTCTTGTACCCAAAGTTTTATAAAATCTTTTATCATTTGTTAGCTTAACAACTTTGGGTACTTGTATTAATTGTTTGGCACAAACAAGCAGCTAACAAACTTTTCTATCAATAGGTTAAATATACATAAGGTATGATTGTATTTATCATAATTTGGGGTGTACATAAATTTATCGTCCATCAACTTGTCCTTTAAGATCCTTTAAATGTCTTATTTAAAAGTAGCATTTTAAACAAAAATTTATAAAGTGTAAAATTGTTTATTGCCTGCAGGTTTTGGGCTATTTTTGAAATGTAACAAATTCAGTTGTACAAATGGATATAACATTACTTTGATGTTACACCAGATTTCCATGTTCTCTAATAAAGTAAAACCGCAAGGGGTAAAATAACAATAACCCCTATCCACTCTTCACTTAATCCCCTTACCTCCTACTATATTAAGGACATGACCTAAAAATGAGCTCCGTGTGAGCAACCTGAATTTACAAAAAAAATATCCACGCATATTCTATATCCATCGATATATAAAAAATGTAATTGACTGCAGGGATACAACGCCAGCTTGGATCCTTCTCTATCTAATGTATTCACTACAGCCGCTTTCAGGTAAGCTGTTTTGAAGGTGATTAAAGTCCCTCAACAGATTATGACGTCATACGATAAAATAACTAATGAGATGTCAGCATAAATGTTACCATGTTGGTAAATTGTAGTGTATACTGGCCTCTTGATCAAAATTTATATGTTTACTAGGTTTGGTCATACACTGGTGCCTCCTGTACTATTTAGACTAGGTCAAAATTTATATGTTTACTAGGTTTGGACATACACTGGTGCCTCCTGTACTATTTAGACTTGATCAAAATTTATTTGTTTACTAGGTTTGGTCATACACTGGTGCCTCCTGTACTATTTAGACTAGGTCAAAATTTATATGTTTACTAGGTTTGGACATACACTGGTGCCTCCTGTACTATTTAGACTTGATCAAAATTTATATGTTTACTAGGTTTGGTCATACACTGGTGCCTCCTGTACTATTTAGACTAGGTCAAAATTTATATGTTTACTAGGTTTGGACATACACTGGTGCCTCCTGTACTATTTAGACTAGGTCAAAATTTATATGTTTACTAGGTTTGGACATACACTGGTGCCTCCTGTACTATTTAGACTTGATCAAAATTTATATGTTTACTAGGTTTGGTCATACACTGGTGCCTCCTGTACTATTTAGACTTGATCAAAATTTATATGTTTACTAGGTTTGGTCATAAACTGGTGCCTCCTGTACTATTTAGACTAGGTCAAAATTTATATGTTTACTAGGTTTGGACATACACTGGTGCCTCCTGTACTATTTAGACTTGATCAAAATTTATATGTTTACTAGGTTTGGTCATACACTGGTGCCTCCTGTACTATTTAGACTAGGTCAAAATTTATATGTTTACTAGGTTTGGTCATACACTGGTGCCTCCTGTACTATTTAGACTTGATCAAAATTTATATGTTTACTAGGTTTGGTGGTCATAAACTGGTGCCTCCTGTACTATTTAGACTAGGTCAAAATTTATATGTTTACTAGGTTTGGACATACACTGGTGCCTCCTGTACTATTTAGACTTGATCAAAATTTATATGTTTACTAGGTTTGGTCATACACTGGTGCCTCCTGTACTATTTAGACTAGGTCAAAATTTATATGTTTACTAGGTTTGGACATACACTGGTGCCTCCTGTACTATTTAGACTTGATCAAAATTTATATGTTTACTAGGTTTGGTCATACACTGGTGCCTCCTGTACTATTTAGACTTGATCAAAATTTATATGTTTACTAGGTTTGGTCATACACTGGTGCCTCCTGTACTATTTAGACTAGGTCAAAATTTATATGTTTACTAGGTTTGGACATACACTGGTGCCTCCTGTACTATTTAGACTAGATCAAAATCTTCAACCAATTCCAGGTTAATATTTTGCCATTTGATAAGCTTTTTGCTTTTATGGATTATCTATGTTGAAGTCTCAATTTTTTACAAAATTAGTTACTAGTTCCTAGTTTTACATCTTTTCCCAAAAAGAGGGTGGGGCTTATCACCCTACATTTGTTTTTTAAAAAGAAGAAACAATCTTTTGTAAGGAGAGGATAAATTTTCCCCCTCCCTTTAGCCAAATAGTCAAAAACCTGTCATGGACTCTAATTATTTTTCAGAGGGCAACCTGAGGTTACATGAGGCATTTTTTGCCCCCTGGAGGCTGGTGCAAGAGGGGGGTCTAGATCCAATTATCAGAGGATTAATTTCAAAACCAGCAAAGGTGAAAATTATATAGCTTTCTAAAACGTCATTGTCTTTTATAAAAATTATTGTGTTTTACACTAAGCAAAGTAGGTTTGTTTTATTCAAGGCTTGGCAGCCGCGCGAGTTTTAAACTTAAACCCGTTTGGATGATTTGAATATTTTTTGAAAAGAGGGTTTAGGTCAGACTTAGACTTCCACCTGATTTTTTAAATTTTTCTTAGGCTTACAGGCGGCTGCCGAGCTTTATGAATTTTTGAGATATTTTTACTCAACCTTTCTTTTAATTTCTTTTCAAAAGATTTTGCCCTGTTACTTGCCGAACCTAGGAATAGTGTCTAACTTTTTATCTTTGTGACGTAACAAAAATCCATCTCTTTTTTAGGGGTTTCCTTTCCCACCTCCCCTCTAATCCTTCGATTTTTGTTACGTCACAAAGATTAAAAGTTAGACACTATTACTAGGTTCTTACTTGCCTATTATTTTGAACCAAAACAAAAGCACAGTATTTGTTTCATTCGGATTTTTTAACTTATAATGAATATATTATTACTTGGATTTTACACCAGATTTTTATGTTCTCTAATAAAGTGAAACATGCAGCGGGCTAAAATAAAGATACTCCCCTCTCTTTAAATTATTCCCTCCTCTCCTACTGGATGAACGAACTGACCAATTAAGGCGTTATATGTTAGCAACCTAAATGAAAATTCCCCTGTATATTTTACATCCATTAAATTATTATTGAAAATTATTGCATCTAGTTGGCCTCCCAGGATGCAGCCATGACAGAGGATCTCACGGAAAGATTATTCCAGGTAAGGTAAAGATGATGACAGTCTGTCTGTCTATTAGGATCAAATTTTGCTTCGTTATAGCATTGCCAAAAAAGAAACTTTAAGTTTGTGCTTTCCTTGATAGTGACTATCGAGCAAAGAACAGCCTTTTGTTTTGGGATAAGTTGAATAAAAGCAGAGGTAGTTTTTTTATAACCTTTGGGAAACCACCTTAATGTCATATTATAATACATTGTAAATGATACAAACAGAAATATTTCTTTCAACTTGTTTTATCTAGGCTGCTCATGTGGTTGCATTGGATTTAGCAGCTCTTAACATACAGGTAAGAAATTTCTTTTTTTATAACGAATTAAAACAATTAACAAAGAGCCAAATCCTTTAAAATTTATTAGGCTAGCCTAAGTATCCCTAGGTCTTACATATTCGATTCCTTTATACCTAATAAAGACTAAGGTAACTTAGCTATTAAGCTAGCCTAGAATTTCACATAGGATTTGGCCTAAAGAAATTTAGATATGACATATGTAGATTATTGATTTCGTTTTCTATCCTGTTACCATGGCATAACCTATCCTTTCATAAGATATCAACAATTTTCTTATGAAAGTAGCTTATTTATTATAATTCTATTTTATAAAAGGAAACATTAAGTAATACAAAAATCACTCTAATATTGGGTATTAAAAAACATGACAACATCCATAAAAGCGAAGCTCTGAAACGGTAGGACATACACACGAACATTAACACTTATAAGTATAAATTTATATTTCTGAACAAAATTCTAAGTAAATTTGTTCCAAACTGTTTAATTGGGCGTAGGGACATTCTAGTAACAATTATAGAGTTGCTACGCTTTAAAACTCGTACCTAACAACTAAAGTGTATATGGACTCTAGTAAGGATTATAGAGCTTTAAAACTCGTACCTAACAGCTAAAGTGTATATGGACGCTAAAGTGGCAAATAAGTAGTTTTACCTTTCAATTTTATTTAGAGAGGACGAGATCATGCCTTACCTCCCTACACAGAATGGGCCAACTTCTGTAACCTGGATCCTGTTCAGTCCTGGCAGGATCTAAGAAAATACATACAGGTAAACAATTTTTAATCGCATAACTTTTCTCTAAAAGATTGTGAATGAAATGTTAGTATTATTTAATGGCAAATATATATATCTCTATTCTAATAAAGCATTTTTTCAACTGCAGTTGTCACTTGCCTAACAACGAGCTAAAGTTTCTTTCTCCTTATATAAGCAAAGCAGTATACTTTTATGACATTTTTGCTAAGTTTTGAAAATAAAGTTGTATGATTTCTATCTTTTCAACAAAATAAATTTTTAAATTCTTTCTCTTCAATTTATGGCCCTAATGACCTGCAAAATAATGGTCTTCAAAAGTTTGCTTTTTTACTTTACTTTTTTCTTCGAATTTATAATTTCTTAGTCTGTAAGTTTTGTGAAATTAATGCTGTATGTTCTATGTGTTTTTTTTTCATTTCAAAAGGGCATGAGTTTTCATAAACCCTAATCCTGCTGTTTTTTCATCTACTGTATAACTCATTTGAAGGATGATGCCATTATTGAAAAGTTACGGGGATTATATGGAGATGTTAGAAATATTGATCTCTGGGTGGCGGGAGTTCTTGAGGTAAATGGTTAGGTAGACCTAGATAATAAGATATAAACATCTATATAGAAATAGGGGATCTGCAGCAGTTCACGGTAAAATATTGCTGGTAACGAATATTGCCAAAAATCTATGAATTTTAAAGGCTACTAGCTGCCAAACGGCTGAACGTACAGATCATGCCCGCACACTGTTTTAAGCGGCATAAGAAGGCCTACAAATAATCTGGAATAGCCATAATTCAATAATGCATAATTATCTCGCAGTACAGATAAATGCGCGAAATAGACCTATTTTATGTGTTTTTTCTTCAGTAAAGCTTTCCCTGTGCATCATTGGATCTTGGCTATTCCAGATTATTTATAGGCCTTCTTATACCGCTTAAAATGGTGTGCGGGTATGATCTGTACGTTCAGCCGGTTAGCAGCTAGCAGCCTTTAAAATTCATAGATTTTTGGAAATATTCGTTACCAGGAATATTTTACCGTGAACTGCAGTAGATCCGAAATAGGTACTGATAGATAATAAATGTAATAGCAGGTATATGCAAAAAGGGAGGAGACATCGGGCTGTTTATTACACTAGTCCCCAAAGATTTGATATAACGTTTTTTATTCGTTCGCTTTACAACTTTGGGCACTTTTATTGAATTTTGATTTGTTATTCAGTTTATTGTAGAAAAGTCTCACCACTAATTGAAATTTTCAACAGGGTATTTTGTGTATCATCATTGGGTATGTGCTTCAAATATTCGGCTATTGTCTTAGCCCTTAGTTCCCTTGGTATAATTTCCTCTGATGATAATTTTAGCTAGCATTCTTATCTAGAAAAAAAAATTAAGAAATTTGAAGAAAAATCATCCTATGAAAATTAAATAAAATATGCTTCTTTGTTAATATTCGATTCTCAGACCGTCTTATCTGTAATGATTTATTTCATAGATGTTGTCATCCTTGTTTTTTTAGAATCTTGTAGCTGGAGGCAGAGTGGGACCAACTTTCCAGTGCTTGATTATGGAGCAAATGATTAGGCTCAGAGATGGGGACAGGTCATTTTTTCAAAACTACCGGATACGCTCCTAGGGTCCCTTGAGAGTTAAGGGGAAAAGTCGACCCCTTTTTCATTTTTAGTTTTTAAAAGAAAAAATGAATAGAACTTTTTGGGTTGGCACATTTTTTACTATGGGTGAATTCTCTTAGGAAATTGATGGTACCCTCTCCCAAAATATTTATAAATCTTCTCAGGACCTATGAGAAGCTACCTTGTAAAGGAGAACCATATCAGTTCATTAACAGATCTATAGACAGACAACTACCTCCCTTCCTCTTTCAATGATCTTCTTTGTCTGCTTTTACATTATTTTCTGCTAGTTGGCTGTGTTAATATAAGCGACACCATTTGTTGATTATCTTTGACCCAATAGAATGGTTGCACAAGGTGGAGATACAGTTATTTAACCCTTTCTCCCTCTAGTGTGTTACTCTAATAGTTCATTGATTAGTAAGATCTTTCGTTACACACAGACACACACACACACAAAGGTCCTGTTATTTTATTAAAAGGGTTTATTTTAAACGCATCTCTATCAACAAATCTTAAAATGTAAAATCCTTTTTTCATTGAATAATGGACATAATTAAAATATTTTTGAAATTCCACGAAGCTTTTTAGAGTGCTCATAAAAAAATAACGTCTTATTGGCCTACCATTGGTCAATTAAAATGTAAACTGGCCATCTATGGTAATTTAGTTTGTGTAATGGCCTATCATTGGTCATTTGTATTGTATGGCGTCACTTTTATAGGCACTATAAAGAGCTTCAAATGCAGGTTTTGGTATGAGAGACCAGGTATATTCTCCCAGGAACAGCTGGACCAGATTAAACAGATCAGCCTGGCCAGAATTATCTGTGATAATGGGGATGACATCAGGTACGGGTTTTCAGGTAGAACAGCTGCAATTGATTGATTGATTGATTGAGAGCCATAGAACTTAATATTAATAAAGCTTGGAGTCCTTAGGTAGAAACAGCTGCAATTGATTAAAACCCATGAAACCTAATATTTAATAAAGCTTTGAGAGCTCTATAAGGATAGGTCTTGCATCAAGGAAATCCAGTGGGTGATGGGGTAAAATCCCTTTTTAAAATTTGCAGATTTTCCGCAACCATGTAAATTTAACCCATAGGGTATTTTTTTTGGGGTGGGGGGGGGCCCTTAAAAAGATTTTACAAACTAAGGGTGCCATTTAATCCTCAATGGTAGGTGAACTTGATTAGCTTTGTTTCTGATTAAGATACTAAACATAAATGGTCAAGGTTGAAAAAAATATTAAACCCCAGAAATATTTTATATTCTTGAAGTATATTAAAAGTATAAGTAAAAGCCTTTAAAACAATAAATAATAATAAAAAAAACATAAAAGACAAAAAAATAAATGTATTTTGGTCTATATCCAAGAAATTTTATGTCAGAACAGTCTATTGTTCTATTCTTTAGGCAGTGCTCTTTTAGGGAGCTATCTGGTCTATACTTTAAGTAATCTTATAAGTTTTAAAGAAAAAAATTTTTGGCGTATCTATTTAAATTATTTTTCCCCGTATTTTTGCAAATAATCAAAAAGTTTTTTGTACAATTTTATGCGTATTGAAAAGAAAATTCCATATTCTTAATTGAAATTTTTTAAGCATGAAATACTTCTTTCTGGAATAAGAGTAGATCAAATTAATCTGCTCACCAAATATAGTTATAAACTACTAACGGTATATTCAAACATATGGAAAGGGAGTATAAAATTATTTTCTCTTCCATTATACTATCTAGGTATCCCTTGAATTCTTCTCTATTGACAAACATTTTCAATTTAAATTTAAAAGCAATTTCGATTTTGCAAATTGAGCACATTTTTTGCATTTACTATATTTTATTAAATCTAAATGAATCTTTGAAATTAATAGTACAATAAATGATTAAAATTAGCCTAGGTTAAATTGGGTATTTTCCTTCAGGGATACGACAATGGGCCAAAAATTTTCTACTGTACCAATTAATAAAAACAAAATTACCACTTCTGTAGATTAAAATTATGGGTGGAAAAGTTTTTAAACTAATCCAACAAATGAAGGCTCATAAGGTCAACGAATTAAAGAACGTGTTTGCAAATAAAAACATTAGGTACCAGTGTAAATATAATTTTTAAACTTATAAATCAATATTGTATTTAGTAAGTTCTGATATTCTACATTATCTAATGTTCGTTTGTCCGCTACTACATAGAGCCTCGCTTTTTATGTATTTTATAATCCTTCTTATTATATTTTTAGAGTTCCTCATTATTATGAACGGATACAATTATATTTATATTTATAATATGACAAACTACCTAATACATATCAATAATAAGTGATATATCAATTATACATTCATTACAGAAACATAACATTTCAGTATAACATTTCATAACATTGTATATTTATTGGAGAGATAAAAAAACTATTAGAATGAGAATATGATATCAATTTCATGCATATATTTTTGTTTCAAGAGAAGTCTTCTAACTTTTTATAATTTCCAGCAATTACGCTACAGCATCAAGTGGCTCTGCATATAATGCCAGACAGGGGCTAGTAAGCAGCTTGAAACCATCCCAAGACTTAAGTTTAGAAATGAAATAGCCTAAAACCATGAAAGAGCCTATATAAACCTTACCTCTAATAGATAACCAACTCGTTTAAGTAGTTGAGATCTTAAGCTTCAGAAAAAAAAATTCCAACTTTAAATAATTAAATTATATCTACCTTACTAGTAGCTGCGCTCCTAGCGTTTAGGGGCTCTGTATTCGAACTGGAGGGAGCGGGCATAGAATTTGAAGATTAAAATTAGAAAACACTCTATGACCTGCATGGAGATTTTAGAACCATTTGACCGAAGCTTTATGTGTCATAATTTTACTAAACAAAATATATTTCATTAGCTCTCCAAAGCATAGCAATCCATTCATGTTCCTGACTGTTTACATAAATATATATTCTTAAGGAAAGTAAAGAAGGATGTTTTTCTGAATTCTGGATCAGAAATTGACTGCGCAAAAGTTCCTCGTATGTCTCTCCTTCCTTGGAAAGGTAAAAATAGTTATTCATCGCATCGCATTATAGACAGCTTTCCGTGGATAATAGGATGAAAAATTCTAAGATTAAACCCAGTTTTGTTAGCTCCGAGGGGCCAAGGTACTAATTTTATTTGTATATTCGTGGAAATCTGAAATATGATATTTCAGTATTTAAGAGAACCGGTTCTAAATCGAAGCTTTTCTATCATCGGAACGTACGTTTGTGTGTGCGTCGTACAGGAACTAAAAACTATTCGAAAACTCAGAAAGCTTTTCTATCATTAGGGTCGTTCCGTACGTCTCTCCTTCTTTGAAAGGTAAAAAATGATATATTCATAACATATTTTTATAAGCAAAGCTTTTCAATCATTTGGGTCGGTCCGTACGTCGTACCGGAACTAAAATCTATCATAAAACATAGAATCTTTTTCACATCATAAGGGAAATTAATTTCCCAATATATCTGACACCAGGAATTTTAAGGGATAAGACAACGGCCGATAAATTGATATACTGTACATACATCCCCAATTATTATACACAAAATTTTCCATTCTGTAGATTGCAATTAATAGTCAAAACTTATTAGCAATTAACTTAATGAACCAACTAATCAAATTCACTCTCTGATCTGACATAAATTTTTTATCTATTTGGCTATATTTATTCCTGAATTATAACTTGTATAATAAGATATATAAGTTTTCCGGAATTTTAAAGTTAGGGGGAGATTTGAAATCTGCATCAAATTTTGAGGATTTTTTATAAAATTCGTTTTTTCTATAATTCTTTATCTAAAAGCGGAAATGCAATTTAAGTTAATTAATTTTGGCATCTGTGATTGGTGGATTTAAAAAATCTGCGCTCTGATTGGATGGCGTACATCATTCAACCAATTAGAGCGCAGGTAGTTTAAAATCCACCTATCCTATTGGTCAAAATTAATTAACTTAATTTGTATTTCCGCTTTTAGATAAAGAATTATACAAAAAACGAATTTTATAAAAAATCCTTAAAATTTGATGCAGATTTCAAATCTCCCCCTAACATTAAAATTCCGGAAAACTTATATATCTTATTGTATAACGTGTAATTTTTATTTATTTATCTGAATATTCCAATTAAACTGAAAGGTCTTTATTATATTAACAAAGTTACAAAGTCATTAATGTCAAAAGTGAAAAAAAACATCTGAATAAAACCTTTTAAGTAATTGTCATTTTATGGACGTAAACTTGCATAAAACATGTTAATTCATTTAAGATTACTAGTGTCTTCGCCCCTATCATTTAAAGACTTTCAATAGAGGAAGTGAAGACAGGAAAATAGCCTAAAACTATTTTTGTTCAAAATAAAATTGCCTAAATCCATTTAAAGACCAATCTAGCTATCCTAAAATGGAGAAAACTACCAGTTCAGTGGTTGGCAGGATCTTAATAGACAGACATAAAAACCCTGCATCTTTATATAATAGAACAACAACAATAATGTGTCAGTCTAAAAAAATGGATGTAGAACATACGTGGATATTATGACAGTGGAAATATTTGTCTATATAGGTTACTATTTCCCCTGTTATTTATTGGTTAGTTCGTTCATCCAGTAGAAGGGGAGGAGATGGAATAGGGAGGTATCGTAATTTTATCCCGCAACAAGTTTCACTTCATGATGTTAATGATTTTCTGGTTTAAGATCAAAGTAATAGTATATCCATTGTCCAAAACAAATGGTATAAATATTGTTAAATAATGAATGTCAACACAGAACTACCAAGTCTCACAGGGAGAAGATATGTTTACTTCATTTATATGGTTAATGTTGATAATTGGTCAACCAGACATACAAATACTAAATATTAACAAGGATTATGTAGTAGCATCTAGAGAAAACATGTATATCAAGGGTGTGCAAAAAAATGCGGACATTTTTAACATTGAAATCGCGCGGCTTGCGTTAATAGTATAAAAATGTCCGCTTTTTTACTACAAAACAACTGTTTCCCTATTTTGTTATTAAACCATCTAACAGTTAGGGAGTTGAATCCATTTTTATAGAAGCAGAAATATAATCTATGATTATGGTTTGGACCTTCTAAAACTGTAATCTACCTTTCCACTTTCCCCTCTCTTGGTGAAGATATCTTCAACAAGAGAGACAAAAGAGATAAAATCAACCTTATTCGACATTCACTGAAAGCCCAAAAATAATGGACTTAAAAGTGTATTAAACTGTATATAAGACATTTGCGAATATATTGATACCATTAATTTGCCTCTTAGATAGAAAAAAGTATGTTTTTTTAATATTTTTCTATTGCTACAAATCAAATTTCAAATTTGAGTCACCAAAAATGCTAAACTAATTTTTACTCTAGAAGAATCAATTTTTGGAGTTAGAAAGTGCTTAATACCTCATTTTAATCGCCTGGCATTGCTTTATAATATACAGGTAATGACTTGGTTTTTTATGGAACAGCTGACTAAAAAATCGAGGTTTTGTGATAAACGCACTTTTGTTGTTGCTCCATAAATGATATTTTTTTCCCCAATTTTTTTGGCTGTAAAGAAGCTTTATATATTCATATAACATCCACCTAAATTTGACTTTTGATATTTTATTTATAACATCACCAGAGGGAATTGAATTTTGGAAAAAAAATATCAATTTATATTTTACACTGCTATGCATTGTTCTTGTTCTTGTTTCTAAAAAAAAATTATATTATAAAAAAGAGAATTATTTAACGCTTCTATAGGTATGTTTATCATTTTTCTAGGCTAAATATAACTATAATTACACCATTTTAAAGTTAGACATCATAACATATTAACACAATTATTGAATCGGTCTGTATTATTAGGCTGGCAACTCTTAAAACAGCTGCATTTCATTATCCTATTATATAAAGTAGTAATCTTTTTTGTCTTCAGCTTAAGATTTCGACCATTACAGTACCTATTGAGTTCTGTGTTTTATGGATGCTTCTTATAGGACCCTGGATAGTTTTGGAATTTTGAAAAAAATATCAATTTATATTTTACACTGCTATGCATTGTTCTCGTTCTTGTTTCTAAAAAATATTTTCATAATTAAAAAGAGAATTATTTAATGCTTCTATAGGTATGTTAATCATTTTTCTAGTCTAAATATAACTATAATTTCAGCATTTTTTAAACATCATTATATTCAAGTTATTGTAATTTTTAAATAAAATATCAATATCAAGAACTATTGGAACAATTTTTACCATGCAAAACAAGGTGTTATAAAGTGTAGGATCCCTCACAATATCTATCTGTCTGTCTATAATGCATTACACATGTAATGCTAATAGAGAGGATGCTGTAAGAGTGCTCTTATAATGTGAACTTCTCATAATTGAATGGGCTTCCTGAAACCAGAGACCATAAGGTTGGCCTAGTCACTACAAGGGGGAGTGCAGGAGTATCCAGGGGGAGGTGCTTGTAAAAGGGTAATTTTTTTTAGGGATGGGGTAATCACCCCCTGTAATATATTATGGGGGGTATAAAACCAGCCTTTTAAATTTTTTTTAATAGGAGTAAAGAAAATCCTTAAAACAAATCTAGGAATCAAACTAGCACCCCAACCAATAATCGGTTCCATGCCAAATGTAGGAGTGGAAAAACATTGGAGGGACAAATGCTTGAGTCCCAAACGTCAGAGTGGAACAAACGCAGGAGTGGGACAAACGTTGGAGTGGACAAACGCAGGATTTTTGGGACAAACATCGGAGTGGACAAACACAGGAGTCCCAAACTTTTTTTTTCAATTTTGAATTTTTTTTATACAAACACAGCCCCCCCTACCTTTGTCCCGTTACTTTTCTTAGTTAGGTTAGGTTAGGATATAGGCTAGGGGGCTGAGCGCTCCAGCCATAGTCATTATTTTGTAGACAAGGGTATAAAAAATTTCAAAATTGTAATATTATTAAAATAGTAGACACTCCTAGGTTTTATTTAAGCAATGTCCACTCCAATGTTTTCCACTCCAATGTTTGTCCACCTTGATGTTTGTCTACTCTGACGTTTGTCCACTCCGATGTTTGGGACTCCTGCATTTGTCCACTACAACATTTGGGACTCCTATGTTTGAGGTAGAACCCCAATAAGTAAATCTCAATAAAACTTGATAAAATTATGCAAAATATCAAAGTATTCAATCCTGGAATTTCAACCATCTAACTTGAATAGGAGTAGAGAAAGTCATGAAAACTTGAAATGTAGGAATCGATATAGCCCACCCCAGTTTTTTGGCAAATCCTAATGAAACTTGATGAAAATATGGAGTATTGATAGAGAGAGAAAATATTAAATCCATGAAAATTTCAGCCTTCTATCTTTTATAGAAGCCGAGAAAATATCGTTTTCCCCTTTCTGTCTCAGACAGACAGACATACCAATGAACAGACATACAGATGAATGGACAGACAATGGACGGACAAATATTTTGAATTATAGAGTAGCTTCACTACTAAAAAACTAAATAGGATAATTGTTGTACACAAATTGATTTCAGTATGTTTTAAATGAGCTTACTTAATCAAGGACGTCCAGGCTTTTTGATTTGGGGGGAAGGGGGGGGAATTGAAATATCTAAATTTGGGCATCCCCATGTTCATTTTGTGGGGTAATCTTTATATAATAGAGGCAAGGACGTCAAAGCTTTTTATATTTTTTTTTTTTGGGGGGGGGAAGGGGAAGATTAAAAATTATGGGGTTGCCCCAAATTAATTAATAACCCTTAACCCCCTCCCCCCCCCCCCCACCGGGACATCCCTTTACATAAAGTAATGATTATAAAGTTGCTAAGTACCTTACTGCTACAAAAATCATCTTCCAACATTTAAGATTAATTCTAACACGCCTGAATTAACAAAAAGACCTAACCATGGCGTGGATATACACATCCTAATTGTAAAAATGTTTTGCTTTTTATAATTGTAAATCAATTATTCAGGAATCATTTTACTTTGTTTATTTACTAGCAGCTGCGCTCCAAGCATCTAGGAGCTCTGTAATTAAAGGAGTAAGGAAATTAGTAAAATAGCCTTATTTATACTTTACCAAAATCTTAAGCTACAGACAAAAAAGCTTTATATAATATGTATTAATTTGTAAAACTGCAAATGATAAAATATGACCTATTTTTTTCTCTTTAAAGATTCTCTTCAAACACATCCCCCTTTTTATATAAAGATGCTAATTCCCCCCCAACCCTAAGAGGATATAAGCAGTAAAAAACCCCGCAGGGGGCACAATTTTCTAACACTTCTTTCTTATTTAGTCTTTTAAAAGGATTCAAAATGCATTAACATATATATATATATTTTTTTAACTCTTATTTTATACATCTTAATTGGAACTGATGATCTATTTTTACAGAGAAACATATGTATTCCATCAATAAAAAGTTAAAAAATTAAGTGTGTTTATACATATAATAATTACTATATATAATAGGATAATGAAATTCAGCTGTTTTAAGGGTTGCCAGCCTAATAATACAGACCGATTCAATAATTGTGTTAATATGTTAAGATGTCTAACTTTAAAATAGTGTAATTATAGTTATATTTAGCCTAGAAAAATGATAAACATACCTATAGAAGCGTTAAATAATTCTCTTTTTTATAATATAAATTTTTTTAGAAACAAGAACAAGAACAATGCATAGCAGTGTAAAATATAAATTGATATTTTTTTTCCAAAATTCAATTCCCTCTGGTGATGTTATAAATAAAATATCAAAAGTTAAATTTAGGTGGATGTTATATGAATATATAAAGCTTCTTTACAGCCAAAAAAATTGGGGAAAAAAATATCATTTATGGAGCAACAACAAAAGTGCATTTATCACAAAACCTCGATTTTTTAGTCAGCTGTTCCATAAAAAACCAAGTCATTACCTGTATATTATAAAGCAATGCCAGGCGATTAAAATGAGGTATTAAGCACTTTCTAACTCCAAAAATTGATTCTTCTAGAGCAAAAATTAGTTTAGCATTTTTGGTGACTCAAATTTGAAATTTGATTTGTAGCAAGAGAAAAATATTAAAAAAACATACTTTTTTCTATCTAAGAGGCAAATTAATGGTATCAATATATTCGCAAATGTCTTGTATACAGTTTAATACACTTTTAAGTCCATTATTTTTGGGCTTTGAGTGAATGTCGAATAAGGTTGATTTTATCTCAAAAGTGGAATCTTATATTTCAAAAATCGTATCGGCGTTGAAGATATCTTCACCAGGTGAGGGGAAAGTGGAAGGGTAGATTACAGTTTTAGAGGGTCCAAACCATAATCATAGATTATATTTCTGCTTCTATAAAAATGGATTCAACTCCCTAACTGTCTAATATGTCGGAAGAAAAAAAAAACCAAAAAAGTCTCTAAAACCATCCTTCCACCTTTTTTGATGAAACTTGATCTCGAAAACCGCTGATAAAACAAATCATTCTCTCTTACAGTGAAGCTTCTTGTAGGTCCTGTTGCATAATCCATGGAAGGTTTATAACTATTTCGGAGTGAAGTGTATCTCCATCCTGCGAAGGTGTGGGTCGACATCTCCCCCACCCCTAAGGAAGAATCAAAACAAACTTTTTTTGATATTCTTTAGAATGTTACGAGGAAAGGAGTGGCACCTCATTCTCTGGAAGTGGACCTTTCAACAGTATCTCAGCTTCTTTTCAAAGTAACATATACTTTGTTTGTAGCGCGGTTACTCCATAAGTGGGATACCAGGAAGTCCTTCTGTCTGTTTTAGTGCTCTCTTACGCTTTAGTTGATTTTTGTCTACAAAGTACAACCTAGGGTGCTTTTCAGCCACTTAATTCCAATTGAAAATGCCGCAATATTTAATATTTTCTTGGAAGAAAGTTGGAGTGAAACTTGTTTTTTCGTAACTGAAGAGGAGTGGGTAAGAAGGGGAGAAAAAAAGTAGGTGTTTGTGGGGAAATTTTCCTTTAGAATTGTTTGTCAGAATCACATTCCCTTTTTCTTGAGTATAACTATCTTTGGGCATTCCTATGACTATAAATTAATTTATCAGTGTTTTAATAGTTATTTCTCGCATCGTATTATAAACGGCTTTCCGCGGATATAGAATGTACAATTATAAGATTAAAACTAGTTTTTTTAGCCCCGAGTTGCCGAAGAAAGCCGTTTATAATACGATGCTAGACATAGTTTTTTTTCGTATGGATGAGAACCGGTTCCTATCCACCGGATTCGAATGAATACGAATAAAATCAATCATAGACTTTTGTACAATCTTTAATGCCGACTTCTAATTTAGCATTGAGATATTAATAGAAGATAAATATACTTTTAAGTTACCAATTGAATAATTTTACTGTGTATGAACTATGAGAGAGTTAATCTATCTTCCATAGACCTTTCCCTGAATTAATGAAATATTTGTTTTAGATTGAATTACGCAATAGATGAAGAAAGAAATTATTCATACATTAGTCATATTGTTTTAAATCATAAATTGTGATAATATATCTAAAAATAAATAAATCCTTTAGACTTTTTAATAATGAAAGTTACTTTTTAACGAAGGTACTCTAAAACTTCTTTATGTGTTTATTACATGATCTGACTTAGTGGTTTTTTTTATGAAGATTCCCTTTCAGATTGTAATGCTTGTTTAGTGGGTTTTTTTTAATTCAATTTTGTTTTACAAATTAAATGTTATTTTCCCCAATAAAAAGTTAAATTATCTAATTTTCTTTATGGGTGTTATAAGATTGTTTTGTTAGTTGCAAAATTGGCCGGGATATAGGAATATGAATATAATTCTGGTTACCATGACTATGAGCTATTGTTTAACATATAATGCAACTATTTTATTTTAGTTTATAGCTGCCTCAAATGGATTTATTATTTCTTACACCAGATTATCAAGTACTCTTACAGAATGAAACTTGTAGTTGGCTAAATAAATATTCCCCCCCCCCTCTAACTCCTCCTAATGGATGAACGAACTGACCAATGAGTGATGTCTATGTTAGCACCTAAAAGACGACATTCTTTTCCCATGTTATAATATCCACATATAAATTTTATATCCATTCTGCCTTTCAAAATTATCCCGCTGCGAGTTTTACCTTATGGGAGAACATGAAAATCTGGTGTAACATCCAAGTAATATTAAATCCATTGCGAAATATAATTGATAGCCTATAGCCCTTTCCCTTTTCCCTTGCAAAATTGGTCATAAGTGCATCGCAAATTGGATAAAAGTTAAAAGAAACAAAACTTTCACCATCATCTGTCATGGAGGTAGGGGACATTGGGCTATTTATTACAATTGTCCCAAAAGATTAATAATAACTTATTTTAATTCGATGGCTTGGGGACTTAAGGTACTAAATTTTAGTTAGTTTTTTTCACGTTGAGTGTCCAAACGTTTCAACTATTAATTGCAATAAAAAAGAGGCACTTTTAAGTATAAACATTGGGAATGTGCATCAATTTATCGGCAATTGTCTTATCTCTTTAGATCCCTGATAAACTACTGTGGGTTTCCTTAAAAAGTTAAGGAAATGTGTTAAAATAAGTACACCCAAGAACACGTATAGTATATCAGAAAGAAAGCTCATAAAAAGAATCATGGAAAGAAAACGAATTAGCGGGTTTCGTCATATTTTTACAGTAACTATTGATAAGTTATTTTATATTAGGTTGGGTTAGGTAAATGTTAATGATTGCTCAACAGGGTTCGGAAATTGGCCCCAAATTGTTAGATCCCCCCGCAGGAGCTAGAAATAGGAGGAAAGCTACTGAGAAAATATGACGACACTCGTTACTTCGTTTTCTTTCCATGATCCCATAATTTTTTGGCTGGAAAAGTTTTCAATTAAAGACAGAAAAACCACCGATGCCTTTTGCGGAAAAAATCGTATGCATATAATGTTTTCATATCCATACTCCTAATCCATAATAGAATAAGATAATAGAAAATAAATCAAACCCCAACTGCGATAACAAAATTATCCTTTTTGTAGATTAGAATTATTTGTAGAAGAATTTGGACACTGCTAGCATCTACCAACCAATCAATAATAAACCAAAAGTTTTTAACAGCCGATTGAGAGCATGTACTTATAAACTTTGGGAACCATTTTATCATACACAATCTAATATTCTTAACACACTGGTGATAATACACTCTGTCAACTTTTTGAGGGGTATTTGCAAATTATTAAATACCTGAGCACGCTCCTACCAAATTCTAAATATAGTAAAATTCTCATAAATATTTTAACAGGTACAATTTCTTCCATAACTAGCTTAAACATACGAAGGTAAGAAAGGGTGGGTCGATTTTGGACATATTTATTTGAGACCTAAGCGGGAACTTGCACATGATTTTTATAAATGGTCTCAAAATGTCCAAAATTGACCCACCCTGATAGTTAACTTTATTTTTATAGGTATGCTATTAAATCACTGAATAGGACCTTTTCAATTTTCAATAATTTAATTATTTTCTAAAAAATATTATGTTAAATTGGACTTTTTTTGGTTGCGAGAGTAGTTAGGCTTTCTTATTTCCAACATGCCTAAAAATTAATAATCACTGCTATCTGTCCCTAAATATAGAAAAGCTTCACTTTTAAAAAGAATAAAGATTCTAAGAAACCATAATGAAAAGAAGAACTTGTGTATTTCCAAAACTTGACAAAATGTCTGTGTATAATTTTAAGAAAAATACACTTTTTCTACCAAGAAAAAAAAAGAAAGCAATTTTAAACTTTAATAATACAAAATTTAGAAGAAAAATTTCTTTTGATGAATTTAATATGATGTATATGATGAATAAAAGCAAATATCATTTCTAGGAAAAAAACACGGTGGTTTAACTCAAGTGCAAAGTCAAGCATATACTCCCCCCTACCACAAAAAAGGGGGGGAATAGTGGTTAGGTTATATTTAATTACGTACTGGGTAGACCCGCAGTATTACAGACTCCCCCCCCCCCCTGCAAGGGATATGCAGGAAAATGAGGAAAAGTGTTTTAGCGCTCATTAGGCACTTAAAGGAAAAGCACCAAAAATACAAATTGTTGAAGTTTGAAACCAAGAAAGTGATATAACAGTCCAGTTTTTTTTTTTGTAAGATATACACGGTGCGTCACATAAATCGGGACATTTTATAAACGGCCATAGCGCGAAAACTACTTGACCAATCAGGACGTTTGACCCCACTATAGAAAGCTTAGGTAATGACCTTTTAGCACAAAAAATCTTTTGACGAAGATGGACGTGTACACCGAGCTGGATGCGTATATGTTCAACAAGGCAGATTCCAAATGCGCCGGTGGTTAAGTGCGCAAAATCACAAAACGTAGGGTTCGACAGGGAAGGAGTTGGAATCTTGACCCCAAATTTAGTGGGTGTCTTAGGCTCATTGAGACACACATTTTGCCGTGTTTAAATCCATTTTAGCTCAATCCTAGCCGAAATGAGGTCGATTTTTCAAGATTTTGAGCCTTAAGAAATCACAAACAGTAGGGCCCGACAGGGAAGGAGTTGTAAATTTGACCCAAAATTTTTTGTGTGTCTTAAGCTCATCGAGACACGCATTTTGAGTACTTAAAGTCCACTGTAGCTAAATCCTAGCCCAAATGAGAGCAAAAACATGGATTTTGTCAATTTGGCGGTTACTCATGATCCTAAGGAAATGTGGCCTCCCAGTAGCCCGATCTTAATTCAATGGACTTTTGGGCCTAGGGCTACTTTGAAGCATGCACCAATAGACGTGCCCATACCACAAAGACCTCCCTCATTGCCACTATCAAGGAGAACTACGCCAGCTTGGACAGGTACATTTTAACCTGGACCTGCCGGCGGTTGAGGAGGCGGGTAGAGACGGTGATTGAGGCTGGCGGCGATTTTATTGAATAATCTACTAGTCATATACCTATTTTGCTTCCCAGTTTTTAAAATTCAATAAAATCTTTAAAATTGACGATTTTATGTTCATTTCTTTAAAAATTACAAAATGTCCCGATTTATGTGACGCACCCTGTACAAATTTTCGAATACTTTTTTAGATAAATAAGTATGTAATCTATAACTCACTTTCCATCAATTAAGATAGGGTTTTAAGAATCTATTTATTTTGTATTTTAGTTTAAAAAGTTATTTGTGTAAAAAATATACAATGCACAAAATCGGACAATTAAAATCATGGGATAAAAGATAACTTTTAATTCAAATAAGTGAATATGATAATGAAATTTCTTTAATGTTTATATTAAAACTTATTTAATGAAAGTGTGTTTTTAGATATTTTTCCCCCATAAAGATAGTCAGATGCATACGATAGAAAAGGTCAAAAGCTGCCCCCCCCCCCCCCCCCCAACACATCAACAGGCCCCTAAACCCTCCGCCCTATTCTTGAAACAATTTTATTTATAATCTGTATTGAGGTTCAAAATGTTTACAACTTTTAAGATTTCATAAAGCCATTTGATGACGTCATTTTAGCATTGATCCAAAAAATCTGGTTCCTATACCTAGTACCATGACGTCATTGTTAAGCTTTGTGCGTGATATGGTTTTTCCAACGTAATTATATACACCACAACATATTGGTAAATAACCGAATTTATTTTAGATTTAAACAAGATTAAAAAATTTCATAGTTTAGAAAAGTTATGCACTCAAACATTTCAAATATCCACAAAATTTAATAGTTATTTATCGCAACGTATTACAGAAAGCTTATCGCGATATTTAAATGAAAAATTATAAGGTTAAAACCAGTTTTGTTACCCCCGAGTGGCCGAAGTCTGAGAACGGGCTCTTATCCAGCGGATATTAATCGGTTTCGAAGACATACGGAAAAATTACTTCGCTGTTATGTTACCTTATTTACAATCCTTATATACAATCCAAAATATATAAGATATCCCCAAAGTTTTTAGCTCAATGAATAAAAGGTTGTGTAGAGAAAACTTTGGGTCTATCTTCTTTGCTTTGGGTACAAATATAATTTATGTCCAATGTTATCCTTTTCCCCGAGATAGTTGTATTCTTTACTTTAAAGTGATTTCTCTAGATATTAACACAAAATTTTGGTAAATTACTGTTTTTACGTAAGCAAGAATGATGATAATGTGGTATCCGCCTAGGATAAATGGCAGACACCAGAGTTCAAATGACTACGGCAGTGTGAACAGACGTGGACACCTATACTATAGAGAAGCTACGCTTCTCTAGCAATCACTAAATAATAAACAGAGTCTATTCAGTTGTTTCTTTATTCAGGGTCTAAGGGTTACTAACTTTATATACAACAAACAATAAATACACAGATAGGAATAAATAATCATAAACAAAATCAATATAATACATATACAATAGTCAGTTTGGGCAATAATGATCCCCCATCCCTGGAAAGGGTGGGGGGAATTAACAATACAGCTTAACCATAATAAGGCTGTCAGAATCTATCATTAATTTTAGGCATAGGGAGGGGGTCGGCAGACCCCTTCCCCAGGACTCGGGAGAGGGCCCTTGGCCCTTCCCCGAACCCAGGTCAGGGTTGCCATAGGCATGGTTCATGGTTGCCGAATACCACAACTCTCCCCTCGGAAGGCTGGGAGGGGGGTCTCCCTGCTAGACTTCCGACAGTGGTTGAGGCCTTCGGCCCGCTCCTTAGGGCTAATTTATATACAAGCGATAATGATTCAATGGAATCCTAGTGGTGATTTTCAGGGCTGATGGGCTCCCAACGTGGGATAGAAGGTAGAGGCTGGCTTTTGTTGGACACATAGCTCGGCGCCAGCAGGTGTCAGGTTGGCGTGGGGCACAGCCGCTGCGGGGCCGGTCAGTAACAGGGCATTCTGGTTGTTGTTGGCAGCGGCTGGGGCACTGGCTACCAGGTTGACCGTCTGAGCGACAGCCTGGCCTCCCGAGGGGCCGCGGGGCTTTCCAGAGTGTGGTCCAGGCCTGCCTGGGCGGTCATTCCCACTATCGGCTGATTGCATGGACACCATTTCCTGGGCTGCTTCCCGGCCGATAGGAATGGCATCCCAGTCTACTGAAAAGTCCCGGGACTTGGCATGGGTGAGTCTGGCTCTGGCCAAGGCCTTACGATACAAGGTTGGGTGGTACAGGAACACTTGTGACATCGCGTTCATGGCGGCCCGTACACCTCCTTGTGCGGCTGCCAGGGAAATGATGGTTAAGTCTCCCAGCAGCTTGAGAATCAACAACAGCAAACACAGTATGGCTGCGCCATCTCCCCACTCGTGAATAGCCTGTCTGAACCCAGCCCAGACATCCAGGGCTGCTTCTCCTTCCTCCACCAGTCGGTCGATATCGTAGGACACGATCCCATGGTCTCCGGTGGCTGAACAGCTACCTTGCTGAACGCATGAGCCATACGACAGGCCGGTCAGCATGGCGGCCTTATACGCTGGGAACGCTAGCAGCTGCTGCCAGTCGTTCAGCTCAGCCTGCGAATACAAGCCTCCCGAACTAAAGTCATCCAAGGGTTCTGTCAGCAGCTGCTTGGGCGTATCCAGCGGGGGTGGCCTCTTCTTAGGTGCGGGGGTTAGCTCTATCCAGCCTTCCTCCGCGTGCACAGTTAGGGGGTAGGTGGAGGAGCAGGGAATCTTGGTGGCGTGGCCGCTATACACCTTTGTCACGGCATCTACGAATCCTGTGGGTTCCACCGGCACCTTGTCCCAACATTCATTGCTCTCACGGACAACATATTTGTTGCGTTGGCAGGTAAGCTGGAGCAGTACATCTCCCCTCAGCACAGAGAACGTGCTCCCCTGGACACGCACCGGGTGGGCCGGGTCTAGTTGCTGGAGCTTCCAGCAATTGGCCGCTACTTCTTCTGCTGCGGTGCTTCTCATTCGAGTCTCCAGGGTAAATCCGATGTAACCTGCATGTATCTGGGCCTGCAGGGGGACATCCACATCCCTGGCCGATACTCTGGGCAGCGCTGCCGCGGCCGGGTCGGCTGCCACGAACAATTCTGGATGGTTGGTGGCATGGGCCTCAAAGTCGCAGTTCACTATTGAGGTGGGGGTAGTCATGTTGATGAAGAATTGGGCTTGATGGTCAACCAGGAACGCATCCATTACTAGGCTAGGCTGGAGGCTGCGGATCAGCCTCAAGGGGCAATCTCTCCCCAGGTGGTCCCACACGTAGGTGGCCTCCCCAGTGATGCAGGACAGCTCAGAATGGGGACACTCTAGGGTCAGGTGGTCACACTGGGACTCCACCCGTCCATTCTCGACTACATAGGTCTCTTCCTTGACCAGCAGCCGTCGTTCCTGGAGCACTAATTCATTGCGGTACAGCTGGCCCTCGAAATGGACGTCCTCCCCTTCACAACCCACCCCCTCGGGGCTGTTGACCAAGGCGCCCACCATATCGAGGGTGAAGAACAGGGGATGGTTCAGCTGAAACGTCAGTGGCTGGGTCTTGCCTGGCAGCGTGTAGACTCGGTTCCTGGCCAGGTCTCGGCACGTTTCTGGATCAATCTTGGTTGGCCTCATGAGGGTGGGGACCGAGGTCACCTTGAGGTGACCCCATACTCCACACCTAAATGTCCACTGGGACACGGTGAGTTGACAGCTATATCCCGTTGTTTCCCTAATCTTGACTTGCTGCAGGACATGTACCTCATGGCCCAAGGGCACCTCCTGGTGTAGCGGCTCCGTGCTACACATCTTCTCCTTGTTGTAGGCTGTGACATGGGTGGGGTTGGCACAGTCCCACCCTACCAGGACGTAGCTAGTTGTAGGCCACACGGCTGCGAGCAGTAGTCCCCACAGAACCATCCACCAGTGTGAGAATCTACCAGACAGCCATCGACCTCGCGCACGCAGCTGGGGATCCTCGGCTCGGGCCACGGCTGCTTCTTGGGGCTGGACACTGCTGGGTTGCTCCTGGCTAGATACAAATTTCCATTGAGCGTTATCTTTGGGTGCCCGGGGCATCCTGATACCCTCCCCAATGACAGACTGACAGGCGACTGGCGCCTGCCTGGGTGTCGGCTCCCCTAGCCCCAAGGGGTCCCTTCCCTTGTCCATGGCATGCCCAGTGGCATGGGGCTGGAGTGCGTGTGGCACAGGCTCGCCCTGGATTACGTCCCTCCCCTGCCCTAGGAACTCAGGTGCATGTGGCACAGGCAAGTCCTTATATCCCCAAATTTCAATCTCCCCAGCCTCTGGTGCGGGAGGCACAGGCAAGGTTGGAGGGTTACAATACTTTGGATACAATACATTTGTCAAATTTAACTTATCCTGGCTCGGTTGGGAATGGTGGGCAGCTGGGTTCTCCCTACGGGCTGGTGGCGCTGGCTGACTGGGGGTGACGGATGTCACCCCTCTCTCTGGGGCTGCTGGCTCGTTCCAGGATCCAGTATCTCGGTGGCGGTGACGGTTGTCGCCCCAGGCACCAGGGTGGGGGCGCTGGATAGCACCCCCCAGTCATCGCAGGTGGCGGCGGCGGTTGCCGCCCCAGACATCAGCTTGGGGGTGCGGGGGCGCACCTCTCGTCCTTCCCAGGTGGCGGCGCCGGATGGCGCCCCATACATCGACTCCGATGTGCTGGCTAGCGCCTCCTGCCTCTCTCGCTCAGCGGCCGCCAGGGCCTCCCCGTACACCGTCTCAGTGGCGCTGGGTAGCGCCCCTCCACTCTTGCTGGGTAGACTCGGTCTGGCAGGCCCCATCATGTTGAGGCTGAAGGGTTGAGGCCTCAGGACTTCTGGCTCTGCAATGTTGGTGGGCTGCACAAACTCCGGCCCCAGGTGATTGAGGCTGAAGCCCAGGCCAACCCGGTTGGGTTCAGCCGCTCCTCCCAGCACGTTGATCCTAGCTGGGACGGTTCCAAACTGCGGCATTCCGTCGGCTTGGCCCGCTGCGTTGGGGGCGGCTGCTTGCTGGAGTGTTGCTGGGGGCGCGCTCCCTTCCATGTTGGCTACTCTGCTGGGCTTTCCTGAGGGAGCGCCCTTGTCAGCGGCGCGCCTCCGGCCGGCTACCTGGTCCCAGTCGGCTTTGCACTCGGCCGCCGTATGGCCGGCATAGTGGCAACGGTCGCATTTGGCAGGACGGTCACGGCGTGGCTGGGTGCGTCTCTCTTCTAGGCTGACCTCCATAGGCGTCGGACAGTCTCGGACTCGGTGGCCTTTCCCATGGCAGCGGTAGCAGCGACCTGGTATCTTGTCATCTGGGGCGACCTTCCCCATCTGGTGGAGACCCGGAGCCAAGGCGCCAATCTCCATTGGCTCCGACTCATCATACTGGGGCAACTGGACGCTGGCTGATCCTGTGAGCCCGTCGGTGGCGTCCACTAGGCACACACCCTCCTTCAGCTGCTTGGTGATCATTGTGACGGTAAACATGGCTCGCCTTGTGTACTCAGGTACCGAGGCGATCTCATGACCCATCATTTCACGTTTCACATTAGCGTTACGAATGCCACGATTTAATTCGTCTATCAACAATTCAAGGTCCTCATGGCTATAGGCCTCCCTATACAATGCACACTTTGTGGATATGTATGCTTGTATAGGTTCTGTCGAGTGTTGCCTATAATCCCTGAAGGCTTGCTTCAAAGTCTGGGATTCAAAGGCTGGACGAAATAACATTTCACACTCGGCCTTGACTTGTTCGTATGTCAAGGCTTGGCCTGCCTCGCCAAACAGATGAGAGGCCATCTCCGCCGCTTGCCCCGCCAGGGATAGTAAAAGGGCGTTGCGGCGGTTTAGTGTGTCATGGGGAGGCACACGGTAAGCCGCCCATGACATATCGAGTCTCCGGATGTGGGAATTCCAGGATTGCTTGGGCGGTCCTCGATACTCCGGCAGGTTACTCAGCATCAGCTTGCGGTACTCGGCTGGAGCCGGTTGGGGATCATCCTGGAGCCATCCTTGGAGCTGGTCGCCTCCTGGCGCTTGCGGCTGCTCCATCGGGTCAAAGGTTCAGCGGCGGGACACGAAGTTTTAAGTCAATACTATAAATGGTTTACACTTGAGGCTTTCTAGCCTAGCAGCCAACACTGTTTATCACTAGGTTGGTAGTTTAACTACAAAGATTTAAATTAGGTGTACCTAAAGTACTTGTCACTAGTTTTCTGAGTTGTAGAGTAGGCTGGTAGGGGTAGATAGCTGTTGAGGGTCTGAACTGCTGTCAGGAACTGATTGGGTTTTCCTTATCACACTATAGATAGGAGGGAGAAGCTTGCAAGTCTTTTTTTCTAAAAATATCTCTGTTGGATGCTATGGAGTAGCTCCGCTCCTGTGTGTGTGTGTGTGTGCGTGAAATATCCTTTCCTTGCAACGCGCTTACGCACCGGCAGATTCGCGCACACAGGTAAAACGCGCACCTATCCCTCAACCCGCTCTCTCATTGGTCCGCTTTGTCTTATTCGTCCGTTGAATTTTGTTATGCGTCCCGAGCTCTGCTGCGCGACCCGTAAATGGCGCTCTGTTCTCTCCACACCGTGGGCGGACTTATTCAAGTGTGGGTAGGAAGGGGGAGCGCGTGAGGGGACGGGGTAAAACCGTCCGTTCCCCCCTATGGAGAAGGGGGGGGGTTGCTGTAGGTTTGAAGTAACTGTGTGGTGAGGTAATTGTGCCCTTTCCTTAATCCTGAGCTTATTGTTATGTCACCTCGATTGTATTTTCTTCAATGGATGGTGGGCCCCTCCCCTTCCGTTGGAATAAGGGGTGTATTTGTTGTGCTGAAGGCTTGGGGGGTTAGATTGTTTATCAATGCATTGTTATATTACATCTAGGTTCTATTTTTGGCTTTATCACAATACACAACAGATTTGCTTACCAAGCCTGTTCTATTTTTAGTTTTATCACAATACACAACAAATTTGTTTACCAATCCTTGCTCATAAATCTATTGTTCAGCCTTCACACTAGGGTGGTAATCCCTACAATGTGATATAATATCTGTTTTTCTAGATGGGTGGCTGCGCTGTAGCCTCTCAGGATACTTGGAGTTAACGTAGTTTTCTTCTGCTTGGTACACTACACTCGTATGTTCGCTCGCAGCTCGCAGCTATTTGGCTTGTTTCAGCCTGTCGACGGCAGGGAATGTCCCGTCCTGCAGCGCCGTGTATCCGAATCCGGCTGGTGGCGGCAGGGAATGTCCCTTCCTGCAGCGCCGCTGGTTCGAATCCTGCTATCTCTTGCAGTAAATGTTGGCCTATTTTCAGCCGTTTACACTTAGTTGGCCTGTTTCAGCCCGTCCGCAGGCCTGTTTCAGCCCTTGAGCGCTCAATTCTCCATTAGATGTCGGCGCTTCTCGCGGTTCTCCGTCAAGTTTCGCTGCTCTCCGCAGTCTCTTGTCCGATTTCGCTACTCTCCGCAGCTCGGGTTCCGCCACACTTAGTGGTCTTTCGCTAGGTTTCGCTTCCACAACTGCCGGATGCAGAGTTAGACCTTGCTATCCAGGGTGGGTAATTCAGGTTGCTTGTGTCAGTTTTGCCAGTTTCACTGCTGGGAGTACCTTAGCCTCAGCTGCGCGTCTGCTCTACACTTGTGGTTTGCCGTAATCTCACAGCTGACACCAAAAGTTGTGGTATCCGCCTAGGATAAATGGCAGACACCAGAGTTCAAATGACTACGGCAGTGTGAACAGACGTGGACACCTATACTATAGAGAAGCTACGCTTCTCTAGCAATCACTAAATAATAAACAGAGTCTATTCAGTTGTTTCTTTATTCAGGGTCTAAGGGTTACTAACTTTATATACAACAAACAATAAATACACAGATAGGAATAAATAATCATAAACAAAATCAATATAATACATATACAATAGTCAGTTTGGGCAATAATGATCCCCCATCCCTGGAAAGGGTGGGGGGAATTAACAATACAGCTTAACCATAATAAGGCTGTCAGAATCTATCATTAATTTTAGGCATAGGGAGGGGGTCGGCAGACCCCTTCCCCAGGACTCGGGGGAGGGCCCTTGGCCCTTCCCCGAACCCAGGTCAGGGTTGCCATAGGCATGGTTCACGGTTGCCGAATACCACAATAACTTTCTAGAAAAAAAACATGGATGGCCACATCCATAGAAGCGAAGCTCTAAAATTGTAGGATAAACAAAAATTAACACTTACAGAGTGTTAGAGCTCAAAAATATAAACATTTTAGTCTAAACCAAATTGTAAGTAAATTCGATGCAAAACTGCTTAAATAAAGAATAATGTTGTTGCTCCTACATTATGGAGTTTTTGGTAATAATATAATTAATCATACAAGAGATTTTAATCAAATTTTTTTTTTCATTCCGAATAAATTCTCTATTATCTGTTTAAAAATTTATTAAAAATTAAACTAAAAAATTTTGCCTTTTAAAATGACGAAAACTAAAGCATACATTAAAGATTTAAAAAAAAGAAATATACAGTATACGAGAATACACATTATAATAATTATTGAGTATTAATGCTCTGCAAAAAAAAAACCGATACGTTGGTTTTACGATGCTTGATTTTAACGACATGGGAAACTACTTGAAAAATAAATTTCTCAAATAATTTGTTAAAATTTGCACCAGAATTAAGGAAATGTCCCTTCAATCACCAGTGGTGATGCTATATACCACCTCATATAAGGGGAAAATGGACTGTATACAAAAAATCAAAAATATGTATATCATTCGTTGGCTAAAATTCTTTTAGGAGTTAAAGATTTAATTTTCACCAATAATTCTACTCAAACTTAGGTTGTTATTTTTCTTTCCCATTTAAAAGATTTTTTTAGGGGGGGGGGGGGTCAATATTACGTACACTAATAAATTGGAATTATAAATTCTTTTTTTTAATTCTTTCTTCATAATTATCGGTTTCTGATTTACCATTCTAAGGATTCGAAATATGCAGAATCTTTAAAAATTCTGTTTTTGTTTTTAGTTAAAAATTTTAAGTAAAAAATATATTTTTTAAATTATGTCCAAAACTACTCCAACTAATAACAACAAAGCAGGATTTTTTATCGTTCAAAGTTTTAAAATCTGTCAATTAACCAAGAAATTTTAAAATTATCTGAAGGAGTTTGGGGCGTATGGAACACTTTAGTTATACTCATTAAAAACAAGGATGACAACATCCATAAAAGCGAAGCTCTGAAACGGTAGGACAAACGGACATTAACGCTTGTTTAATGTCAGAACTGAATAATCAGAATGCGAATGTATAAGAGTCAAAGCAAAATTGTAAATAAATTTGTTGAAAAACTGCTTGATACAGGGTAATGATTATGGACATACTTACATTTTTAGGACTTGATTATAAAGTTGCTTCGCTTATAATATTGTACTTTGTTGTCCCAGGAATCAGTATACCAAAAATCAGACCAATCGGATAATTAGGTCACATACAAATTTGTTGTTAAAAATGTAAAAAAAAATCAACATGTTTAAAATGGACGTACGGACATTCTGGTAATGATTATAGAGTTGCTACGCTTTCTAACTCGTACCTAACTATTATAGGAATCACCATGCAAAATTTGAAATTGATAGGACAATTCTAACATGCCTAAATTAACGAAAAAAGCTATTTAAAAAAGTAAAAAAAAATCAACGTGTTTAAAATGGACGTACGGACATTTTGGTAGTGATTATAGAGTTGCTACGCTTTCTAAATCGTACCTAACTACTAAAGGAATCACCATGCAAAATTTGAAATCGATAGGACAATTCTAACATGTCTAAATTAACAAAAAAAAAGCTATCCGTGACGGACGGACGGACGGACCTACCCTAATTATAGAAAAGCTTCGCTTTAAAAAAAAAAATATTTAGTTTCGCTTTTCCAAAACCTATCATATCATTTTTATCCCATTCTTCTTGTTTATGCCTCAGGGAAAATTTGGCAGATAAAACTCTGTGATAATGGATTTATTGTTACTTGGATATTACACCAGATAATCATTTACTCTAACTTAGTGAAACTTGATGTTGGCTATAATGAAGATCCGACCCCTTTAATGCATCACATCCCCTACTGCTGGATGCAGGAACTTATTAATAAATGCTGTCAATGTTAGCAACCTAAAATATGTCAAAATATCCACGTATTTTGTGCATCCATTGGTAAAACTTATATATGTGAGTGAGCGTGCGTAAGACTGGTCTCGTCAAATGCGTATCTTCAAAGCCGACCCAACGCGGACGCATATAAGGTGTCCATACATTTAAGTCAATTTTTTCAAAGCGCCCAAAAGCAAACTATTTTGAAACCGGACTTTTATTGAATGATAGAATTAGTTACAAATTTGATCATAATTTTGACTTTTAATTGTTTGTCGACTTTATGGCATTTTATAACAGTGACCACAGCTGACAAACTAACGAAATATATTTTTGTCGCCATTGTGTTCAATACCTAGCAGTGGCCGTGATTCAGCAAATTAATTCATTTGAAACTGCTGAAATTTTTTTGTGGCGTAATGTTGGCGTTAAACTTAAAACTTGTTTTGTGTTGTAACGAAAGGGAGTTGGGTAAGATTAGGGGGGGAGGAAAAAGAAGTGGGTTGGGGGAATTTTTCACTTAGAATTGTTTGTCAGAATCCTGGCCCCTGCTCCATGACCAAATATTGCTAATAGAACTCTACATCACAATATAACGCGCACATTGAAATAAGATTGGGTTTAAAATATTGCCACGGTCGTAGCGGTCATGCGTCTTGCGTCATATTGGCAGGGTGACGCAAATTTCAGATCTCGTTTTTCGCTGATTTTTCTTCATAAGATAAAAGCGATGCTTGCAAGATTATTTAATTCGCTATAATATAAAGATAATTTTTATTCAAATCGCAAAATCTGGGATCTGAAATTTGCGTCACCCTTCTAAACTGAAAGTGGGGAAGAGAATAAGGGAGGGGGTAGAACCGGTTATAATAATGTTTTGTTTTCTTGACTTTAGATTAAACTTCACCTTGAAATAAGTAGATAGTAAACAGGTTGTCCAACAATTTTTTTTCTCGGTTTGATGTAAACAGGGCAATTTTACATGTACGTATTTTTCAACCTGATTTTTTTGGGTTAACCAACAAACTTGCAAACGCAGAAATTAAAAGTATTTCTATTTTTATATAATTCTACTTTTTTAGCCCTATCAGGGTTGCTAGTAATGTTGTACTCTTCTAAACTAAAAATAGCATTAAACCTGACCTTGTGGAATAGATTTATTTCATGATATTATTTTTTAAATTTTTGTCTATGTCTATAAAGGATCTTATAAACCGTTAAACTGATATGGTTCTTTTTACAGATATGATTTCCTAGGTTCAGAGAAGGATTATAGCTATTTTTAGGTTTTATACTTCCCCTTTCAAGAGAAATAACCTTTGTAAAAAAAAATCTCCCCCCCCCCCTTTGAATTTTTCACCTTTTTTAATATTTAAAACTGACATTCAAAATGGAGTGTGAATCCCCCTTCTTCTTTTCCTTTAGGTGCCCTAGTATAAATTACAATATCTTATTTTTAAAAATTCATTTAAATTTTACTTTGATTTGCTATATCAATTATTTTAACATATTTGTTAAAACATATTAATCTCAGTGTGTGTGTGTGTATTTTACTTTGGAATTTTTACGCCAATAATCTCAGCTGTAGTAAGTAATAGTGTGTTTTGTGTATGCTTCACCATCTACAATACTAATGCTTGCTTAAGTGGTTTGTTAGTCATTTCGTCTGTCTGTCTTAATCAGTCATATCTCGTCCTGTCTGAAGTGCAGATATACAGTGATTTTTAGAGATACGATTTTGTGATTAATTGTGAATGTTAAATTATGCTTAAAAGTGAAAAACTTTAGGTTTTATTTTTATATTTAAATATAATTCAGAGAGAGTTCAGTTTTATCTGGTTTTATATGTAAATGCTTTTTAGGTCGCCTAAAAGTTGCCTTTGCTGACACAATATCAATATATTGTCAGTTTATGTTGATATAATAACGTCACAATTTTTTGGGGGCTGCCTTTTATATAAGAGAAAAAATAATAAGAATAAAAAAATATAAATTATATTGGAAAGGGTGTGAACCTGTCTGTCTGTACCGAAGGATCACGCTAACCGCTAAACCGATGGTACTTTGGGGGAAGGGTACCACTACCCTCCAAGAGAAATCGCCCCCTCCCCCAAAATAAAAAATATCTTTCTTTTCAAACTAAAATTAGAAATAGTGGTGGGTTGAATTCATGTTGGAAGGTAATAGTGAATAAAATAAAAATTAGTTTAATATCCCTAATTATTTTTTATTGGGAGGGTGGGTTCTTAATACCCAGGAAAAATTATTAAAGCCAAGGTATGACCAGTTGATATATTCTCTGTAAAGCAGAACTCAGTTGTAAAGTAGAACAGATATATACTATTCTATTTTGTAAGAAAGATTGTCTGAACATTTAAACTTCGTGATAAAGATTTGTGGATGGATGAAGAAAACATAAGATATGGCCTGATTTTAATCTATAGCTTTGTTTCAGTATCTCCTGGCCTGTATAGCCTCCCTAAAATGAAAAACTCAATCGGTTTCCCAGCGAAACTTTTTTACTTTTAAAAGTAGCTTGCTACGTTGTTTGATATCGTTGGCGATAAACGTTGGAAAAACGGTCAAGAAAAGGTAGCATGCGAGTTCGACATCGATATCGTAGCAGAGTAGCATAAAGTAATGCTGCTCTCTATCCGGTTCTTTCTATAGCATAAAAGCCTCTCAGATCTTTTGTTTCACTTCTTATATTTTTATCATCTCTCTCTCTCTCTCCTCTCTCTATCTCACTCTCTTTTAATTTATGCTACTATTGTGCGACTTCGCCCCATTCTCTGCTACGATATCGATGGCGAACTCGCATGCTACCTTTTGCTTGAAAGGCCGATTTTCCAACGTTTATCGCCAAAAAATTAGGTGTTAATTCATAGCGAATGGGATTCGAGGTAGCATAGGAATCGGTTCATATATTGCACGAGCTCGAAGGCGACTCTATGGCGACTCTATCTTGCTGGGTTAGTGGTTAGAGAGATCTGTAGAGACAAATAATTTTTTCTGTTGCTAGGGATTACGATGACTAGTAAACCTAATGCATTCTTTAATATAAGGAAGCTTCACATTGGTCCCAGAGTGGTTTTGGGTATTTTATTTTAAGATTTATGTCTTTGAATAGTTTTAGGCCATTTATTAATCTTTAAATATGTAACTCCTTGATGCTAGGACGCAGCAAATAGTCCTTATGTAAAAAAATATAAAATAACAAGGATGACAACATCCATAAAAGCGAAGCTCTGAAACGGTAAGACAAACGGACATTAACACTTGTATAATGTCAGAACTGAATAATCAGAATGTAAATGTATAAGAGTCAAAGCAAAATTGTAAGTAAATTTGTTGAAAAACTGCTTGATACAGGATAATGTTTATGGACATACTTACATTTGTATGACTTGATTATAGAGTTGCTTCACTTATAATATTATACTTTGTTGTCCCAGTAATCAGTATACCAAAAATCAGACCAATCGGATAATTAGGTCACAAACGAATTCGTTGTTAAAAATGTAAAAAATCAACATGTTTAAAATGGACATTCTGGTAATGATTATAGAGTTGTTAAGCTTTCTAACACGTACCTAACTTCTACAGGAATCACCATACGAAGTTTGAAATCGATAGGACAATTCTGACATGCCAAAATTACCGAAAAAAGCTATCCATTACGGACGGACGGACCGACCCTAATTATAGAAAAGCTTCGCTTTTAAAAATATTATTTCAATATCCCTGAATTTATAATTCTACTAATGTTCTTATTCTCGCAGCTACTATAAAATTAAGGTTTGCCCATACGTCAGTCCGTCTGTCTGAGTAATTGACGGCTATAAAATTTTGATATTGTGTAACATTAAATTGTAGCAACATTCAGGGATCTAAAGGGATAAGACAATGGCCGATAAATTGATGTACATTCCCAATGATGATACACAAAATTACCCATTTAGAAGACTAAAATTAGTGATTGAAACGTTTTGACACACAATAAATCAAGAAATCCAAATTCAATAAAAGTCCCCAAAGTTCTTAAACCAACGATTAAGAAACATAATTACTATGGGGACTAGTGTATTAAACAGCCCAATGCCCCCTTCCTCCATGGAAAATGAGTCGCTACCTTACAACCTGAGGCCGCATTTTACCCGCATGAGCGGCTGTATAACCATCATTAACACAAATATGGGCTTGTTTATCCTTTATCTTATCTTATCAATCATAATTTTAGGCTTCCTAGCACTTTAAATAAATAATTGACCATCGACCCTTTCATATATTTTTTAGTAGCGAAGCTACTCTATAATCCATTTGTCTGTCCGTCAGTCAGTCCGTAACGCTTTGGGGGAAATGCGATTTTCTAATGATTAAGGACTGATTTTTTTTTGTAAATATTCCCTAACCAATGAGCATCGAGTATATAATTTACTTTAACCGTTGGTCTATCCGCATAATTTAATTGTTTTGAGAAGATTCAGTTTTTGATCTTTAACTTTAGTTTACATTTTGTGCTTATCTATTTATAAATACTCTCGTCCTTGTCTTTAAATCAATAAGTTAAAGAGATTTATAGTTTTATTGCTTATTTAAAGATTAACAATATTTTTTTCAAAGATAAAGAAAAATAAAACAATAAAAAGCTAGTTTTTTTTATATTCGAGAAATACTTGTATAATCCCGCGTTTTACTTCTATAGCTACTACTTTTTATGTTTGCAGTTTTTAACAGCTTTCTTACATTCAAGGAAAGTCCGTAGGTACGTCTGCTTGCGTAGTATTATGGATATATACATAGTTTAATAAGGGACGTCCAAGCTTTTTATTTTGAGGGTAGTACTATGAGGGGTTTAAAGGCTTTGGGAGTGGTATTCTAATGTATTTTTTTAATAAACGGTTTGAGGGGGTAAACACCCCTTTATCCCTTTCCTTAGATGGCTATAAGTTAAATAATAATTAAGTACAGGCAATTAAAAGGTCAGATATTGTACAGTACATATTCTGTACTTATGGATTTTCTCTAGTTTTAGGAAATTTTTCAAATGTTTTTTTTAATCAACTATAAAAATGAGTTACAGATTTTTAGAAGCATTTTGGTGGTTATTTGTACTTTTTAAACTTAATATCATTCTCGGTCACTCTAGCTTTAAGTAATGCTACTCTTAACTATTCCTGGTGTTCTTTTACCTTTTCATCTCCCTTATTGATCATCACTTATATGTATGTTGGCATCCTTGTTGCGTTTATGTATATTATGCAATATGTTTTTAAAAATCAGCAAAAAAATTTCTTAAAAATTACATCATTGCAATATGAAATAAAAACAGGCTTTTTAATGAAACTTATTCGCAAAAAAAATGGGAAGTCCCCCACCCATCACATGATTTTAATTTTTGCACTTTGACCTGTACAATTTAAATACACTTATGATATACAAATACAATACATACACTGTACGTTATTTAATATTAAATAAGCATAAAATAATAGCATTATTGAATTTTTATTGTTTTATAAACTAAAATTCTTAAATTTAGTATTAGTAGAGCTAATAGATTTTCATATATGTATATTCTCCAAATTTACTTATATTTTGTTTTGTTTTATGAAAATATCTCTTTGACTTTCTCTCATCTGTAGTAATTTCAGGGAGGGAGGGGACATTGGGCTGTTTATTATACTAGTCCCCAAAGTTTTATAATAACGTTTTGTTATTAGTTAAACAACTTTAGTGGACTTTGATTGAGTTTTGATTGGTTGTTTCATTTAACTAATTTTGATCTACAGATGTATCATCATTGGGGATGTATATCAATTTATCGGCCATTGTCTTATCCCTTCAGATCCCTGAGTAATTTAGTTTCAAAATAAACAAAACAAAAAAAGCCAGTTGAACAAATATCTTTCAATTTTCTGAATTAAAATGTGAATGTTGGGATAATTATATTCATAAGTAGCACAGCTATAACTTTGAGATAAAAAGCACAATTAATTGTTATACAGATAATCGAGAGCCATATATCAGTTTTGAAATTAAAGTAGTAAAATAAATTGAATTTTGAGAGGAAAAAATTAAGCAATTAATTGTTACATAAGTTAAAACATAAGCGTGCAGAAGAGGATGTCATCAAGTCAAGTGCTGTGCTGTGCACGCCACTTAGTGAAAATTATGGAGTAGTGACGCACGTGTATTGTGATTCTCCAACAAGTCCTTGTCTAATATTTCAATTATTTTTGTAATTCATGCAACTTTTTAAATAAATAAATGTTAAGTCATTTGCAAAACTGCAGGGTGAAGGGATATAAAAAATATAGTTTTATAGTTTCTTATCTTTTAAGATCCCTGACACAAAACACCTTCCAGACTTGGGGTTTTTAGGTTTATGAAAAATCCACCCACATATCAATTTCAGACACAAGTTGGGGATACCGCAATCCTAAAACCTTTGAAAATCCTCAAAAAAGGTTCAAACCCTTAGTTTATATGTATAAAATCAGTTGAATTTTAACATTTCACGCAAAAAATGTGGATTTAACCCCTCATCCTGAATATTTCACGGGGGTTAATAATTTTGGTAATAATTTTGGGGTATGAATTTAGATTTTTTGAATTAATAAAAGGCTTGGACGTCCATGGCGTCACTAATTCCTGGAATACAGCTATTAATCACAATCAAACTCTAGAAATGGAAATGCAGTTAAATCTTCTTCAAGTGGGAATATTTTATCACAAGAAAATCTATTTTGGCTTAGATTTTTATCTCCTATGATATCATTGTAATAACAGCACAATAATTGTACACATTAAATATGCAGGAAAACCACGAATTCTTTTTAAATTATTATAGAAAAGTTTGTTAGAAATCTTAAATGCCCTACTCATTTGAATTTAGAAATTTAGTATAATACTTTAACAATAATCTTTAAAGATGAACATAGTAATCAAGTTTCAGAAATTTACTAGTCATTTTTTTTAATATTACGCCGATGTAGTGTAAGACGCTTATTTAAGAGACCAGCAGGGAGCCAATGTTCCCCAATGTCTCTCTATTAAAAGGAATATAATTTTATTTCATATATAAACCTAGTATTCTCAGATTTCAATCCTTAGGGTTATGATAAAAATATTTAGTAGTAAATGTATTCCCCTAAGAAACAAAAATGACCCCCTGTCATTTTCTCACAGATTTTATTCTCTCTCCATCCCTTCCTCTCCTCCCTTTTTTCCCTCCCACCTACCACTTTTTTTTTACTTCTCCTTTTTCAGATTTTACTCCAGGGGGTTAAATGGGGGGTGTTTTCATCCCCCTTATAAACATATTTGGGAGATCTACCTTCCACTTTATTACACCCCCTTAAGATTCACCTACCCCCCTCATAGTGGCCTGCGGTGGTGGAGCATATAGGGGTGTAAACCCACCTCTTAAAATAGAAAAACCCACCTTCCCCTTTTTCCTTCCCCTAAAATTTCACACCCCCTGGGAAATCGCCATGCACGCCAATGTCCCTCCCCTACTGGTAAATCCCTTTCATTTTTACTCCCTCCCTTTAACCCCTTCCATTTTATCTATTCTTTTATTCTTCTTAACACTTTTCAAATGTCTTTAACAAAAAACAAAGAAATTTATAGAAACATTTAATTTTAAAAAATTATTTTAACTATCTTGAATCAAATACTATCATATAAATAAAAACAATCAATATTAATGATATGAATATAATAAACACAAAAATTATAGATTACTGCTTCTAAAAGGCCAAATTTCAAGTTTTTCTTCTTTATCTTTTAATCAGGTATAAATAAAATTCACTTCTGTAGTAAATGAACTGATACTTATTATAAAATCAATATCTGAATAATATAATAAGGAGGAGTTCTTTTTTGAAATGATTCATTTAACCCTTAAAATCAAAATAAATATCTTAATTCGTTGAAATTCAAAAGAATAAAACAAATATGAATTTCCTCTTAATTGCTAATATTACAATTAAAAGAAATCATAGTTTATTTCATACTTTTGGACATATACATAATAGTTTCTTGATATTCATAATTTCTTTGTTTGTAAGTTTTCTTTCGACGTTCAAATGTCCAGGTCCTATCACTTTAATGTCTGCAAGCAAACTGTAAGTTTGTAACGGTTTATCTCAGTCAAATATTCAAACGTTTTTCTAAAGCTGCAAATTATTAGAATAAAACATTTAGTTAAACCCTGTTTCTTAAGCATGATGCCCATATGTATTATCCTTAATATTATTGATATGACAAATCTGGTATAAGGAGAAGCTTTTATTAGTAACACTGAACACATTAAAGTGCTAATTTAAAAGTACAATATATAACAAAAATCGAAGCACTGTAACACCACAATATTGGTGATTTAAATATAAGCATACATCCATAACAGACATAGCTAACATTTTAGTTTATCTTTTAAGAACTATTTAACTACATAACAATTAGGTTATCTATTTTCCAAAATTTGAGATTACAGTCAGGTTTTATTAATTAAAGGAAAATGTTTCTAATGTAAGAGACAGCTGTTCAAATATAAATTTGTTATTGCAAATTATTAGAAGTTTTAAAGGAATACTTTCCAAGTAGTAATAATATGGACAGAGCAAAAGGGGTGGCCAGCCAGCAATCTTTGGGGTGTTAATTGTTCTACAACATCTCCCTCCCCATTTTTAAAAGCGAAGCTTTTCTATAATTAGGGTCGGTCCGTCCGTCCGTACGCCCGTAACGGATAGCTTTTTCCGTTAATTTAGGCATGTTAGAATTGTCCTATCGATTTCAAATTTTGCATGGTGATTCCTTTAGTAGTTAGGTACGATTTAGTAAGCGTAGCTACTCTATAATCATTACCAAAATGTCCGTATGTCCATTTTAAACATGTTGATTTTTTTTACTTTTTTAACAACAAATTTTTATGTGATCTTATCATCGGATTGATCTGATTTTTGGTATATTGATTCCTGGGACAACAAAGTATAATCTAATAAGCGAAGCAACTCTATAATGAAGTCCTAAAAATGTAAGTATGTCCATAAAAATTATCCTGTATCAAGCAGTTTTTCAACAAATTTACTTACAATTTTGCTTTGACTCTTATAAATTTATATTATGATAATTAAGTTCTAACACTATACAAGTGTTAATGTCCGTTTGTCCTACCGTTTCAGTGCTTCGCTTTTATGGATGTTGTCATCCTTGTTAAGGAGAAGATAAACCTATAAATAGAAATATGCTAACATTACTATGCATCTGTTCATTAGATTATCCAAGTCTTTTCTACAATTAGCGTTTGTCTGTCCATCCACATTATCAGATCTGATTATTTAGTTAGGCTTTTTAGAACTATACATCAGTTTTTAACTTTGCATTATGATTCTTTAAAAGGTTTGGTTTAATTTTGAAAGCGTTGAATTTCTGTAAGTCTATTTAAACATTTAGCTTTTTAGACATCTTACTGTACAATTTCAACATTGTGTAGATTTCCTACAATGATTTGAAATAGTGATTCCTATAACCATTGGGCACAACCCTTATGAATGAAGCATCTCTAAATTCAAGTTGATAATGCCAGTCAGTGTTAATCAGTTGTCGCATGACTTGATAAGCTTCCTTTTAATAGATATTTTCATTCTTGTTTGTTAGTTTACACCTCTCCCACCCCTTTTTTAATCTGATATTCTTGGTGTTCAACAATTTCCTCAAATTACAGATTTTTAAAATAGAAACAATACTAAATTTTTTTTCAATTTACATAAAACACAAAAGAACAATTGTATTAAATGAAATTTTTGTTTTTATGAAACTAATAAAAAAACATTTTTTAATTATAAAATCTTAGTGTAGTTTTAAGAAAACACCCAAACATCTGTGATTAATGAATATATGGTCACATACTTTGACCCTTTGGAAAATTTTGACTCTTGATAAGATATTTCCTTTTTTTTTCTTGTAATAAGTTCAGATAAAAATTGGACTATTATAAGAGCTGAAATTTACTACTTTTATATTTAAAATCCAAAGTTACTTTTAATCTTTATGGTATACATATGCTTCCTATGAGTAATCTAAAGACTTTACTGAAAAAGTTTTTCCTTTAAAGTCAAGTACCTTTCAGTTTTTGCGTTTATTATATGCATAACCTGATTACTACGGGTAATTTCTAATAGCGATTTTCCATGCATTATGCACTTATAGTAATCAAGTTTCGGACTGAACAAGTAGGGTGATAAAACAAGGATGACAGCGTCAATTAAAGCGAAATTTTATAAGTTACAAAGTCAGACAAATATAAACGAATATAGAGGAACAAGACATTAAATATTCAACATTATTTACACAAAACACTGAAGTACATGTAATTCGTATACATTCCAAGGGTTAATTATTAAGAAGCTACTCTTGTAACATCATACCTAATGGTCCTAGGAATCTTTATAAAGTTCGCGTTACAACTATTGTTAGGGAGACAAAATTTATAGAACACGCCTTAAAATGCAAACAGAAAAAAAGGAAAAAATATATTAAATTCAAATCATCAACTAGTAAAGTGTGTTACCTTTTTTTATGTTTTATTATTATTTGGCAACAACTTGGTAAAAAATGCTCGCAAATCAGACCTTTTTCGACTAAAGATACTCAAATGGTTCCTTTACAAGCCCAATCAATCAGTTTTAAGATATCTTTATATTTCAAGAAAAATTTATGAAAATACTAAAAAACAGCAAATTTGGGTGTTACCTTTTATAAGCACAGATACCATAAAATCAACAGAAAAAATACTTATTTTTACTTTTCTGTCATTTTTAAAGTTTGATTCTGTTAAATTGGCTATTCTTGAAGGGATTTATGCATTGAAATATACTGAAACATAATATTGGGCAGAAATTAATGTATTTCAAAGAAAGAAAATTTTGAAAATAAGAAATTCGAACTCTACCACTTCAGAGGACAGCTGCCAACCTCCAGTTGACAGGATATAGTTAAATACTTGTTAGCAATAATAATTAGCTCAAAAAGTAAAACAAACAGTTTTTTAATATAGGAAAAAAATGATAATCTAAATCTTAATTTTGGGGATGATGATCTAAAGGACGCTCTTACTGGTGGTGATGATGACCCAGATGGTATCCAAGTACATTAGCGTTATGACAACTCATCTATTGAACTATGGTCCAATTTTTGTATTTGTAGCAGCCTCCAATTAAAAGTTGTAACAAGAAATATAATAATCTTTTGAAAACTACTATATTTACATTATGAATTGGAGAATTTAAAAACCATGATTGTATGTTTTGGGATTTCTCTTGATTGGAGAATGCTACAAATACAAAAATCGGACCATAGTTTAATAGATAAGTTGTCATAATGCTCATGTATTTGGATACCATCTAGGTCATCATCACCAACAGCAAGAGCATCTTTAAGATCATCATCCCCAAAATTAAGATTTAGATTATCATTTTTTTGCCATATTAAAAAACTGTTTGTTTTACTTTTTGGGCTAATTATTATTGCTAACAAGTATTTAACTATATCCTGTCAACTGGAGGTTGGCAGCTGTTCTCTAAAGTGATAGAGGTCGAATTTCTTATTTTTAAAATTTTCTTTCTTTGAAATACATTAATTTCTGCCCAATATTATGTTTCAGTATAATCAATGCATAAATCCCTTCAAGAATAGTCAATTTAACAGAATCATACTTTAAAAATGACAGAAAAGTAAAAATAAGTATTTTTTTTTGTTGATTTTATGGTATCTGTGCATATAAAAGGTAACACCCAAATTTGCCGTTTTTTAGTATTTTCATCAATTTTCCTTGAAATATAAAGATATCTTAAAACTAATTAATTGGGCTTGTAAAGGAACCATTTGAGTATCTTCGGTCGAAAAAGGTCTGATTTGTGAGCATTTTTGACCAAGTTGTGGCCAAATAATAATAAAACATAAAAAAAGGTAACACACTTTATATCAAGACTTAAAATGTATAGAAATGCAGGTGATACATACTCATTAGACCTATAATGTACAAAAGTTTTAAAATTGCATGGGATAACAAACACTAAAATGATGCTTGTTAAGGTTTAATTAATGTGTGGCTATAAAAATCTTTTTGTTTTGTACATTTTAAGTAAATAAACCTTCTAATAAAATTTGTAAAACTCAAGAAGAAAACTAAATATGCCAAATTCAACTTAGTCATTCAATGATGACTTAATTAAATAAATAGTAAAAGATAGAATAAACAATAAAATTTCAATCTTTATTTGATTATTGTATTCAAGTCATCTTTGTTTTGCGTTAATATTTTATATTTTGAAATTTTTTTTATTAAAATAAGATTTATTTATTATATTGTTAAATACTAGCTGTTGCGCCACTAGCATCTAGAGACTCTGTCTTCTAAAGGGTAATAATCGGGCAGAAAAATAGCCTAAAACTATCCCAACGCCTACTTTTAGAAATAAAACAGCCTTAAACCACCCAATGACCTATGTGAAGCTTTCCTAAAAGGGAGTACTCAGTTTGCTGTGTAGTTATTAAATTCTTAAGATTGAAAAAAAAAAGCTTAAACGTCCTTGGATGTTGACACCTAGTTTTGATTATTTAGATTTAATTTTTTATCTTTGCTAGTAAAAAAAAGATAAAAGAAGTAATAATTGTAAGCTTATCTAAAAAAAAGTTTGATACTTTTATTATTTGCTTTCTCAATGTACGATAAATTTCAAGTACCAAAGCAACTCTATCATTGTAAATGTCCGTTAGTCCGTCCTATTTTCTGAAACGTTGTTTTGGAGTTAATGTAAAATTCAATTGGTTAATAATGAATTTACAGTGACGGCTGAAATCTTGTTTTTAGTTTCTTATTATCTCTAAGCAATATGGAGAAATATTTTTTACATGGCAATGACTGACAACAATTCTGTAAAGATTCCTCTGACAATTTAGCACTTACTCTAATTTATTTTGTCTATTATTTAGCTAGCAAATTTGATTATTTTCTGTTTTGTGTTTCGCTACATATGGATGTTTTATTCTTTGATTCAATTTATACAGTTACAGTATTTTGATTCTGTTCAATAAAATTATTTTATATAGATTACTTTTTTAAAATCTCAACGCAATATTAAAATTTTTGGTTTCATCTTATTATAAATATTTGAAGTAATAATTATTCTAGTGGTGTAAAGTAGGATTCTTTAGGAATGTGACCTCTCTTCCTGAAAGTGAATTATTGGTTTTAGAAATATGAATTATAGAGAAGTTTTCGTGTGACTGCACTTACCACACAATTAAAATTTAGTTTTTTGCTAAAGAATAGCAGAGCGAGTTTTTAAACTTTGGGGACTAGTTCAATGTTACGTCCCTCCCTGGAGTTAACATCTATTTTAGGATATAATCTGAAAGTTTCATAACTGTGAGGGAGGGGACATTGGAATATTACACTAGTCCCCAAAGTTTTAAAATTTAAAAGTTTTCTTATTTGATGGCTTGACAATTTGAGGACTTGTATTAAATTTTGATTGGTAGGCTCATTAAGTTGAGTGTCCAAATGTTCAACCACTAATTGTATATACAGTAGAGGTTTTGTTTATTATCATTGAGGATGTACATCAATTTATCGGCTATTGTCTTATCCCTTTGGATCTCTGATTTTTAAGCTAGTAAATCATCATAAGTTGTATATTTTTATCTTTTTTTTATAGGCAAAATGTAAACAAAGTTTCTGCATATTGAAGAAGATTTATCAATCTCAGTCTGTAAGAATAACTTAAATTATCAGGTTATAATGTTTATCATCAAGTGAAAAAATGTATACAAGTGATTGTTCTATATTTCTTACAGGTATTAGGTTCGCTCATCGTCGTTGAGGTGATAGGTTCGAATCTTGGCTCAACACAGTGTCATAACTTCAGACAATATAATAGATTTCTACTGCTACTGTAGCAGGTGCGCGACATTAAGAGAGTAGGGGGAAATGCCTTGGCCTAAGACAGGAGCAGCTCATTGCCATGCACAGTTAGGACTTCCAGATAAAGGTCGTGCAATAAAAGAGTTGGTTGTCTGTTACATACCCCGGGAAAAGGAGATATTTGGCTCCGCTTAATTACTCCTTAGTTGTTGGACAGCATCCTCCTCCGTATGAGGTATTTGATATGTAATAATTCTTACAAATATTAATTATCATGATACTGACAAAGTATTTTTTCTGTACAATCATATGATGTTATTATTGTCGTTAATAAAACAAAAATAAAAGAGATACGATGTTTATTTTTATTGTTAAACAAATATTAATTGTTAAAAGTTACAAAGTTGAAAAATACCAGAGTGCATTGTATACTTCTTGTGTTTATTTTTTAGATAAATTGAAAGTAAGGAGGATTTTATTGATTATTATATCAATTCAGGTTAGGTTTGATTATATTGGGTACTCGGTAGCCCCACAGGTAACGGGCACCCAAGGTATAGACCCTGCAGGATAAGGCATAGAAAAAAACTCACCCCCTCCCCCTTATTTTCCTGTATTTAATAAAATTAGGATTAAGGGTTAACAGTGCTCAACCTGCACTTTATGTGAAAGTAACATACTTTTTATTAAAAAATTATTTTTTAAAAATCTTTTATTCAGTGCCAACCATGGATGAGCCGTCTGGCAGCCAAAGCATGGCGAAACCAAGAACTGAGAAGTGGCCCCAGGCCGTCAGAAAAGTAACTAGACAACATAATGTTGCAAGGTAAATAACTATAAAAAACAAGGATGACAACATCCATGAAAGCAAAGCTCTGAAACAGAAGGACAAACGAACATTAACATTTATAGAGTGTCAGAACTGAATAAGCAGAATATGAAAGTAAAACTACTTTGTAATAGGAATCCGTTTTTCTAAAAATCAGTTGAATACCATAATTATATCACCTAAAAAGTTATTGCGAAAGGGTTAAAAATTAACATGTTTTAAATGGACATACGGACATTCTGCAAACGGTTATAGAGTTGTTACGCTTTTAAATCGTACCTAATTGTTATAGGACTCATAATGCAAAGTTTAAAATCCATAGGACAATTCTAACATGTCTAATTTAACGAAAAGAGCTAAGCCCTTAGGTACGGATTGACCCTAATTATAGAAAAGCTCCGCTTTTGAAAAAAATGGTATGCAGCTACTAATTTTTTATATTACCATATCTCATTCTGACTAAAATTTATGTACTGTGATATTTTAAAAGAAACAATAGTGAGAATCACAAACGAAGATAAGTGTCCCTAATGGTATTTTCTTATGTCAGGCTTATGTAAGCTTTTAGTTAAGTATACCTTTGGAGTTTCTTAGTTATTGTTAAGTATTCCTAAATGTAGTAATGTCAAGTAAGACTTAGGAAAGGTTTAAGGTACCTTATAAAGTTTACTAGGGGTTCCTATTGTGGTAATACGACACCCAGACGGACAGGCCGTTTACAGAGTTGCTTCGCTGTGACTTATGATAACAAACCCCCTGCACTAATCTTATTATATCACCATCTATCTCATGACCGCTGTTGACCCCGCACCCAGCGGTCAAACTAGCCTGCCTAAATGTGGGAAGGGGACTCAAACATGCAACTATCACGAGTCCCTCACGCGCTTATATAACTGGGAGGCGTTGCCTCCCCTTTTACCACCGCTGCCCCCACAGCCTGTCTGCCGTCGGGAGCTAAGCCCTAGCGCCCCACACCCCCTTCAAACCTAACCATTGTTATAATCTGTTGTATATATATAGTAAACATAACTTGTAAATATTATTCAGTTTAAATATATAATTTCTGTATGATTGAATCCTGCTTGTTTGTTTGGTAGAATAATTAAAGGCTAGGGCTCGTTGAATCCGAACTCGTTACCCCGTGGGCCGAGAACGCTCGGCTTACCAGAACTTGGTGTCAGCGTGTTTCAATCGAGCCTTACAGAAACTAGCCTATTCTACCTCTGATTGGACCCTTTGGCAAGTAAGGGGACAATCAGCCGCCAACTGACCCGTGAGACGGCCTTTTTAGGTCGAATTTCCATCATTTTGAACGCAATATGTGGGCCTCTGGCCTACGGCAAGCAGATTTAGCCTGCTAAAAGCGCCAGTTAAGACGCTTTTCCGTGTCGTGTAGGAGTAGCGCTAGGTGCGCAGCCACGGCAATCGGATAATTTAGCTCAGACGGCTACAGAACTGAGTCCCAAATTGGCAAGTGTAGCTGGGACAAGCCCCAGGACACCCAGGCCAAACCTACGAGACAGACAGCTGGGTGCTGGTCTCCCTAAGAAGGCAATGTGTGGCTGCGAAGCTTCAGCACACAAGTAAGCCCTACCACTGCGACGGATAGCAGATTTTGAGCCACAGGCATGGCAGGACGGGACATTCCCTGCCGCTGCCTCCCAGGATTCGAACCCGAGGCGCTGCAGGACGGGCCATTCCCTGCCGCCATTTTCGGGATTCGAACCAGCGGCGCTGTAGGACGGGTCATTCCCTACCGCCGTCACCCCTCTGAACCTTGCAGGACGGACATTCCCTGCTGCCAGTGCTTCCAGAATCACACCTAGAGCTCCTAGTGATAACAACACATAAGTGTGTATAAATGTCAACCAAGTGATAAAAAATAAATATAAAATTGTTGACCAAGTGATAATTAATAAGCTCTAGTGATTCGAAGCTACAGTCTAAGCCACCATGGTAAGCGATACCACCATAGCTGCGGTGCGGCCACCACCAAAGTTTCTGCCAACCCCAGCCGAACGAGAGGCCCCCTTGTCTCAAGGGCAGGACCTCCACTTCCCCTGCCATGTCAGGGTGAGGTTTCCTACCCCTGACCCTGCCCAGCATGTACAGGTTGATGCCATGATTGATTCTGGCAACCGTGTACCAGGGTCTGCTGTAATTTCTGAGCACCTCATGCACGCGATGGGCGTGCAACGCATGTTGATTCCGGACAACACCCAGATCCTGACTGCTAATGAGGAAGGCCAGCCCCTCCAGGTAATCGGAAAGTTAAAAGAGTTATATATGGCAGTCTCGCACACTCTTATACTCCATCTATACCACGTGACTGTGGTCCGGAACCTCTCACACCCTCTGAACCTAGGAGGGTATTTTCTCAAGGAGTTCGGAACTAGGCTCTGTTTCGACATGCAACCACCTTGCTTGTGGGTGCGTGGGGAGTTTATCCCACTCCGTGGCGTCCCCATTGACCGGGAGACAGCCGAGAGAGAGCTAAGCTATGAGGGGCCCCTGCCAGGCCCCCTGCCTGAGCAGCCGCGTGTGGTTGAGAAAGGCACACACTGGGTGGACGCTGAGCTCAACGCACACAAGGGAGCTAACCTGCTAGCCATGGGGTTGCCCCCAGTGCCCAAGGTGCCAAGGGAGAGCTGCCAACCACGTTTCCTGAGATTGCCAGCCCTCCAGAACCAATCTTCTCCGCCGACACCTTTATTAACGGCCAGCCGTGTCCACCTGGCCCCCTCTACCTGGGACCTCCAGCCAGTCCACCAGCCAAGCCCGAGTCCAGACCCGTCAAGTCGCGGTCTGATGTACCCGGAGCCACACTCAACTCTCAGGCCCCAGCCTCTCCCGGCGCCGTGCCCGTCAAGTCGCGGCCGGACGTCCACGGAGTCAAAGCTGGACCCAGCACTTTGGCCTCTCCCAGCGCCGAGCCCGTCAAATCGTGGCCGGACGCCCTCGGAGCCACACCTGGCTCCGACACGTCAGCCCCTCCAGAAGCCGAGCCCGTCAAGTCGCGGCCGGTGGGTCCCGGAGCCAAAGCTGACCCCGCACCAGCCACGTATAGGCTAAGCGCTGTCACTCCAACTGATGGCCAGCCACCCCAGCTCCGCACAGCCAAGCGGGTGGTCCTGCCTGGCCGCGGGGTTATGGCGGTCCCTGTTGAGCTGGTAGGCCATCGCACCAAGGATGCCATCCAACTAGCTGCCCCAGAACAGAGGTTTGGGGAGGATCTTGTTATTCCAGAGGGCCTGTATGCCCACAGGCCTGGCTCTGCCACTGTGTTTAGAGTACTGGTGGTCAATGAGGGGGAGGTGCCCCTCTTGCTGGATGCTGGCCTCCCAGTGGCAGGGGAGCTGGTCAAACCTGACATTCTAGAGGTCTCTGATACGCCTCCCCCGCGTCTCCACTCGTTCCAAGAACCTGCTGAGCCTATAGACATGCAGGAGTTGTGGGAGGCCCTGGAGATGGAAGACAATGAGTTCCTACGCAAGGACCCCTTGCTCAAGAAGGAGGTCTGGACTATGTTGTCAGAATACAGGGACGTTTTCTCCAATTCTACCCCCGGCTGCACAGATGTGGTTGAGTTGCAGCTGCGCCTCAAGCCAGGGACCCAGCCGATCCGCCAGAGATTTAGGGATCTGAACCCGCGGCAAGAGGCTGAACTGGAGAAACAACTGGACACCTGGCTACAGGAGGGAGTTATAGAGCCGTCAGACTCCGCCTGGAGCAGCCCCCTGGTGCCCATCAAGAAGAAGGACGGGAGCACCCGCTGGGCCGTCGACTACAGAGCCCTCAACAAGTGTCTGGAGCTGGACAGCTACCCCCTGCCTAGGATCCAGCAGTTGGTGGAACGAGCTGGCGGGCACCGGGTCTACAGTGCTTTAGACGCGGTGGCCGCATACTACACCATCCGTGTGTCCGAGGACAGCCAGCCCTGCACCGCCTTCACCACCCCCAGGGGCTTGTATCAATGGAAAAGGATGCCCTTTGGCCTGGCTACGGCACCGTCTGTCTATTCCAGGTTTATTGCAGGGGTCCTAAACCCACTAGGCACAGCCAACCTCCAGTCATACCTTGACGACGTCCTGACCTTCCACCAGGATACCTGGGCCCACCTGGCCAGGCTCCGAGAGGTTTTGGAAGCCCACCGCAGGGGAGGGATCCGCCTCAAGCCAGCAAAGACCAAGCTGTTCCGATCTAAGGTGGATTATCTGGGCCACACCCTCAGCCGTGAGGGGATAGCCATGCAAGAGGACTATATTGACCGTATCTTGGACTGGCCAGCCCCTAGCACCCCCAAGGACTTGCTGGTGTTGCTGGGGTTCTTTGGATACTACCGCCTGTTCATCCCAGAGTATGCAGACCTCACCTACGAGATGAACCGCCAGAAGACGGCCAAGGCCCTAACCTGGACGCCTGAGATGGAAGCCCAACTGCTGCAACTCAAGGACAAGTTCCGCAAGGCCCCCATCCGAGCGCCGCCCAGGTTTGATTTGCCAGCGGTGTTCCAGCTCACCACAGACTTCAGCAGCCGCGCCATCTCTGCCATACTGAGTCAATGTCAGGAGGGCAAGGAGAGGCTGATTGCCGCCGTGGGGCGCAAGACAACCGACCCTGAGACGCGCTACCCGTCCTGGAAGGGAGAGATGGCCGCCATTATGTATGGGATCCGAAAATTCCACGGCATCTTGTCCTACCGCAGCTTCCAGATCAACACTGATTCCTCTGCCTTGCTACAGATGAAATCACTGAACACATCCACAGGGATGGTGGCCCGCTGGCAGGAGGAGCTAGCGGCCTTAGACTTTACCGTCTGCCACAGGCCTGGCACCCAGAATACCAACGCCGACGCCCTCAGCCGCCGGGAAGATGCCAACATGCCAACGGCTAGCGCCGAAGAATTAGCAGAGCAGGCTGAGTATATCCACAACCTTTGCCAGCTAGGGGAGTCCGCAGCTAGCTGGCCTCCTGCCGCCCGACTGGATCCAGCTAGAGTATTGGAGGCCCAGACACAGGACCCCCTCCTGCTCCGTGTCCGCCAATGGGTGGCTGATGGCAAAGCCCCAACCAAGGCTGAGCTGCGTGGCAAGGAACGAGACGAGCAGCAGTACGCCAGCCGCTTCCCAGCCCTGGGGCTTGACGAGCATGGCTGCCTCACCACCACTGACCAGACTCTGACAGGAGAGAGGACAAGATACCTGCTGCCTTCGGCCCTCCAGCAGGACGCGTTCTTTCTAGCCCATGGGACCCCCATGGCTGGGCACTTTGGGATGGACGCAACTATTGCCCGCGTTGCCATGCACTTCTGGTGGCCCAACCTGGCCCGTGACGTCCGCCTGATGGTACAAACCTGCCCTGAGTGTGTCCAGAAAGTTACCAAGGAGAGGCTGAAGCAGGGGATCCATGTGCCCTCCCGCCAGGGGTATCCACAGCAAGTCCTATTCATCGACCTGGTGGGGCCACTGCCAGAGACCCCAGCTGGGAACCGCTACATCCTCACCTGCCAAGATGGATTCAGCCGGTTTGTCAGCCTCTACGCCATCCCCAACAAGCGCACCCTCACGGTGGCTGAAGCCCTGTTGCACCGCCACCTGGCCACGTTCGGATGCCCCCTGAAGATCCATTCCGACAATGGAATGGAATTTACCGGCCAGGTATTCCAGGAACTGGCCTCCAGACTTGAGATTGGCCTGACACATCCACCACCCTACAACCCGCAGTCCAACCGAGTGGAGAGGTTTCATAGGATGCTCAACACAGGCATGCGCCTGTTCCTGGACAGAGACGATAACAACTGGGAGCCACACCTGCCTGCCATCGCCTTTGCCTACAACACCAAGGCCTGCAGATCCACTGGCGTGACCCTGTTCCTGGCCTTCTTTGGGAGAGAGGCCAAACTTCCGGTGGACATGGTACTACGGCTGCCAGAGACCGAATATGCTTCAGTTCCAGCCAACGTCCAAGCTCTCTTGCAGCGCTACTATGCAGTGTATGATGCCATCCAGCAGAAGGAGGAGGGAGCCATCAGGAGGAGCGCGGCAGCTTACGAAGGCACGGCCAAGTATGAGGTTGGAGACTTGGTCTGGTACCTGGCCCCCCGCCTGGTGCCAGGGAAGGCAGCCAAGATTACCAAGAGATGGACTGGCCCCTGGAAAGTAGTGAGGAAAGCTACAGAAGTCCATTATGTCATTAAACCTGCCTCTCCAGTAGCCAGGATCTCAGAAGTTACCGCGCATGTAGGCCGACTGCGCAAATACACTGGAGATGTGACTGCCCACCAGATCCCAGCAGACATCCAAGTTGACATGGACGGCGACGAGGACGCCACTGAGCTGCCAGTGGGAGCGGCGGCGCCCGCAGCTAGCAACCCAGGGGAGCTCCCAGTGCACCAGCCAGCCGCAGCCGCCCCACAGCTTAGCGGCCCAGATCGTGACCCAGTAGAGGAGAACCTGCAGGAGCAGCCCAACGAACCACCGCCGCCGCCGCCCGCTCCAGAGCCACTCAGAGATGCTATCTGGAATCCTGACGCGGACATGGAGAACCTGCCAGCCAGCAGCGAGCCTGTAGGAGAAGAGCCAGCCACTGCGATGGAAGAAGCCGCCCCAGAAGAAGAAGAAGAAGCCATGTGCCCCCTGCTGATGACAGCCATCCCCATCCGGGTAGGAGCTAGGAGACCAAGCAATCTGAATCAAGCAGGCGCCCCCATGGAGTTCTATGCACCATTTGCCATCGCCATTCCACCCTTAGGAACCATCAGAGTCTGCCTAGGCCTCCGTGTCCAGCTACCAGCCGAGACAGAACTAATCCTGCAGACGAGGCAAAATTTCCAGCGGCGGGGCTTGGCCGTCGCCAACCCACGCCTAGAAGCCAACCAGGAGCTGACAATGCTGATCACCAACCACAGTCAGACTGAGCAACGAGTGTCCCAGGGAGCCTGTGTAGCCCGAGCTGTCCTCCATCGAGCTGTGCCCCAAGAACTGCCTGTCCGGCGCAGGCATAGGCTGTCGTATCCCCAGGTTCAAGGCCTGGTGGCTCAGGAGCCACGCAACCCTTGAAGGGGAGGTTGTGGTAATACGACACCCAGACGGACAGGCCGTTTACAGAGTTGCTTCGCTGTGACTTATGATAACAAACCCCCTGCACTAATCTTATTATATCACCATCTATCTCATGACCGCTGTTGACCCCGCACCCAGCGGTCAAACTAGCCTGCCTAAATGTGGGAAGGGGACTCAAACATGCAACTATCACGAGTCCCTCACGCGCTTATATAACTGGGAGGCGTTGCCTCCCCTTTTACCACCGCTGCCCCCACAGCCTGTCTGCCGTCGGGAGCTAAGCCCTAGCGCCCCACACCCCCTTCAAACCTAACCATTGTTATAATCTGTTGTATATATATAGTAAACATAACTTGTAAATATTATTCAGTTTAAATATATAATTTCTGTATGATTGAATCCTGCTTGTTTGTTTGGTAGAATAATTAAAGGCTAGGGCTCGTTGAATCCGAACTCGTTACCCCGTGGGCCGAGAACGCTCGGCTTACCAGACTATTTTGTTCTTAGTTACATTAAGCTATGTCAAGAAAAAGCAGGTTTGATGATATACGAGTACCTTTTGGGTTATGTCTTAAAACAGCCAATTGTTTTTCTAACTAAAATTTTGGAAAAATATTCCTATCTTTTGTTTTTGAGCACGGTTCCTTGTAAATTCCGCCACATACATCCTATCTGTGTTATAAATAATAGCAAGTAACCATATAAGGCCTCTTTAAAGATATTTTTGATTTTTCTAATTATAAAGAATGGTTACTTAAAAATATTTTTATAGGGTGATTTTTTTAATAGAAAATATGGTAAATTAACCTCCCCCAATATATATAAAAAACACAAATCATATTCAAATATTGGAAATGGGCAGGTGTCCTAAACATTTGCAAATTATTTTTTTCGTTAAAACGAATGAACAACAAAATATATGTGATCATTTCATTCTACATTTAAAGAGTTATAATTCAAAATTTATTACAATGAGTACACTTTTAGTTATCTATAATATTTCTTTTTTTCTATTTATGTAGACGAAAAAAACTTTGCTCTAATTAAGACTTGTCTTTCATATTTTTTTAAATTTTATTTCTTAATTATTTAATTAGGGTTACATAAAATTACTTAGGTATACTTAAAATATATAAAAGGTATCTTATCTAGTTAAGTCAGGTAGAAAGCAAGTACACATTCTCATTCAATCCAGGAAGGGAGGGGTCATTGGGCTTTCTAAAATATTACATTAGTCCCCAAAGTTTTATTATAACGTTTTCTTATTCAATAGCTTAATAACTGTTGGGACTTTTTTCAAAATTTTAAGTGGTATGTTTATTAATCTTAATATCCAACCGTTTCAATAACTTGTACAGGACAATGACGTCCAAGCTTTTTTATGTTGGGGGGGGGGTGTAAAAATTAAAATGCAAAAATTTTGCCTCGGCATCCCCAAATTCAATTTGGACGGAATATCAATCTATCTACTATTGTCTTATCCCTTTAGATCCCTTATTTCCTCTACTTACAAATGAAAGATATGTTCATAGATGTTCCTTAATATACGCCAAAATTTAAAAATAAAGTAAAGTGTAAAAAATTCAAGGGCCATTAAAAAGAGATATAATAAAGGGTTTCTAAAATATCTCGCTAGCTTCTGGAATAAATCGGTTTCTTTTCATGGAAGCTTCTTATATTTGTTATATTTGTAAAAAAAGGAAACTGTTATTCTTGCTTTAAAAAAACTTTTTAAAATAAAACAAACTGTTTTCATGCGCAGTTCTTAGTCCAGACACACACAGACATACATTCTATCTTTCGGCTCTAAAGATACATAAACCCCTCTAAAGATAGTAGATTTATAAGAATTGCTTCAAAATATTTTGTAAAGGATAATTTTTTTTATTCGCAATTTGCTTAGCATGGTCAGAATCATGAATTATAATCAAATGGGCAGATGCTAAACATTTAAAAAACCTTTTTGGTTAAAATGTATAAACAACAAAAAAGATTATTAAGATTAAATTTTACAAAGAGACATATAAAAAAACTTATTACGTATTACATATTATGAGTATAATACTATTAATTCATGATCTTTCTTAAATCATTTTTATTTACTTTAGTAAACTTGAAAAATCTTTGGTCCATAAAACTTTAATTTTATGATTTTTATTTTAATTTTAATTTACTTTATAAGGCTTACCTAAATTTTACATTGAGAAAGGCTACATACACTTTAGTTAAGCTTAGCTATACATATAAAACTAGGAAACGTTTTTATAAATAAGCCAAAACAAAATTTCTTAACTGCAATACACAATTTTCAAAATTTCAAAAATTCAAGGAAAACAGGTTCTCAAAGCTGCCTAAAGTTTCCATGCATAAAAAACTTCAGCATAAACTTTCTAAATTAACTTCATTATTTAACCAAAAAAATTCAAAATGAAGAAACGCTAGGAGAGGCTTACATAAAAAGATAGGGTATACTAAAAGGGTTCTTAATTGGAGAGAAAGCAGGTAGACAATAAAGAAAGGAAGAGGGGTAGACAAGGGTTACTTAGAAATTAATGTAAGTATAACTTTAAGGAAGGCTTACATAAAGAAATAGGTATACTTAAAGTGTTCTTAAATGGAGAGAAAGCAGGTAAAAATTCAAAAAGCAGAAATGTTAGGAGAGGGGAAGGGGGGTTGACAAGAAGTACTTACAAATTAATGTACGGTTTTCATGACAAGTACAACTTTACATAAAAAAAGCAATCTTAAAGCCAAACAAATAGAATTTAATTGGTTATTTTTAAAAACAGCAAATTAATTGTTCTTTTAGCTTAAAAAAATTTTTTAAAAAAATTTTAGGACAAAATACAACTTTTTTGGAGGAATATTTTTCACCCCCCCCCCCCCACTTGAGGAGGGGGAGTCAAATTTGATTACCCAATATCTTGTTTTAGATTTTATAAGAAAAATTTTAAAAAAAATTTGTTGGGTAGAAAAAAATTTTTTTTGGGGGGGGGTGCCGGTGCCCCCCTATCATCATTTTAAATTTTAGTTAAAAAATTATAAAAAAAAAATTGTGGGGGGGGTATTTTTCATTTTTGGGGGCGTTGGGGTTATCCCACCCCCCAAGAAAATAGTTATAAACCTTCCCAGGACTTATGAGAAGCTACCTTGTTAAGGAGAACCCAACCGGTTCAGCGGTTAGCGAGATCCTTCGGTACAGATACACAGACAGACACACAAACTTCCTGTTACTTTAGTATAAGGATGAGGATGTACTACTACAGGTTTGGGGGGATGTTTTATGGGGTTCAGGAAACCCTCCCCCAAATAAAATAAAATGGAGGGGATGAAAAATATATCTCCCAAAAAGCTGTATTTTGTCCAAAGTTTTTGTTTATGTTTTTTTTGGTGATCCCCCCCCCCCCCCCTAAGTAAAAAAGGATGTAAAAACAAAGGTTGTTGAATAAAAGTGTGGAGGAAGCGAAAATTCATTATCAAACAGGGGACATGCACAATTTTTTTTAGCCCTCTAGCTTTAATAGGAGCTGAGATAATGGGGGGGGGGGGCATTGAACTACTGATAAAGGTGCGGCAAGGGGCCCAACTGTTAAGGGTTAAGTCTCACAAATTATGGATCCCGATTGACCATCTAGCTCTATTATATCTATTGGTTAATTATACTGTAGTACTGCTGTACTTCCTTATTATGTTTTTGGTTATTTTTAAAAACAGCAAATCGTTCTTTTAGCTTGAATTAAAAAAAAATATTATTGCCTTAAATAGTTTCAAATGAAGTTTCTATTTAATTCCCATGCACACACAGACATACATCCTATATTTGTTATACATAATTGCGGCTACTTTTCTAAACTTTAAAGATGTAAGATTTATAAAGAAAGATTTTAAATTTTTTTTGTACAGAGTGATTTCTTTGCTTGGTATATAGGCACTACATGAAATATAGATAAATCACATGACTTATAATTAAATATTTGAAATGGAAAAAGTGCTGAATCTTTGATCCTTTTTTGTTAAATTGAATGAACAACTATGGCGATGTGAAAATTAAATTCTACAAAGAGTTATATTTAAAACTTATTACAAAGAGTATGCTTTTAGCTCTATATGATTCTATAAGATTTTTTTCTATTGTATCAAAGTTTAATTTAATCCACAAAATTTTTTGTTAAAAAATATATCAAATTGTTAAGCTAAGAAACAATTTTATTCATTATTTTTTTTTAATAAATTAACGACACCCTTAGGTAACCCTAGGTGGAGAATTATATGAAAAGGGAGGATTTATAAGGCTGGGGCATCATAAAGGGAGAGAGGTTTATGATAGGGATTCCTAAATCTTTTACTTAAAAGATAGGAAGAGTTTTTATTAATCAGCTAAAAAATCTCTTAATTAGTAAAAACAAGATTAAGATTAAGGGAAAAAATGTAGAAAACTTAAAATAGAATATACAGCCTCATTCATGATAATTTTTAACGTCTCTAAGTCTAATAAAACTTTTCTTATATAACCCCAATTGAAAGAACACTAAGGGACGGGGGGGGGGGGAGGGGAATGGTGATTGTTATGGCGGCTATTCATTGGGGGGGAATCGTTTGAAAAGGGTAGATGTGGAGGGGGGGCTGACAAAGGAAGACAACTTAGAGTACCTTATATTGATATGATAGGTTTATGTAAGGCTAAAGTATTCCTATCAAAATCTTTACCTAAGCTTGACATTACTAAATTTAAGGGTAGACTATCTCCCCTAAACTAAAGTAAGGCTAAAGATACCCTTATTTTTAAGGGGTCCCTAATAAACCGTTTGTGATTAGCTTTAATAACCCTTCCAAACTTCGTACTTGCACATATCAACAAAATCTTTTAATTCATGTTAGAAACTGTTCAAATTTTCTCTTTCATTTTTAAAATCTTACAAAAAAAGAAAATGAACAAGTTCGAATACAGGAAATAAATTTAAATATGTGATTTTTTTAGTCAGTGGTATGAAGAAATATACAAAGATACACCCGCCTGGTTCCTGGGACCAAAGGTAATTGTTAATTTTCCAGTATGGCTTTGAAACCGATTAATATCCGCTGGATTATAACCGGTTCAGCAATACTGGAAAATCATATATATAGCATTGTATTACAGACAATTTTCTACGAATAATAAAATCAAACCATAAAATTTGTAATCACGGGGTTTTGGCCCCTTGGGGTTAACAAAGCTGTTTAATAATTATTTCTAAACATTTTTTTTATTTTTTAGGCTGAAAACTTGGATCTTCTCAAGGCAAAGCTTTTTAATATTTTTTCAAAATATTTTCCAGCATTGCATCGAAACCTATCAATATCCGATGGATTAGAACTGGTATACTGAAAACTCATGTATAGCATCGTAATACCGACAATTTTCCACAAATATAATAATAAAATTAATAACAATTTTGTTAGCCAGGGCCTTTCTGGGTAACAAAACTGTTATTAATGTTATAATTTTTCATATTAATATCCGCAGAAAGCTGTATGTAATACGAAACGATTATTTTCTTTTCTGATTCATAAAAATCCACAAAAGTCCCCAAAGTTGTTAATCGAAAAAGAAAACGGTCTTTGAAAACTTTGAGAGTTGGTTTAATAAACAGCCCGACGTCCCTTCCCTTCAAAATTAAAATTAAAAAATCATTTGATGAAAACTATAATGAGAAAATAAAAATTATGTCTCGTATTCATTCGAATCCGGTGGATAGGAACCGGTTCTCATCCATACGAAAAACTATGTCTAGCATCGTATTATATCCAGCTTTATACGAATATAAAAATGTACAATCATAAGATTAAAACCAGTTTTTTTAGCTCGTGCCTTCGGCACCTCGGGGCTAAAAAAACTAGTTTTAATCTTATAATTGTACATTCTATATCCGCGAAAAGCTGTTTATAATACGATGCGAGAAATAACTATTCCTTAATAAATACATTTCATCTGAAATAATGTTTGTAATATTATAAAACATTACTCCCATTTTTTTTATTTTTAAAATAAATGTACGTAAAACATTGAAACCAAGGATTTGTAATAACAAATTGCCTAAGGCTAGAAATGAGGTTTTAACAATTTGATGATGAATTTTTCAATAAAAAGTAGGACATAAAGGAAGATGATTAAAGTCCCTCAACAGATTATGACGTCATACGACAGAATAGCTAATGAAAAACATAGTGTTTTCTCAAAATTCCTAAGTCGAGTACAGAACAGCTTTTCCCATCCCTCCAAACTTATTTTGAAATAATTAGGGGGGGGGGGGGTCGTATGTTATGTTTTATTATATTGGGTACAAGGATACCCCGCATAAATTAATTTTTAATTTGTTTTTAAAAATAGTTAACAGGGAGAGGGGGCTCGCTAGGCACTTACAGGAAATGCACCAAAACCATTCCTTATATTGAAAATACATATTCCACGTTTCTACCTCTATTAAAACCAGTGGCGTGCACAGTAATTCACCTGGGAGGAGAGAAACCATAAGATGGATAAAAAAGAGAAGGTTGGCCCCATAAATTTTAATTTCTAGGGGGGTGTTGACAACTCCTCTACACCTTCCAACTGCACGCCTCGTATCATAACTACCATATGCAAAATTTTACGCTCAAAAACTTTTAAAGTTCAATATAACGTCTTTTATCCCAATAAATTCTAAAGAGCTATTGAATGGACAGGAATTGATAGATTTTGCCATAACTGAGCATGCAGAGTTCAGAAAGTACAAATACTTTCCTCTGGATCCAGAGTTTGTGGATGAGAACAAAAAAAATTCTCCAGAATACAGGTAAATACAATTGCAGGTTAAACCAGGGTCAAATTTGGCAAATACATATTTTGTGATATAGTTTTTGTTTGAGTTTTACAATTAATTTTTTTTTTAAATTATTTACTACATGTACAAAAACAAGAGGTTCTTAAAACCAAATATATAATTTTAGAAGCAGTAAATAAGTGGTTTTGTACTTGTACTATATAAAGTAGGTTCCAGTGGTAGGGACCTTTTTCTGCTCTAATGTAGCTACTTGGCTGTGTTTATCATTTTTCTGATGCTATTGGCTGATATTTAAAGACCAAATTGAAAGTCGGTACAAGTTCTATATACAATAATTTAATCAATGCCCCCTAAATTGTTTTACTTTAATATATGAATGAATTTATGGCAATTGACAAACATATTAAAACTAACGACAAAAATACAATTTAAAATCTTTCAGAATTATAAATCTGCAACTGACAACAACACAACTGCTAATGTGTACATATGCTAAATACACTTACTGACAAAAAAGGGACAGCGAAAACGTCATGTTTGACGTCATAAAATTACGTCTATTATCAATCTCTGTTTTTGGGGTTTTCTTTCCCTCTTCTCCTCCCATCCTTCCTTTTTAGATGTATGACTTCACGCATGAAACTTTCCGCTTCAACCCCCCCCCCCAAAAAAAAAAAGTTGTATCTCAGATAGGAATTTATGACAAAATTTGTGCTACCAAAAGATTTTTACTAATGTAAGATAGGTCATTGAAATGACATAGCCACGCAATGACAAAATTTGTGCGACCTAAAGATTTTTACTAATGTAAGATAGGTTATTGAAATGACATAGCCACGCAACAAATGCAATAAACAACAAATCTTAAGCCTTTGTTTTTATTTAGTAAGTCTGTTGACAAGATTTGGAAAATGTTGGATGTTCTATCAAAACGGCTACAGAATTCTATTCCATTCAGCAATTTCAGAAGTCAGGTACACGTTTCCCCCTCGTTTAAAAGTAATTTGATAGCTAACAGGAAAAACTTGGAAGTCGCACCAAAAAAATGACGCCATACGATAACCAATGAGAGGCCAGCATAAATTTTACCAATGGTCAATTACTGTGTATACTGGCCTTTCATTGGTCTACTTTATTGTATGGCGTTTTTATTTTGGTGTGCTGTCTTGAAAAACTTGACTTGAATGTTGTTTGTTAAAATGTATAAACCTCTTTCCAAAATACAGTTATCTTAATAGAAATTGCCTAAATATTATCTATCATTCATTCACCCATACATTTCATGTCAACATAATTTGATTAATAATTAATACACATTAATAAACTTTTATATGTATTAATTAACGGTATTCTAATAATGACAATATATGTATTAGTGGACAATAATACACCAAACAACTTTAAATGTGGGGATGGGGAGGAAGTCGATTAATTTTTTCTAGGGCCAATTTTCTTTGGAGGCTGAAGGTACCCTCCCTCAAATTAGTTATAAACCTTTCAGGACCCTAAAAGAAACATCAATATAAGAAGAACCATATAAGTTCAGCGATATCTTTAGCTATACAAACAACTACAGACAGATACACATCCTGTTACTTTTATATAAAGATTATTTTGTTTAGGGACATATGTTATGGGATACAACTCTGGCAGCAAACGTTGGTTATATAGCCGCTCTGCTCTATAATCAGGTATAATATATTTAGTTTTGCCCTCTCTTATTATCATAATAATTCTACTCGCAAGCTTACTGTAAACTGTACTTTTCCTCAAATTTCCTATCGAGCACTGAAGCCCCTCCACCTTATTAAAACAAAATTGAAAATAAAAAAAAGTTTGGCCCTCTTCTGCGTTTAGCCACTCCGCCGGGTTAGTGACAACCGCAGGGGTTAGTCATAGATAAAAACTACCCCCCCCCCCCTTATTTTAATTTATTTCAAAAATAGTGATGGGGGCGGGGCAGTACTAGATAGGCTTTTAAGGGAAAGCATCTGAATGTTATTGTTTATTAAGAATAATGTTGTCAGTATGGCAACTAGAGAAGGAATTGGCCAGGGACAAGGGAATGCTTTTTTGGCAAACAATGCTTTAGAGCTGATTTCATAGATTTTCAGTTAAAACTAGTTAATGAGATTGCTTTATTATTACTTTATCAGTTTTTGCTTACTTTACTAGAAGCCATGCAATAATGATTGTTAGATATTAGTTCCATGTTCAGTTTTGAAATGGACGAGCAGAAATAAAGATTTTACATCCCTTAAATATCTTATCTAAATCATAGACTTCTCGTAAATTATATGTTAAATAGTGAATAAAATTTTTTGAAAATCCCAAAAAGTGGATAGCTGTAATACTTTGAAAAATATTTAAGATTATTTAAATATTTATCTAAAAATTAAAAACAAAAAAAGTTTTTACGACATCTAGCAATAAAACTCTACACTACATAACTATGCTTTTCCAAATTTTAATTTTAGGAAGTAATCAAAAATGTTTTTAAAATCTCCCTACTTTTGAATTGTTTAGTAAGAATTCTGTTTTTGTTTTGAATAATCGTCTGCTATTTTCTTATTTAATAGTAAGATTTAGTAATGAGATTTAGCGAATTTAAACCCTTATGTACTCTACTATAAACCCTTTTTGATAATAGTTGAACCATCCATAACATTCAAAACTTTTAAAGGTTTCGTGATGAGGTTGCATGATTTTAATAGAATTGTTGGTCAGACAGACCTTCCCTTGTCCCTGGAATTAGCTACTCTGTGCTATGGTTGGATATAATCATACTTGTATATTTAGAATAATGTTGCTAGTATGGCAAGCAGTGTTACCCTACAACTAGAGAAGGAAGTAGCTACTCTGTGCCATAGTTGGATATAATCATACTAGTTTATTTAGAATAATGTTGCTAGTATGGCAAGCAGTGTTACCCTACAACTAGAGAAGGAAGTAGCTACTCTGTGCTATAGTTGGATATAATCATACTTGTATATTTAGAATAATGTTGCTAGTATGGCAAGTAGTGTTACCCTACAACTAGAGAAGGAGGTAGCTAAAGATCTGTGTGCTATGGTTGGATATAACACTGATGAAAATAATTACAGTTTGGATACTGACAGGTAAATGGATATATTATTACTTGGATGTTACGTTAGATTTTTCATGTTCTCTAATAAAATTAAACTCGCAGCAGGCTAAAATAACGATACCCAACCACTCACTCCCTTTACCCAATTTCCTCCTACTGAATACGAACTGACCAGTAAATGAGTTACATGTAAGCAACCTTAATTGATGACGTAGGAGGACAAAGTGTCTCAAAAATCAGCCATGTGACGTCATAAAAATGAGGGAAATAAGTGGAGAAGTGTGAATGAAAACCCCCAAAAAAAGATATATAATCACTCCTTTTTATAACGTTACATGGCTGATTTATGAGACACTTTGTCCCGCTACTTGACGACAATTTTTTTCCCTGTCATAATATCCACGTATATTCTAAATCCAGTATATCAAATTTTGCTTGAATGTTTCGTTAAACCTGGAAACGTTAACCGATTAACCTCCCGTTTTATAAGCAAAGTTTTTAGTTTTTAACTATTTCGTCAGTGGTCTTGAGGGTTAAGACGATGAAGGATAAACTGATATACGTACCCAATGATAATAAACATGATTACCCCTTCTGTAGATTAAATTATATGTCGGAACATATGGACAATACTAGTTTTCAACTAAGGAACCAAAATTTAGTTGAGGTACCCAAGGTTTTTTATTCGACAAACAAGATAACGTAGTTATAACCTTTGGGTACTAGTGTAATTTACAGCCCAATATCCCTACCTCCCTGGTATTTCGTAAAATTTACTTTTTATTCTACCACATAAAATTAGTAATTTGTGTGTATGTGTTCCAAAAGATCTCGTAAGCGGCTGAATAAATTGTTAATCAACGTTCACGGAATTTTAAGCTATTGAAAAATTACCTACCCCCCCCCCCCCTTCCTAAGGGGCGAAGTCATTCTTTAGTAGAAATTAATAAGAAAAAAAATTTTGGACTTTATTTTTTAGGCCTCTGTCTTGGGGCCATTTGCCAAACGGTGGAAGCGTAGCCAACATAGAGGCCATGTGGGCAGCAAGGTAAATAATTAGTATAGCTGCTCTATTACCGTCCGTCTGTACGTCAGTTACAAGGTGGAAGCGTAGCCAACATAGAGGCCATGTGGGCAGCAAGGTAAATAATTAGTATAGCTGCTCTATTACCGTCCGTCTGTACGTCAGTTACAAGGTGGAAGCGTAGCCAACATAGAGGCCATGTGGGCAGCAAGGTAAATAATTAGTATAGCTGCTCTATTACCGTCCGTCTGTACGTCAGTTACAAGGTGGAAGCGTAGCCAACATAGAGGCCATGTGGGCGGCAAGTTAAATAATTATTAGCAGCGCAGCTAATCTAGAGCTATGTTATGTTCGTCCGTCTGTACGTCAGTTACAAGGTCAAGGTGGAAGCGTAGCCAACATAGAGGGCATGTAAACAGCAAGATAAATAATTAGTAGAAGCGCAGCTACTCTAGAACTGGGGCTTGTCCGTCCATCTGCCTGTCCGTATGTCACTCTGTTACAACAACAAAAAAAGTACTTAAGGTTTCGAGATTTTTCAGTATTTTTTTATTTATAATTCATTCCTTGCTACTCTTTATGCCTAATTTTTGTTTTTTTTTAAATAACTTTTATGGAATTTTTTCATCGAAGTTATTTTTAAAATTCTAATTCTACTATGCTTATGAACACTTATTATTCCGAATAAGTAAATTAACTAGTCACTGATAGAGATGCTACGAGTCCTAGAACGTATTTTCTTCAGAATCCTTTTAATTATCTCTTTTTATTCCAATTTCTATAAAATAAATATGCACAAAATGTACGGCACGACAGGCTACAATTGAATCAAGACAAAAGTAAGTGCCGAGCTCTGGGACCTATGTATGGTGAAACTAGACATAAAACCATGATGATTACAGGTAAAACCAAAATATTTCAGCGGGATCTTTTTGAGAAAATTTGATTTGAAAATTTCAGGTTCAATTTTCACCCCCTAGGAGTTGTCGTATAATCATGACAAGAAAAATAAAGATTATTTATTTAAAATTTTGAACAACTTTGCTTTTATGAAGTCTTTCATAAAACCTATTTATATATGATTTATTTAAGGCTGCTTCTCCGTGACTTTAGCAAAGCAACTGATAAAAATGGCCATTAATTAACTCCCTTCAGGAGTGGTTTCACGAAGAGCTTTATAAAATCAAACTTGTTCAAAATTTTAAATAAATAATCTTTGCTTTTCTTGTCTTGATTATGCGGCAACTCCTAGGGGTAAAATTGAACTTGAAATTTTCAAATCTAATTTTCTCAAAAAGATCCCGCTGACATATTTTGGTTTTACCTGGAATCATTATGGTTTTATGTCTAATTTCACCATACATAGGTCCCAGAGCTCGGCACTTACTTTTGTCTTGATTCAATTGTAGCCTGGCGTGACGGTATTTTCTCTAGAACAGCTTTTCTAGGTATGACTATAGGCAATTTTCCAAACGTCTGTCTGTTTTATTTGATTTCATTGTTTTTAGAGTTTTTTTTAAAATGACCTACAGGATCCACCATTTATAGTACATCGTGTTCAATTATATTTTCCTATTGTTTTTTTCTTGTTTATAATCTAGACTAATTTCTAGTTAACATTTATAAAAAAATGTACTTTTCATTGTGAATTCTATTGATTTTAATTTTGAAAATTAGAAAAGCATAAAAATTTGTTTACAAAAAAATATAATACACAAAATTACCCCTTCTGTAGACTAAAATTAGTGGTTTATAAATGTCTAATAAACACTCAATTTAATAAATCAAAAATTAAAATTTAATTCCCCAAAGTTGTTAAGCCCATGAATATTAAAACTTTGGGGACTAGTGTAATAGATAGCTTATTGTCACCTCTCTCTAAAAAAATGCTGAGTTTTGTAATGTTTTAGGTGTTTGAAATACAACGCCCTGTCGTTGAAGCTGATGTTAAAGAAAGAGACGGATAAAGAAGGACCTCTGGCAAAAGTTTGGAATTATTTCCAGTTCAGGTAAAGTAATATTTATTGATTGTATTATAAACAACTTTCCGCGGATAGCGAAATGAAAAATTTTAAGATTAACCTTCGACACCCAATAAGGTTTAAACATTCTATGGACCTAAAAATCGACACTATAAAAAAGAATCATATCGGTTCAGTGGAAAGCGAGATCCATCGCTACAAACAGACATATAGACATCCTGTTACTTTTATATCAAGATGAAATATTAGTCAGATTTACAAAAATGCCTTGGCCTTTAAACAGGTTCAGTGTTTCAAAGAATAGGAAAATTGTTCCCCTTAGTTATCCTTACCTTTGCTAATGTCGTTTGGGTGAGTTGCACCTGGACTGAACAGTCAACTTGTCAACTCAAGGCCAGACTCTTGGTCCTTCACCTCATACCCGTAGTACAGTACATTACAGACAACCAACTCTCTGTGATGCACGACCTTTGTCTGAGAAGTCCTAACTGTGCATGGTAACGAGTTGCGCCTGTTTTGGGCCAAGGCATTCCCCCCACTCTAACTATTTACGTGGCGCATTTGACATAGTAGCAGTGGGAACCATTTTTAACGTCTTTAGTTTTGACGCGGTGTCGGACCGAGATTCGAACCTATCACCTTCCCGACGACGAGCGAATGCGCTACGTGTTAAGCCACATTAGCATATCCTTACCTTTACAATTTTGTGTATTATTTTTTTACAAAAGTTTTTTTGATTTTAGACTTTTTTATATTCGTCTTAACTAAAAGCTTGAATTACCAAGATGAAATAATATTTTTTGATTAAAAAAATATTATTTATTTACGTAGGTTATTCTTATTCAGTATTCATTATTATGTTCATATTAATTAAATTCATGATTTATTTCGTAAGCAAATCATATAAAGAACTCTTATGTTAATAAGTAGCGAAGCAATACCAACATTTTAGTTGTGTATGATCCACTTCCACTTTAGTTGAAAAGAAAAGAAAGATTTACGCCAACTCTACGCCAACAAAATATTTAATTTTCGGTAATTTCAAATTGAATTACTTGGCTGAATTACAGCCCGCCCCTATGTATGATCAATATGTTGTCAAAAGCAGCTTAACTCGTTTTCTCGTATTCATTCGAATCCGGTGGATAGGAACCGGTTCTCATGAATACGAAAAAACTATGTCTAGCATCGTATTATATCCAGTTTTCTACGAATATAGAAATGTACAATCATAAGATTAAAATCAGTTTTTTTAGCCGGTGCCTCCGGCACCTCGGGGCTAAAAAAACTAATTTTAATCTTATAATTGTACATTCTATATCCGCGGAAAGCCGTTTATAATACGATACGAGAAATAACTATTCTATCATTCATCCTTTCTCCCCCCCCCCCCCACTTGCCGAAATCACATGCATGTCCCTTTAAACGGTAGCCGTACTATCCAAGGAGGATTTTTAAATTCTAATTCTAAATTAATTAATTTCTTAAAATATTAGTATTCTTCTATATATTATACTAATAGTAATGATTTATTTTTATTAAATGATTTTTTTTTCTTTTGTATAATTACTATATTATATATTCCCGACGGGTTGATTATTTTTTTTAAGATATCCCTTACCAAAGAATATCAAGTATACAGTTTATTTGGTCCAACAGTCGGTCATGCCACAGCCATTTTATGTATTGATATGTAAATGGAGAATGTCGCTTAATGTGACGTCATAAAAATGAGGTAGGTGAGAGGAGAAGTGGGAAAGAAGCCCCTTATAAAAGAGATGGATAATCACTCATTTTTATGACGTCACTTGTCTAATTTTTGAGCGATTTTCTCCATTTACATGATTTTTTGAAGCTTCATTACTTATGGATGTTGTCATCCTTATTTTATTTTTTCTAGGAAGTTAGATGGAAGTCAGAAACTTCTGAAAGATGGAGATCCTTGGGAGTTAATGAATCTTCCAATTGATTATGCTATTGATCTGTTCAACCATGTTCTTCGCTTCATTAATGATAACTCAGGTAATTGAACTACCTACATTATGCAAAAACTCCAAGAGGTTTTGTGATATTTTGTTTACATTATACTAGAAATGTTTGTCAGAAGAGCAAGACCTGATCAATAAAAACACAGGTATAATTAACCATGATATCAATCTGTCAATCATTTTCTACACTTAATTAATAATAACTCGCCTCTAGGGGCACTTGAGGAGGGGGGAGTTAAATACCAAAACCCATTTTTAAAATTTAGATTTTTTTTTGGGGGGGGGAGGGGTAATTTTTTACTAGGGGTGATTTCTCCTATGCGGGTGGTGATACCCTCCCACAAAATAGTTGTAAACTTCTCCAGGACTTATGAGAAGCTACCCTGTTAAGGAGAACCCGATCGGTTCAGCGGTTTGCAATATCTTTGTTTTATGGATAACTCAGGTGGTGTATTATTTGTTAAGTGGACCACTTTTCTGCACTACCTCTCCGACTTTTCCATTATTCTATATTTTGGTCTGTTAGGTGGTTTCTTAATTTCAGGAGGCCAGAAAAGTTTCATAGTCCCTGGATGTCTAGATTTCTAGATATCCATGAACGTAGATACCAAAAAAAAATTCACGATTTTAAAAATTGATATTTTAATCAATCTTCTATAAATCCTATACATATTATACACCAAAATGATCGTTTATTTAAATGTACTGAACTTTAGTTTCCAAAAGTGTACCTAGCGTCCGCGTCCTTAAAATTTGCTACTATCTAAAAAAGCTTTAAACTTCCAAATAAAAAATCAAAATTTGAATAATTAAAATTTTGAATGTATATTGTATAAATCGTTTTAATATTATATCGCTTTTCCCTTTGACCAGAGTAGCGTTTGCAATAATAAGGTTATCTGCTGTACAACTTTGGAAATTAGGAAAGAAATAGGCAATCCATTTTCAACACATCTTTATTTATGTAAAAATAATTATTTTACAGGGTGTCCAACAAAAAGTATATTTTGGATATCTAGATTAAAGGGAGTGTGAACGTAAAAATTTCTCATCTGATTATCAAAACTTAACATTTACTAAGCACATTTCATTACACTGATCAACCAAAAATGTCCTATTCACAAAAATATCCAGAAATAATGCCTTGATTTTATGGTATTTTGAGAGGGAAAAAGGAAAAAACAGGGAAAATCTGAACGTTTTTGTTTCTTATAATGTTTGTAGGGATATTTAACTTGTCATATATAGTTGAAACAATTTACTTACTGTTAAGGATTTATTTTATGCTATAAAATTGCCAATTCGTTTTTTTATAACGTAGTAATTAGGTAATAAAGACATATTTTAAATTCGTATTATTGACAAAAAAATACCTTACTGTCTACAAAGGGTTGAATCTCATAGGTTATATAAAATAATAATATCCTTTTTTATTGTGTTGAACAATAAATAACCCACTTTGGAGAATTAGTTTACACTTTTATCAGATTGTTTATAAAGAAATATTGCGTCTTTATTATTTACAAATTTGTAATTAAAGGTGGGCGAGAGATGGGCCATTTAAAGTTAATTGGATACTAATAAAAAACCTGTTTCTGGCTTTGTTATTGTATTTGGTTTTCAATAAAAAAATATTGCTTATTTTATCAATTTCTAAGTAACTATACATTGGATTAAAGCAAGGATTATGTTAAAAGTCAGCTTAACTGTTAGGAAAAATCTTTAACTATGTGAAAAAGTTTAATTTTAGCTATAATGGGAGAAAAAAGCAATTTAATGCACATTTTATATAATACGGAAAATTTCTTCCTTTCCCCGTACCTTATAAAAATCGTCGGAAAAAGCCGTTTTTTAAGCAAACAAAAGCGCGTTTTGCTCTATCTGTGAGATATTATGAATGAGATAATGTTAATATTTGATATTAAGATGAGAAAAATTTACGTTCACAGTCCCTTTAACACCCCAAATACCTGCCCAAAAATTATTTTTTTTGCCTACATCCTGTGTATTTGAAATATTTATTTAAAGATTGTGAGATGGGCCATGACGAGCTGTTCGCGAAGGTTGTGCCCTACACTATGGAGGAGATGGGGGTACTCGAGTTCTTCCAGGCACTCACCAGTGACCTCAAGTATAACAACCCCAAGATGGGCAAGTGGTTTGTCTCGGGATCTAGACATTACAGCTGGGATAAGGTAATGAATAAGCATGCTAATTAAAAGATTTATAAGGCATGTTTTTTTTCGAAATTGGACATTCCCAAGACACATTTCCGGACAGTGGAATATCCTAGACAATGTTTTTTAAGACATGACATTTTCTATAAAGTTTTTTTAGAAAAGAAATTTCCTAAACATTAACAATTTCCAGACAAAAATTTCATGAACAAGATTTTTTTAGACTAGCTTTTTCTAGATTAAAAAATTCCTAGACAGAAAATTTCCTAGACGATAAATTTCCTAAACTGCAAGATTTCATAAACAAGATGTTTTCTAGACATTATATATTCAAGATAATAAAATTGCTATACATGAACAGACAATCCAATTCATAGGCAGAATTTCATCTGCAGGATTTGGTTTCAAAGACAGTACATACAAAGACAGTACATACAACGACAGTACATACAAAGACAGTACATACAAAGACAGTACATACAAAGACAGTACATACAATGACAGTACATACAAAGACAGTACATACAACGACAGTACATACAAAGACAGTACATACAAAGACAGTACATACAAAGACAGTACATACAAAGACAGTACATACAAAGACAGTACATACAAAGACAGTACATACAAAGACCAAATTTGCCTAAGACATAATGAGTATGGATATGCAGGGAGGAAGGGAGGGGACAATGGGCAATTAATTCCTTTTAAGAGTTTTTCCTGAATTACCATGAAAACCAGATTTATCCTGAAAATATCCAGAAATTTGTAAATTGTTTATGGTTATTAAAAATAGGAAACTCAAAATGATAAGAGGGTTCTAAGAAAAAAAACATCTACTTATAAATTAGGTTACCAGTATATCACAATGGAGTAAACATTCTGTATTTGTTTACTAGAAAAATCGCTCTTTTCAACGTCTGTATCCCTTCTCCTTATTATTATCTTCCACCAAAATTCAGGATAAAACGAAGGGTTCTAAGATTGTTTATTACACAAATACCACTGTACAGTTTCTATTTGTATAAAAAATATTTGTTAGAACCAGCCGAAATATTTTTATACTATATAAATGTTTTGTCTGCTAGATAATGTGTTAATTGTTTGTTTTTTTATTTTTGTCTGCTGGATTCATAACAAATTCCGCGGCAATTATGTGCAAGTCCCCAAAGTCCCCAAATTTAGTCTAAATACTTCACGAACACTTTAAGCTGGTCCCCAAGGTTTGAGACCCTAAAATATTGAATATTCGATCCATTGCCCCCTCCCTTCCTCCCTGATGGATATGACATGATGATTGAAACTAAAGAAAAGACTAAACAATATAATCATATTTTAGGGAAATAATATGTTGGGTATGGGGCGAAAGAATCTTGTAAAAGTTGCTGTGGACAGAGACTGTAGGATGGATATTAAACAACTTAAAGATAAATTAGAGGTAATTTGTGTTTTATTGTCTTTGTGGATAGTGTTTAAATACAAACATGTAAATTGTTTTTGTGTTGACTGTTGTGTTCTAATTGAGATCTTAAAATAGCTATTGCTACATATGGAAAATCTAGCATCTGATAACATTTTCATTTTTTACCATAGCATTGTTAAAACCTATTCAAACTGTTTGTGGCAGTTGTCCTACTTTAAACAACCCTTTAGAGGCATAGGGTAAATTCAAACCATTATTTTCTTATGGTTCCCCCTTTCAATGTAGCATCTCATAGGTCTTGGAAAGGTTTATGATTAATTATAAGGTAGATTCATTTAATCAACCCTAGAAAGAAATCCCGCCCCCAAAATGTCTAAAATTATTAAACCTCACCTCAAGTGCTCTTAGTGCCTCAAGTTAAATAATGAAGAGTAAGATTCTAATTATAATAGAGTACTTTTGATAAAATGAGATTTATAAATTATCCTTTAATATAGGAGTGTATAAAAGAGAAGATTCCAGTGATTGGAGTTACAGCTGTGTTTGGTACCACTCAAGAGGGTGCTGTGGATAATCTGCAGCAAATTCTGAAACTTAGGTAAATGTACTTTGTTTTCATATACTTTTGCGGTGCTTTGCCTCAAAGCGTCCAGCGAGCACAGAACTGTTTTTGGTAGAAAATAATAGAAATTAGAAGACAGGGCATAGTTTTCTTAATGCGTAACCTGTGCGGTGTTAACCTGTACCCAACATAATCTAACCTAATTGACATGAAGAAAAACACAAAACAACCCAACCTCCCGTGTTTCATTTATCCTTATACTAAAGTAACAGGATGTTTGTCTGTTTGTTTGTGTGTCTGTACCGAAGGATCTCGCTAACCGCAGAACCGATCAGGTTCTCCTTAACAGAATAGATTCTCATATGTCCCGGGAAGGTTTTCAACTATTTTGGGGGAGGGTACCACCACCCTCCCAAGAGAAATCACAAAAAATCGAAATTTTTTTTTACGTTCTCGATTTTAGAAAGAGAGTTCAACGCAAACATAAACGTCTAACGTCAACGACATATTTTAAATATAAAAAACATTTAAAGTGTCACTAGAGGCCTCTAGGGGCGTAGCCGTTAGTTTTTAAATAAGGGTGGGGGGAGTTTTGTGTGCTCGATTATGCATTTTGTTATGGAAGAGGCGTGTCTTTAATACTATTTAAATGGTAAATGCTATGACCACATTAAATATCAATTTTAAGTATGTATATTATAATGTATAGTTAGGATAACAGGTATAGATCGTATAATCAAAGTATTAGATTTACTAATTGTTGGTGTCTTCTTTTTAACTTATTGAAAATGGAGTAGAGGTATTTATTTTTCCTATGCCTAACCCCTGTGAGGGGACCTAACCCTGAGGGGCTTCACAGTACCCAAATAACATAACATAACCTGCCATAAAATAATAAAAAAAAAAAAAAAAAACTTCTTTCCCGTATTTTCAATTTAATTAAAGAATAGGAGGTGATTTGGGGAAACCGCCTGATTGTTTATTCATTTCAGGAAAGAGATGGAGGAGGTGGGGTTAACGTTCTACATACACATTGACGGGGCTTGGGGAGGATACTTTGCTTCTACACTTAATAATAATGACAATCGACAGGTAAACAATTTTCTCGTATTCATTCAAATCCGGTGGATAGGAACCGGTTCTCATCCATACGAAAAAACTATGTCTAGCATCGAATTATATCCAGCTTTCTATGAATATAAAAATGTACAATTATAAGATTAAAACCAGTTTTTTTAGCCGGTGCCTTCGGCACCTCAGGGATAAAAAAAACTGGTTTTAATCTCATAATTGTACATTCTATATCCGCGGAAAGCCGTTTATAATACGATGCGAGAAATAACTATTACAGTATGGCTCCAAATCCGATTAGTATCCGCTGGATTAGTATCAGTTCATCAGCCATACTGAAAAGGCATGTATACCATCGCATTAAAGAAATTTTTCCACAAATATTTCAATTAAAAATCATAAAATTGATACCAGTTTTATCAGCCTGTGCCTTAAAATTCATACATACATAATGCCTATTTTGTTTGACCCGGCAGTAGCAGAACCAATAATATTTTACTAATTTTCAGATAAAGCCTATAAACGAGGGAAGTAGGGAAAGAAAGGAAAGTATACCTGATTCTAAGCTCAGCACCTACTTTCAAATCCAGCTCAACCACCTGCAGCATGCCGATTCAATCACATTGGACCCTCATAAAACCGGTTTCTGCCCGTACCCAGCTGGAGGCTTGCTATACAGGTAAAGATTTCTGCCCCTACCCAGCTGGGGGCTTGCTATACAGGTAAAGGTTTCTGGCCCTACCCAGCTGGAGGCTTGCTATACAGATAAAGTTTCTGCCCCTACCCAGCTGGAGGCTTGTCATACAGATAAAGATTTCTGCCCCCACCCAGCTGGAGGCTTGCTATACAGGTAAAGGTTTCTGCCCCTACCCAGCTGGGGGCTTGCTATACAGGTAAAGGTTTCTATCCCTGTCCAGCTGGAGGCTTGCTATACAGGTAAAGATTTCTGCCCCTACCCAGCTGGAGGCTTGGTATACAGGTACAGATTTCTGCCCCTACCCAGCTGGAGGCTTGCTATACAGGTAAAGGTTTCTGATGGCTTGGTATACAGGTAGAGGCGCGCAGAATGAAGGTGTATCCTATCTCCTGGCAGGGGGGTGTTGGATACACTAAAATTGGAGTCTACCCCTACACCCCTCTACACAATCTTTACAAGGGCCTACACCCATCTGTTTCATCTCCCTTAAACACCCAAGGGAAGTTTTTTGTTAAATTGCTAGACAATTGATTTTAAATTTTTAATAATGTGGACATTCATGGGGATGGTTACATTCCCTTGAAACTAAAATAACACCCAGCTTTTGGTTCATATTAAACCCCTCTCGATTTTGGTTTTAAGGTGGTGTCAAAATCCCCTTTGCAAAACCCTATGCACGCTTCTGTATTATACAGGTAAAAATTATGGAACCTTTTTTTTGTAATTGCACGTCACAGTAAAAATACTACCCACATGCTATATTCATATTATCATTTATTGAAACCTTTCACTTTTTAAACAGTCTCAATATGGTTTCTTAATTAATAGATGAATACATATATTTTTATGTTATTGGTGGTTTTCTTCAATGAACAGCCAGGTTTCTATTTATTTTTACAAAATATTTTGCGCTTATACTTCCATTCATAATTTTACTAAAAAACATATGATTAAAAAAATATATTTCGATAAAAGTATATCCGCGGAAAGATGTTTATAATACGATGCGAGAAATAACTATTCTAGTATGGCTTCAAAACCGATTAATATCCGGTGTAATAAAATAGTTCTCAGCCATACTGAAAAATCATGTATAGCAACTTATTACAGACAATTTTCCACGAATATCATCTTTCATTTTAATATCAGCGAAAACTGTCCATAATAATAAACGATAATATTTCCGCGGATATAGAAAGTACAATTATGAGATTAAAACTAGTTTTTTTAGCCCCGAGGTGCCGAAGGCACCGGCTAAAAAAACTGGTATTAATCTTATGATTGTACATTTCTATATTCGTAGAAAGTTGGATATAATACGATGCTAGACATAGTTTTTTCGTATTGATGAGAACCGGTTCCTATCCACCGGATTCGAATGAATACGAGAAAAACTATTATTTTATTTTTTAGAAATGGCAACATCCGAAATTTTTTGGCACAAAAGGCAGCTTATGTGAACCATGGGGAAAAGGTAAATATTAATTTAATGATTCTTGACAGCAGGAAGGTGAATCGTGAGAATAGAGGATTGCCTAAATTATCTCGTAAGCTATTGCATTTGCAAACTTTTGAATTATTTACAGTCCAAGGTCCTCTCCATCAATGAGTCTGTGATTTACTTGTTTTCAATTCAAAAATATTCAGATATTTTACCCAAAACACTGTTGATTTTGACTCGCTGAAGAGTTGGAGGCACAAGAAACTTTTGTCTTCTTTAAAACTTGTAGACCAAAAATGTACGCGCAAGTAAAAAAAGAGCATAAAAGACCATTAAATAATAATTGTTCTAAATCTTGAAGTAATATTTGGCTTTTAAAATCTCTTATTTGTACATTTTAGTAAATTACGCTCGTTAGCAGGAAGGTGATCTTGTCCCAACATCGCGTCATAAATAAAGACTTTTAAAACTGGTCTCTACTGTAACGCATTACTATGCAAAAATAGGATCTCCAGGCAAAGTTCATAGGATCAAAGAGTTAGTAGTCTAAAGGGTGTTTGACCCTGTAATCAAGCACATAATTAAGCAATATTTATTTGAGAGATACACCAAAATAAGATCTCGTCGTGTATCCCGTCCTCATAGACCATTTGAGGTTAATTAGTCCTTTCTGAAATTTTTGTAAACTCAAGGAAAACCCATTGTACATATTAATGTACAAAACAGGACCCTGAATTAGCCAATGATTTGTACTTTTTAGTCTTTTCTGCAAGCAGATGCTGTTATTCAGCAAATTAATTCCATTTGAAATTGCTTACAAATTTTATATTTTGTGGTAAGTAACTTGGCGTAAAATTTGTTTTTTTCTGTACCTAAAGGAAAGTGGGTAAAAGTGGGAGAGAAAAGAAGGAAGTGGGTTGGGGGGAAAATTTCAGTTAGTATTGTTTGTCAGAATCACTGTCCCTTTCGCCTAGCTGCAAGTAAACAAGGATGACAACATCCATAAAAGCGAAGTACTGAAACGGTTGGACAAACGGTTGATACAGAATAAAGTTTATAGATATACTTACATTTTTAGGACTTGATTATAAAGTTGCTTCGCTTATAATATTGTACTTTGTAGTCCAAGGAATCAATATAACAAAAATCAGATCAATCGGATTATTAGATCACATAAAAATTCGTTGTTAACAAAGTAAAAAAAAACAACATGTTTAAAATGGACGTACGGGCATTCTTGTAATGATTATAGAGTTGCTACGCTTTCTTAATAGTACCTAACTACTACAGGAATCACCATGCAAAGTTTGAAATCGATAGGACAATTCTAACATGCCTAAATTAATGCAAAAAGCTATCCGTTACGGACGGACGGACGGATGTACGGACGGACTGACCCTAATTATAGAAAAGCTTCGCTTTTAAAAAGAAGAAATGAAATGTAACCTGACAAAATTTTAACTTTCAGACAAAACAAAACACAATAGACAGTTAGGAAACTGAAAAGTATTAAAACTTTACATCAGTCTAGATAATATACAAATATATATCTAGTTTGTGATTATGTACTTGGGAAAATATTCAATAAACAGCCATTTCTGTGCTTTTCCTAGCGAGCAGAGAAACCCATAATCAACCTTATTTTTGAATAAATTATGAATGAGGGGCGGGAGTTTTTTTCTTTATGCAATTGGGGGGGGGGGACCCTATCCCTGTGAGCCCCAACCTAGTGGGCTACCTAGTACAAATATATAGACCACCTGACCTGACCTAGAGTAAATCACAATTACACGAAAAATACCCCCCATTCCCCTCTCTCTCTAATTAACAATTTATTTTTTGTGCTTTTTTTCTAATTTGTACTTCGCAACTGATTAAAGAAGTCCAAAGTCAGTTGTGTAATCTTAAAAACAAAGTAAGCTAGGTATTTGTTTTCAGGATATGATATTCTATAAAAACAATCAATAGACAAGAGAAATTGGTTATAAATGCACCAATTAACCCTTTAAACAAAAGAAAAAGAACCCTTCATTATAGTAAAGGTTCGTATAAGTCTTGGGAAGGTTTCTATCTAGTTATAGGTTAAGTACCTTTGACCTCCAAGAAATTTTTTTGTCCTTTTGCAACCTAGTTAAAATAACCCTTGAGGCTGCAAGTTATTGTAAAGTATTAAGGGTAATTTTAGAATAAGTTTGTGAATAATTATCCTTTTTAGCTGTAGATAGTACTTTTCATTAAATGCAATCAACATTTACGTAGATATTTGATAGAAAAAAATTGTTGTTTTTATTTATTCAATTATTCTAAATACAAAGAAGTAGTATAGAATTTTAAAAGCACGTCTACAAAATATAGATAATTAAAGGGATTATACTCACGGATCTGAAGTGATAATACAATAGATGATTTATTTAAATGAATTACCAATGATGATAAACAAAACTACCCTTCTGTAGATTAAAATTATTGTTTGTAAATTTTGTGCATTATTAGTTTGGAACCAATCAATCGAATCTCAATTAAAGTACCCAAAGTTTTTAAGCAAACTAATAAGATAAATATATGATTATAAAACTTTGGATACCCGTGTAATTTACAATCCAACGTCCCTAAGGCATTATATTGAATTTTAATTGGTTGTGTGGTGTCCAACTATGTAACCAATAGTTTAAATTAGTATTTTTAAATCTCTTTGTGGATGCATATTGCATAACACTGTATTATGCATTGTCTTATCCCTTCAGATACACCTATATCAGAGTATTAAAAGACACGGATAGCTTGTATAGAGAATCCTCGCTAGCATTATAAATATGCAAATTTTTAGAAACTTGTGTTAATTAAACCTGTCATAAACAAACATTTATATATGAAATTAACAAGTTTATATATGTTTATTTATTCATTAGTAGCGAAGCTACTTTTTAATTTCAAATGTCTGTCTGTCTGTATGTCAGCTACGATAAGGTTGAAACATTACTTTCTATTGTGCTATTTTAAACTTTCGGGTATAGTCACTTTCGTGGCAACGCACCTTATAGGGCGATTCTTCGTATTTTTCACAGTAGCTTTTCTCCTATTTCTAGCCCCTGCGGGGGGCTCTAACCCTGCTAGGCTAATTGCCTAACCCTGTGGGGCAATTACCTAACCCAATATAACCTAACCTAAAATAACCTATAAAAAGCCATTTTAAAAATGCGACGAATCGCCCTTTAAGGGGCGTTGCCACGAAAGGGATTATTCCCAAACTTTCTTATGAAAAAATAGATTTGATTATTCTGTAGAAAATTATACTTGCTTATTAATTGTATTCTAAGTATCAAATAATGGTTTATTTCCTGATAAAAGTATTGCAACTGAATGAAAAGTACTTAAAAACGAATATAAGATAAGTAAAGGTACAGTATGTACTTTAAAAGTCTATTTAAATATAAAAATGCATAGGAACAAAGCTAAATTTTTAATTATAACATTTGATGGGCGCTTTGATTAATACCGTTCAGGTTTTTAGGCTATTATTTTAAAAGTTTTTTCATCTTTCCAGGAGAAAACCTATTTTTTATTTTACATTAACTAATGTTCTAAATACAATCAAAAATTTTAGAATAACGAGGAGATAAATCTGTATGGTATTGATGGTTCGAAGCCCGGTGCAGCTAGTGCGAGTGTTTGGCTCTCCCACAGGGTGCTAGGATTACATAATCATGGTAATTTTAATTATAAAATCTTTTCTCCAACTAAGGTATGTTCGAATTAAAAATTAACCCTGTGGGGCAATCACCTAACCCAATAGAACCAAACCTAACCTAAAATAACCTATAAAAAGCCATTTTAAAAATACGACTAATCGCCCCTTATGGGGCGATGTTACGGAAGAGACTATTCCCGATAATTGTAAATATTTAGAAGCAGTTTCTAGTGCCTAATAAAAAATGACGTCATACAATACAAAGGCCAGTATACATTTTGATTGACCAATGGTAAAATGTATAATGGCCTATCATTGGTAATTTTTATTATATTAGGCTCTATAAGCTGCTTTGAATTATTTGAAAGGTTTAATTCAAGAATTGATAAAAGTCCCCAAAGTGTTTAAGTCAACTAATGAGAGAATGTGTTTATAAAACTTTTGGAACTGTATAAATTACAGTCCAATGTACTGTCACTCCCTGAAAATTAATAAACCTTTCTACGGATATTTTTTCTATATAATATACATCCAATGTTTTCTTGACTTGTGTATAGCATTTGATATAAGGAGAACTGAGTTTACAGTAATAAATTTTTGTTTTCATCCAAAGACCATAAGAACGGAAGCTTTATCAAAAACATCATTATTTTGAAACAATTTAATCTATTTGCAATATATTACGATATCATTGGACTAATTGTTTTACAGCAGTGACATATTCGCTACTAAATTACTATGAAACCCCGAGATAATTTTTGCGGGTTTTTTAAGGTTATGGGTTAATACTGCGACAGTGTAACTTTTCTGCTGGCATGATGTATGCTATGTGGGCCTCTCTGGACAGACCTGAGGATCCATTCACCGTTGTTCCAGCTTTAGGTATGTGATCTATTCATCTGCTAGTTGTCCGTTAGGTGATGTACACCATGTGGGCCTCTCTAGACAGACCTGAGGATCCATTCACTGTTGTTCCAGCTTTAGGTATGTAATCTATTCATCTGCTAATTGTCCGTTAGGTGATGTACACCATGTGGGCCTCTCTAGACAGACCTGAGGATCCATTCACTGTTGTTCCAGCTTTAGGTATGTAATCTATTCATCTGCTAGTTGTCCGTTAGGTGATGTACACCATGTGGGCCTTTCTAGACATACCTGAGGATCCATTCACTGTTGTTCCAGCTTTAGGTATGTAATCTATTCATCTGCTAGTTGTCCGTTAGGTGATGTACACCATGTGGGCCTCTCTAGACAGACCTGAGGACCAATTCACTGTGGTTTCAGCTTTAGGTATGTAATCTATTCATCTGCTAGTTGTCTGCTAGGTGATGTACACCATGTTGGCCTCTCTAGACAGACCTGAGGACCAATTCACTGTTGTTCCAGCTTTAGGTATGTAATCTATTCATCTGCTAGTTGTCTGCTAGGTGATGTACACCATGTGGGCCTTTCTAGACAGACCTGAGGATCCATTCACTGTGATTCCAGCTTTAGGTATGTAAACTAACCATCTGCTAGTTGTCTGCTAGGTGATGTACACCATGTGGGTCTCTCTAGGCAGACCTGAGGACCCATTCACTGTTGTTCCAGGTATGTAAACTATTTATCTGCTAGTTTTCTGTTAGGTTTCATTATTGACATATTTTTCATTATGTCTTCGAAACCGATTAATATTCGATGGATTAGAACCAGTTCTAGGTCATACTGAAAAATCATGTATCGTTGCGTATTATTTCAAGTTTTCTATGAATATTAAAATGTACAACCATAAGATTAAAACCAGTTTTATTAGCCCGTGCCTTAGGCATTTCGGGCTAACAAAACTGGTTTTAATCTTATAATTGTACATTTATATATCTGCGAAAAGCTGTTTATATTACGATGTGATAAATAACTATTATTTAATTTTAGACATAATTGATGGTATTGAACCTGAGCGTCAAGAGTGTTTGAAACCACCTCGGCATTCGATAACTCAGGTATATCGATCAAAATTTCAAGCACATTAAAAAATAATTATGACAAGCAAAATTTACCCTTCGGGTTCAATAGTTCAGAGATTTCTAGTTTGAACCAATAAATACAAAACTCGAGCTACCTAAACGCTAACGAATAAGTGAGGGGTTTTAGAAAACGTTGGGTACCATCATGGATTTTAAGGGATAAGAAAATGGTGGATAAATTAACACTATTTCCAATTACCAAAATTACCTCTTCTGTATATTAAAATTAATGTTGAAATAGTTTGAACATTGCCAGTTTGTTCCAACCAATCATGTTTTTAAACCAACAAGTGTATTAGAGAAATTGTATAGATATCTTGTTTATGTGTTGATAATAAATCTAAAGAATAGATGTATTACCAAACAACTACCTGGATCCCCCTCTTGGGGATCTTTTTCGTCTGCTGCCAAATTTTTTTCTGCTTTTTTGTGACTTGGCTGTTTTAATATTCCCAATTGAAAGTCGGCACAGGGTCCTCGGGAAGGGGACCTAAAATTGGTCCTAGGATAAACGCAGGAGTGGACACTTAACTTAACCTAACCTATTTTAGACCTTCTTTTAGGTTTTTTTAATACCTAAATCCTGTTAGGGGCTTATTTGTACATTCATATCTTAACCTAACCTAATCTGTATTGAATTACTTAATTAAATTAATATTAATACGAACATATAACATTTATAGGGTTGCCGCACTTTTAAAAATTATGAAGTTAAAATGATTCTAAAAAATTAATGGACGGACATACGTACAAATAACATCTATAAGATTGCGGTGCACTTAAAAATAATGCAAAAAATGATTCTAGGGTTTAGCAAGTATAGCGGGAAAAAAATGGACGGACCTACGACATTATAGTGTTGCAGCTCTTGTTAAAGACAAATATAAATACTCTTGGGTTTGGCTACGGTTTTCCAATTAATTAATGGAGATACAGATATTCAACATTTAAATGGTTGCAGTGCTCTTTTTAAAGACAGATATAAATAATCTAGGCTTTGGTAAGTGCAACAGCGACAGTGGCACAAGTGACAGTTGGTAAAAATCTGTGGACCAAGGCCAGAATTAGAAAGGAAATTCTTGCTGCTGAAAATATTACAGTTTTACAGGTAAGACAAGTAATAAATGTTCTTTATTGAGTCAAACTGTATTAGTTTTCCGATCATTATTTCTTTTAAGTAAATAAAAAATAGGTTTTCCAGTTTAAGTTAATTTTTACAGCTACATATGGTACGGACTTTTAAAAAACAATTTGATATGGTAAAGCCTTTTTTAAAAAAGTGATATTTTGAATCGTAACGATCCATAGAAAAAGTAAGTCATATAAATATCTCTTAAGCTATTTTCCTTACATCCTTTGCAACTTCTACACTTTAGATTGATAATATTTTTTTAAGCGTTGCAATTCTATTGTTATACAATTGTAATATTTTAGAATCCTGATGCCATGAAGTTTCTTGCTGAGAACGGACCTGACACTCTTATCAATTGTGTTTCTGCCAACTTCAGAACATGGAATTCTGAAAAGTAGGTTTTATAACCCTTTACATAGCGAAGCTTACTTATAATTCACTTTGTCTGTCCGTCCCTTAATCCGTTAAGCAATAGGACTAACTTCAGAACATAGAATTATGATAAGTAAGTTTTGGAATTATAATATGTTAGTAGCAAAACTACTCTATAATTCACATTGTTAGTCCGTCCGTATGTCAGTAAAGCAATAGTTCTAACCTCTGAACATGAAATTATAAAATTTAGTAGAAAAACTTCACTATAATCCAGTATGCCTTATATGATCCGTCAGTCTGTCGGTCAGGCTGGAAAAGATTAATGAACATTATAATTTACTTTGTAAGTTGGTCATGATTTTATGTAGTTAGCTACTTATGGATGTTGTCCTCCTTGTTTTACACAAAAATATAAAATTGCATTTCATTAAAAACAAGATCGCACAAGGATGTGAAACCTTTAAAGATAAACAGAGTTTTATTTAATTTAAACTTAGATGTCTTAAGTCTTAACAATAAAAGTCTCTTTACATATTGTTAAGTTTATATAAAAACATATATGCTTACAACAAACCCTTTGATTGCCCGACCTTTGTCTGGAAGTTCTAACTATGTAGAATAATGAGTTGCGCCTGTTCTGGGCTAAAACATTCAATCCCTCTCTAAGTATTAATGTAGAGCATCTGACATATGTTTTAGTGTCTTCAGTTATGACGCGTGACGGGCTGAGATTCGAACCTATCACCTTCCAAACCTAGACCTCAATAATTATAGATCAACTGACTAAAACAAATTTATAATGACTTTGCAATTAGAAAAAAAAATTTCCAATAATTATAAATCATCATGGTTAATGATCTCTCTAATATATAATTTTAAGATTTTATAAAATTAATATTCTATAAATAACATATGTATTTAATGATATTTTAGAGATTCTTTGAAAAAGAATAACATTATAATCCGATTTTGTTGGGCTTCTCTATTCTAAAAAAATAAGATTATAATATCGTAGTTGGGTAAATTTTCGTGACCTAACTAGAAAGACATTTAAGTAGCAAAGCTAGTCTATATTTCCAAATGTCCGTACGTCGTTCCGTAAGAGGAATGATTAAACTAGGTATGCTTCTTTTGAATGAAATTATTTGAGCAATGATAAGTAGCCTTAATCCTGCGGGGCCTATATTTGTGGTGTCCTAACCCTGCGAAGCTACCCAGAATCCAATATAACCTAACCTAACCTAAATCACAAACAAAAAACTACCCAACCCCACCCTCATCTTATTTATAAAGAAGCAGAGAATATTTATAGATACTTTATCCTTGTTTATTAGGTCTTGTTGAGAATATAATAGATGTATAAAGAAGAAGAGAATGTTTATAGATACTTTATCCTTGTTTATTAGGTCTTGTTGAGAGTATGATAGATGTATAAAGAAGCAGAGAATATTTATAGATGCTTTATCCTTGTTTATTAGGTCTTGTTGGGAATATAATGAATATAATAGATGTATAAAGAAGCAGAGAATATTTATAGATACTTTATCCTTGTTTATTAAGTCTTGTTGGGAATATAATAGATGTATAAAGAAGCAGAGAATGTTTATAGATACTTTATCCTTGTTTATTAGGTCTTGTTGGGAATATAATAGATGTATAAAGAAGCAGAGAATGTTTATAGATACTTTATCCTTGTTTATTAGGTCTTGTTGGGAATATAATAGATGTATAAAGAAACAGAGAATATTTATAGATACTTTATCCTTGTTTATTAGGTCTTGTTGGGAATATAATAGATGTATAAAGAAGCAGAGAATGTTTATAGATACTTTATCCTTGTTTATTAGGTCTTGTTGGGAATATAATAGATGTATAAAGAAGCAGAGAATGTTTATAGATACTTTATCCTTGTTTATTAGGTCTTGTTGGGAATATAATAGATGTATAAAGAAACAGAGAATATTTATAGATACTTTATCCTTGTTTATTAGGTCTTGTTGGGAATATAATAGATGTATAAAGAAACAGAGAATATTTATAGATACTTTATCCTTGTTTATTAGGTCTTGTTGGGAATATAATAGATGTATAAAGAAGCAGAGAATATTTATAGATACTTTATCCTTGTTTATTAGGTCTTGTTGGGAATATAATAGATGTATAAAGAAGCAGAGAATATTTATAGATACTTTATCCTTGTTTATTAGGTCTTGTTGGGAATATAATAGATGTATAAAGAAACAGAGAATGTTTATAGATACTTTATCCTTGTTTATTAGGTCTTGTTGGGAATATAATAGATGTATAAAGAAACAGAGAATGTTTATAGATGATTTATCCTTGTTTATTAGGTCTTGTTGGGAATATAATAGATGTATAAAGAAGCAGAGAATATTTATAGATGCTTTATCCTTGTTTATTAGGTCTTGTTGGGAATATAATAGATGTATAAAGAAGCAGAGAATGTTTATAGATGCTTTCTATAAGAGATGCTCACATTCTATGGAGAAGCCCTCCCTTGTGGATAGAGGGATACAGGTATAAAAGTTCATTAATTAAAAAGTAGAACCCTCAGAAAATGAATTTACCTCCCTAAAAAATTTTACTCCGGGAGTAAAATTCACAAGTAGAGGTAGGATAAAAACCCATATTTTCGGTGTGAAATAAAAAGATATTTGAAAAAAAGCAAATTATCCAATCAAGATTCAATAAACGTCCTTAAAGTTGCTAATCCAACGAATAAGAGATCGTGTTTCTAAAACTATGGGGACCAATTTAATTTACAGTCCAATGTACCCTACCTCCTAGACTTACTAAGTCATAAAAACAGAAATGGGTTTTTGAAACAAGAATGCCGCGTTTTCTTCTTCTTCTTCTAAGGCGTTCTGTTCCGATAGAACACTGCCTACTGTCCATGCAGTTGTCTTTTGTGCCGGGCCAGGTTGCTCTTGGTTACCATGGCTTCGCAGATGTTACAGCGCGTTCTGGCTGCTGGTGGCCTTGGGCCAGGTGGTGGTGGGTTCTGGCCTCCGCAGGTTCTCCTGTGCCGGGCAAAGTTGGAGCTGGAAATTTCTCTATCGCAGTTCCCACATCTCCTCCTTTCTGGATCCTGCGCCAGTCTTCCAGAACAACTTTTCTGGTGGTTTTTCAGATTAGAATCGTAGTTGAAAATGAGTCTGCATCTTTCACATTTGAAAACGGCTTTGTTGTCGGCTCTTTCATGAATCCGTTTTCTGTGAACCGTGAGTCCTGCCCTGGATTTGCAAACCAGCTCGCAGCCCTCGTATTCACACTTGTAGCCTGGAACCTCTCCAGGTATTATAGGTATCTGTACTCTCTGGTTCCTCTCTCCGCTCTCCTCATTTACTTTCTTGCCTTTCTTTTCCTCCCACTCCTCAAGATAAGACATTCTCTTTTTTACAGTTTCTTTCCATCCTTTTTTGTCGCGTGTCAACATACCAATATTTGTCCAATCAACTCCAGCCTCCTTCAAAATTTTCTTCCAATAAAGAATGGTTTTTCTTTTCTTTCCAGGTACTTTTTCTCTTACTTCTAAGTCCTCCATCCATCCTAGGACCACAGCCTTTACAGTCCTGTCATTCTCCATCCTCATAACATGTCCAATTCTCTCTAACACTCTTTTCTCAATTTTCCACCTCAGGGATTTCACCCCAAGGTCCTTTCTGACGTCATACATGTTCTTTCCCTCCTGCTGCATCTGGATCAGTGGTGGGCCTGTTTTTCTGCTCCAGATGAATCTGTATCTTTTGTCCATCATTCTCTGTAGTTTCTGGATCTCGCCAACTTGCCATGTCCTTGCTTGGCAGTCAAACAAAATGGTGCTTTCCACACAGGCCTCTATTACCTTTGCTTGACTCCTTTTTGACATCTTGCTACCCTTCAGTCGGTTCTTGACCTTCATCCAGGCTGCTCCACCTCTTTTGAGTCTTTGGTCTGTGTCCTTCTTTTCTCCCATCCAGCTTCCTAACATTCTTATTGATGCACTCTCTTCAGTTCCAAAATTTAGATGTTCTTCTTTATCTTCATTATTCCTCTCTTCAAATCTCTCCATTATCTTTTTAGTTTCGTCTACTCCTTGCTGTAGCTCATTCTTCTTGCCTACGATGGTAGTATCGTCAGCGAACAGACCTTTATCAATCTTGATTCGCTTGGCTTCAGAATTGGGTTTTTCCCACAGACTTGAGCATGGGAAAGAGCTACCTGGAACGTATTTGAAGTTCAGTCCATAGTCCATACCTGTCTCCTCCGCCTTTCTCTTTCTTGCTTTAGTAGCCAATCTCATGACCGCTTGATGAAATATGTTGAACAATGGTGGGGAAGAAGGGCAGCCTTCCCTCAGTCCTCTTTCTGGAATCCATGGCTCACTTTCACCTGATCTGCTCTTTATCCGGTATTCTGTGCTCTCATGAAGGTCTTTAAGTACTCTCAAAAACTTGTCTCCTATTCTGTATTTCTTAAGTATCATCCAAAGAGCTGGCTTGTTGACTCTTGGGTAAGCTTTGCGAAGATCTAGTAGCCTGGCAGCAGGTTTTTCCCCATCTGGGATGTTTTCCTGTGCTTTCTCCGCGTGTTTAAACAGGTCACTAGTGTCTTCTTGGATGCGAACCATGATTTGGGTCACATCAGCTGTTGATCGTTTTTTTCTGAAACCGGCCTGGTCGTCATCCAACAATTTCAAGGTCTCCGCCCATATGCGGAGCCTGTCTGCTGCTATTCTTGCTGTGATCCTGGAACCCATAGCTAGCAAGCAAACACCTCTAAAGTTGTTCACATTATTTCTGTCCCCCTTCTTAAACAAGGGGATGACTTGACCAACTTTCAGTGAATCTTCCCAGAACTCTTGACCTTTCTCCCACATCTCTTGTATCATTGTAATTAGTTTCTCTATTAACTCTGGTCCGCCATTCATCAGGTATATTAATCTCACTCCATCCTTGCCTGGGGCTGATTCTCTCATAAACTTCATTTGTGTCAGTATTTCTTCTCTGGTTGGGGTTGCATCTAAAATTTCAGCGTAGTTTCTAGCTTCGTCAGTGTTGCTAATGTCGTCAATCAAGTTTATGATTTCTTCAATGTCCTCTGGGCTGTTCTCAAACCTGTCCTTTGATATGTCCTGGAAGTGTTTTTTGAATTGATCTGTTGATATATTGGTTGTATCTGGCGCTTTTGTCATTCCTCTTGTGCCTAGCTGTTTTAAGTGTTTGTATACTGTCCCTTGATCTCCTCTCTCTCCTGCACTCTTACAATCATTCAGAATCTCGTCCCACCATTCTTTTTCCCAATCAGCAGACTTCTTTTTCAAGTCTTTTCTGGCCTCCTTCAACTCTTCTCTGATTGGTTGTCTCTCCTGTTCTAATCTTTCCTTCTCCTCTCTGTCTTCTGCTTCTCTTATGTTAGCTGTCAGTTGATTTCTCCTTTGAACAGCTGCCGTTATTCTGGCTCTCATTCTAGTTATCTCTTCGTCTCTTCCTATCATCCAGGGATTCTGTATCTGTTTTTCTACCACTCCGCAAGTTTCAGTAGCAGCTTCAACAGTTATTTTAGCAATTTCATCCCATCCTACTCCATCTGTTCTAGGTCTTTCTTCTCTCTCTATCTGCTCCATTTTCTCTTCAACTTTCTGTCTGTATGTCAACACATGTTCTTCAGTTCTTAGTTTCTCCCACTGCACTCTTGGAATATTCTTCTGTTTTTTGTAGTTCTTCGGCTTTATCTTAGGTATGATTTTCATTCTCTTTGGTTTGTGATCTGACAAAGATGACTCAAGTACTGTGTGTACTTTTCTGACTAGACTGTGTCTTTGGTCGTTTCTCATGATGAAACCATCAAGCTCGTACCACCTGCCCAGGGCATTATTGAACCAGGTGCCTCTCCTCTTGTGATTGTAATAGCTATTTACGTAGCAAAGATTATTATCCTCACACCAGCTTAATAACTCTGTTCCTTGTCTGTTCGTCGTTCTGATGCCAAAAACTCCACATACTCCATCCCTGTCTTCATTGCGGCCAACGTGCGCATTGAAGTCTCCACCAATGACCAGGATCTCGTCCTTTTTAGACCAGTTAACATGATCTTTTAGATCCTCTTTTGCTTGCTCAATCTCCTCCTCATTTCTCCCATTCCACACAGGCATGTAAGTGGATGTAAGGGAGAAACCCATGGTTTTCACAGAAATTGTCCTTTTGCTTATCTTTGTTTTTTGACCTTGCTGACACCAAGATGTCAGGGCATTCCCCCTCAGTAAAATGGCGGCTTTTTCAGTGTAGGTAACAGCTATCTGTCTATCCTGCTCTCCTAGCCATATTGTACCACTATCAGTGGCTAGCACTTCTGATAGTAATACCGTGTCCCAGTCTTGTTTGTGGGCAAATTCAGCCACACATCTCAGCTTCCGTCTGTTGTAGGTCCCCAATGACATTCGTTGAACATTCCAAGTTGCAATGTCTACTACTTTCTTTACTGTGTCCACTCTTTTCTCGGCTTCTCTTCTCTCTCTCTTCTCTTTCCTTCTCTCCTTTCTTCTGTTTCTCCGTTCCTCTTTGCCTCTCTCTGTTTTGTCTCTAGGTCCCGGATTCTTTTCAACTGTTATTAACTTGATTCTAATCTCCACCTCTAATCTCCTCTCCTCCTCAACTGCAATTTCAGTTTTACGCCAACATGTTTTTAAGGAGAGAGAGAACTTGGCTACTGTTCTCCCCCTCCGTTGCCAAAAAAAGACTGCCGCAGGTTCCAGTTCGCACTGTACACTCCAGTTTCGTCCCTCCTGGCCTCCTGGCCCATTTGCCACACCCCTGTGTGTTCCCGCTTGCGCCGCTGGGAGGCTGAACCATTTCACAAGCAATGCCGCGTTTTTTCGACATTTTTAGACCCATCGTCTTCGTTCAATCAATCATTATTATGAAAAGGCCCTGTAGGATTTAAACAGAGTATACAACTATTTATTTAATTATTTCGCTTTTGTTGGTATACGGGCTTTATAGAGGAAAAATAAATAATCTGAAATCCATTTTTGCTGTATATTAATTAATGCATCTTTTTAAAGCTTTATTAGACATACAAAAACGCGGCATTCTTCTTTCGAAAACCTATCTCTGAAAGACAAACGCACCCACACATACCTTTTATACCCACACACACAAACAGACCCACAAACACAAACCCACACACACACACACTCACACACACACACACCCACACACACACTTTATTCGCACACATACAGCCATCTTTTAAAGTATCATGTTCAGGGCGGGTGGAGATATTTGCAGATAATATTAATACTAGCCTATCATTGGTCATTTGTACTGTATGACATACTTTTTTATTGACGATATTCGCTGTTTCTATTGATTAGCAAACCAATTTTTCTATATTGTTAAAGACAGAACAATACAAATAAGAATAGGAAATATAATTTTTCTACATCCTATCCCTGTTAGCCCTGATCATGGACTTAGGTTTTTGTTTCGTGAGTAAACTTTTAATCTGATCAACACATACAATAGACATATTAACTATACCTTCCTATTAAATAAACTAACTATAGATTCTTCGCCCCTAGACTCTATGGTAGACGGGTTAGGTCAGAAAAAAACATCCTAAAAAATCCTAAGACAATTATAAATCTTCTGAAAGTACTACCAATTTTGACCAGTAATTTTTTATATCTTTAGCTTTAGAAAAAAAACCGTACTTCTGTATAAGATAGAATAAAGGTTTTTTTTATTGTTTGTTAAAACATTGCTAATCCCTGAACCGATTAGGTTATTCAGCTATCAAAATGGTAGGGAGGCGACAATTGACTGTTAATTACACTCCTACCCAAAGTTTTATAACCACGTTATCGTATTAATTGGCTCAAAAACCTTTGGGATCTTTTATTCTATTTTAATTAATTTGTCCCAAATTATAGTATTATTCATACTTTTAACTAATGATTTTAAAATCTATAGATGGGGTAATTTTATTTATCATCATTCAGGATGTCTTATCCCATAAGATCTCTATTAAATGTACAAGTTATTAAAAAGTTTTCATCAAATTGGTAGATTTTTTCAAATTTATTTATTATGTCAATTATTTTCAAAAAGTTAAAAGTATTTCAGCCACTTTTTTCACAGGATTTTAACACTTTCACAAGATCAGCAAACTTCCATAAAAGTATTAGGAAGCTTGTTGGTCTGTAAAATTGTTACTTTATATCTCTAAACGGCTAGACCAATAGATCTGCTATTTTCATAGAATTTATGAAGTTGTTTTTTCGTATGGATGAGAACCGGTTCCTATCCACCGGATTCGAATAAATACTAGAATAGTTATTTCTCGCATCGTATCATAAACAGCTTTCCGCGGATATAGAATGTACAATTATAAGATTAAAACCAGTTTTTTTAGCCCCGAGATGCCGAAGGCACGGGCTAAACACTGTTTTTAATCTTATAATTGTACATTTTTATATTCGTAGAAAGCTGGATATAATACGATGCTAGACATAGTTTTAGCCATACTGAAAAATAATGTGTTGCATCCTATTATTGACAATTTTCTACGACTATTACAATGAAATTTATACCAGTTTTTTAGCACGGTTCTTCGGCCACTTGGGTCCAACAAAACTGGTATAAATCTCATTATTTTTCATTTTAATTTACCGCGTAAAGGTGTCTATAATACGATGCGATAAATAAATATTATTAAATTATTAAATAAAGTAGACAGGTTTATGACTGAAGCTAAATATATCATAAAAAAAACTAGTTCGAATTGGTTGTAATTTACAGGAAAGCTTTATAAATAAATTGAGTAGTTTAAGCTCGCTGTTTTCTTGGCCTCTCCTACCCTTCCCTTGAGGCTTTGGGAGAATCAAGTCCTAATAATGCTTAATACATAAAGGGTGTTTTTGTGGTAGGCGGCATCATACGGACAAGCCTTTTCTAGAGTATACTACGCTCTGGGACTCCCGGCAAATGCAGATGTTAAAACTCCACCCATCAACTTTAGACACGCTATCAAAAGACGGTCATTTTGATAAGCGGTCACATCCAACCCATTGTTATGGAATACAATGGCCACCTGGGCATGGGGAGGGGATTACCCCCTCCCCCTTTCCGCAGCCGGACCTTCCCTTTTCTCTGCCATCACCTGCCTACCCCAAGGAGGCAGCCTTCCCTCCTACCTTTGCGCCTGTGGACACAGCCCCAGCTCAAAGGAACCCCTCACCAGCTATCCCTCATAATCTGTTATTATACTTCTATTTGCTATATAAACCTGTATATCTATTGTAATGCTTCAGTTCAAAATATATCTTTTAAACAGTAACTACTTTGTAGTTCCTTATTGATAGAATCCTTAAAGGCTAGGGGCTCGTTTGAATTGAACTCGCTCAGTAGGGTTGAACGGCTTCACCCCTACCACATTTTTTAAAAAAACAATCGCTTCACTCTTTTCAATATAAACCCCACAGTTTTAGTCAAAAACTAACAAAAAATGACCCAAATCATGTCCAAGCAATGACAATGAGAAAGCACTATTGAATTTTGATTTCTACTCACCTCTCCTGAGCACTACAGCTCGAGTCCTAGCCCTTCTGGAGAAATTTTTTAATATTAAATGCTATACTAATAAAAAAAATATTTTGGACGTACAGACATAGCCTAACTATAGAGTATTTACGCTACTTATAATATCTTTTTTTTTAGATAATTTTAAATTCAACCACTTGGGAGGAGAGTACTCACAACGAGGCCTATAAAAATGTCATGGTAATTTATTTTCTCGTATTCATTTGAATCCGGTGGATAGGAACCGGTTCTCATCCATACGAAAAAACTATGTCTAGCATCGTATTATATCCAGCTTTCTACGAAAATAGAAATGTACAATCATAAGATTAGAACTAGTTTTAATCTTATAATTGTACATTTTATATCCGCGGAAAGCCGTTTATAATACGATACGAGAAATAACTATTCCAGTACGGCCTTGAAACCGATTAATGTACGCTGGATTAGAACCGGTATTAGAACCGATTTATACATTGTACCGTTTTATAGACTTTTTTTGACGAAAACTAAATCATAAAGACAATATAGTTTATTTGGCTTGTACCTTTGGCCCACGGGGCCAACAAACCTAGAATTAATCTTATTTTTTTTTATTTTACTATCCGCGGAAAACAGTGAAAAAACGAAGCGAAAAATTACTATTATAGAAAAAAATTTTATGTTTTGTGATAAATAATTAATAATGAACCTAAACTATACTTCAAAATGTCTGTCCTGCAGTCCGCCTGTCTGTCTATCCGTCCGTAAGAAACAAATTTCTCGGCTCCTATTTAAGATAGACGGCTGAAATTTCCTGTCAACATTGCCATCAATATGGAGCACATTTAAGTATTTAACACCCATGGCGTCAAAATGTCTTTAAGCAGCTTTTTAGATGCTTTTATCTTTTTCAACTGATATATCCATGCATATGTTATTATCAGGGTAAACTTGGTCTGAAAGTTGAGGAGAATGAAGTGGATAAGAAAATGAAAATGATTATCAACACAACAATGTCTCCCTGGTTAAGGTAATAATATATGATAAAATATAGACCCTAAAACGCCAAAATACATAAACGATAGCTGTCTATAGTGTCCTAGCAAAATGGGGATTGATGTCACTGCTTTTGGCCTACCTATTCTATTGACGTCGGGAAATACCCTACATCCTATCTATTTTCTAGGGGGTTTCTTCCCCCCTTCACGTTCTCTTTCCCTCTACAATGACGTCTATGTAACAGGTAGGCCAAAAGCTGTGACATTTATCCCCATTTTCATAGGGCACTAAACACAGCTACACATAAACGACAAGCAAAAAAGCCATATATCACATAGGAATATCAAAGAATATTTCAATGGATTTTTATTTGTGCATGCATTTGCGTCTGTATCTATATGAAGTTTGCCTATCTGGGAATTTTTCATTAGATTAAATATTTTTGGTTTTTAGTATTAGAAAAAATATTAGCCACTGTGCTTTAATTATTTTTACACGAAATGTCAATAATCTTTTTTCTTATTTAAAAAAAGCATCAGTTTTATGAAATCTAATTTATTATATTTTTAGAACACAGAATACATTTGAGAGAATGGCTATAATAATCAGAAACGAACTCTACAATGCTTATGGCGCGGTAAGTGTTTACTATTTGAGTGCTTTTATATACAAAAAAATATTTATTCTAACCTAAGCTTAAATAATAAAGAAAAAAACTAAATACACCACCGTATGTGAAAAGTACAAGATATTTTGTAGAGGTATGGCCAGTCCATTTTAACAATGAATATTTGTCCGTCTGTATGTAACTTCGTCACAACACGTAAAAGTACTTAGGTTTCGTGATTTTATTCACAGTTTTTTTTATACTACATTATCTTATTTTAACTTACTATTCTTTCAATCTATTGTTAAATCCTAATGCTGCACTACTTAAGGACAAAATTTTCCTTGTTTTATAGATTCTATTGCTGCGCTACTCATGAATGTAAATGTTCCTTTTTGAAGTGATGCTTTTCTATAATTTGGGTAAGTCCGTCCATCCGTAACGGTTAGCTCTTTTCGTTGATTTAGAGATAATAGAATTTCAATATTATAAGTATGCCCTTTAAAAAGTCGACAGTTTAGCAACAAATTTATGTATAATTTTTGTCAAAACTTATACATTTTTATTTTACTTATTCAGCTCTGACACCCCACAAGAATTATTGTTCGTTTGTCCTATACTGTTTGAAAACCTCGCTTTTATGGATGTTGTTATCATTGTTTTTGCATTCATCTTGCTTGCCATTGTATTCGACACACAACCTCAAAGGGACCATCTACAAGGAAAAAACATATCAGCAGGGATGCAGGGATTTGACAATGGACAATATTCTAAATGTGAAAAACTGCCTTAAGGAGCAGATGGTAATTCGGGGGAAGAAATGATTGTGGATTGATTTGAGATTAATTGTCCTTTCCGTCACTGAATATAACAAAGTTTTATATCTTTTCACGCATTTTCTTTTGTACAACATCCTATTATTTTTATTTGTCCCTTTGATATCCCCCTTACAAACGTACTTTTAATTAAATCTTTAAATTATGTTGAATATTATATATACAATGGCGTACACATGGTTTTACCAGGGGTGGGGGGGGTGTATTCTTAAGTAGATAAAAAAAGGAAAAACAGGACTCTTTGCAGGGATCTAAAGAGATAAGACAATAACCAAAAATACAAATGTACAATTGCTCATTGATGATACACAAAATTATCCCTTCTGTAGATTACATTTAGTGATTAAAAGGTAAGGACACTTAACTTAATGAACCAATCAATCAAAATTAAATAAAAGTCCCCAAGATTGTTAAGTCAACTTTGGGGTCTAGTGTAATAAACAGCCCAATATCCCCACCATCCTTTGTTTATTAGTGTAAATCATGATTGTTTGATATCTAAACTTTTTATGAGTTAAATAATAAATATTATTGAAACTATGTAACTTAAATTAATAGTAATTTTCCCTAAATATATATGGCATGTTTAAATTTAATCATAATTACTTAAAATGAATTTTGATCATTTGAAGTTACTCTAATTTTATCAATATTTAAAAAGGATTTTTTATAATCAAGGAGGGAGGCTTTTCATTTTTGACAAATTTAAATCAAAAGAAAACACCTTTTCTTTTTTCATTGCAATGTGGTCTTGAGAAATATATTTACTCAAAGGTAGGGTAACTCAAGGAAAAGTTTTTATAACTCGAAGATTAACTTTTTGCATAACACTATTTCTGTACCTGCAAAAGCGTATCATTATTGGGACAACATTTATTTATTTTTAAAGTATCATAAAATAGCAGCTTGTAATAATACATTTATTTAATGAACGGATTTTTATAGGCAAAGTAGTATGTAAAACTAAACTAGGTAAACTATTGAAGGGGGAGGATAATATAGCGGTTTCAAAGGGTTGGGTGAGGGAATAGTTATTTCTCGCATCGTATTGTAAACGGCTTTCCGCAGATATAGAATGTACAATTATAAGATTAAAAGTAGTTTTTTTAGCCCCGAAGTGCCGAAGGCACCGGCTAAAAAAAACTGGTTTTAATTTTATGATTGTACATTTTTATATTCGTAGAAAGCTGGATATAATACGATGCTAGACATAGTTTTTTCGTATGGATGAGAACCGGTTCCTATTCACCGGATTCGAATGAATACGAGAAAATGTAATTTCCAATATCTGTTTGCATGGTGAGGGGGTTAAACACCTCTTTACCCCCCTCTTCCCTCTTGGACGTCCCTGCTTCCCCAATTAGAATTGTTTTCCAACCTTGAAAGGAAAACTCTATGGACGCACGCGGTGTATGAATCCTTTAGGACTGCATGAAAGAATAGATGTAATCAAACTAAATAATGAAATTATACTTAAGAGGAAAAATGTTGTACTGTTGTACTTTTGTTTCCCTCAATTCCATAAGCTTCAATGGAAAAAGGTGAATCATATAATTTTTTATTTGTATTCTATGTAGAACACTAGTGGTTACGCCCCTAACATCCATGGACTCCGTTTTCGAAAAGACAGAGAGAGCTAGAAAAACAGCTTAAAACAATTCCAAAAATTAAATCTGAAAATAAAATAGCCTAAAACAATAACATGACAATTGTGAATCTTACATGAAATAGTGTGCCCTATCGGTTCAGTGACTTCATGGAGAAACAGGGTGGCCGTAATCTCTGAAATACATAGTCCAATAGAGACGCGCCTGAACTGAACTGAATATTTGTATAATATATTTAGATAACAGATGTACCAGATAATTTGGTGTTTGTATCTCCGTGTTCTATAGAAAATTATCCAGATTGGACCAAGGATGGTTTCCTATTTGCTGAATTACAGGTACTATATTAGTAAACTAGCGGATTCACCCCTAACCTCTAGGGCCTTTGCCCCAAGAGGTTTGATCAAACCAATTTTTGTATTTTAGATTTAAAATGATTTTTTTTTTTAAATTTGGGGGGCGGTATTTCTAATTTTTTGGGGGTTGGGGGTGTTCCACCCCCTCCCCCTCCAAGAAAATAGTTATAAACCTTCCCGGGACCTATTAGAAACTACCCTGTAAAGGAGAACCCGATCGGTTCAGTGGTTAGCGAGATTCTTCGCTACAAACAAACAGGCAGACATCGTTCTACTTTGTATTATAGATTGTATTTTAAGTTTAAATTACAGTTAATGTGTCAAATGTTTTGTTAAATTCAAATCCGCATAAATTACGTCTTCTCTAGCTCTAGTCTTTAATGAGTAAATACTGACAACGTTAATTGCCTATCATAATGTGCAAAATTTAAGCTTTCTGAATTAATCCTTTCATCAAATTCCAAAATTTAAATGTATTTTTCAGTAAATAAATTTGAACAAATAAAAGAAGTTTTATTTCTCGTATGAAAAAGTAAAAATAAAAGTAGTCAGACTTTTTTCATCAAATTACAATCTAATTTATCTACAGTTTCAACAAATTTTCTATTTCTATATTTAGCCTGTTATATATCCTTATACTAAAGTAACAGGATGTTTGTCTGTCTGTGTGTACCGAAGTATCTCGCTAACCGCTGAACCGATCGGGTTCTCCTTAACAGGGTAGCTTCTCATAAGTCCCGCGAAGGTTTATAACTATTTTGGGGGAGGGTACCACCACCCTCCCAAGAGAAATGACAAAAAAATCTAAAAAAAAAAATTAAATTTAGGGGAGACTTCAACGTCAAATAAGGTGGTATCGTATATAAAAAATTAACTTTAACAAACAACAACATATAAAGTGCCACTAGAGGCCTCAAGGGGCGTAGCCGCTAGTCCTTATAATAAAGTAACAGGATGTCTATTTGTCATTCAGTTTGTGTGTACCGAAGGATCTCGCTAACCGCTGAACCGATCGGGCTCTCCTTAACAGTGTAGCTTCTCATAAGTCCCGGGAAGGATTATAACTATTTTGGGGGATGATACCACCACCATCCCAAGAGAAATCACAAACAAAAAATTTTACGCAGAGAGATTTCAACGCAACATAGATAGGTATCGTAGAGACTGGAACCCAAAAAAAAATTTAAGTGCCACTAGAGGCCTCTAGGGGCGTAGCCGCTAGTTGTAGTGAGGTTATTTTGATTGTCTGTTAAGATCTCGCTAACCCAGAGAGAGGGGACAATGGGCTGTTCATTACCACAGTCCCCAAAAGTTTTACAATAACGTTATCTTATTCGTTGGCTTAATAACTGTGGGAGATGAATTTTGATTGGTTAGTTTATTAAGTTAAGTGTTCTAACGTTTCAACGACTAATTTTAATCTGCAGAAGGGTTAATTTTGCGTGTCTTCATTTGGGATGTACATAAATTTATCAGCCATTGTCTTATCCCTTAAGATCACTGCGCTAACCACTAAATTTAATAGTCAAAATTTAGTAAAAGAGCCCAAGTTTTTGAGCCAGCGAATTATGTAACGTGAAGGTATTAGCTCTTTAGTGTTCTGATACATTATTTTCCTGATTAATTTAAAAATAGAAATGATATAAATGATCGTTGAAGAGTTAATTAATTACATTAATTTATATAAGATATAAGGAAAAGTGTATTTTATACATTTTATATTTCGGTGGTTTCCCTCAGTGTATAGTCAAGCAAAGAATAACCCCCTTCGCCCACTTCTCTTATCTTGAAATGAATTAAAAATAGCTTTTCGTTTGTTTGTTTATTTAGTAGGGTTAGGTTATGTTAGGTTAGATTGGGTAAGAAGTATAGCCAAGTAGGCTAGGGGACTCCAAGTAAAGGCTAAATAAGGGGAGAGGGTTCAGTGCTCAAAAGACACTTGAGGAAATACACTTTTATATTTCAGGCTTCCTTTATGGAGACAAGACAATACCATGCAATTGGACTCTTCTGTGTAAGGTATAAATTTTCGATCATTTATATAGCCATAACTATGTCACAAATGCTTATAAAATAGGCATTTTCGACCTAACATACTGAAACAGTTTCTTTACAAGACCAAGTAATCAGTTTTAAATATCTATTTAATGAAAAAATAATGAAAATACTAATAAATTAAATATGCAGAGATATGGCTTTACAAAATGGGTGACAGACACCCAGTAGTCCTAAGAATGTACTAGGACATGTAACAACTAAAATACTTCTAAAGGGTAATTGATATTTGGTTTTAAGGATCTCTTTTTGTTTTACATTAATGCATTCTTTTAAAATGCTTTTTTGTCCCTCTATCACAATAGCCAATCGTAGCTATATATAACAAGGAAATGTCCGTGCATTTTCAGTAAGTCAAACTGAAATCTAACTTTGTGGACGAATATTAAAAGCAATTTATACAAATATATGATATATTTACCTAACAGCTGTAAAACTGTTAAAATATTTCTGAATATTTTTACATTTCTTTATAGAATTATATTATTTAGAGATGAAGATAGAGATGCATTGGTGAAATTAGCCGAAAAAGCAAAAGCACAAAGGTTAAAAGGTAAAAATTACGCATTTTATCAGCGAATCTATTTCATAAATCCTAAATGTTCGTTATTACGTTTGTAACTAATTTTATTATTAATAGGACAATTCCTGTAAAATGTCCCTAACTCCTACGTTAGCCTAAGAAATTTTATATACCTTCTTTAACTATGCAAAACTTTTACAAAAATATATTTTCCAGTAAAAAAAATTCGATAAAAGCCATTTTTTGCAGGTTTTAAACGAAGAGAAAGATTCTAATAAAGTTACAATTAGTAAAGCGTTATAAATAATCTATTATTAATTTGCAACAAAAGTAATCGATTTTTATATTTAGACCCGAAAATAAAATATTGTCCGCTGAAATTCAAGACAGTAGAAAAGACAACAGTATTCAATATAATGACTGGTTCCAACTGTCGAAATCAAGGTATTTATACTAACATCTTTCTTCTATGTATCTCGTCCAGGGAGGAAGGGGCCATTATGCTGCTTATCAAATAGTTCCTAAAGTATTATAATAAAGTTTTCTTATTCGTTGGCTTAACAACTTTGGGTACTTTTATTGAATTTGATTGGTTTTTTCATTAGTTGAGTGTCCAAACGTTTCAACCACCAATTGTAATCAACAGATTGGGTAATTTTGTGTATCATCATTGGGGATGTATATAAATTTTTCGGCGATTGTTTTATCCCTTTGAATCCCAATATGTAACCAATGTTTGTCTGTCTAGTAAGAGTTAAAATTATATGTTTAAAAAGATTATATGAAATTATGATTATTATTTGGGGTGAAATCTTGGTCGGTTGGTTGAAACTAACACTGTTTATTATAATTTGGAATGTACATCATTATAGCATCCCTTATCTAATACTGTCTAAAATACGCAGAGTTACTTCCCTAAACCCTGTTTGCTAGATCATAAGCTACAGATAGACATAGAGGCACCCTGTTACATTTATATAAGGATATTTAATATTTTACGTTTTAAATAAATCATATTAAATTTAATCAGAAAAAAAATAAATATTTAATTAAAAATCTTGTTATTTTTGATTGCTTTTCAAAATTAAACGCATTTTTTATGATCAAATTTTGTTCATACTAATCAATTATTTAATCTACGGCGGTTTCCCTAAGCTCCTTTAATATAGAAATTAAAGCAAAAATAATTTGAGGGGGGGGGGAGGACTTTAGTTTATATTTTCGCAGGTTTAGGATTTCCCGTTTGGGTTAGAAATAAATACATATTAAAGGAAGCCTGCAAGAAATACCACGCTTTAACTGGCAAAAGACTGCCACAAGTAGAAATGCAATTTAAATAGAATTTTTTTCATAGATTTTGACTATGAAATGCGTTGTTTTTATTGTAGAAATGTTACCGGCAATCTAAGTTTCTGATAATTTTGTGTCTAGGCGACGTAATTTAATATTGTTTTCTTTTATGAGCATTGGAAATCTTTTAAAAATTTCATTGTACATAAAATGCTAGTTTGAAATGACTAGAACTTTTTTGTTATTGAAGCTGAAAGCTTTAAATTTAGGGTATTGGGTCTACTTGTGGCAGTCTTTCAGCAGTTAAAGCGTGGTATTTCTTGCAGGCGTCCTTTAAGGTTATTATGGGGGGAAAATATTTTCATTTCTTTTTGAAAATGAAAGAGAAGGTTGGTTCTTTACTCGCTAGGCCCTTTAGGGGAAAGCGCCTAATCTACTATTATTACTATAGAAAATGTAAAAGACGATGTAGCAGCAGCAGAGGATGAAACAGATTCTGTTGGAGGACATCCACCAGTTAAAAGAACTTTATCCTCAATCAAGTCAATTGCAACCAAGCAGACACTTGACAAATACTCAGATAAGGTCCGGTTTTTTTTAGTAGCGAAGCTACTCTATAATTCTCTATGACGTACGTCAGTCTGTAATGCTATGGAGGAGGCGATTTTCTTAGAAGCTATTCAAGATGGCATGTTTTTTTGTGATTATACCCTTTACCAAAGAAGTTACAACATGCTGCTAACTTTGTAGGTCTTGAAACCAAAGTAATTTTTTATCTGTAGGTTTCGTGATTTTCTTTAGTATAAATTCTTTCTTTCTTTTCTCTTTTTTGGCTACTGTGTATCTGCTCTATAACTAACTTTGTCCGTTTGTCCATCCATTATTTTGCTTTGCTACAGACACGGACCTTCAAGGCTATCATAACAAGGTCTAATTCTATAAATCTAATTCAAGCAAAAGAGTCACATTTGGTTAAGAGTAAACAATTCATAAAATGTGTAATTAACTTTTTAAAAATAATTATGTTTAGAACAAAACCTTCAAATATTGCACTTATATAAACCTTTAACATAAAGTAACACAATTATTCTAATCAACGAGGTTGTGCCTGACATTGTAAAATCTGATAATATAATTTAGGTCTCAACAGCCCTAGCAAAACCGGGATAGATGTTACAGCTTTTGGCCTACCTATTATATTGACGTCAGAAAACACCTTATACCCCATTTCTTTTCTAGGGGGTTTCTTTCCCCCTTTCCATTACCCTCTATTATCACGTCAATAGAATAGGTTGGCCAAAAGCGGTGACATCTATCCCCATTTTGCTAGGGTACTAAACACAGTAACTTCATTCATAGATAAACACTTTCAAAATCTATCTCCATTTTGCTAGAGCACTAAACACAGTTACAATATTCAGGATCTGGATTATCATGGCCTTGTACAGCCTGAGCTGGAGGTAGAATTCAGCTATGGCCCTAAACTTACATACAAGGGAAAACTCAAACTTAGACGGGTTATCAGGTAGCATTCCTATGAATTTTATGGTTGTGATATTTTAAAGATGAAAGCTATTTTTATCCTTTAAAAACCAACTGAAGATTGTTTTAACATGAAACACTGTGTATTGGACGTATCAAATAAAAATAACATGTTTAATTAAACTGTGTTGATCACTCTATGTTAAAAAAATAGGTAAGGGAGAGTATGGCAAATATACACTTGGAGATGGTTGATAACAACATAAGCATTGACATCCCAACTATTGAAGAAAACCATCCCTTTGATTGAACGACCTTTGTCTGTCATAAATGTATATTGTAATAAGTTGTGCTATTTAGGGGCAAGGCATTATTAGTAATGTTGTAAATCTGACATGGCAGCATTTGGTACAACTTTTAACATCTTAAGTTATGACGCATTCGAACCAATCAACTCACTGACGACGAGCGGATGATTATCATAAAGACAAAATTGAATCCTTTTTTTTCTTCTTCAGATACCATCATTTAGCCAGAGATTTTGTGGACGAAAAAGATTATCCAGCAAATAATGAATATATCTTATATTCTTACTCTTATGTCAAGGTAAATTTTTCCGTAAAGTTACTTAATTAAACTTCCTAAGACTTACATTTTTATTTACATTTTTTATATGAAAGTCCCTAATTTAGAAATATGCAAAGCCTTTACTCTGTAGAAAATGCTTACAATTTTCCTGTAAAGATATTTCAGACCATGCCATGCGGAAGGGGGGTGTCAACACACCCATTAAATATAAATTGGAAAGGACTTCCTTCCCCTTTTACATCACCTAATTGATTAACACCCCTCTGGTGAATCGCTGTTCGTGCCAATGATTCAAACCTGACTTAATACCATATGCATCTTATATTGTGAAAGATCTTTAAACTTTTTGACTGATTTATTGTATGTATATGAAATGATGACTCTGATTTAGAGAACTGATATCCCCCCTGCTCTTGTGAGGAGGGACAGTGCCAGGGATCTGTTCAGTGCCAGGAGTCCTGCAAGAAACAGTGATGCCAGGAGTCCTGCAAGAAACAGTGATGCCAGGAGTCCTGCAAGAAACAGTGATGCCAGGAGTCCTGCAAGAAACAGTGATGCCAGGAGTCCTGCAAGAAACAGTGATGCCAGGAGTCCTGCAAGAAACAGTGATGCCAGGAGTCCTGCAAGAAACAGTGATGCCAGGAGTCCTGCAAGAAATGACCGTGCTAGAAGCCCAGGAAGAAGTAAGATTTTAAATTTCTCCATGTTAAAACTTTGATGCTTTAACACACACAATATGCATATTCAAAGACGTCCAAGCCTTTTTTATGGGGAAGTGGGCCAGTAAAAAAATTATAGGAAGGAATAGCCAAGCCATGAAACCTACAAATATTACTACCCTTTAAAAAAAAATTTTACAGTTAAAAGTAATTAAAGGTAATGCGAGAAATAACAATCTGAATATTTTGATACAGGAATACAATATAGCCAACAAGAAAAATAAATCTAAACAAATATTTGAGGTCAGATAAAAAGGTCGTCATTACTACGAAGCATTGCCCCATAAAATCACAAAACATAAAGTGATTTTTTTCGAATTAAATCAATTGTTGGTTACAGCTGATTTTGATAATCATTTTGTTATAGGAAGCATGGAAGAGGTTCAAGAATATGCCTATGTGTCCCACTGTCCAAACAGGTATCCAATTAATGGTCCTAGGACAAAGGCAGTAGTGACAAACGTCAGAGTGGACAAATAACCTAACCTATTTTAAACCGTAAATAAGTTTTTTTTTAATGCGTTTGTCCTGGAACCCAACAAATCCATCTATATTTTTGGACTTGTATTCCTGTCGTATATTTACCTCAAGATATTAGGGGCCAGATCGTATAAAATGTCTTGGACTGCATAGGAGTCAGGGTTTCCTTAGCCTTACAGGAGTACAATAAATGTAGGACTAATGAAAACATATCTCTTGGGCTGATTTTAAAGGATTTAGCCCTATGTCTAATGCTAGACATAACTCTAGTGTCTTTAAAGGAACTTATTGATAAAGATTTCAAATCTAACAATTTGCATTATTTTTTCCCAGGTATCCCGACTTCCAGCAGCTGGTAGAACTGGACGAGGTACCTACTCCGGTCAGGTTCAATACTACCCTTGAAGAGGATGAAGAAACAGTCTTGTACAAGGTAGTTATTATTTTCACTAGCTGCTACGCTCCTAGAGGCCTCCTGTAGCATTTGAGGAATCATTTTAGTTTTAAAAGAAAAAGAAGATGAATAATTTAAGGGTTTGGTGTTTTTTAGGCGGAATTTTCTTTTCCCAAATAATCGTTATGAGGGTTAGCGACATACAGACATCCTGTTACTTTTATAATAGGACTAGCCTCTATGTCAAGAAGATCGCCCCAAATACCTCAGAACAGTTATAAAGCTTTCCAGAAATGAACAACCTATTTAGTCCAAAATAATTTTTCAATTAGCTTCAAGAAGAAAAAAACCTTACTATTTCAAATGAAAGGATAGTATTCTCATGCATATGGATTTTATTTTTTTTTTAAAAAAGCTCTAAAAGCTTATCTAATTAATGATGATTTTCATTTAACAAAAATTAATATCTTTTGCCTAAAATTTTATTTTTTTAGGAGGCAGTCAGCCGCGGCGTTGTTATCTACCTGCCGCAGATTCAATCTGGCGGGAGGCCTATACTCAAAACTAACACAGAGGATCAATGCTTGGATCCCCTAACTCTCCATGAATACAATGCTGTCAGGTACAACTGTGCTTTTCAACAAAGTGCCTGTCAAGCACTACTCCCCCCCCCCCCACACTATTTATAAAATGAGTTAGGTAGTTTCCCCCCTCTCCCCCTATTTCTAACTTCTGCGGGACTAGTACCCAACGCAACCCAACCTAACCTTAAATATCAAACGAAAACTACCCCTCTCCCAGGGGGGGAGAGGGTTATTGGGTTGTTTATAACACTAGTGCCCAAAGTTTTATAATAACGTTTTCTTATTCGTTGTCTTAACAACTTTAGGAGCTTTTATTGGATTGGTTTATTGATCGATTCATTGAGTTGAGTGTCCAAACGTATCAACCACTAATTGTAATCCACACAAGATTAAAGTTTGTGTGATATCATTGGGGATGTACAAGAAATCTAACAGCCATTGTCTTAATTCTTTATATATCCATGTTATTTACCAGATTGATGATATTTTCAGTTGGAGTGATCAAGGGGCGTACACAGGAAACATGATTTCAATCAAAATTAAACTCATGAAGGATGGAAAGAGATGGTTTGATGGCAGTAAAATCAACCAAGGATATGACAAGTAATAATTTATATTGTTACTAGCAGCTTCGCCCCTAGCCTCTAGGGGCTTTGCCCCAAGAGGTTTGATCAAACTAATTTTTCGTATTTTAGTTTAAAAGAAAAATTTTAAAATAAATTTAGTCGACCCCACTATTTTAATTTTAGTTTTAAAAAGAAAAGAAAAAATTGGGGGGGGGGGTATTTTAGATTTTTTGGGGTGGTTGGGGGTGTCACACCCCCCAAGAAAATAGTTATAAACCTTACCGGGACCTATGAGAAGCTACCCTGTAAAGGAGAACCCGATCGGTTCAGCGGTTAGCGAGATCCTTCGCTACAAACAAACAGACAGACAAACATCGTTCTACTTTGTATTATAGATAATAAGGCTCGGCAGTCGAGGACAAAAAACTTAAATATCGAGTCTAAAATTAAATAGTATGAAGTTTAGAGAAATTGTTTGGAGCGTTTAATCAAATAAAACCTTAAAATAATAAAAATATTAGTGAAGCTCAAGAATTTCCCTAATAATCTTTTATTTTTACCCTAAATTAAACCCCCCTTTAGAGTATTCTTGGCATTTATCCCCTTCAAATTAAGGAAAGTTTGATCCAATTATATTAAAATTGATCTCTGTATTAACCAATATCTGTTTCTAAGAAGGTACGTACCTAAGGTGAAGATACCATCACACAAAATATAAGCCTTCCTTCGAACTTTAAGAAGCTTTAATTTAAAGTAGGACCATATCGGATTCCTTCGCTGCAGACAGACAGACACACAGATGTAAAGACATCCTGTTACTTTTATACAATGAATTTTATTTAGATCCAAGCTCCAAATGTATTACAACTCAGATGGTAGCAGACGAGTATATCCCGGGGAAGACTGTAATCAAACTATAGAAGATTCTTATGAACTGCCGTCAAGTCCAACTGATATAGAGGAATAACCCGCGACCGTTGCTCAACACGTAGCGCATCGGCTTGTCGTTGGGGAGTTAATAGGTTCGAATCTCGGCCAGACACCGTATCATAACTAGAGACGTTAAAAATTGTTCCTACTGTTGTTATGTCAGGTGCGCGACATAATTAGTTAGAGATGGGGGGGGGGGAATGTCTTGGCCAATAGACAGGCGCAACTCATTATCATGCACAATTAGAATTTCTAAGACTAGGGTCGTGCAATCAAAGGGTTGGTTGTCTATTAACTTAACCTAATATTGTAGGGTGTTAGAGTATCACACCCCATTAAAAGTGGATGATGCTCTGGATTCTCTAGATGAACGCTAAAAAATCGAAAAACAGCCCTTATGAGGTAGGGTAAATATATAAAAATGAGTCAGTAAAGTTATGGAATGAATCCGACAACAAATCACAAGACTGCCTTTATAACAATTTTAAATTAATTATACCAGTTAGTATTTTTTTTATAATTATTTATTCAAAAAAATAATGAAGTGGTCAAATTGCTCAATTATTTACAATTAGCGGTTGTGTAAAGAGATATGTTAATTTTTTGTTAAATTGTATTTATAAATCAAAAAAAAATGATTTTATGTTAAACTAAAAATAATCTACCCTTTTTATATCAAAATATTGAAAAATTCTTGTAAAACAGGCGGGCGGACTTGATCCAACTCTGGAGTAGCTGCTAACCTTCTAAAATAAATTAGGGTCGCTTAGTTATTAACAATAACATTAATTAGGGTTATTAACATAAGATTTTGTTTAATTTTCGTAGATTTTTATGTGTTTTTGGAGGATTTTTACAAAAGCAATTTCACCTTATGTTTTTAAAAGAATTTACCTCTGAATTCTTATACACTGTGGGCTAGAATTGAATCAAGACAAAAGTAAGTGCCGAGCCCTGGGACTTATGTGTGGTGAAAATAGACATAAAACCATGATTATTCCAGGTAAAACCAAAATATTTCAGTGGGGGCTTTTGGAGAAAATTAGATTTGAAAATTTCAAGTTCAATTTTCACCCCCTAGGAGTTGCCGCATAATCATGACAAGAAAGGCAAATATTATTTATTTTAAATTTTGAACACTTTGCTATTAAACCTCTCTATATATGATTTATTTTAGGCTGAATTTTCGTGACCTTTGCAAAGCAATTGATAAAAATGGCCATTAATTAACTCCCTTTTGAAGTAGTTTTATGAAGAACATTATAAAAGCAAAGTTGTTCAAAATTTAAAATAAATAATATTTGCTTTTCTTGTCATGATTATGCGGCAACTCCTAGGGGGTGAAAATTGAACTTGAAATTTTTAAATCTAATTTTCTCCAAAAGCCCCCGCTGAAATATTTTGGTTTTACCTGGAATAATCATGGCTTTATGTCTATTTTCACCATATATAGGTCCCAGGGCTCGGCACTTACTTTTGTCTTGATTCAATTCTAGCCCACAGTGTATAATAAAGTATCAGGATGTGGGTTTGTCTGTCAGTACCGAAGGATCTCGCTAACCGCTGGGGTTCTCCTTAACAGGGTAGCTTCTCATAAATCCCGGGAATGTTTTATAACTATTTAGGGGGAGGGTACCACCACCCTACCAAGAGAAATACCAAGAAACATAGATAGGTATCGTAGAGACGAACGCAACATAGAAAAGTTTCGTATTATTTAAAAAAAAACATTTAAAGTCCCACTAGATACCTGTAGGGGCGTAGCCGCTAGTAATATTAATATTGTACCAAATATGTATCCATGACAATATACCAGTGTAAATTATAATTTTTTTATCATAAAAAAATATAAATATTTGTTATCACTTGTTAAATAATAAATATAAAATTATAAATATATTTTACTATACTTGATGTTTTTATCATTGAAATATAGTTTACATATTTGTATAGTTAATAGTCCAATAGTTTTAACCACTAATTATAATCTACAGAAGGAATAATTATGTGTCTCATCATTAAGATATATTTTAATTTTTGGCCAGCACTATCACGGTTAATCATTTAAGGCACAACAAAAAAATATGATATTAATAAACAATGATGACAACATCCATAAGTAGCGAAGCACAAAAAAATCATGACTAAGAATACGGACAAGGATGATAACATCCATAAGTAGCGAAGCACAAAAAAATCATGACTAAGAATACGGACAAGGATGATAACATCCATAAGTAGCGAAGCACAAAAAAATCATGACAAAGATTACGGACAATGAGATTTGAATAGTATTTAAAAAATCATTAAACCTCTTATGAATTCTTACGTTCTATGATATTTACATTTGATACCAAGACTGAAACTATAACGGTCAAAATAAATTACATACTGGATGCTCAGAACAACGGGAAATTAACTATTATGCACGAAAAACCGGACTTAAAACAACAAAGATGTGGGAATATATAGCCATAACCCGCTAAAAAGGTAGTCTGACCGCCATGGATGTTCTATTAAAATGACGATAAATTTAATTTATATATCCTTAACTAAAAACATTTAGGATGGATTAAGAATCAATGCTCTTTGATAATAGTGGTTGGCTCTATAAAGAGCCGTTTTCTGCTGTAGGTCAAAATCAGTAAGCTTAAGCACGTTCACCACGGATTCTCCTGGCGAGCTGGATGTCCTTGGGCATGATGGTAACTCTCTTGGCGTGGATGGCGCACAGGTTGGTGTCCTCAAAGAGACCAACCAGGTAGGCCTCGCTAGCCTCCTGCAGAGCCATGACAGCGCTGGACTGGAATCTCAGGTCAGTCTTGAAGTCCTGGGCAATTTCTCTGACCAGACGCTGGAAGGGAAGCTTGCGGATCAGAAGCTCAGTGGATTTCTGGTAACGTCTGATCTCACGGAGAGCAACGGTACCGGGCCTGTATCTGTGGGGCTTCTTAACTCCACCGGTGGCGGGAGCAGATTTCCTGGCAGCCTTGGTGGCCAGCTGTTTGCGGGGAGCCTTTCCTCCGGTAGATTTACGGGCAGTTTGCTTAGTACGAGCCATGATGAACGATGAAATTCAACTTGTCTGAAATTTCCTCGGTTTATTATTTATAGTTCAATCCACTGATATATTACTTGGTGAAGAGGAATGAAATACGCCATAAAAGAGAAGGTAGTTTGATGTATAGGGATGAGATATTACCCGAACAAATGGGGTGTAGTTATTCTTAAGGGGGAATCTTTAAAAAGGGGGTGGGTTAAAGTATAAGGGGGCGGGAACTTAACATGAAATAGCGTCTACGTTTAGACAATCCTTGGATGTATGTATGGGTAGCTAGGGCCAGGTTAAAAATGCCGTACAGTCACGGGCTATTTAATAGGGCAGATGTTTTCACTTGAAGGGAAAATTCAAACATTGCATTGGAAAGACTAACATACTTCCTACCCACTAACAGGAAACTTAAATCCCAACGGTTTTTCATATTCAACAAAAACTAAGGGCGGGCTTTATGAAAATTATATTTTTTTTTCATATATAGAAGTTTAATGTATCAATATAAATTAAACCAAATTATAGATTATTTATAAACTTATTATAAAGTTATGTTGAGTTTAGAAGTAATTTATTAATGTAATTAAAATATTTTAAAGTTAGTATGTTTTTCAACCTATTTTTAAAAAAATTACACTATTCTAAGACATGAAGATATATTTCGATTTTAGCAATCATTTTCAATTCATTTTGTCTAAAAAATATAGGCATGAGACATTAGATAACAGCAAATATGATCAAAGATATTAAACATACATTTATATAGAACAATGTCACAAATTATTTTGAATCTTAGGTATCACCATAAAATACAGATGACTACTGATAAAGTTTGAAATAAAAGATTAAAACATTAGTTTTTTAAAAAGGAGGAGTAGGGAATAATTCTTGGCCTTGTTTGAGTTATGGGGCGGGGCATAGTTTTTATTAGAGGAATTTTTTTGATGGTTAGGAGTTAGGCGGAGTTTTGGATGGTGAGTTTGGTTGAAGGCGGAGACAGAAAATAGACATATCTTAACTTAAGTAGTATCAACTGATAAACCCTAATAATTTATATGAGAGTAAAAACTCCTAATATGATATTACACTAATATATGTATACAATACATAAATATTTCAAACATTATTATTTAAACCCGAAATTTTAGTTAACTTTATAATAATATTCTAGCTAAATATCTAGTGTGCAAAAAAACGCGGACATTTTTAAAATTGCAACTACTCGGCTTGTATTACTCATAAATTTACGTAGCACAGGAATGGTTCTTTAAATTTCCAAAAAAATATAACGATTCCATAAGTTTGTATAAAGATATATTTCATTGAATTATTTGACGATTTGCTACTTGGTAAAGTAAATGTTTAAATTATTGTTTAGAAGCTCACCTAGTATTGGTACTTAGAAGAAAATCGCAATCTTTATAAATATAAAAAAATATAAGATACATTTCATGGAACATTTCATGGATCTATTCATTAAACAAATATACTTCTGTTAGAGCTATGTTTTAAACATTAAAACTTTAAAATAAATAAAATAAGTTTTATTCATTCTAACAAGAATGACAACACCCATAAAAGCGAAGCTCTGAAATGGAAGGAAAAACGAGGACATACTGACGTTTTTAGGGCTTCTAAACCTTGTTGTAATAGGAATCGGTACTCAAAAAATCAGATGAATAGGATAATTTTAACATTAAAAAATTTGTTGTCAAAAAAGTAAAACATACGCTTGTTTTAAATGGATGTACAGACTTTCTTGTATTGATTATAGAGTTTCTTCGCTTTCTAAGTCGTATTTAATTGTTATAGGAATCAGCATGGAAAGTTTGAAGTCGATAGGACAATTCTAACCTGTTTAAATTAACGAAAAGAGCCAACTTTAACGGACGGACGGACCCTTATTAGAGAAAAGCTTTGCTTTTAAAAATATAGGAATGATAAAGGTGTTTTAATTAGTGTTTTAGAAATTTCACAGGTCTTTTATTGTTAAGTATTAGAATTTAATATCTTAATATAATTTTTTTTTCAATTTTATGCCTCTTAAAAAATAAAATTAAGTTTTTCTTGATATAAGAAGGATAATTCTTCTTTTAAAATGAAACAGATCCTAGAAAATTTCAAAATTAGGTAGGTATAGAAGACATTTAGAAAACAAAATAGATTTAGTTTAATTTAATGTTTTTCAATAAAGCATATTTTATTCTGATAAATATCAAAGATCTAAGAAAAATATTACAATTTCTCAAACAAATATTTAAGTAAACAGGCTTTAAAATAGTCTTTAGGAATTTCCCTCCTATTTTCTTTTGTGTTGTGATAAAAATAGAACTTAATCCCTCCAAGTCTACACACCCCCACTCTCTCCCTCTCCAAACACAAAGACTATGCTGTATGGTGCGAGTTCTACACATAGTTTTTGTGGTGAAGTTTCACCTGCCTTTGTTGTACTGGAACGACGAAACTATCATCCAATCAGAGTTTGAGGGATTTGTGTGAGTTGACTATAAATATTGGGTGTTGGAGTTTATTAAATTAGTTTCATATTTGAAATAAAACTATCAAGATGACCGGCAGAGGCAAGGGTGGAAAAGGACTTGGAAAGGGAGGTGCCAAGAGGCATAGGAAGGTGTTGAGAGATAACATCCAGGGTATCACCAAGCCCGCCATCAGGCGTTTAGCTCGTCGTGGTGGTGTCAAGCGTATCTCTGGACTTATCTACGAGGAGACCCGTGGTGTTCTTAAGGTCTTCCTTGAGAATGTTATCAGGGATGCTGTCACCTACACTGAACACGCCAAGAGGAAGACTGTCACCGCTATGGATGTTGTCTATGCCCTGAAGAGGCAAGGCCGCACCCTGTACGGATTCGGAGGTTAAACTTACTGCTCATCGGAAACAACAAACGGCTCTTTACAGAGCCAACCATATCTATCTCAAAGAGAAATTCTTGTAACTACCATCTATCAAATTTACATTGCAAATTGTGTGCCCCGTTAAAAAACCAAGAGAAAATTACTTTTATATCAAGCTATATTTTAACTTTTAGGATAACAGCTCACAGTGCCTTCGAAGGTGCTTCTACTTTAGTGTCAGAACCTAAATTGGGACATAGTGCATTTCATTACCCTAGGTTAGGTAACTTCATTTCACTTTTCAATAAAATCTAAAATGCAGCGGTTCTTGAGAAAATTAAATTTAAAAATTTCAAGTTCAATTTTCACCCACTAGGAGTTACCGCATAATCATGACAAGAAAAGTAAAGATTATTTATTTAAAATTTTGAACAACTTTGCTTTTATAAAGTCAGTCATAAAATCTCTCTATATATGATTTATTTAAGGCTGAATTTCCGTGACCTTAGCAAAGCAATTGATAAAAATGGCCATTAATTAACTCACTTCAGGAGTGGTTTTATGAAGAACTTTATAAAAGCAAAGTTGTTCAAAAATTTTGAATAAATAATCTTTGCTTTTCTTGTCATAATTATGCGGTACTCCTAGTGTGTGAAAATTAAGCTTGAAATTTTCAAATCTAATTTTCTGAAAAACCGCTGCATTTTAGATTTTATTGAAAAGTGAAATGAAATTACCTAACCTAGGGTAATGAAATGTACTATGTCCCAATTTAGGTTCTGTCACAAAAGTCAAAGCACCTTCATTTGCACTGTGAGCTATCGGGCCTGGTAGAAAATGGCACTTCCTACCCATCAATAAATAAAACTGAAAAATCCTGCTTTAACTGATAGCTTTGTCTTTTCGTTAATTTAGGCATGTGATGTTAGAAATGTACCATCGTATTAAACTTTGCATGGTGATTACTGTAGTAGTTAGGTACGAATTAGTATGTCACGTTCAAAAGTACTCCGTACGTCAATTTTAAACATGTTGCTTTTAACAACAATTTTTTATGTGATAAAATTATACGATTGGTCTTAAAAATGTAAGTATGTCCTTAAACAATATCCTGTATTTAAGCAGTTTATCAAGAGATCTACTTACAATTTTGTTTCGTTCAACTTTAATGCATTTATATTCCGATTATTCAGTTCTGACACCCTACTCAAGTGATAGTGTTCGTTTTTCCTGCCGTTTCAGAGCTTCGCTTTTGTGGATGTTGTCATCCATGATTTTTGTGCTTCTCTTTTAAGATTGACATAATCATTACTTAAAATAGAGACTAAAATGCGAGGCACTTGAAAATAATTGTAGGAAAATTGGTACTGATATATAAATAGTTCTAATGTACCTAATAAATAACTAAATTTTTAACCCCGGGGGTAAAATTTGCTTAGGGGGGGGGGGGGGTAATTACCCCCCCTGATATTTGTTGGCAGGGGTAAATTCCCCCCCCCCTCCAAAAAAAAAATATTTTTTTTGTGGGGGTAATTTAATTATGTAAAAAGGTACCTACCTAATTATGAATTACTATTAAATATTTAGTAGCAAAAATTTTTTTTTAGTAGGGATTATTTATTTTTGGGGGTAAATTTTAAATGGGGGGGGGGGGGGAAGGAAAAAATATGGGGGTGCCGTAGGCATCTCAAAATTCGTTGGGGGTGGGCGGTAATCACCACTCCCCCCCCCCCCCTTGGACGTCCTTGATGACAACATCCATAAGTAGCAAAGCTAAAAAATTAAGTTATTAACTATCGAGCATTGTCATAGAAATAAACATTAAACTTGATAAAATGGGTAAATCACGAAAACTTTAAAATCTAGGAATCGATCTAGCACTGCAATTTATAAACAAATCTTATCATATAAAGTAGAAAACTTTGTTTTGTTTGTAGCGAAGGATCTTGCTAACCGCTGAACCGATATGATTCTCCGTTATAATGAAGCTTCTTATAGGTCTAGGGAAGGTTTATAACAATTTTGAATGAGGTTATACCCAACATTAATTTCCTCTAGAGGCGTAGCCGCTAGTCTTACTGAAACTTTGTGAAAATTATGTGTGAATTTATTTAATCCCTGAAAATTTCAGCCGTCTATCTTGAATGGAAGGGGAGTAAATCACTAAAACTTGAAATCTAGGAAATTCAGCAGCCCAATTAACAGACACTTGGACAAATCTCGTTTCGTTACGGACGGACAGACAAGGTGGGTTATAGTGTAGCATCGATAGATACTAAAACTAAATTTTCTTATAAATTTCGATAACTAAACTTATGCCTTAAATAGATGTTTTATTTGAAAAAATGAGTTTGAATGATTATTATATAGCTGCCAAAAGGCTGGTAGCACAATCTAGGTCCACATATCAAACTAGAAAAGTAAAGATAAGGTCTAAAATGTATGTAATAATGAACCGAAACAGCACAGCTAACAAAAAAGCGCAATTAACAAAGAGAGGGGTAGGTTTCTGGTAAAATCCGTAAAGGTGTGTGTTTTAAGCTTTAAAAATAGTAGTAGAATGATAATATTCACTAAATATGTGTATTTCTTATTGAAAAGAACAATAGACAATATATAGCTGCCAAAAGGCTGGTAGCACAATCTAGGTCCACATATCAAACTAGAAAAGTAAAGATAAGGTCTAAAATGTATGTAATAATGAACCGAAACAGCACAGCTAACAAAAAAGCGCAATTAACAAAGAGAGGGGTAGGTTTCTGGTAAAATCCGTAAAGGTGTGTGTTTTAAGCTTTAAAAATAGTAGTAGAATGATAATATTCACTAAATATGTGTATTTCTTATTGAAAAGAACAATAGACAATTTTTTTTTTAAAGTGAACATGAATTTTTATCGTTCTACTACTGTTTTTAACCTATAACATATAACCTTTACGGATTTTACCCTCTCTTATTGGGGTTTATCAGTTGATAAAGGTAAGATATGCATATCTTAATAACATGAATAAACTACTTCTAAATTCAACATAACTTTATAATAAGTCTATAAATAATCTGTTTATTATATGTTTTTTTTAATTTAGATTATTATTTATCCAAGTCTAAATAACACATGTTATACAATATCTTACCCCAGAAATAAAACAAGAATTAGATATTAGTCCAAACTGAATAAAAGACACAAACTGAATATCTCAACCCAATAAAACCAAACATAACCATCACTCATAAAAACCTGTATTTCAGGGATAAATATTACATAACAAAATAATAAATTTCCAAAAAGCCCGTCACTTATTATTGTTGAATATGAAAAACCGTTGGGATTATCAACTAAAAATATGCTTAAAAAGTAAAAATCAACACGATTAAAAAGGACAAACGGACATTCTGATAACGATTATGAAGTTGATACGCTTTCTAAATCCTACCTAATTACAACAAGATTCAACATGCAATGAGTGAAATCGATGGGACAATTCTAACATGCCTAAATTAACGATACAAGCTAACCGTTAAGGACTGACGGACGAACCGACCCTTATTATAGAAAAGCTTCGTTTTTAAAATTATTTAGAGATTAATTTAACCAAAGGTAAAATTTAATAATTTATGAATAGGTATGTAATAGTCATTTCTTTTTCTAGAATATCTTTATATGATAAATATGGTTGGTCCTGTATAGGACCGTTTGTTCCTGTGGGCAGACGAGATGATCAAATTACTTGGAGCTGGTGTACTTGGTGACAGCCTTGGTTCCCTCAGAGACGGCGTGCTTGGCCAACTCTCCGGGAAGGAGAAGCCTGACAGCAGTTTGGATCTCCCTGGAGGTGATGGTGGACCTCTTGTTGTAGTGAGCCAGACGGGAAGCTTCAGCAGCGATACGCTCAAAGATGTCGTTGACGAAAGAGTTCATGATGCTCATGGCCTTGCTGGAGACACCAGTGTCGGGGTGCACCTGCTTCAACACCTTGTAAATGTAGATAGCATAAGACTCCTTCCTTCTCAGCTTCTTCTTTTTCTTGTCTCCCTTAGCAATGGCCTTCTGGGCCTTGCCGGACTTCTTGGCAGCCTTTCCTGAAACCTTGGGGGGCATGGTGGTGTAGAAATGAATCTGGTTGTTGCACTAGATCCCCTTGCTTTTATACACCCAGTGTGTTCAATTTCCTAGGGTAGTAGTTCCCGCATTTATTTTTAATCCATTGTTTAACAATGAGGACAAGGCAGGTGATATCGCTGTAGGAGGGGATTATATGCACCGTGCCGTGCTGGGTCACCTAGTGATGCACCGCGCCGAGTGTCTGTTTCACTGCATGGATAAAGGAACAAATGAAAAGATAAAAAATATTTAATTTGTTAAAATAAAAAAGTGTAGGGACAGTTTCTCTCTGTAGGAATCCTCCTAAAAAAAACTATGAAAAAGCTTCCCTTTAAGGGGGAGTTAAACTAATCCAGCATTAAGCATACCCTTTAAAAATAAGAAAACATCATGACATTTTAATTTAAAAATGTTATTCCATTGAAGTATTTGATATTTTTTTCAGATATATTTGAAGTTTAATAATTTTATAAAGCGGCCATGCGCCTTGGAGCTCTAATTTAAAGATAGAGTATTGGGTAAGAAAATTGCCTACAAACATCAATCAATATCTGTAATGTTAGTGTTTCTTACATTGACATCAATATATGTGATACTACCGGCTTCGCCCCTAGCCTCTAGGGGCTTTGCCCCAGGAGGTCTAATCAAACCAATTTTTCGTATTTTAGATTAGAAGAAAATTAAAAAAAAAAAATTTTTTAGGTAGGGGGGAATTTTTTTTTGGAGGGGGGGGGATAGTCGACCCCACTATTTTAATTTAAGTTTTAAAAAGAATTTTTTTTTTTTTTTTGGGGGGGGGGGTAGGGTGTCCCACCCCCCAAGAAAATAGTTATAAACCTTCCCCAGACCTATGAGAAGCTACCCTGTAAAGGAGAACCCGATCGGTTCAGCAGTTAGCGAGATCCTTCGCTACAGACAGACAAACAAACAAACAGACGGACAAACAAACAGACAGACAAACAGACAGACAAACAGACAGACAAACAGACAGACAAACAGACAGACAAACAGACAGACAAACAGACAGACAAACAGACAGACAAACAGACAGACAAACTGACAGACATCGTTCTACTTTGTATTAAAGATTAGTGTTTAAGAAAGAATATGTATGAAATATCATTGTTTCTTGAATAGACATCAATATAAGTAATATAATATTTGTGTTTCTTTAAAAGACTTTAATATATTTAATATTATTGTTTCTTGAATAGACATAAATACATGTAATATTAGTGTTTCTTGATACATAAATGTGTGTAATACTAGTGTTTCTTGAATATACATCGATATATGTATTTTTAGTGTTTCTTGAATTAAAATCAATATATATAAGTTTGGTGTTTCTTGAATAGACAACAATGTGTGTAATATTAGTGTTTCTGGATCAAGTCAAGCTGAGTATGCCAATAGTCTGTTTTGGCACACGCTACTTGACTTGGGGGAATATTGGCATACTCTACTTGACTAGAGGGAATATTGGCACACTCTGCTTTACTTGGCGTAATATTAGCATACTCTGCTTTACTTGTCAAGATATGCTTTTTCTAAAATTTTGAAATAATTTTTGTATATATACTAGTGGCTCCACCAACGCCCCCCACCTCGATGTCTCTAGGAGCATTTGAGGGAAGGAGAAAGCTGAAAATCTCCTTTACATTTAAGTTTTAAAAAGAAAAACTATTGTAACAAATAATATGTTGTTAAATATGATATTAAAAGATTAATTTTTTATTTTGTTATTTATGTACAAAATTGTGTCTTTTGGTAAATAAATCGGAAAATATGTCAAATTCATCTTTTTGTCATGCTGCTTTGTTTGATAAACTATTGGCATACTATGCTTTACTTAATGAAATATTGGCATACTATGTTTTACTTGGGGGAATATTGGCATACTCTACTTGACTAGGGGGAATATTGGCACACTCTGTTTTACTTGTTGCCAATGGCACACTCAGCTTGACTTGATCCGTGTTTCTTAAATATACATCAATATATGTTAGTGTTTCTAAATTAGACATATATATGTAATAATAGTGTTTCTTGAATATACATCAATATATATGTTAGTGTTTATAAATTAGACATATATGTAATATTAGTGTTTCTTGAATAGACATCAATATATGTAATATTAGTGATTCTTGTATAGACATCAATATTTATATATAATTTTAATGTTTCTTGAATAGACATCAATATATGTAATGTCAATGGTTCTTGAGTAGACAACAATATATGTAATATTAGTGTTTCTTAATTAGACATTGATATAAGTAATATCAGTGTTTCTTAAAACTTAATTTTCCAAATTATTTAGATACAATCGTTCTGGCCCTCCCACCTCCTATAAATACAGAGCCTCTAATTCCAATAACCATTTGAAACTTGAAAAATGTCCGTTTTTCTTTTCCTATATCCATGCCTAAACGTATTTTTTGTGATGTACACTATGTAGCAAATGGCAGTTAATATACTGGCACGGCAAACCTCAACCCCGCTTCTTCTAACATAGATTTGTTGTGTACCGGCACGAATATACAACTTACTGGCGGGAAACTCAAAATTCCCCTCTCTAACTACTAAAATTTCTGAAACTAAGTGAGAACTAACTTTTTGAAAATTTAAAATCATCAGATTTAAAACAGACCAGAGAAATAAGAGTTGAAAACAAAGTAAACTTAACTGAAAATAAATAATAATAGTTTTGAGACAATTCAAGAGGTTTAAAATTTTAGAAGCTTTTAGAATTATACATGCATTCGATACGTGATCCTACGATTCATACAGAGAGACAAAAAAAATCCTGTTGCGTCTGTGTCAGGATTACCAAGTTAGGGTTAATATTTCATATTCTAAAAATAACTAAATACATAAAAGAAAAACATTTTCTTCATTCCATAAATTAAATAGGACATATTTCATGGTCAAAAAGTAAGTTCTCGCTTAATCCTGAATACAAGCTCCATATTTACATCCTTATGTCCCTTTAAATTTGAAATAGCTTGGCTTGGGTTCCATTTCATTGTCGGCCATTTTGAATTTTCGATTTACCGCCAAATGCCCCACTTTCAAACAAATGCCTAAAATATAAATCGTTTTTGCATAAAATATATGAATATATATATTGTCAGATAAATTTCATTTCATATTTATTAGTGAGTAAATAGTATTTTAAAGTTTAGTATTATGAAAAACTTCACAAGAAATATAAAGAAATGCAATTTGGTAACACAAAAATCTTACAATATTTTTTAAAAATTATTTTCCAAAAATGATATTTTTTTTACAAAACCATTGTCCAACGTTTAATTGCAAATGCTTTAAAAGTAAGCAGTAAGGTTTTTTTGTCTGAAGCTTCAAATCTCAATAACTACACTGCACAACAGTTTCACATAGGTCATATGATGGTTAGTTAGTTTTAGATTTAAAATTTGGGGATGGTTTACAGCTATTTTCTATTTTTCCTCTCCACTAATATTAATCTATTATCTTTTGAATTTAAGTAAATTTAACATATCACTGTCAAATGTGAAATACAGTGTGAAATTAAAATATGATATATAAATGAACTTATTTTGGATAATTTTACAACATAAATTTACATCTAAAATTTTTGTGCTTATCCTTATACTAAAGTAACAGGATGTTTGTTTGTGTGTTTGTACCGAAGGACCTCGCTAACCGCTAAACCGATCGGGTTCTCCTTAACAGGGTAGCTTCTCATAGGTCCCGGGAAGGTTTATAACTATTTTGGGGGAGGGTACCACCACCCTCCCAAGAGAAATCGCCCCTAGAAGAAAATTCCCCCCCCCCCAAAAAAAAAAAAATAAAATTTTTGGAACTTAAACTAAAAATGTGGGAGGAACCCCCCCCTCAAACAAAAAATTCGCTTCCCCAAAAAAATGTTTTTTACTTTTTCTTTTAAAATCTAGAATAATAAATTAGGTTATCAAATTCGACGCTCCCCTCCTCAAGTCTCTAGTATTTACATATTGACATAAAACCATAATTACACGGCTAAACTAAAACCCAAAAAGTTAAACCTGTTTAACAAGACAAAAATCATTACTATTTAATTTTTGTTTTGTTTCTCTGCTATGTCCTAACCTATCCTTTCTTTAACAAAAATATATGATATCAGTCAATGCTTCGATATAAAGTAGGAATGTTTGTGTTTGTCTCGTTATGATCTCATTAACCACTTAACCGATTCATTTTACGAGAGTTTCTGACATTTAGCTTTTGACGGATAGTCAAAAATAATCGCAAAAGGTTGGTAATTTTAAGATTGTAAGCTACTTGTAAACAGGGATCAACCTTCTACAATTTTGAAAATCAACTAGAAGTCTAAACTTGACCAGAATATGACAATTCCTCTTGTTAAACAGTTGCTCAAAACATTTATAAGGTTAAAATTTGAGGCTTAATCACGGCTGACGCTTTTAATTGCTGGAGTAACGAATTAAAATACCTTAACTACGAATGCTATTGAACTCTATGATTCCTTTAAAATCAGCATTTACATTTAAATTAATTTTTTTCTGTAGGGGTCTTCAAACTCTAAAATATAAAGATATTAAAAACTTTTCTCGTATTCATACGAATCCGGTGGATAGGAACCGGTTCTCATCCATACGAAAAAACTATGTCTAGCACCGAATTATATCCAGCTTTCTACAGATATAGAATGTACAATCATAAGATTAAAACCAGCCTAAGGCACCTGCTAAAAAAAACTGGTTTTAATCTTATGATTGTTCATTCTATATCCGCGGAAAGCCGTTTATAATACGATGCGAGAAATAAATATTATTTCTTTTAAAAACGTATCGGTAAATGTAAATCTATGTTATGGGTATCTCATTTTCTTAGTTTTATTTCTCAAGTTAAATTTTAAAACTTGAAAATTTTTACTGCAATAAAAGATACTTTTTAAGCCAAGATTTATTTACACTGTTTCGTTTACATGGAAGTATCCATTAAGAGGCTCTTTAAATTCCTAAGTTGTTTTCTTTCTTTGTCCTTTTTCATTCTTCTGAATAACTAGAATACAATTTTTAGTGAATTTTGAGGGGGGGGGGGTTATTAATGACATTAGTTTTCAATAAAGGGAAAATCCTAATTTATAAAGGGGGGGGTTTTTAATGCAACCATCTCGTAATCAGTGAGCAAATGGCACTTAGAATTCGAATTTCGAGCTGAAATTTTGCATGAGTAATCCTTGGTAGGTCTATTTTCCCTAAATTGAACAAAAAGTTGGAAAAGTAACGGCTGGCGGCTGGCAGCTCAGCCGTTTAGCCGTTTTTTGCCTATTTTTAGGGCAAATTCATCATTAATTACGTAGGAATCAACTTTTTAAAACATATTTTTGGTATAATTCATGTTAAATGATAGCAATAACCATTTTTTAAAATTTTTAGTACCAGCTGCTAAACGGCTAGAACCGGCTGAAAACGGCTGGGAGCGGCCAAGAGTATGAAGAGTAGATAGGGCTTGTGACATGTCTAGGGGTAGGTTTTTATGGGTGCTGAGCTCAAAAATACTACTAAAAATAGTGACGGCCAATCCATATGGCAGCTGGGTAACAGCTGCAGCTCAGCTGCAAGCGGCCAAGAGTAGAATGAGTATATAGTGCTTGTGACGTGTCTAGAGGTAGGTTTTTATGGGTGCTGAGCTCAAAAATGATACCAAAAATAGTGGTGGCCAATATATATGGCAGCTGGGTAACAGCTGCTGCTCAGCTGCGAGCGGCCAAGAGTAGAATGAGTAGATAGGGCTTGTGACGTGTCTAGGGGTAGGTTTTTATGGGTGCTGAGCACAAAAATGATACTAAAAATAGTGGCGGCCCATCCATTTGGCAGCTGGGTAACAGCTGCAGCTCAGCTGCGAGCGGCCAAGAGTAGAATGAGTAGATAGGGCTTGTGACGTGTCTAGGGGTAGGTTTTTAAGGGTGCTGAGCTAAAAAATGGTACCAAAAATAGTGGCAGCCCATCCATATGGCATCTGGGTAACAGCTGCAGCTCAGCTGCGCGCCGCCAAGAGTATAATGAGAAGTACCAGCTGCTAAACGGCTAGGAGCGGCCAAGAGTATGAAGAGTAGATAGGGCTTGTGACATGTCTAGGGGTAGGTTTTTTTTGGGTGCTGAGCCCAAAAGTGATACCAAAAATAGTGGTGGCCAATATATATGGCAGCTGGGTAACAGCTGCTGCTCAGCTGCGAGCGGCCAAGAGTAGAATGAGTATATAGGGCTTGTGACGTGTCTAGGGGTAAGTTTTTATGGGTGCTGAGCTCAAGAATGCTACTTAAAATAGTGGCGGCCAAAAAATATATGGCAGCTAGGATCGGCCAAGAGTAGAATAAGTAGATAGGGCTTGTGACGTGTCTTGGGGTAGGTTTTTATGGGTGCTGAGCTCAAAAATGATACTAAAAATAGTGGCGGCCCATCCATTTGGCAGCTGACTAACAGCTGCAGCTCAGCTAGGAGCGGCCAAGAGTAGAATGAGTAAATAGGGCTTGTGACGTGTCCAGGGGTAGGTTTTTATGGGTGCTGAGCTCATAAATATTACTAATGATAGTGGCGGCTAATCTATATGGCAGCTGGGTAACAGCTACAGCCCACAAGCTCATCTACTCATGCTACTCTTGGCCTCTCCCAGCTGAGCAGCGGCCGTTACCAAGTTGCCATATGGATGGGCTGCTACTTTTTATGGTAGTATTTTTAAGCTCAGTACCCATAAAAACTTACCCCAAGACACGTCAAAAGCCCTATGTACTCATTTTACTCTTGGCCGCTCTCATCTGAGCTGCAGTTGTTGCTCAGATGCGATATAGATTGGCCACCACTATTTTTGGTAGCATTATTAAGCTAAGCACCTATTAAAACCTACCCCTAGACACGTCATAAGCCTTATCTACTCATCCTTTCTGCTCTGCTTGCAGCTAAGCTGAAGCTATTTACCAGCTGCCATATGGATTGGCCGCCACTATTTTTGGTATCATTTTTGAGCTCAACACCCCTAAAAACCTAACCCTGGTTATATCACATGCCCTATGTACTCTTTCTACTCTTGGCCTCTCCCAGCTGAGCTGCGGCCGTTACCCAGCTGCCACATGGATGGGACGCCACTATTTTTGGTAGCATTTTTGATCTCAGCACCCATAAAAACCTACCCCTAGACACGTCACAAGACCTATCTATTCATTCTAATCTTGGCCGCTCGAAGCTGAGCTGCAGCTGTTACCCAGCTGCCATATGGATTGGCCGTCACTATTTTTAGTAGTATTTTTGAGCTCAGCACCCATAAAACATACCCCTAGACACGTCACAAGACCTATCTACTCATTCTAATCTTGGCCGCTCGCAGCTGAGCTGCAGCTGTTACCCAGCTGCCATATGGATTGGCCGTCACTATTTTTAGTAGTATTTTTGAGCTTAGCACCCATAAAAACCTACCCCTAGACACGTCACAAGCCCTATCTACTCATTCTACTCTTGGCCGCTCCCAGCTGAGCTGCGGGCGTTACCCAGCTGCCACAAGGATGGGCCGCCACTATTTTTGGTAGCATTTTTGAGCTCAGCACCCATAAAAACCTACCCCTAGACACGTCACAAGACCTATCTACTCATTCTAATCTTGGCCGCTCGCAGCTGAGCTGCAGCTGTTACCCAGCTGCCATATGGATTGGCCGTCAATATTTTTAGTAGTATTTTTGAGCTCAGCACCCATAAAACCCTACCCCTAGACATGTCACAAGCCCAATCTACTCTTCATACTCTTGGCCGCTCCCAGCCGTTTTCAGCCGGTTCTAGCCGTTTAGCAGCTGGTATTAGAAATTAAAAAATGGTTATAGCTATTATTTAACATGAATTAAACCAAAAATATGTTTTAAAAAGTTGATTCCTACGTAATTAATGATGAATTTGCCCTAAAAATAGGCAAAAAATGGCTAAACGGCTGAGCTGCCAGCCGCCAGCCGTTACTTTTCCAACTTTTTGTTCGATTTAGGGAAAATAGACCTACCAAGGATTACTCATGCAAAATTTCAGCTCGAAATTCGAATTCAAAGTGCCATTTGCTCACTGATTACGAGATGGTTGCATTAAAAACCCCCCCCTTATAGTATACAGTCAAGAGTTTAGACATAAACCGTTGAAATTATGGCGGTTAAAGGCAGGTGAAAGTTTTCATGTATGGGGATGAGATAAGCATAGGGAATTTAAGGGGAAGGGGTGATTTAGCTTGGAATTATGTAGCAGTGCGGGGTGGTATTACAATTATTGGGGGTGGAGAGGGGGATAACAAAGGAATAGGCTTAAAAGGAGAAGGAAAGGGTAAACAGATTAAAATCGTTTGGGGAAAAAAGAAATTTGCTCCAATAGGAGTAGAGAATTTTTAATCCCAAGGAAGATAAGAACCCCGTAGGTGTATAAATAAAGCATATTTGTGCTCAATCATTAAGTTTGAATATATTTCCAAACACCCATCGAATCATCATGTCTGGCCGTGGCAAAGGAGGAAAATCTAAGGCGAAGGCAAAGAGCCGTTCCAACCGTGCTGGACTTCAGTTCCCCGTCGGACGTATCCACCGTCTGCTCCGCAAGGGAAACTATGCTGAGCGTGTTGGAGCTGGTGCCCCAGTGTATATGGCTGCTGTCATGGAATACTTGGCCGCTGAGGTTCTTGAGTTGGCTGGTAACGCCGCCAGAGACAACAAGAAGACCAGAATCATCCCCAGACATCTGCAGCTCGCCATCCGTAACGACGAGGAGTTGAACAAGCTGTTGAGCGGTGTCACCATCGCCCAGGGAGGTGTTCTCCCCAACATCCAGGCTGTTCTCCTCCCCAAGAAGTCTGAGAAGACCAAGGCTTAAGAAGTTGACCGAATCTGCTCACTACATTGTACCTGAAACGCTCTCTTTTTAGAGAGCAACCATTTATATCAAAAGAGATAGTATTCTTATATTAACTTTGTTTTCCTTTGGGTGGAAACAATTACACTTCCCCAGGATTAAATATATATTTTTTTTAGATTCCTATCTACTGTAAAATTTGAATGTATTCTTGTATAACGGACAGGATATCTATCAGAAGAAGTGAACTCGCATACCGCACCCTGATATTAATTTTATATGAAAACACCGTTATATGCGAAGAGTAAAAAAGGGTTAACGAGCAAACTAGGGCTGGGCCGGATAGTTTCAATATCCTGCCCAACCCTAGAGCAAACGTACAACAGTTTCCAAAAATATTAAAACTACATTTTTTCTTGGTTGTAATATGACTAACTGATAACATAGATAGACTATTTTTTTAAAAATAACAGACTAGATAGTAGAGTAGCTTAACAGACAAAAACAATTTTTAAATAAAGACTATGATTTATGGTAAGAAAACGAAGTAGTGGGTTTCATTGTATTTTTACAGTAGATTTTGATTGGTTAAGTTAGGAAATTTTCTCACCTCTATTTATGAAGTTTTGAAGAGTATTGTTCTTGTTAATTCAGACACCTATCAATTCTATAAATCTTTAACTGTTTTTGGTTTATATTTATTTTAAAAATATTACTTTCAGGAAAACTTACATTTTGCCAGTATTTAGGTAGATATTAATCCCTTTTTCTATATAAAAATATTCTTAAAAGGAATTAAACTTAACCTATCCTAACTTAACTGATTGCTTAACTAAACTTAATCTATCATACTCTAAATACTGGACTTACCAAATTGAAGAAAAACACAGGGTGGGTGGGAAGGGTTTTTTGCTTTTTATCACCAAGCTAGATTTCAATTTTAATTCTGAAAAAGTATATAAAAATTATATAAAAGATATAAGATAGAATAAAACACAAAAATAATAAAACATAAATAAATATAAAATAACTTATTTCATAAACAGCTAAGAGAAAATTTCCATTCGGTTTCAATTGATCTTGAAACGGTCAAGGAAATTTTCTCACCTCTATTTATGAAGTTTTGAAGAGTATTGTTCTTGTTAATTCAGACACCTATCAATTCTATAAATCTTTAACTGTTTTTGGTTTATATTTATTTTAAAAATATTACTTTCAGGAAAACTTACATTTTGCCAGTATTTAGGTAGATATTAATCCCTTTTTCTATATAAAAATATTCTTAAAAGGAATTAAACTTAACCTATCCTAACTTAACTGATTGCTTAACTAAACTTAATCTATCATACTCTAAATACTGGACTTACCAAATTGAAGAAAAACACCAAAAAAAGTAAAAACAACCAAAAACAGTCACCCAAAGAGTAGCACGAAAATCTTGTAGAATTTTGGATCTTAAAGACCAATCAATGACGGGATTTTTCAACCATGATAATAATGAAGGAGGCCAATTATTCTGTACAGGTCTACCAATATGATCCACTAAATATTGTCCCTTAGGATCTGTTCTAGATAAAGTATCAGCGACCAAAGCTGGTAAAGTTGAAACTCTTGGTAAATGTTCAACATAAAGCTTGAATGGAGTCGACACAGCAATATGATTTAGAACAGCAACAATTAGACTAGTATATGGATCTTGTCGAGACTTGCCATTAACATATGCCCAGACAACAGCAACATTATCAACTTTGCAAACAACATGTTTGTTGTGAATCAATTTGTAATTGTGGAATAAAGATATTAACAGCCCAATAGATTCCAGTAGTGTTGTCTTGTTACCAAATTTTTTACCATCATCATCAAAGAGAGTGCAAATAAATTCTGTTGGCCATAAACACTGTCCGACATAAAAGAAATCTTGTAGTTCACTGTGTGGCATAACATATCCCACAGCTCCAATACCTATTTCATATTCACTGTAGTATGAGGCGCAACCCGCAGCATCAGAAACAAACACAATTGATCTGGCAGGATAACAGTTATTTTTATCTGTTATAGGGAAGGAATGTTGTAGCTCATCTAAAATATACATCCATTGATGAAGAAAATCTTTTGTGTCACATGAAAAAGGAATAGGTTCAGATTCATAGCTCATTTTCAAATCCAAAATGATAGGCGTTTTCAAAAATCTTAAAGGAGGACACATCTGTACAACAGTATTAATCATACCCAAAACCTGTTGAATTTCTTGTTTAGAAACAAATGTTGACTGCAATACAGTAGCTATGTGTTTAATATATTTGTTTCGCTTATCAACAGGCAAGGTCCAAGTCATGTGAAGTGTATCAAAAAATACACCCAGAATCACCCCTTTTTGTTGATATAAAAATGCTTTGTCTGGTTTATCCATAGGAGCCAAAGGTAAATTTATGACATTTGCTAACCTTAAATATTCCTCAACAAATATTTGATTTTCCTCTAAAGTTTTGGTCATCACTATTTGGTCATCTAACTGTCTTTCAAGATATAAATTAACAGTATCTGTTTTTACCTTTACCATAGAAGAGAAAGAATGATGTAGATTGTCATAATTTGGTACAGATGATCGAGCTCCAAATATCTGAGATGTCTCAAAGAAAAATCTGTTCATCCAGAAAAAACCTTGTAAATATAAATCATCAAATTTAGTAGGAACTAACTTGTAGGCACTTTGATGATCAATTTTTGATAAATATGCGCCCTTACCAATAGAATAGAGTTTTTTGGCAACAAGAGCAGGACTAGACATTATAACTTTAGTCATCTGATTATCAATAATTGCTTCGTTGAAACTGTTACCTTCAGGGGCACTCAAATTTAATATTGGGCGATATTTATCGGTTTGTTCAACAACAAATAAACTATTTATCCTTGCATTTTGAAATGGTGATTCTAAAAATGGTCCAGAGACATATCCTTTTTTGATCATGGTCACTAATTGATCAGTAAATTGAGAACCAATTTTTTGTTGTCCCATATTTAACGCATTACTGTCAAAAAGAGGACGTATTTTTTCGTAATCAACCAAAGAGTCAGCTCCATACGTAAATTTTTTATAGTTTGTAAAACTGATTGACATACGGGAAGTGACAATTGTTCTTTCATTAACAAAAATTCTTGTTCGAACATATCTGCGTTTAAAGGAGTATTTGGTTGACTTTTTTGAGGCAAAGGTCTTGAAGGAAATTTTGACCAAAAATCTAAACTTGGTTCATCATTGTAATTTTTAAGAAGAGGAATTTCCGGATTCTTTAATGGTTTTGGATTACTAACAGATTCAACAATTTTTGGGTTAAACTTAATTTTCTTAATCCAAGTTTCAAACACATCACCTGGTATTCCCAAATGTTGAAAATCGACACTGCCTAATACAAACACATTGTCAAAAACATTATAAACCCATCCCAACAGAATCAAATCTGAAAATAAATAAAATTATATAATCTGAACAATTATAAATTCAATAAATATTTGCATTATAGCAGAAATAAAATAATACATATTCAAAATAAGGTAGCTGCGCTACTAACTAAAATAAAATAGATAAAATATATGCATTTTACCGAAATAAAAATAATACATATTTAATATTTTTTCTGGAGGCAATAGAGATAAAAACCATGTATTATGGCGATAATAAAATAATACATGATAAAACAGAGTAGTTGTGTTACTCGATAAGAAATATGTATATAAAATAAGATTTATAGTATTAAAAATAAATCTACATAAAATCTAATTAAGTAAAATAGATATACTATCAAAGATAATTTGGTATAAACATTTATCAATGAAATATGTGATATGATAAATGCACGATTTTTGCTCAAATAAAATAAACTTTAATGATAATTTTAGCACATATTTTGTAAGCTCGATTGGTAAGAAAAATATTTTTAGAGATCATTATCACAGGTATGAAATAAAAGTGAAATATTTCAAAGTAAACACTAAATATTATAGTTTTATATAAAGCAACTTATAATAAAATAAAAGTGAAATAATTCAAAGTAAACAGTAAATATCATAGTTGTATATAAAACAACTTAATATTAAACATTTTTTAAGAACAAAATTATTTCTTTGAATGATTTTTGTTGGTATGAGACTGTCCACAGGGTCTATTATTAGGGGGAATTTTAATATTGCAAATGTGCAAAAATTTCCCGCCTCCTGCTAAATCAGAACACCTCCTTGTTTTTGAATCAAACTTGTTAGAACATCCCTTATCAGAATTGTAATTTTTACAAATAGACTTATAATGAATGAAGGTAGAACCTGGTGCAGATGGAGTCCATTCTGATGTGTCCACACTGTTGTTTTGCGTAGGTTTGGCTTTGCGTTCAAATGTTTTGTTTTCAACATATGGAATCATTTGAACATAACTGCATTTTGGATTGTAAGAACAAAAGCTACGAAAATGAGAATCCAAATCAGCATAAGACATATGTGATTGTTTTTGTGAAAAACGAATAGCATTTGTATGCAACACACTGTCTGTAAATGTAGAACAAAAAGTACCCTGATCTTGATTGGAATTATAACCAAAAGAATTTGGCATATCTTTTAACCAGTCGTGAACAATGAAAAACTTCCACAGCGGTTCTAATGATCCATCCCATGGTACAACTCTACTTTTTGCCGTTTTTAAAGCAAAAAACGCTATTTGAAAATGTTTGATATTTTCGATATCTTCCAAATACATTGATGTGAGAACAGTTTGATTACCACCATCATCATTTATTACATTGATGTTTGAAATCCCACCATTAGATTTCTTAACATTCTCAGGAGAAAACATTTTGATAGAAATCAATCTTGAATCAGGTTTATGAAGTTCCTCAAATCCTTTGGCAGTAATCTTGTTAGTTAAATCCAATCTTGATAAATCGTAGCTATTTATAGGAAGTAACTCATTTTCTTCAAAATAGTGAGCAGCCTGAACAAAAAGTTCTTCAGAACTTATGGTGGGTGCTCTATCAAATCTAATAGGGTGTAATTTTGATTTCAAATTATCACAAATGTTTTTTATCCCATGATTTTTCTAGGTGAACAGATAAATGATTGTCTTTCAACTTATCTTCTAAACAAGAAGATTTTTTAACACCTTTATCTCTTTTTACATTTTCTAAAGTTGCCTCAGCAAAAGTGAGATAATAATAACTTTCAGGAATTATTCCAGACGCTGGAACAAGATTTGGAAATTGTTTTTTAAACACATCATCAGATATGTCTTGATCAATAATAGCTTCGTCTCTCTTATATCTTTTAGAACTACTATTTTTTATCACACTAGTTTTTTGACTGAAGGTTGATAGATTTGCAGGAAAATTAATTTGATCAGGTATAGTCTGACAAATAAATTATTGAATGTTTTTTTTAAAATCAAAAAAATCTACCTACCTATTAATTTAAAATATAATTAAGATGTGATTAAAAATCTTTTAAAATAAAATTGAGTACTTACCTAAGTATTTATGAAATAATTTTCAAAAAAAAAATAAAATTAATTTTTTTAAAAATCAAAATATATTGAAAAATAAAACAAATTTTCAATAATCTATCCTGTTGATCAACAATGGTTACAGGTGAAGGTCCCATGCTTTGATTATTTCTTCTTGAATAATCAGATAAAAACTCTCTTAATTCTTTTATCACAGATGAATTTGTTTGACCTAACTGTTTGTTACTTTGTGTGTTTGTGTGAGCTTGAATTACAGACGGAGCGGAATTTGAATGCTGTGAATTACCCACATAATGCGATATTTGTTGACCCACTTCCTCCCTAGCTAAATTCAATAATTGATTTAAAGAAGAGTTTGATTCTTGATCATTGATTAAACCATATCCTGGTGGTTGACTTGATGAGAATCCTATAAACATAAGACAATTATGGTTCAAAATAATATGAACTAAATTAAACATGTCTTATATATCGAAGAAAAATTTTAAAATAATGATTTAATAAATAATTATATTTTCTATAATCAAAATAAAGGAATCATTATGTAAAAAGAAAACCTTTTCTTCAAAATAGGTAATACATCAGTTATAAATATCCAAGAACAAAGGATTAAAACTTAAAATATTAAATTCATTCATAATTCAAGAACAAAGAATTATGATATAAACTGAATTTTTTTTTTAAAAATCTTTAATTCAAAATTTTATATAATCCAAGAGCAAAGGATTATAAAAATAAAAACCTATAAAATAAAATAGGTACAATATGTAAAATTAAAAATATATATATAATCCAAGAACAAAGGATTATAAAAATAAAAACCTATAATATAAAATAGGTATAATATGAAAAAATTAAAATATAATATATCCAAAAGTAAAGAATCTATAATATAAAATGAATATGCAAAAGTTAAGAACAAAAACTATACTATATGGTTCAAGAACAAAGAACCAAATAGGCATATTCATTTAATAGAAATTTCATATATTCCAGTCAAATCAAATAAACAAAAAAAAAAAAAAAAAACGCGCACCTGTAATACTTTATGAAATTTAGAAATAATTTGTTTCTGTGCAACACCATGCAATCTCTGATATCTTTTGACTGTATCCGATTTCCATCTACCCCCTAACATAGCATCTTGTAATGAGAAAATTTCAGGTTGTGTGGCCATATGGCTCGGTAATCCAGCTCTGAAACTGTGTGTAGAGAATAATACATCAGGAAAAAATGGTTTCAGAAAAGTTTTCAACAAAGAATTCATGTAAGTTGTGGTTAACATCTTTCCATTGCTCAACAAAAATACAGCATCACCTAATTGTAATTCTTTTCTGGATTTTATCATTTTTATCAAGTAATCCAAATTAACTACTGGACACATAGCAACATCACCAGGATATCTGAAAATATCAACAACTACTCCTTCTGGTGCTTCAGAAGTTTTGGGTATAACAAGATCCACCAACAACTGATCATTTGACAATCTCTTGATCTTTGACCACGTAATCACTCTAAAAGGATCAACACAACCTCCAGATTTTGCGAGCATTTCTCCTCCTCTAAATGCTCCAAAAAAGCAAAATAAACATAGAGTCCAAATTACTTGTTTGTTGAAATCATCCAAAAAATCACACTTCCAAATACATATACCAAGAATTCTCAAAACAGTCCATGTCATAACACATCTGTATTGTTTGTCGGACACCAGATTTCTCAGGATAGATTCATTTTTTATACCCTGCATAACATCAGCAAGTCTTGCACAGTCAAAAGATTTATCAGATACCATATTTAAATGGTGTAACTTCTTTAAAGCAGATAAGTAAGATTGAATTGTACTGTATTGCAAACCTTTACTTTCATCCAAATAACAAACATAATCTAGCAATACATTAGATTCGACTGGAATATATGATTTTCTTCTTTTCAAAATACAAAAATTGGTAAAAGTTTTCCAAGCCGTCAAATAACTATCCCAAGTACTTTTCGCTTTAGACAGACATATTTTTTTCATTTGACTACTAGGTACCTCTGCAATATAAATCCAAATTTTCTTTTCAGTACCAAATTTTGACAATGTGTATGTACCTGAAGCATGTTGTGTAGCTGCATAAGAATGATCAATAGTTTGTTTTCGTTTGCATTTGAATCTTTGGACATTTCCAGAGTGAGCACTAGGAGATCTAACATACTTCTTGGCATCTTGAAATGATAAATCTTGAAAACCTCTTATCCCAGCCAAGATTGAAGGAAAATATTCCAACACACAAACAGCATAATCCTCAGATCCCATTTCATGATCGACAAAAATAGTAGGAGCAAGTGGGAAATGACCCAATCTGTCTCTCATTGACTTGGGAAAAATGGAGGTAAAAATTTGAACACATCCTCCATTAATGGTAGCCACATCACCACTATTCAATCTTGAATGATTCTTTAAAAATGTAGCACTTGCTGGCAACCATCTTATGTTAAGATCAAGTTCATCACTGTTTGCCGGACATCCAACCTCTAGTCTAAAACAACAATCACGAGCTCTGTCTGATAGAACTAGAACTCTCTTAACTCGATTAACCAAGTTTACATAGGCCTCGTTATCAGCAACTAGCTTTTCAATCGAAATATGGCCAGCCTCCAGTTCCTCTTGGAGAGAATACCATTCAGTATGCCAGCGATTATTCATGAACTTCAAATCACTTGCGGCAGTAGGAAAAGAAAATTTTAAATCTGGAAATGGATTTTCTCCCATGGCACATTCCAAGTTCAGAGGAAGTTTTAAGTCTGTGTTAGATTTCATCGCAACTCTAAACTCTCCACTCAATGTATTGTTATCAGATACACAACATACAGCTAATATCGCATTGATCCCATCATTTACATAAGCTTCAGTGACGGTTGGAAAGAAAGAGCCATATTTATCCGCTGAATGAATTAACCTAAACACATACTTTTTATTAGATATATGTGAAAAATAATAATAAGCATTCACATTAACTACTAATCTGCTTAAGAAAATAAAAACAGTAAAACTAATAATAAGATATCAAAATCTGCTTATACTAAAAAACAGAATAATATAATCCTTGACATAATAAAAATCAAGATCTTATATGAGAGTGAGACAATATAAAAATCTCGTAACATAAAATAATAATGTAATTTTGTATTTCCTGAGATAAAATGTACTTTATTTATGATAAAATTTTACTTACTTATTAGGATCCGTTTTCTTCTTATCTTTTGTCTGATTGCCAGGTAGGCCTAAAGGAGGCTGTGGCAGCGGCGGTGTCATTTTTTTGCTTTTTATCACCAAGCTAGATTTCAATTTTAATTCTGAAAAAGTATATAAAAATTATATAAAAGATATAAGATAGAATAAAACACAAAAATAATAAAACATAAATAAATATAAAATAACTTATTTCATAAACAGCTAAGAGAAAATTTCCATTCGGTTTCAATTGATCTTGAAACGGTCAAGGCAAATGTTAATGATTGCCCTATAGTGTAAGGAAGTACGCCCCGCAGGGGCTAGAAAAGCTGCTGTGAAAATATGACGAAACCCACTTTTTCGTTTTCTTTTCATGATACAAGAAAATATTCCTGTATAATTAGCAAGATTCATATTTTCCCATAAGATTACCAGCATACATTTTAATTATCTAAAAATAATTTTTACCTAAAAATCTATAATAGATTAATATTTTAAATAGTTTAAAACTTGTCATGTACGTACAATTGACAAGAAAATGTCACTAAAATCAAACATTTCCCAAACTATGAACTAAGGCGGTCAATCGGCTGACCGTGCATCGTATTCGTTGATTAGCAAATAACTAAACATCGCGCGTAAAATTAGATAACCTTTTTAATAAAACGCAAACTTTTGTTAACTATATCATGATTCAAATTGATACTATGGATTTAACAAACTTTATAAACTACAATTTTGTAATAATTTTCGCAAAATATCGCAAATAACATGATCATGATTCTGAAATCTTTTAATTAATAAGGTAAATACTATAGTATATAAATGAAAGACAGAAAAACAAATCTCAAATATCATTTATAATAGTATGGCGAAATAAAATTTCACTTTTTTTCTGAAATACCAATGCCATTCTAACTTTTTTCTGAAAAAAAAATAACTTTAAACAAAACAAAAAAAACATATGATACAGGAAAACAAATGAAGTGTACTATTATTCATAAAATCACAAAAATGTCACTGGTACAAAAATAACAAAAATTAAATGTCAAAATTCACGAGAAATTAATCATTTGTTAACAAATGCTTTTTAATTTCACAAATAAGTAACTAATAATAAGCGAAAGTAAATAAACAGGATAATATCATAATAAAATTATGAAAACAACAGGTTTAATTGAACAGTAAAAACTGGAAGAGTGTTCAGACAATCTTGTAAAGAACTTGTTCTCCGTCCTCTAGCTTGAACTGAAAGAATTTGATGGTCGGAATGCCCGACTCCACGTCGATTTCAGTCACCTTACCCAACCTAAAATATCAGAAAAAAGTAGGATGTAATATTTTGAATGGTTCAACCTAAAAACCGGAAAAAAACGTTTTTTCATAAAATTCCCGGCCGGTTTTGGCCGGATCCGGCTCAAATTTTGCATGGAGTCATCCTTTGATATTCCCAACAGTTGATACTTGACACAGCAAGATCCCAGAAAAGTGTGGTATATCTAGGGGGGGGGGGGGGGGGGGGGGTAAAAATTAAGAAAACTGAAAACATTTTTTCTATTCCCCGCTCCTTGGTGAAAAAAAACTTTTAAAAATGTGTGGTAGGAGGAATAAAATAAATAAATTATAGAGTTCTTTAAATATTTTTCCATTTTCCCCCTACTTGGTGAGAAAAAACTAGGGGGGGAAGAAAAAAAAATTTTGTAGCAGGGGAAAACAAATAAATCTTGTGCAGAATATACACCCCTGACTATACTTTAGCCAAAGTTAGAGTTAGGAGGGAAAAGTTAGACAGACAGACAGAGTAAAAAAGTGTAGCACACAGACAGACAAACAAACATTTGGGATACCATCGTTGTGATAAAAACCCTTAAAATTTCTAAAACTATGTGTCTTTTTTTTATATAAAAACAAACCTGGGGTTGATTTCAGCAAACTCCAACTGATCCCGAATTGTTTTCAAATACTTGGCATCATCTGGCTTTTCAAATCTTAAAACACAGGGTTTATAATTATTCTGTTTTGTTACCCCCATAAAGGTATCTTTTTCTTTGAAGGTACAAAATTGGAGCCTCATAATTAGGAGGGGGGGGGGGAATGAAAAGAACTGAAACATTTTTTTCTCTCATTTTTTTCCCCTCCTTGGTGAAAAAAATAAAAGAATATATGGTAGGGGGGATATGAATTTACAATAAAATTTTCTGAAAATATTTTCACATTTTTCTCGTTCTTGCTGGAAAAACATAGGAAGGGAAAATAATTATGCAGCAAGGGAATAAAATGAATCTTATGCAGAATATACACACCTGTTTTATATAAAGACAAAAGAAACTTAACAGCTCTATTTTTATTATATGAAAAGTTGATTTTTAGAAGAGCTCCGAATCTTGAAATTCCCATTTTATTTATTTCCCGAACAATGCAATGAATTTAACTATTATGCATTAAATTGAAATTCCAAACAATCATCGCAACAATCCTATTATATAACACACCCCTCCTTAACCAAACTTTAGATTAAAAAAATTTCCCAAACATTCGGACAATTGGGCGTTCAAATAGGACCTAGTGGTAGTTAGAATCAGTTGAGAACAAAATCCCAGCCGTTCCTTCTTGCCAGATATCGCCATTTTAAGATTTTTAGTAAAATTGCACTAAATATCCAAATACAAACTTAAATCTACTTTTAATTTTTTAGTATAATTTTAGTGAGACAGCTCAATAACAGAGAATCTTTGCTCCTGTGGCTAAACTTACTGCCTGGAGTCCCTAACAGAGAGTGCCTTTATGTGTTAACACAAGTAGGGGTTCGAACCCATTCCCAAAACTAACCAAAGTGGAATAGCTGTGTATTACAGCATTAGGTCAGTATTTTCACCACTGACAGGTGGAAGGCAAGGCCTATTCTAACCAGAAACCTGATCATTCACCCACAGGCCCCAGTGGAGCACCTTTGAGGTCTGCACCACATGTTTAGTGGGGTGTTCACCTGCACCCATGGATTGGGTAGGTTGAGACCTAATGGTGCCCACAGGCTCCCATTAACCCTGCCATTTGGGCAAAGCTTAGAATAACGTCACACACCTGGCCCCTAAAATGGGCTGTGAGTTACTCCCCTGCCAAACATAGATCAGCACAGCCGCCATGGAAGGATAGCTGCAGGTGGTGGGCCGCATACCTTCACTCAAGATGCAAGTTAGCCCTATTCTGATTTTGATCCTCCAGGAGATAATGGTAGTGTGCATCTTGAACTATGCCCAGAGCCTGGGAGGGTTCTTTCCGAGGGAGTTGGGGACACCATTACTGTTTGACAAACCCGAGCTGATGGTATGGATCAATAGGGAGAGTAGCCATGGTCGCCCCCACTCACATTAAGCAAGTGGTCACAGCCCTGCCAAGCCTGGGAAAGGCCCAGAGCCCATCCCACAAACAGCTGCTAAAGACAAGAAGCCCTCTAGCTGTAAAATCAACTGTCTGGCCAGGGCAGCTTTTATGGGTCCACAGCCCTTGTCCCCATCGACTTTCATGAGGTCAAGGAGCACCTGTTCAGAGCTGACTGATGACCAGGATATGGGTAGCGTGAAGTTCTTGGCCATTCTCATCAAGATAGGGGCCTGGGCCCCTCAAAAGGTAAAACTGAACAGGGGCTATTCTTAGTTGTACACCCCCATGGTGTTCAATGTGCCTCCAGGAGGTGCGACTGCATCAAACGGCCCCCCAGAATAGAGATGGTGGTCAAGACCAGGCCTAACTTTCCAGTGCAGGGGACCCCAGGTAAAACTTTAACAAGGAGCTGAACCTACTGATCACCAACAACAGCTAGAAGGTATCCAAAAGGGCATGCATTGCCTGATGCCAATAATGTAATATACAGCTATTCCACCATGGATAGTTTCAAACAGTAACTGTGTCCCCAACTCATGCATTGCTTAATGTGAATGGGGGTGACCATTGCTACTCTCCCTATTGATCCATACCATCAGCTCGGGTTTGTCAAACAGTAATGGTGTCCCCAACTCCCTCAGATAGAACCCTCCCAGGCTCAGGGCATAGTTCAAGATGCACACTACCATGATCTTCTGGAGGATCAAGATCAGGGTAGTGCTAACTTGCATCTTGAGCAAAGGTATGCAGCCCACCACCTGCAGCTATTTTTCCATGGCGGCTGTGCTGATCTGTGATTGGCAGGGAAGCATCTCATGGACAGGGCACAAGCCAGGTGTGTGACATCACTCTGAGCTTGGCCCAAATGGCAGGGTTCATGGGAGTCTGAGGGCACCATTGGGTCTCAACCTGCCCAATCCATAGGTGAACAACACCCCAGAAAACAAGTAGACCTCCAAGGTGCTTCACTGGGGCCTGTGGGTGAATGATCGGGTTTCCAGTTAGGATTGGCCTTGCCTTCCATCTGTTAGTGGTGAAAATACTAACCTAATGCTGTAATTCACAGCTATTCCACATTAGTTAGTTTTGGGAATGGGTTCGAATCCCTACTTGTGTTAACACATAAAGGCACTCTCTGTTAGGGACACCAGGCAGTCAGTTTGGCCACAGGAGCAAAGATACTCTGTTTTGGGACTGTCTCACTAAAATTATACTAAAAAATTAAAAGTAGATTTAAGTTTGTATTTGGATATTTAGTGCAATTTTACTAAAAATCTTAAAATGGCGATATCTGGCAAGAAGGAACGGCTGGGATTTTGTTCTCAACTGATTCTAACTACCACTAGGTCCTATTTGAACGCCCAATTGTCCGAATGTTTGGGAAATTTTTTTAATCTAAAGTTCGGTTAAGGAGGTGTGTGATAAAGTAGTAAGCGTTTTTTGTCTGTCCCGAAGGATCTCGCTAACCGCTGAACCGATATGGTTCTCCTTTACAATGAAGCTTCTTATAGGTCCAGGGAAGGTTTTAAACTATTTTTGGGGAGGGTGTCTTCACCCCCCCCCCCAAAAAAATATTTTTTACTCTTTTAAAACTCAAATTTATAATGGGATTAGGTCGACCTTTCTCCCTTCTACCTTAAGTGCCACTAGAGGCTTCTAGGGGCGTAGCCGCTAGTGGATATATAAAATACGTGGAAATTGTAAGAGATTTCCGCCTATTCTGAAAAAATGTTCCTTCCAGCTGTTTAATATAACAATATCACCCTCCACCCACCCCTTTATCACATCCTTCCCTCCTACTGGATGAACGAACTGACCAGTGAATGAGTAACATAGTAGCAAAATTTGAAGACGTCATAATATCCACGTATTATTTATCCATTATCGCAACTAAAATTGAAATAAATAGGTCCAAATGTAAAATATGGTTAAATATATGTAATGGAATACACACCTGACGTTAAAGCAGAAAATTGGCTGCATCTTCTCCGAGACACTCATTTTCCTCAAATTACTAAAAAATATAAATTATAAATATATAAAAGTAACAGGTTCTATGTATGTGTGAACCGCTGAACTTATATGCTTCTCCTTTACATAGGCCCTTGAAAGTTTGCTAACTATTTTGCGTAAGAATAGCTCTAAGCTCCTCCCCCCCTCACATTTTTATTTTCATTTTGTAGGCATTCTATACTAGCCGCCTATGAAGTTGATCGATTTTTGGAGATAATCGACCCAAGGGACATTTTACTTATTGTTTCTGCAGCTGATCCAAATCTTTTCCTTGTTAAAAAACAAAGAGAAAAAATTAAGTAGGTAATAAACAGGTCTCGGCAAACGCGACTAAGAATTATATTTAAAACTCGTTTGTATGCTTTACAAAAACTTTTGAAAAAAGGGATTGCCATATTTGGGTCAGGTTAAAACATCCTGCAGATCTTTAAAATTGTAGAAGATTGATTTCTTAAAGGCTTAAAAGCATGTGCCGAACCCTGTGTTAATACACAACATATTTGTATATATTTCACCTGACTGGAATTTTATCAGCTTGGTGTCCATAGTCTGTGAAGTAAATAGTGGCTGTGTGGGTACCCTTGTTCAGACTTCGTATCTTACCCCGGGCCCATTCACTTGCAGAGGGAGTTTCATCTTAATAGAACAAGCATATCAATGCTTAAAAGTTAGTTTGGATCAAGTAATCTTTTAGAAATTGTATAAATTCCTTATAATAAAGTAAAAGAATCTCCGTCTATATGTATCAAAGGATTTCGCTATCCGTTCTCCTTTACAGTGTAGCTTTTTGCAGGTCCTAGTAAGGTATATACTTCTTCTTTTTGAAAGTAAAAAAAAGGAGGGGTCGAATTAAACCCCTCATAAGTAGAGTGATTACTCTAGAGAAATAATGTGAAATTCTGCAGGAGAATAACAGAACTTTAATAACTTGTCATTGGTTAAATTAAACTGAAATTTTCTAGTTTTACACATTGGAGTTATTTAGAGCTGTTCTTTCATCTTTTACTCGAATCAAGTCCATCACATGAAGTACTGCCTTCATATTGTTGTTTCACATCTATGTTTTATCTGTGCATTAATAATAAATATGCTTTATCTATTGCAATCGTTATAAAATAATAAAAATCCCTTTATGAATTTAAATGAATAAAATCATAGTTTTTTCTTGAGTTTCTATTAAAACAAAAAAATAAAATCTCTGACTTCAAATGTACATGATTTATATTCTTTAATTCGTAATTCATATCTATTATAAACATTTAAAATACATAAATTCGTAGTTTGTTTCATGAATTTTATAAAAATAAAATAACAACAAATAGCAAAACAACAGTACGTTCGTTACGTTTTCAACAGGACCTAGCGTTGTACTGTGTAGTGTATACACTGTACACATATGGGTAAGAAGAAAGGGCATATTTTTTTTTCATTTTGTTAATGTTCATATAAAGAGTCAGCTGTAAAAAGTCGTATTTCTTAAGATAAAGCTTTTCTCACGTAAATTATATCCATGTAAAAATTTATTTTTCTAGTATAGTGTACAGCATATTACAAATCCTTTAATAAGTTAGCTATGAATTGTTGAATTCCTTAATATTAAGTTAGCTTCCTAGAAAATATATACTCGAAAAATTTTAAGGTGTTTTGTCAGCTGGAGGAGTTCCTTTGTCAGATTTACGAAAAAGGGGTTCACACTATAGTTCTTCTCTTATAATTCTATTCCCTCATACCTCAAGTGCCCCTGGAAGCCTCTAGGGGCGTAGCCGCTCTAATGACTAATAGAGTAGCTTCTCAACATAAAAAGAAATGAAATCTCACCGTCTTGGTAGTAAGCTATGACGTGTTCGCCTATGGCCCATTCATCTGTGGGCTGTCTTTCACGTGCAGCTCTAAACAATGTTAGAGTCATGTGAAGTAAACGAAGTTGCGGGTTTCGTCATATTTTCATAGTAGCTTTTCTCCTATTTTTAGCCCCTGCGGGGCTATCACCTAACCTATCCTAAAGTAACCTTTCAAAAGCTACTGTGAAAATACGACAAAATCGGCAACTTCGTTTCCTTCACATGACCCCAATGTTTTATTTAACTAACCCTGTTGGATATAGCATTGAATATTAAAACCTATTCTGAATATTTCAAAATATTAACTCTTTTAAAAAGCTGGTGCTAAATACAAGTAAGTATATATCAATTGTTAGTTTTTACTAAATCAGAAATGCTAAAAGCGCTATTTTTCAAAATATCTGTTCACCTGGCTAGCTCACGCTTTCTGAGCTTAAAACTTTCAGTGACCAACTTGAGTTGAGGAAAATTATCCTGCAGACCACCGACAATCCTCTTTCTAAATATTATCAGTTAAAATCCAGAGATCTTAAGGGATAAGACAATAGCAAATAAATTGATGTACATCCCTAATACACAAAATTACCCCTTCTGTAGATTATAATTATGGTAAAACGCTTAGACTCCAACCAGTCAAAATTCAATGAAGTTGAGCCAAAAAAAAATAAAAAATAAACTAATTATAAGACTTTGGGGACTGGTGTAATAAACACCCTAATTTCCCCTCCCCCCTGCGGGTATCCCTAGATACCTGTTCTTAGATTGAAAATCAATTTCCGACATTACAAACTGAGGTTGTATTGTGATGAGATTGCAGTTTTGACTGGTCAAGTCACACTCGTCGCTTCCATCAGGATAGGCTACTACACAGTTGGGGAACCACATTCCCTTCTACAAAAATAAAGAAACATTCTATTATGTAAAGTAACTAACAATTATACCCCTAGTCTCTAGGGCTATGTATTCGAAGAGACAGAGAGGGGTTACCAAAATAGCTTAAAGCCATCACAAGACTCAAATCTGGAAATAAAATGTATAATACAAATATATAAAACATCTGAAAAAAGGAAAATTCAACCAATTCAGTAGTTATGAAACCTTAAAAAAAAATTTAACTAAAAAAAGAATTTTGGGATTTAACTCCCCCTTTCTCACGTGCCCCTAGAGGCCTCTAGGGACGTAGCCCCTAGTAGAACATAATCTACCTAAGCAGTTAATAGCCTATAAAGCATTGATGAGTGAAAAAATTTAAAGGCAAAGCTCTTTATTTGTAGTGTCGGTCCGTCGGTCTACCCGTCCGAAACTGATAGCTCCGTCCTATCCCTATATCCCTGCAAACCATGTGTAATGCTTTCACCTTAACTATGAAAGTAGAAGGCAGAGGATCAATAATAAATTCCAGTTGGGCTGCCAGATTGAGCCATGTCAGTTCAGAAGATACGTAAGTGTCCTTCCAATCCTCGTACGATACGTAGGGCTTATATAACCTAAAAATATATTGAAATATTAATGTAAAATTGCTTTCAGTTGTGGTGTAATTTAACACAAAGACAAAAAATGGGCTGTTGGGGTTTATTACTCTAGTCTCTCTACTTTTATAATAACGTTTTCTTATTCATAGACTCAACAACTTTGTGGACTTTTATAAAATTTTGATTTGTTGGTTCATTGAATTGAGTGTCCAAACGTTTCAACCACTAATTGTAATCTACAGAAGGGATATTTTTGTGCATCATCATTGGGGATTACATAATTTTATCGACCATTGTCTTGTCCCTTTAAATACCTGGAAACCTCTCAAGTTTAAAACTCAACTTACCTTTCTTGAATGAGAACGTAAGCTAAATTATGAAAATTCTCGGAACATCTTTCATATATCAATACTTCGCCTTGGATTGGATATTTCGTTGTCTCAATCTACAATAATCGATATATTAATACTTGGATGTTACACCAGATATTTATGTACTCTAATTGAGTGATACTCGCTGCTGGCTCAAATAACGATACCCCCTCCTCATAGTGAATGAATGAAATGACCAATAAACGAGTTCCAATTTAGCAAACTAAATTGACAACAACTTTTTCCCTGTCAATATTAAAAAGTTAAAAATCAACATGTTTTAAATAGACGTACGTACTTTCTGGTAAAGATTTTAGAGTTGCTATGCTTCCTAAATCGTACCTAACTATTACAGGAATCACCATGCTAAGTTTAAAATCAGGGACAATTCTAACAGGTCTAAATTAGTGAAAAAGAAATAAATGTGACGTTCAGACCTACGGGCAGACAAAAGGAATTATAGAGTAGCTTAGCTTTTAAAAATAATGTTTTCACAAACACCTTTGGTATGACTTGACAGTTAAGACTGTATTTGTCCTTCAGTGTTTTAAACAGTTTTTCATTTCTTGACTTGAAATCATCTAAATGGACAAAAGAAATTATAATGCCCTGTAAAATCACCTCAATATTATTAAAAACTAACCAAAAAAGAACCATTATTCTAGCCCTATTATAGCCGATAGAATTTTTTTTTTTTTAACTGGGGGAAGAAGTGAATACTAGACGCCTTTTTTTTTTATAAAAAGTAATATTTTTGGGGAAGCGACGGGCCATTTTTCTATGTGCGATTTCTTCGGAGGGTGGTAAATGGTGATATCCTCCCCATAACCTTCCCTTGATTCATGAAAAGCTTCACTGTGAAGGAGAACCATATTGGTTCAGCAGTTAGCAAGATCCTTCGCTAAACTCTGGTAGTCCGACACAAATACAGAAAAAGAGGCATCCTGTTACTTTTATGTAAAGATATGAATTTATCTAGTTGGACCTGTTGGTTTAATGCCGTAAACTTGTACAGGAACTGTGTAGAGCTCAGACTTGACACCAGCAGGGAGGTGGAGTATTTCATCTTGCATAACATACACAGCCTCTCCCAGCTGATCAATCAGTACACCCTTGACAACAGAGATGCAACAGTTCGAGGTATATAATTTAAAACAATCTCAAATAAGGTTGTAATATTTTTGATCTTAACATTAAAAAATTAATTCAAAGGGATTCGGGATCCTGGAATAAGGTAAAGCTAACAAGTTAAATAAATTATGTTTGGGTTACAAACAAAAAGGTCTTCATTACTACGATGTGTTGCCCTCAAAATCACGAAACCTGAACCAAAATTGTGAATTTAAAAGATTTTGGATTTTGATATATATTGATATTTAAAGTATAAATACCAAATCTTTGCACATGAGGCTGTTTTGTTACTAACCTTAAAAATACGGTGTCTCAGAAGATTTGTGATGAGGATCCTTTGCCTTGTTTTGTTCTTGGTAGTAACATACGTTTCACCAATCTTGACCTCTTCAAACTCGAACAACTTGTCACAGCGACCAGTCTTAAAGATTATAGTAGTTTTTTAATGGATTTATTATTACTTGGATCTTACACAAGATTATCATTTACACTAATAAAGTGAAACTTGTAGCTGGTTAAATTAACGATCTCCACCTCTCCCACTGGACGAACGAACTGGCTAATAAAAGATGTTCATGTTAGCAACCTAAATTTACAAAAAAGATTTCACTGTAATTATATCATAAGACGTTATAGAGTATGTAAAGACGCTTTTGTATGACCACTAGGACCAGCTCAAGCTCTACGTTCTAGCACATTATGGCTTGACCGCTATCTCACTACCCCCCCCCCCTCCCCTTCTGCTATAAATTTATACCTGAAGAGCATACATAACTTTGTTATAGGCGTCAACTAGATGATTGGGAAGCACCCACATTGTTCCATACTTATCAAAACCACATATCAGTCCTTAAATTAAGATACTCTACAAAATTACGTTCACACGATTAAATGACGATTATGGAATTTTTTAAAAATTTCATGTTTCCTTTTTCACGCGTATTTATTGTTCTTAAAAATTGTTAACTACCAATACTCCACTTCATTTTTTTCTGATTAGCGAGGCTACTCTATAATTCACTTTGTCCGTCCATCGCGACCGTCCCGCTATGGGGGAAATATGCTTTTCTCGGCTGTTATTTAAGATAGATTACACGGTCTATCATGCTAGAAAGGTTATTACATTAGTATTACCGAAAGGTTTTGTGATTTTCTATGTTTATTAATAACAATTTCTCTTTCTTTCTTTGTCCGTTTTTTCGTCTATGCTTTTGTGCTTTGATACTTTTTGATGTTGTCATCTTTGTTACTCTTAAAGATTTCTATAAAAAAAATAACCTTTCAAGTTTGTCTTGACATCCTTGTGTGCGAAATTGACGGGGAAATATTTCTCTTCTACAACTTTTTCATCAAACTCCTGAATTTTAAGGTGCAGGGGAGTATGTAAGAACGGAAGCAAGTGATTTTAAAAACCTTGGAGCAGAGATATCAAGCTTTTTTTATTAAATATACTAGTTTCAGTTAGGAATAGTAAAATAACCGTCGAAAAGAATGGGGATTTGTAATTATAAAATAATGGTAATTCCTAATGTATTACGTTTTTTTTTGGATATTAAAGTTGAGATCTAATTTTTTTGTCCAATATCACCGGAACGTCAAAATTCCAAATAAAAGTACTATAAAACTTATATACAAGTATATAAAAACAAGGATGGCAACATCCATAAAAGCGAGGCTCTGAAATGGAAGGACAAACAAACATTGTAGATTGTCAGAACTGAATTAGCAGAATATTAATGCATCAGTACAAACCTTTATTGTAAGTAAATTTTTTGCAAAACTGAATAATAGGTGATACTGTTTAAGGACATACTTACATTTTTGGGACTCGTTTATAGAGATGCTTTGCTTATAACATTGTACCTTGTTGTAATGGGAATCAGTTTTCAAAAATCAGAAGAATCGGATCATTTTAACATACAAAAATTTGTTGTCAAAAAAGTAAAAAATCGACATTCGCTTTTAAAAACCTGATGAAAGCTGAGGCCGGAGTCAACAAACTCAGAGAGATCTTCAACATCAACATCGCCAGTGATGTCAAGCAGGCCAAACTTTGTATAAAAGTTTACACAATTTTCCAGGGTTCTTTCCTAAATATCAGGAGCAGTGATTCAGCATATTAGTTCCATTTGAAATTGGTGAAAAATAGGATATTTTAGTGGCGTAATATTGGCATAGAACTTATCTTATGCTGTAACAACAGGGAAGTTGGTAAAAGAAGGAAGTTAATTGTGGAACATTAATGCCATTGGATTCACAATTTTCTTTTGATTTAATGAACTATTCGGCGTAAATCGGCGGGTGCTTTTGAGTTTTCGCGTTTTTTTCTCTATAATGACCATACCTAATTACTTTAATATCTGTCAGAATTGAATTTAAGAATTATTTTTAAGTACCTACATAAAATAACAGTACAAACCTTCATTTTACAGACAAAAAAAAAATTGTTTTGTAACTATTTCTTTTCCATGAGTGATTTTTAAAAGGAGGGTGTTGGTACCCTCCCCCAAAATAGTTACAACCCTTCCCAGGACCTATGAGAAGCTACATTGTAAAGGAGAACCATATCAGTCCAGAGTTGGGGATATCCTTTATAACAGACAGACACCCAAAAAAAGATCACTTTTATACAAGGATATTAAAAATAAACATTATTTTTTGAAATATTAAAATACCCACCTGTAAAATATCATCAGACTCAGAGTTGACGAGGTATAGATGTCCCTCATAGCCCTGGAATCCATCTGTAACCAGTGGTTTCGCATCCTACAATAAGGTAAAATAAGAAAAATTGCTTTTTTGGTACTAGGACAAAGCAGTAGAGAACAAATGGTGGAGTATCTAAGATATTAGGTTATTAAAGTAATAATATACACTATACAGGTTAGGTGATGTTAAGATACAAAAAGCCCCACCACATTTAAAAAGTTGGGGGGGGGGGGGGAATGGGGGGCGGATGTGCCACTTATTGAAACCAAAAGTAAATCGCGCATGATCTCAGCCCATAAAAGAGTTACAGCTCTAAAATTCGGCTCAGCAGTTGCTTATGTGGAGAACAGTATAGGACTGTGATAAAAAGGCGGCGGAACCGCCGCTCCTGCCGAAATAGACAATTTTCAATCACCTGAGACAAACTTTTTTTTCCAGAAAAATTTCCATTATATTTTCACATGAAAAAAAGTTTATCTCAAATGATTGAAAATTGCCTATTATGGAGAGAAAAGGTAAAAACAATTCGGCGGGAAACGGCGGTTTACGGCGGAAGCGGCAGTTCCGCCGCAGTTTCTTCACAGTTCCATATTGTTCTCCACAAAAGCAACTGCTGTGCTGAATTTTAGAGCTGTAACTCTTTTATGGGCTGAGATCATGCGTTATTTTAGGTGTCCACTCCGACGTTTGTCACGTACCCCGTTTGTGCTAAGACCCTTTTTTACAATCGACTTGGAGTTTTTTGTTTTTTTTTTCGGGTAAAATAGGATAAGATTTTTTTTGCAAAGGTAAAATCATTTAAATTATCAATTTGCTTTAGACGGTTAGGTTCTTAATTCTTTTATGAAAATATAGAAATAATAACAATATATTTAGCTTTGTTGCTTGTTAAATATAAGAGACACAATTCTTTGTGAATATATTGATATGAAGCTTCCACCCATAACAGAAAAAATAGTCCTTACAATATATTATAAGCATACAGATAATCAATTTAGTTGTAACAAACAACTTAATTAAATTTAAAATATAATTGGTAATTTCAGCAACGCTTCGTAGTAAAGACTACCTTTTAATCTGCCCCCCCAAAATATTATTTAAAATTTATTTCGCTTGTTGGTTATACCTTGTTCATGCTATACATATTACATATATTATTTTACAATTCATATTACCTTTAAACGAAGCTGGTATGAAGAGAAACGGAAAAAGATCTTTTCATAATCCAGGTTCACATTTGCGTCCTTCATATTAACTCCCCTAGATAGTAAACAAAGATGATATTATTCGCAGGGAGGGAGGTGATATTAGGCAATTTATTAGTCCAAAAGTCTTATATTAACGTTTTCTTATTCGTGGGCTTAACAACCTTGGGGTCTTTTAAATTTAATTGGTGGGTTCATTTAGTTAAGTGTCCAAACTTTTCAACTACTAATTGTAACCTACAGAAGGGGTAATTTTGTGTATCTTCATTGGGGGATATACATCTATTTATCGGCCATTGTCTTTCCTATAGATCCCTGGCCATTTGTCAGTAGCAAATCTTGGACAATGTTTTATAAACATAAACACACACAAAAAAAGAACTTTAAGTATAATTTTATCAAAAATATATAATTCTGACTTAAAAAATTTATAGATAAACATAGAATTTGGTTTAAAATCACGTTACAGAAGGGACTAAAATGTAATTTTTTACTTTGTTTAGTGGTAAATGATTTACATTGCATTAATAGATATATTATAATCGTGAATATTATGACAGGGGAAATTTTTTTGTCCTTTTAGGTTGCCAACAAGGTCATATAATGGTCAGTTCATTAATCCAGTAGGAGGGGATTAGGTAAAGGAGTTGGATGGAAGAAGGATCGTTATGATAGCTTGCTACAAGTTTCACTTTATTAGAGAACATGATAATCTGTCCAGTGACAGGATACAGGTTGTTCCGTGGTCCAACTATTGATTATAAACACACCTGATATACAGAGGAAACACATGGATGGGATATACATACAGCCAGGGATCTGGACATAGGATAAATATGATCCAATGACAGGATACAGACCTGGACATAGGATGAATATGATCCAATGACAGGCTACAGGTTGTTCTGTGGTCCAACTATGCAAATATTAACACACCTGATATACAGAGGGAAGACATCGATGGGATATACAGCCAGATCTGGACATAGGATAAATATGATCCAATGACAGGATACAGGATGTTCTGTGGTCCAACTATGCAAATATAAACACACCTGATATACAGAGAAAACACATGGATGGGGTATACAGCCAGGGATCTGGACAAAGGATAGATATGATCCAGTGACAGGCTACAGGTTGTTCCGTGGTCCAACTATGCAAATATAAACACACCTGATATACAGAGGGAAGACATGGATGGGATATACAGCCAGAGATCTGGACAAAGGATAGATATGATCCGTTGACAGGCTACAGGTTGTTCCGTGGTCCAACTGTGCAAATATTTAATGCTGAATTTTATAAGAGATAAGACACAATTTTCTTTTAGTGAATAAAATAGATGGGACTATGGTCAGAGATCACACATAATCCAGAAATTTTTCACGATGGTAAAGGACGTACAAAAAAAAATGCGGACCTTTTTAAAATTTATATTGCACGGCTTGTGTTAATAGTAGAAAAACGTTAAGCATACCATTAGAACGGTTATGAAGTCTATTTTTTGGAAATATATAAACGATTCCTATGCTACGTGTAGTTTAGGAGCTATGTGGTAAAATGTCCCAACTGGCTTAAAACTTGACTTGCGAGTAAATCATTAAAGATTAAATTAAAGGGTATGCAAATAAAAATACGTACATTTTTAATATTCGAATTGCTCAGCTTGTGTTAATAGTAGAAAAACGTTATGCATACCATTAGAACCGTAATGAAGTCTATTATTTGGAAATATAAAAACTAGTGATGGGAATCCGGATCCGGAATCCGGAATCCGCCCAATTTTCGGCCTATTTTGGAATCCGAATCCGGAATCCGTTTTTTATAGCGGATTCCGGATTCTAAATTGGTAGGCTAAAATTACCGTCTTGAGTTTTTTCTTACAACTCCCTCTTAAATTTTTTTGTACATAACAAATTTTAATAATTACTAATGTGATGTAAATGTTTAACACTTTAACACTTTAAACAAATCAAGGCTTCAACCAAGTAACATAGTGTTAAATTAATGAAAAAAGCTATCCCTCTGTGACGGACGGCCTTTTAAAATACTGCTAGAATCCGGAATCCGAATCCGGAATCCGCCAAAAATAAGAATCCGGAATCCGCAAGAATCCATCACTTTTTTTGACGGATTCCTTCAAAATCCGGAATCCGAATCCGGCCCAAAAATTCAACGGATTCCCATCCCTAATAAAAACGATTCCTGTGCTACGTGTAATTTATGAGCTATGTGGTAGAATGTCCCAACTGACTTAAAACTTGACTTGCGAGTAAATCATTACCTAAAGATAAAATTTTTCCACTTTTCTCACATTTTTCAATACAGCTCCTAAACTAAAAATAGCTCAAAAATCGTACTTATATTTCCAAAAAGTAGAGCTTATGACGGTTCTAACGATATGCATAGCATTTTTCTACTATTCACACAAGCCGAGCAGTTTGAATATTAAAAATGTCCGCATTTTTGCACACACTTTTTTTTTACTCTCAAGTCAAGTTTTAAGTCAGTTGGGACATTCTTCTACGTAGCTCCTAAACTATAAGTAGCACAGTAATGGTTCTTATATTTCCATAAAAAAGACTTCATAGCGGTTCTAACGGTATGCATAACGTTGTTCTACTATTAACACAAGCCGCGCAATTTTAATTTTAAAAAGGTACATATTTTTTTATATACTTTAATCTTTAATGATTTACTCGCAAGTCAAGTTTTAAGGCAGTTGGGACATTTTACCACATTGCTTCTAAACTATACGTAGCACAGGAATCGTTTTTATATTTCCAAAAAATAGACTTCATTACGGTTCTAATGGTATGCATAACGTTTTCCTACTATTAACACAGGCCGCGCAATCTAAATTTTAAAAAGGTCCACATTTTTTTTGCACACCCTTTATGTAGATACTAGCCGCTATGACCCTTCAATTGGGGAGAGGGTGGATTTGAGGGGGAGTCGACTCTCCCCTTACTTTAAATTGTAGTTTTTTAAGAAAAAAAAGTGGCGATTTCTCTATGGAGGGTGTTGGTACCGTCCCCTAAAATAGTTATAAACTGTAAAGCTACACTGTAAAGGAGAACCATCTCGGTTCAGCGGTAAGCTAGATACTACGGCAAAGACAGACAGAGATCCTCTTGATTTTATTTAAGAGTAAGGATTTGAAATTAATGAGTAGCAGTGCAATTAAAAAGGTACAAAAAACATAAATTAAATTAGCTTCAATATATTCCTTGAGTGCTTTAGCAGTATTGCCCTGAATAGAGATGATTCTCATTCTATAATAACCTCCGTCAGCGGAATCAAAACAAAAATAATCAAATCCAGGCTTTGCAACAGTCTGTTAAAATTTTGCTTTTTATTTAAATTAAGTTTTATCCATGAAACTAAGTAGGTATAACTTGTAATTGCCTCGTAGGAGCGGGATTCTCACTCGATTTTAAGTGATCATCTAGAGAATCCAGAGCATCATCGGCTTGTAATAGAATGCGATACTCTAACGCTAAAGGATATTATGTTAAAAACGTCCTATAGATAACCAACCCATTGATTGCACGACGTTTATCTGGAAGTTCTAACTTTGTATGGTAATAGGTGAAACTAGGTTAAATCAGACCCCTTATTTTTTGTATTCATTAAAGTTTTGGATCTACTGCAGTTCATGGTAAAATATTGCTGGTAACGAATGCTTCCTGGTTACTGGCAATATTACAAGAATCCTGGGTCCAGCAGCACGCATATTTCCCTAAATCCCAGGTTCCTGTTAGCTGGCAATCTGCACATTTTCCAGGTTACCAGCAATGACAGAAGATTACTGGCTTACAGGAGTTTTTACCCCATACCCTTTTTCACAATTTCTTAGGGGGTAAAGCAATGCTTAAAAAGGGACAGTGGCTTCCAATGCTGTGAAACTAGCTGTAATTACTTTATATACATACTTAAAAGAGGTAGGAGAAAGGGGTTGGGGATCTTCACCTACAAATTTAACTGCTTTTATTTTAAATTTCGCTTTCGCGCCAAAATTTGAATGGCATCAATCAAAAGTGCCCAACGACCTAACAATCAATACCGCCTCTTTATTTTTATAATAAATTAAAAAGATAGTCTTTATTTTAATCGTATTTGCAAATGGAATTTTATTATCGTCTAATAATAAAGAGATTTTAATTGGTAGATATTTGATTTAGGAGAAAGTATGTAAGTTCCATCTTGGAAATGAAGGTCGCTAGGAAGTCCATGATAATATATACGTCTCTATTTTTCACCCTTATTTAAAAAAAACGTAGTTGCAATTTAACAAGTATGACCACATCCATTAAAGCGAAGCTCTAGAGTGTCAGAACTGAATAATCAGAATATAAATGTATAAAAGACGATACAAAATTGTCAGTAATTTCTTTAAAGCTGATTAAATACAAGATAATGTTTAAGGGCATACTTACTTTTTTAGGACTTGATTATAAAGATGTTTCGCTTATAACATTGTACTTAGTTGTCATAGGAATCAGTATTAAAAAAATTAGATTAATCGGATAATAAAAACTTGCTGTTTAAAAAAGTTAAAAAACTTGTTTAAAATGGACGTACGGAGATTCTAGTAATGACGGTGGTACCTAACTACATGCCTAAATCAACGAAAGCCATTCGTTCGGGACAGACGTACGGACGGACGGACGGACTCACTTAATTATAGAAAAGCTTCGCTTTTAAAAATGGGTAATCACGGTTATTACTTGATTATAAAGATGTTTCGCTTATAACATTGTACTTAGTTGTCATAGGAATCAGTATTAAAAAAATTAGATTAATCGGATAATAAAAACTTGCTGTTTAAAAAAGTTAAAAAACTTGTTTAAAATGGACGTACGGAGATTCTAGTAATGACGGTGGTACCTAACTACATGCCTAAATCAACGAAAGCCATTCGTTCGGGACAGACGTACGGACGGACGGACGGACTCACTTAATTATAGAAAAGCTTCGCTTTTAAAAATGGGTAATCACGGTTATTACAAAAGGGTAAGCACTTTATTAAAAAGCTAGGGGAAAGTTGAAAGGGCAAAGTTAGGGGAAAGGCAAACTATCGCAACATATAAATATTGGCAATTCTAAACAACCACTCACAGTCAAATACAGGATAGGAAATAGGAAACATCACCAGCCATGCCGCCACAAAGTTTGTCCGTACATTAAAATACGTCAATAGGAGAAGAAGGAGGGGGGGGGGGGAGTTAGAGAAATTTTTAGCACATTTATATTATTTTATATAATAGTTTAGATAAAAATTAAAGTTTACAGAACTAATCATTTTATTATCCCCGGAGATCCATGGATATCCTTTAATAAAGAAACATGATGTCTGTTTGTTTAGCTGTACCGAAGGATCTCGCTAACCACTGAACCGATCGGGTTCTCCTTAACAGGGAAGCTTTTCATAGGTCCCGGGACGGTTTATAACTATTAGTTTGGGGGAGGGTACCAGAGAAATCACAGAATGCTTTTTTTCGTACAGACTTAAACGCAACATAGACAAATTATATAAAAACGGGTTTTTGGGATTCAACTCCCACCTCTTCAAGTGCCCCTAGAGGCCTGTAGGGGGCTTAGCCGTAAGTTTATGAATATTTAAAAATCAATTTGTTTATAGTATATGTAAAGACATTATGTCCATTTGATTTACTTTTTATTACAGCCTTACAGTAAAATATTCAGAAATAAAATTTATTTTGAAATTAGCTTGTCGATATTATGTTAGCAATGCCCATTATAATTAAAGCAATAGTCGATGGAATGTCTACAATTTTACACAAGAATATTTACTAGAATATGAAAATTAACAGGTTAAATCTTTTCAAACCTAAATTAAGCAATCTTCTCAAATATTTATAAACATGGACTTAAGGGCCAATTGTACATTAAATTCGAAGCTGTCAAATCACAAAAGCAAATGACTGAATGAAACAAATTTATCAATATTTATATGACCCTTTTTTCATATCCATACCCAATTAGTACAGAGTAGGATCTACCCCCCCCCCCCCCCTCCTACTACCAAAACCCTTACCATTGGTCTTTCAGACAAACATGCCAAAATAGCCGCTTCGAGTAGCGTGCTATCAACCTCTATTTGTGGGGTAAGTGTGATAAAAGGGTAATGGGAATTAAAAAGGGAAATATTGCTTTTTAACAGGAATATTTCAAACCTGCCAGAGTCCAGGAATGTGCATAAATTGCCAGCAACCAGGAAAGTTAAACATTGGTGGCTCCAGAAATATTTCTTGTTATGCTAGATCCAGGATTCTTGGAATATTGCTAGGAAACAGGAAGCATTCGTTACCAGCAATGTTTTACCATGAACTGCAGTAGATCCAAAGTTTTTTGTTCCGACTTTAACAAAATATTTGAGAGACAGAAGTCATTGATTTGTTGTATTAGAATACCTAGCTTTTTACCAAACATAAAAATAATAAAAAAGTAAAATATTCCTTGCTTTTCTTGGCATTTATTGATTCACGCTCAATTTCTTCCTGTAAATTGCTTCGCGCTACTTTTTCATCGTTTCTATTAAAAATAAATGAAAAAGTAAAGTAAATAAATGAACAAAAAGTAAAGTATATTGTGTAAAATCTGAAAAAACACTCATGGCATCTTATTATTTTCTTTGCCCCGAACATTAATTTTAACATTGCAATGGCAAATGTGTTTGAAAAAGGATAACTACTTCCATAAAAGCGAAGCTTTGAAACCAGAAGAAAGGAAAACGAGCAATAAATCTTGTACAGTGTAAGAGCTTAATAAACAGAACATTTATTTGTTAAGTCTAAACAAATTTGTACATAAATATTTGACAAAAGTGCTTTAAAACAGGATACAGTAAAAGGACATACTTTCATTTTACAGAGATGCTTCGCTGTTAAAACTGAACAGTGTCATTTATCTTTATGAGTAAAGGACTAATGGGAAATACCTTATGAGCCAAACTTTCTCAAGAGTCTCTATGCTAATACAAACCACCCTGGCATCCTGCAGAGGTTTGGTTGGGTAGTGCTTCAGCTTAATTGCGGGCGCGGTGGTCATTTCTGGCAGCTGGGGAATATCAGACTCGGAATCAGAGCTGTCGCTGCTATCCTCGTTACTGAAATCTTTGCCCAGTGCCTAGAAGATGTCCAGTAGATTTCATTATATATCTGTAACTGGTTGCAAATTTTATAACCAAATGCACGTATAGGAATGAGGGAAAAATTGTAAATTTCGCGTAAAGAGTATGTCGCATTCATTTTTTAAAAAATTTGATCTAGTGCACTTCACGGTAAAATGTTCCTGGGAACGAATATTAAAAAAAAAGAAAACTTTAAAGGCTACGAGTTTCTAATAGCTATACGTACATGTCATACCCACACACCGTGTTAAGCGGCATAAGAAGGGTTGTTCCGGCCCAAAATTCGAATCGGGCGGGCGGTTTGGGACCGCTATTTATCGGTCCTTTTGGGCACCCCCGTTTTGGGGGGATCGAAAAGTGGGGGGGGGGAGGGGGCAATAGGGCCGCCTGTTATCTAAAAAAATGCCCAATAGACCATCCCTGCTTATAAATAATCTGGAATAGCCAAGAACCAAGGATGCAAGGGAAAGCTTCATTTACGAAGCATTTTTCTGCACTGCTAGAAAACTTTGCATTATAAAGAAATGACTATTCCAGATTACTTGTAAAGTTGTAGGCCTTCTTTTAAACTTTCAAGCTTCTTTTTAAAATAAAAGTTGTTTAACAATATCTTTTTACGGTAAGGAGGAAGAGATAGTAAAGTAAGAAAACTATTTAACACTTTACTAATATCAAACTGCTTATAACTCTTCAGTTATATGATATTTTACCTTTATTTTCCTTTGTCAATGCGTTTAAGAGCTTTAACACAAAATATAATCACTAAAGTCAGACGTTAAACATAGTTCCTATGCTGCCATGAAAAGCGCTAAACAATAAGAATAAAGATGGGAGAATAACTTGGCTCATTAACAGGCACAATTATTATTTGTTCTTACCTTATATTTTGTCTGTTTCAACGCACTTACTTCAGGATCTTAAGAAATAATAATAATGATACATAGTAAAACGATGACTTCCGTCTGCCTGTCTGTCCGTCTTACGCCTAAAATCTCGGTAACCGCTGAACCGATCGGGCTCTACTGTACAGAGCTGGATCTTTAAATCATTTCAATGGTGCGCCAAATCGGATTGCGCCGAATTTCAGCCAATCACAGCGAGGCATTTCGTAAAATGTTGTGCTCTCATTGGTGGAAAGTTGGCTCACCCCGATTTGGCGCACCATTGAAATGATTTAAAGATCCAGCTCAGGGAACAATATTCCTACTGGTCCTTTGGTGGTTTTAAGCTATTTTCTTTGGGGGTGGAACCTATCATATTGAAATGTTTATCACACAAACACCTAAATTTACCTGATTTGCTGCTATCAAAATCTAAAACACGATTCGGGGATTTCTTTAGAATGCCAGGAACAAAAGCGGGAAGTTTTGAGGAATCAATAGGATTTGTGGCAGTGTCCTTATTAGGATTTGTGGCAGTGTCCTTAGTAGGAGAGCAAATATTCTCTTTCTTAAATAGGATAAGGAAGAAAAATACAAAAAAAATACTTTTTTTCTATGGAGAAGGTTAAAGTGGAAATTTTGATAGAAAGATTTAGGAAAAAGATAATAAAGGCTTGAATAAAATATAGAGGTCAGATATGCAAATTCTGAGAAACTTAGCCTAATAAGGGTTACGGTGAAAAGAAAACTTAATAGTAGATAATCACTATTTTAGCTATCCCTATAAGAAAGTAAAAGGATTTCTGACTGTCTGTGTGCGTTTTTATAACTATTTTTGGGGAGGGTATCTCCAACCTCACAAGAAAAATCCCTTTGGACATAATTTGCGTTATGAAACTTAAGTTGCCTCTAAAGGCTCTTATGAGGCGTGGCCGCTAGTATTTTAAGCCGTGGCACTTCTGCCTACATATTTTACTACAGGTAATGCATTATAAATTAAAAATACATCAGAGGTGGATTCTTAAAAAAAATTGCCCCACTAATCGCTTAGTGGGGCAAAGTTGTTTTCGTGAAAAATCCACCAAAATCACATCAAAAATCTACAAAAATTAAACAAAATCATAGAAGGGTTATGAACATAAGATCTTATTTAATTTTTGTAGATTTATTATGTGATTTTGGAGGATTTTTCACGAAAACAATTTTGCCTCACTCAGCGATTAGTGGGGCAAATCTTTTTTAAGAATCCACCTCAGTAAACAAACAAAGCAATAATATAAATAAGCGTCAACTTTAATACTTCCGAGAGAACAATTTTCCTGGCGGACAAAATACTCATTGTTATTAGTACTGAATCGAACACTGGCTTCTGTTTTCCTTCTTATTTGCAAAGAGCAGTCATCATTTTTACTGACTGCTGCTGCTCTGCTGGCAGATAACTGCTGGTAGCCGGCTGCTTGTTGTCTGTAGATTGGTGGCGGAGGGAACGAGAACAGCTGGGCAGCTGATTGAGCGGCTGACTGGTTTAAATGATTAGGGGCATCGTCAAAAGCAGCTCCTTGTTAACAATATATGATAATATGACTTGAAGATTTCTTAACTTTATGAGGGCCAACTATTTGGTGGTCTTTTGAACATTTTTACGCCAGTCTACTAATTTACGATAACTTATCATTATAAGAAAAAAAAATATATAAGGGGGACGTAACTGAAGCTTTTTTGATGCTGGGGGGGGGGTTTTCTCCGGAACCACTTGATGAACCGTGCAAATTTTTTGGACTTAAGCTTTTAGGGGTATGAACATCTTGTGGTTTCAAAGTCAACCCACTACCCCCACCCCCTAGCCCCCCGGGGCTCAAAACCCCCCCTAAAAATGAACCTAACCTTAATTTTCTCAGAAACCATTTGACCAATAGGGATGATTTCTTAAACTTAAGCTTTTATGGTTATAAACTAACTTCTAGTTTAGAAGTCACCCCCCTGCCACCAACCCCTAGCCCTCTGGGGCTCCAAAAAACTCTAAAAATGAACCTAACCTTAATTTTCTCAGAAACCATAGAACCAATAGAGATAATTTCTTAAACTTAAGCCTTTATGGTTATAAACTAGCTTTTGGTATAGAAGTCACCCCCCTGCCGCTAACCCCTAGCCCTCCGGGGATCAAAAAACCCATAAAAATGAACCTATCCTTTATTTTCTCAGAAACCATTTGACCTATAGAGATGATTTCTGAAACTTAAGCTTTTATGGTCATAAACTAACTCCTAGTTTAGAAGTCACCCCCCTGCCACTAACCCCTAGCCCTCTGGGGCTCCAAAAAACCCTAAAAATGAACCTAACCTTTATTTTCTCAGAAACCATTCGACCAATAGAGATGGTTTCTTAAACTTAAGCTTTTATGGTTATAAACTAAATTTTGGTTTATAAGTCACCCCCCTGCCGCCAACCCCTAGCCCTCTGGGGCTTTAAAAACCCTAAAAATGAACCTAACCTTGATTTTCTGAGAAACCATTCGACCAATAGAGATGATTTCTTAAACTTAAGCTTTTATGGTTATAAACTAACTTTTTGATTATAAGTCAACCCCTCTGCCGCCAACCCCTAGCCCCCCGGGGCTCAAAACCCCCCTAAAAATGAACCTAACCTTAATTTTCTCAGAAACCATATGACCAATAGGGAAGATTTCTTAAACTTTAGCTTTTATGGTTATAAACTAACTCCTAGGGGTATGAACATCTTATGGTTTCAAAGTCAACCCCCCTACCCCCACCCCCCTAAAAATGAACCTAACCTTAATTTTCTCAGAAACCATTTGACCAATAGGGATGATTTCTTAAACTTAACCTTTTATGGTTATAAACTAACTCCTAGTTTAGAAGTCACCCCCCTGCCACCAACCCCTAGCCCTCTGGGGCTCAAAAAACCCTAAAAATGTACCTAACCTTAATTTCCTCACAAACCATTCGACCAATAGGGATGATTTCTTAAACTTAGGCTTTTATGGTTATAAACTAACTTCTAGATTATGAGTCACCCCCTTGCCGCCAACTCCTAGTCCTCCGGGGCTAAAAAAAATCCTAAAAATGAACCTAACCTTAATTTTCTCAGAAACCATTTGACCAATAGGGATGATTTCTTAAACTTATGCTTTTATGATTATAAACTAACTCCTAGATTATAAGTCACCCCCCTGCCGCCAACCCCTAGCCCTCCGGGGCTCCAAAAAACCCTAAAAATGAACCTAACTTTAATTTTCTCAGAAACCATTTGACCAATAGGAATGATTTCTTAAACTTAAGCTTTTATGAAATTATTTTATGGTTATAAACTAAATTTTGATTTAGAAGTCACCCCCCTGCCGCCAACCCCTAGCCATCCGGGGCTCCAAAAAACCCTAAAAATGAACCTAACTTTAATTTTCTCAGAAACCATTTGACCAATAGGAATGATTTCTTAAACTTAAGCTTTTATGGTGAAAGCATTTTTTTTTTAAATTACTGGAAATTTAAGCTAAAGTATATTTTTTAGGGGGTTTTTGAGCCCAGGGGGGCTATGGGGTGGGTGACTTCTATAATAAAATTTAGTTTATAACCATATATCTGCCAAACAAAATAGTAGTTTATACACTTAAAAACCCATCTCTATTGATCAAATGGTTTCTGAGAAAATTAAAGTTAGGTTCATCTTTAAGGTTTTTTTTAAGCCCAGGAGGGCTAGGGGTTGGCGGCAGGGATGTGAAGACTTCTAAACTAAAAGTTAATTTATAAGCATAAAAGCTTAAGTTTAAGAATCTATTAATCAAATGGTTTCTGAAAAAATTAAGGTTAGGTTCATTTTTAGGGTTTTTGAGCCCCGGAGGCCCGGAGGGCTAGGGGTTGGCGGCAGGGGGTTGACTTCTAAACTAGAAGTTAGATTATTAGCATTATAGCTTAAGTTTAAGCAATCATCTCTATTGATCAAATGGTTTCTGAGAAAATTATGGTTAGGTTCATTTTGGTTTTTTTTTTGAATCCTGGAGGGGGGTGACTTCTAAACTAGGAGTTAGTTTATAAGCATAAAAGCTTAAATTTAAGAAATAATCTCTATTGGTCTAATGGTTCCTGAGAAAATAAAGGTTAGGTTCATTTTTATGGTTTTTTTGATCCCCGGAGGGCTAGTGGTTAGCGGCAGGTGGGTTACTTTTATACCAAAAGCTAGTTTATAACTATAAAGGCTTAAGTTTAAAAAATCATCTCTATTGGTCGAATGGTTTCTGAGAAAATCAGACAGGCAGGGGGGTGACTTACAAACCAAAATTTAGTTTATAACCATATAAGCTTAAGTTTAAGAAATCATCTCTATTGGTCGAATGGTTTCTGAGAAAATCAAGGTTAGGTTCATTTTTAGGGTGTTTGAAGCCCCGGAGGGCTAGGGGTTGGCGGCAGGGGGGTGACTTATAAACCAAAATTTAGTTTATAACCATAAAAGCTTAAGTTTAAGAAATCATCTCTATTAGTCGAATGGTTTGTGAGGAAATTAAGGTTAGGTTCATTTTTAGGGTTTTTTGGAGCCCCAGAGGGCTAGGGGTTGGTGGCAGGGGGGTGACTTCTAAACTAGGAGTTAGTTTATAACCATAAAAGCTTAAGTTTAAGAAATTATCTCTATTGGTCAAATGGTTTCTGAGAAAATAAAGGTTAGGTTCATTTTTATGGGTTTTTTGTGATCCCCGGAGGGCTAGGGGTTAGCGGCAGGGTGGAGACTTCTATACCAAAAGCTAGTTTATAACCATAAAGGCTTAAGTTTAAGAAATTATCTCTATTGGTTGAAGGGTTTCTGAGAAAATTAAGGTTAGGTTCATTTTTAGGGTTTTTTGGAGCCCCAGAGGGCTAGGGGTTGGTGGCAGGGGGGTGACTTCTAAACTAGGAGTTAGTTTATGACCATAAAGGCTTAAGTTTAAGAAATCATCCCTATTGGTCAAATGGTTTCTGAGAAAATTAAGGTTAGGTTCATTTTTAGGGGGGTTTTGAGCCCCGGGGGGCTAGGGGGTGGGGGTAGGGGGTTGACTTTGAAACCACAAGATGTTCATACCCCTAAAAGCTTAAGTCCAAAAAATTTGCACGGTTCATCAAGTGGTTCCGGAGAAAACCCCCCCCCCAGCATCAAAAAAGCTTCAGTTACGTCCCCCTTTAAAGCTGTTTTTCAATAAGAGCAAATATAGACCAACCTGTCTGTAGAGATACTATGATTTCAAAATCTTTACCTGGAACAACATCTGGCTTCCGAAACCGGTTTCTGGCATTGCCAGTGTCATCAGATTCCATGGAAGTTGAAAAAGTGCCATCATTGTCATCATTTCCAATAGTAGCGTCATGGTTATCTTTGATTTCATCTTTGCCAATAGTATTATCCGATGCACTATAAGTTTACACAGTGATAATGATTCTTATAGTTAGACTAAATGAGCCCATTAATTTGCTAAGATGAGACATATCGTTTTTTAAGATAAGTTTACTTTAAAAATGGTATTAACGGAATTTTTAAACTTGGGTTCAAGACATCTAGAATTTTCAAATAAACGTAGGGATCATACCTTTACTCCCACCTCCTCAAGTGCCCCTAGAGGCCACTAGGGGACGTAGCCGCTAGTAAATATTATAACATTACAATCAGTTATTTTGTTTATGATTTTTTGTATCATTATCCTCCCTGTTATTAGATTCATTAGCAGCGACAGCAGAGGTTATTGGGATAGAATCCATCAATTTATGGTAGCCGAACGGATCCGGATCCGTGATTGGTATGGATTTTTCTCCTGCTACTCGCAAATTCCTAGGTAATAAAAGACAATGGATTTATTATTACTTTGATCATACACTACATTTAAATGTTCTCTAATATAGTGAAACACGCAGCGGGATAAAATAATGATTTCCCCTTCCATCCCTCCTCTCCTACTGGATGAACGAACTGTCCAATTAAATGAGTTCCATGTTCGCAAGCTAAATTGACGACAATTTTTTACGTGTCATAATATCCATGTATATTTTACATCAATTTAAAAGACGCTCTTGTATTTAGCTTTGTATTCTTATATTAAGCTTAAAAATTACAAAAAGTGGGAGCTGGCGATTATCTCGAGATAAATTTAAAGAAAATAGACCTTCCAATGTTTAGAACGCTTAATTTACCATTGGCTATACTTTATTCATTACTAACTACGCTCTTAAAGGCATCTAGAGGCACAGGGAAGGTAGATGAGGTATCGTTTTTCAGTCCCCAAACCAAAAAAAAAAGTTAAAAACATTCTGTAGACCCTACTGCAACGGACAAATACATCAAGTCGGGTTGTTGGTCCTACACACACACACACACACACACACACACACACACACACAGTCATTCAATTACTTTTTATATAATAATAATTCTAGTATATAAAATAATGAGTTTTTGTCTTAATCTTAAGATTTCGATAACTACAATACAGGTTTCCTTCATATAGAAGCTCACAAAGGTCCCGGTAATTTTTTTAGCCCTTAACATTTTTAGATTTAGCCTCTGTGCTATTTTTCTGTCCCCTTCTTACTCCTTTGATGAAAGAGTCTCTAGATGCTATGGGCGCAGCTGCTAGATTTAATATAAAGGTGAAATAACACTTACTTTTGAGAGCGAACCTTTCTGCTGATCACTGGTGGCGAATCTGAGCTGGCATCACTGCTACTGGCCCTGTTCTGACGTTTAATCTTTGGTACCTCGAAACCGATTGACTCTCCTCCAGGGGCTGTAGTGTTCCTGGTAAGAGCTGAATATCCAGATCTTCCTGTAGAGTATATTACATATCACAAAACACGATGACAACATCCATATAGACGAAGCTCTAAAATCATACAGTAGAACAAAAGAAAATAAACACTCGAAGAGTGTCAAAACTTAATAACCAGAAAATTAATTTAGAAGTATAAACAAAAATGCATAGGTATAAACTTGTTCAAAATTACGTTAACACAGGATTCAGTTTAAGGACATACTTAGAACTTACTAGGATACGTTCTATGAAGTACCTTGTACTTGTCCTTGGCAGGTTTTAAACCAGTTACCGAGCATAAAGTTTCGATAAAAAGGCTTACTACGACGTGCATTGATTTTTTCTTTTCTATAAATAGGGCAGTCAATCCGTCCGTAATAAATTGCCGGTTTAATTAATTTAGACATGTTAGAATTGTCCTATTGATTTCAAACTTTACATAATGATTCTTAATTTTTAGGTACGGTTTAGAAAGCTTAGCAACCTATAATTACTACAAACCATCATTTAAAACATGCTGTTAATCTTAAAAATAAAAGTATGTCCTTTTACAGTATCCTGTATTTTCGCAATTTTGCTCCAAAATTTTATTTAGATTTACAAATTAATGTTCATAAGTTCTGACAGTCTAGACTCATGAGGTATTGTTCGTTTGTCCTTTCTTCTGATTTTACTTTTATAGTTTCGCTTTTATAGATAATCATATAGTCATCCTTGTTTTATTTAAAAAAGTAGTTTGAGGTTTACTACCAACTTCTGAAGGAGGCAAAGCCCCAGAACGACTCCTGAGGTGGATTCCTAAAAAGAAAATGCCCCACTAATCGCTTGGTGGGGCAAAATTTTTTAAGAATCGATCTCTGAAATATTACCTTTCCTACTAGTCAGTCGTGCATTTTTAGCCCATTGGCTACGAGACTTGCTTTTCTTAGATCTTCCAATGTCCTTAATAAAAAAATTACAATTTTAAATAACATTTCGAAGGGCAGAAGTTTACGGCAAATGACATTTTTATTAGAAGAAATTTCGGAAAGAAAGCTTTGATAAATAAAAACTGAACTCTACTGTTTTATTATTTATTCAATCCCGCATCCTTTCGTTATTCAATAGTTTTACTAAAATATTTTAAGATCAAAAGCAGTTTTGTTCGTCCAGGGGGGCCGAAAAACCGAACTAAAAAATGGTATTAATTCATGATTTTTATTTCAATATTCGTCAAAAATTTTCTTTAATACGTTGCCACACATGAGTTTTTAGTAAAGCTAAGAACTAGATCTCATCCAATGGATATTAATTGGTTTCGAAGCCATACTGGAAAAAAAAGATTCCTTGCAAATGATAAAAAATCTAGCCTTTAATCTGGAACTCTGCTTGATTGAATCAGCCATAGGATCTGACGTGCTTAACTCAGTAGATGATGTCAGATCATCTACTGAATCATCAAATTCAACTTCCAGCTCTGTGATTTCAGTTTCAGTGTCACTGGCAATCAAATCTTTCTCATAATCGTTGTTGACAACATGTATATTGTTGTTGTTGTTCTCAGTCAGAAGGCTGTTAGCTTGTCTCAAGACATTTGTAGTAACTTCAATGTTTTCGCGTTTTGCACTATCAAAATTTCTTGTTTCATTCTTTAAAACGCCCTGAAATTTAGTTCTTCAATTACTTTTAAAATAAAATTGCTGTTTTTTTTAGTAAGACAACTATACAATGCACACTGCACAGTATTATGATAGACTTACTACCAATAGTCAAATTTTGTAACATAACTAAACTTAAAGCAGAAATTGTTAACAAAGAAAGGATTTTAATATGACTTAGCTTTAGTATTTCAAATCTTGACACAGTAACAAGTGAGCAAATAAAACTTATCAGCTTTTTACAGAAAACAAAACGGTAAAAGATAAGCATTGAATACTAATGAAAATACAATTATCATGTGTCCAAGGAGATATCCTTGTAACACCCCATTTTTGACCCACAGATTAAGACAGACAAACTTTATAAAGATACATGTTTTGGAGGTCCCAAGGGCCATACAAATGTCGAAAAAGGCATTTTAAAAATTTAATTGGAAAAAGCAAAATGTGTTTCTTTCAAAAAATGTGTATAAATACCTGAAATGGAGGGCTAGCCAGGCAGTCGCCAGATGCGTCCAGGCTTCCAGTCAACGGTGTTGAAGAGGCCCTTGAAGATTTTCTCCATGCCAACCAAGTTGAATCTTCCGATGGTGGCGCCAAGATATTTTTAGTGTACTCTACCTTCACCCCTTTATGAATAAACATTAAACAAGTATAGGTACATAAGTTTAAGTTTATATTTCAACAAACTATAGCTTTCATCCCCCCCAAACATGGATCTAAATGAGTAAGACAATGGGAGATAAAATCCTCAATATGGTAAGCAAATAAACAAAATTATCCCTTCTTCAGTTAAAAAAAATATTGGTTGAAATTTTGGGACACTCCTTGGTTGAAACTAACCCTTTAAAATACAATGAAAATAATAAAAGTCTTTGAGCAAACGAATAAGATACGGTGGTTATAACACTTTGGGTACTAGTGTATACAGTTTGGGTACAGTTCAATGTACAACCCTTTCCTACTTGATTAAACCACAAATTAATCCTCTAGTATTTAAAATCATAGTCATTTTTAGTATACATGAAGTCTAGACAAGAAACACACAAACGAACATATTAAACTTTTGAGTATTTTTCACTGACGTTAAAAACTATAAGTAGTTAAATATAACATGCGATTTTTTTTGTAAATAAACCTTCAGAGATACCAGGATATCCAACAACAGGTTCAAAGACCTCATCCACAAGGGATTCATTGACATTTTCTTCGAGCTTTTTCCCATCAACGTTCTTTCGAATATCTGCTTGAATTAGTTTATTTGGCATCTTGGCATCAAGTAATTCGACTTTTTGAGTTTTAACATCTTGTTCGTCGAGTTGGACAGTCAGTTCTTCCCCAAATTCGTGTTTCTGAATATATAACAAATTATCCCGTATCTCTTCGAAACCGATTAATATCCGGTGGATTAGAAACGGTTCTCAGCCATACTGTAAAATTTTTTCTAGCATCATATCATATATTTTCCAGTTTTCTACGTATATAAAAGATCTTAAGATTAAAACCAATTTTTTAACCCGCGCCTTCGGCATCTCGGGGCTACGGGGCTAAAAAACCTGGCTTTAATCGTATAATTGTACATTTTATATTCGCAGAAAGCTGTTTATAATACGATGCGAGAAATAACAAGGTATTATATGTTCCAAAGTATCTTAATCAGAGGTAAATAATATGCCATTATTGCTTTGGGGCCGACTAAAATCCAGTGGATTAAAACCGGTTCTGTGGCATACTGAATAATCATGTATCACAGATAACTTTCCATGAATAATAAAATAAAAATAATAAAATCTATACAAGTTAAGTTGGCCCGGGCTCAGTAAACTGTAATCAATCTTATAATTTTTAATTTTACTATCCGCGGAAAGCTGTCTATAATACGATACGCTAAAAAACTTCAAACATTCAAAAGATCTTACTGACCTTATCACAGATATTTGTGATAAATTCCGCTAACGGTTTCTTTAAATCGTCCCTGTTTAAATCTAAATATAATTAGAAAGAATGAAAAAGTACGGCGATAACAAAAAAACAAGGATGACAACATCCATAAAAGTGAAAATCTAAAACTAAACGGTAGAACAAACAAACATGAACACTTAATAAGAAAAACATATGTATATAAACATACATAAACTTGTTGCAAAGATACCTAAGTAAATAAGAAATTCTGATTAAGAACATTGAAATTCTAACATTTAGGGACTTGAATAGGTATAGAGATGTTTCACTTTAAAAATGTATCTTGTTGGCCTAGGAATCATAATTTCCAAAATCAGATGTATATACTACTAACATACAAATGAACAATTTATGTCAAAAAAGTTAAAAATTAGCATACTCTTAATGGACTTTCTGGTTACGATGCTATGATTTCCAAAACGTTCCTAACTCTTACAGGAATCATCACGCAAAATTAAAAATCGAAAGGACAATTCTAACATGCCTCAATTAACGAAAAGAGCTAACTGTAAAGTATAGGCACTAATTATAGAAAAGCTTTACAGTTAAAAATCATTTCACACTGAAGAACATTGTAAGTAAAAATGAAGTAGGGAGTCTACTCTAAAACTAACCTTGCAGTACAACAATGAGTTTACCACAAACATAAGCGGAAATGTTGAGAGTGCCATCCTTAGTTACATTGATGCCAACAGCTGTTAGATGGATTCTTATGTCGTTCTTTATCATACCTATATTTTTTTAAAAATTAATTGCAAGAAAAAGTTGCTCAACAATATCTTTGCTATGACTAACCCAGAACTGATTGCCCATTTCTTTTTTACTTTTGATAGTTATGAGATAGTTTTAGGCTATTTTTCTGCACCCCACCTCCCTATTCGAAAACAGATTAAAAATAAATGATAGGGGCACTTCCAAAGTTTGAAACAAAAGGAAAAAAGGAGGTAGAGTTAGGGATCTAAAAGTAGGGGCTGAAACGTTTGAACACTTAATAAAATTCAATAAAAGTCCCCTAAGTTGCTATGCCAATGAATAAGAAAATGTAATTGTAAAACTTTAGGGACCCATTCGTGTAAAACCAGCCTATTGTCCCTCTCTTTCTGGGGTAGGGTAATATTTTATTTTTAGAACAAGAAGGATGACTACACACCCGCCATTTAGCTTAAAACAGGCCATTATCTAATAATAACGTCGGTCTAGCCGTTAACGAGATCTTAGTGGACACACAGTGTATGATATTGAATTGTTAAACTTACCGATTATAAAAATGACTTCAATTGCCACATTGTCTAACATTCCCTTGAGACATTTCCTAAAAACATTAAAATTATAGACATTTAACATCAGTTGGATATTAGCAAAACATTTGATAACATTAATATGTAAAATGAGGATGATGGGGCTTGGTGTTGCTTCGGGTTCTAGACCTCTCCCCGCACCTTGAAACATACTCAGCGTCTTACAATTGCAGTGTAAAACGTCCATTCGCAAAATAGACATCCAAACACAGGGGTGTATATTCTACATGGGATCCCCTGCTCAGGAGGGGGGAAAAAAATAAAAAATAAGTGGTTGGAGGGAAAAAAAATGTAAAAATTAAGAAAACTGAAAACATTTTTTACATTTCCCCCCCCCCCCCTCCTTGGTGAAAAAAACTTTAAAAAATGTGTGGTAGGAGGGATAAAATAAATAAAATTTAGAGTTCTTTAAATATTTTTCCATTTTCCCCCTACTTGGTGAGAAAAAACTAGGGGGGGAAGAAAAATAAAAAATTTTGTAGCAGGGGAAAAAAATAAATCTTGTGCAGAATATACACCCCTGTCCAAACATTTGTCTGGAGGTCCTAAATATTTGAAGAGTTGCGCCTGGTCATGTGCCAAGTCACTCCCCTCCTCATACTAGTTATGTGACGCATCTGACATAGCAGAAGTAGGTGTCATTTAATTTTTAACGTCTTTAGTATGACGATGTGTGACCAAGACTCGAACCCGACACCTAACTGTTAACAAGCAGACACGTTACTAATTTCGCTTCTGCCTTGAGTAATATGTAGACTCGTAGAGAATATCTTCAGTAATTCTTTTATATATTAAGTCGACACGAAAAAAAATATTTAATTTTTAAAAGTTTAGGTATCTTTCTTTTCCTATTGTATTGTTATCAGTAAAGTATTTACAAGCTTCTTTCCATTTTAAGATTGTTAAAAAGGCGTTTTACCTAAATTCTCCTCTCATGGGAACAACGATGTCTGCAATCTCAAGATGCTCGCCAGCGTAATCTAAAAGAAAGGAAAGACTTCCATAAAAGACCGACTCAAAATGCAAAAAATTTCACAAAACAAAATTTGCGCGCGCATTTTTAATACTAAATATTTAATAAAATTTAAATTACCCCCCCGAAAAACTTAAAATTTTAGGGGGGGGGAGTAACGAAATTTACCCCTGCCAACAGATTTCATGGGGGGTAATTACCCCCCCCCCCCCCCCAAAGCAAATTTTAACCCTAGCGGAAAATCTTAAGGGGGAGGTAAGAAAAATTTGCGGAGCGCGCCATTTTACCCCGCCCCCCCCCCCAAAAAAAACGAATTGCCTCCCTTTTAAATTTTTTTTACCCCCCCCCCCAAAAAAAAAAGCTTGGACGCCCCTGTATTCCAATTCATGATTTTTTTGTGCTTCGCTACTTATGGATGTTGTATCCATATATTTTTCTTACCCGATGCCCTCTCTCCTTGTGAGCCATTGACATAGATAAACCCTGTCTTGGGTTTCTTCATTTTTGTAGATTTTTCAATTTGTACTCTGAAAATTGCTATTTTTTTAGCAAAGATAATTTGCAAGCAAACACATATTGCGACTAAAAAGTAATTGGCAAAATATCAAAATATGCTTTTAAATGAAAAAAATGTAAATATTAAAGACTTGCCTTTTTTTCTAAAACATATGTAAGTACCACTGGAAAAAATTGCGATAATTTGCTATATAATATGATAGATAAATTTTACAATAATTTACATTACATAGATATAAAAATAGTCCAAAATGCAGTATTTATAACAAAACAAAAAGATGAAACAGCACGAAAAATTATGCCGACTAGTAGCAAAGATTCTCATCTTAATAAATCAAACTAAACTACAAACGTTATTATAACTTTTGGGATTACTGCAATAAACAGCCAAATGTCCCCTGGATTAAATGAGAAGTCTGAACTTCTGAAGTACAGAGAATAATATAAAGTTGTAAATGAATGTTCAGGGTTGACAGGAATGCGAGCATCCAAGTAGAAAATGGGAAAAGGCGAAAATTAAAAAAAAAGATTGGGAGTAAGCAAGTCATATAGCCCTAACATACACCTACTTCAAAGATATGCAACTTGTAGAGTAGGTTCGATACTAAATACACGATATTAACAAATAAATTTTCTCCTGTTTAGTAACAGCTTTAAAAATCGGCAAAATGAAGAAATAAAACTTTCTTCTTCTATCTAGATTTTGAGTATTTCATGAGCAAGTTGCTTTGCTTCATTTACTTTCTCTTCCAGTCCTAAAAAAATATTTTTTCTTTCATGGAAGGTTGGGTCTAAAATTACATTTATATTACTAAAAAAGCAAAAAGTTGGGGCGGGATTCTCCTTCGATTTAAAGTGATCATCTGGAGAAACCAGAGCATCATCCGCTTGTGAAGGGATACGATAATCTAACACCCAAGAATATTTGTTTAAGTAACATCCAACAGACAACCAAACCTTGTCGGGCATTTGTTTGTAAGTCTTAACTGTGCATGATAATGGGTTAGACCTGTTTAAAAGCTAAGGCATTCCACATACCCTCACGTACCAGCAGTTGGTACCCTTTTTAAAGTCTCTAATATGACGCAGTGAGGACCAGACTCAAACCCGACACCTCCCCGACGGCAAACAGACGCGCCATTTTATTTCCTTTTTTATGACAACTTTTTAAAAACATTGTTAAGTCATGGCTCATGAAAAAAAAACACTCACCCATTATTTTCTTCTTCATATTCTGAGATTCCATCATTTTGACACTCAACTCTTTGCTCCTCCACTCTATTATCTTGCATTTCTAAGCAATTTTATTTATTTGAATAATTTAGCAAAATATATTTTAACAAGGTTAATCATTTCCAAAAAATGCGCGTGCTAACAATCATCCTTTCATATAAAGTAGTAAGTTTTTTTTTGTCTGAAACTAAGATCTCGATATATACTGAACATATAAGGTAATCTGTTTTAGGTACGCTTCATATGGGTCCTGTTATGGTATTAGGCTATTTTATTTTCAGATTTAATGCTTGGAATGGTTTTAGCTTTTTTCTGTCCCTTCTCAGCCTCAAGATGCCAGGGGCGGAGCCGATAGTATATTATAAAGGAAAAAATTATTTTAATTTTTGTTTTATTTCAATCCATCAAATCAATTTGGAAACCTTGTTTGTAGGATTTTGTGAATTGATGAAAAGTATCTTAATAAACAGTTTTAATTATTAAGGGAAAGGGGGGGGGGGGGCTAATGTGCTAAAACACATTTTTTTAGCAGTTTATCGCCAAAAAGTTAAATCTAGGTAATTATTTAAGACAGGGTTCGGAAGCCGCGCGTAAGCCGCGTGTAAGCCTCAGTGAAATCTTCATTCTATCACTATAAAATTCAGCTGGATGTATAAAACTGCTCTTTAGCAGACAATCCTTCTTTCTGAAATTTCTTTTTCTGCTCACAAGCAGGTTTAAAACTGAGGCTTATGCGCGGCTGAGGCGCGGCTTCCGAACCCTGATTTAAGACAAACTTTTTTTTTCAAAAATAATTTCCTTTTCACTTGATTGAGTAGTGACATGTTTGAAATATCTGAAGTGTGAAGTATAAATATGCCCTGTCAAATTAATTTCAGTGCTTTAACTCTTTTTTTTTGTTGAGTTCCTTTATGTTTTAAGTATGGTTACAAGCTGTGTCACATCTACCCCGATTCTTTAGTTTTGCCAAAACAAATTCTACCTCTCTGATCTTCGTTTCTGCTTGTTTGTGCTTTGATTCAACATTAACCAACTGATCGATTACAGAATTATATAGACAGGGGGTTTTAAATTAAACGTGCGTAACTTTTCCCTTGCTTCTGGACTTAGAAATGTAAACTTGGGGATAATTCTGATTTAACAGCCACGAAAACGCGTTAAAACCCGTTTGTATGAATCAGATATTTTTAAAATAATTTGTTCAGGTCTACACTTCCAGCTGAATTTATGAAATGGATAGTTTCCCTGAGGCTTACATGCGGCTGGGGCGCAGCTGCCGAGCCCTGGAAAACAAAATCGCATCACTGGTTCATGATTAACCCAAGCCTAGCTATTCTAACAATCAATTCTACAAAAAATCACGAAATCTTTAAAAGTATGGTGGGGGGTTTATTTTTTTTCTTGTAACTGAAGAGTGCAGTGGTGGGTAAGAAGGGGGATGAAAAGGGAAGGGGATTGTGGGGAAATTTTCCTTTATAATTGTTTGTCAGAATATCATTCCCTTTTCCCTAGAGTAACCCAAGTTCGAATTACTCAAATAAGTATGTGCTACGTTTTAAATTTATTTTCTGTTCCTGTTTGTTCAGCATCAGATTTTGAGCTTCGAATTCCTTCAGTTCTTTCTTCAGCTTTAGGTTTTCCTTTCTCACGTTCTTCAACTCTTCCTGGCATTTAAATGTTTAGGCAATATATCAAATTTAATGTTTTTGGATCATATTCCATGAATATTATAAAACTAAACTGGTTTTAATCTCATAATTTTTCATATATTACCTTCATCTTTATGGTCTGGTCTTGTAGTTCTTTGATCTTGTAAGTCAGATTATTCACAACAACATTCAACTCATTCTTCTCTTTCTCTAATTTTAGACATTACTTTTATTATTATGTTGTTATAGGCACTGTGAAAAAGAATCTAGCGAATATAACTGAACTATGTCTGTTGGTAACGCTAAGGGAGAAATGAGATTTTATTTGTTGGTATTAAAGAAAGACAGCTGAATGTTTTAGTGAAGGTTCCTCTAGCATAAACACATCTTATCTATACAATGTTTTAACTTTCTGTTTGTCGGTTATCAAAAGATGTAAACGTTATTTTTATAAGGTTTCGTGATTTTCTTGGAGGTTTTAAATATTATCTTTTTCCATTGAAATGAGAAATGAACACCTGATCTACAACTCACTTTGTCTGTTTGTCCATTAGATTTTCCACTTTTTTGTTACATCGCTACTTATAGATGTTGTAATCATTGTTTATGAGATGGTTATATTGCATGTATAATCAGTTATATAAAGTTTTTGTTCCCTGACTCCTCTCGTAGCAGTCGTACTAAATCTTTGTCCGAAGATCTATTTTTCTTCTCCTACAATATTTCCATATTAAAACAAGGGGGGGGGGGGAAGTTCTGACACATTTGCGTAAACGGTGAGTATAGGCTTTATCTTTGGACTGAGAGGATAGGTTATTAGGGATAAAATCATTCTTACATGATGAATTTCCCCCAGATTTAAGATTTTTTGGATAGGCCTCCAGGTTCCGGAGCTCCAGGCCTCCAGGTGGTCTCTGTACAGGTAAAAATGAAAAATAATTTTTTTTTTTTTAAAGTTACAGGTCAACTTATAAAACAAAATATGCATCTTTTTTAATATTATTCACATATTTGAAGAAAAAATATGCATATTTTGTTTTATAAGTTGATTTTTAACTTTAAAAAATTTTTTTTTTTTTTCATTTTTACCTGTACAGAGACCACCTGGAGGCCTATCCAAAAAATCTTAAATCTGGGGGAAATCCATCATATAAGAATGATTTTATCCCTAATAACCTATCCTCTCAGTCCAAAGATAAAGCCTATACTCACCGTTTACGCAAATGTGTCAGAACTTCCCCCCCCCCCCCCTTATGATGCCTTTGCGTCCAAATGGTTCATGTCAGGGGTGTATTTTTTTTTCACGGCTACAAAATTTTTTATTTCCCCCCCCCCCCCTAGTTTTTTCTCACCAAGTAGGGGGGAAAATGGAAAAATATTTAAAGAACTCTATATTTTATTTTTTATCCCTCCTATTATTGGTGGGTTTATTAAGTTGAGTGTCCAAACGTTACATGGAAATCTACAGAAGGGTGTGTAATGTGTATCATCATTTAGGATGTACATTAAGGGTTTTTTTTTAATGCAACCATCTCGTAATCAATGATTAAATGGCACTTAGAATTTGAATTTTGATCTAAACTTTTGCATGAGTAATCCTTGGTAGGTCTATTTTCCCTAAATTGAACAAAAAGTTGGAAAAGTAACGGCTGGCGGCTCAGCCGTTTAGCCGCTTTTTGCCTATTTTCAGGGCTAATTCATCATTAATTATTTAGGAATCAACTTTTTAAAACATATTTTTGGTTTTATTCATGTTAAATGATAGCAATAACCATTTTTTATATTTCTAGTACCAACAGCTACCGGCTAAAACCGTTTGATAAGGTTTTTGAGCCACAAAATGTATTATGTGGAGATAGGTCTAAACTGACCGGGCTGGATTTGCTTGATTCACTTCACTAAGAGATTTTTCATATAAAAATGTCTTCCCCGGCGGGTGCCGGAAAAATGTTCTGTTGAGAATTGGAGAAACAGTTGAGGCGTAATAAATAACCCTCCTGTGCTACTATAATACCCAGGAAAATTATAATAAAGAATATATTGTGAAATGATATATCGGAAATTATAATTTATGTCACTGTTTGAATATAACCTAACACACTAACAATTATATAACCATTGCAGGATATATGTTCCTGTTGCTTACACCTTAACCCTGATAATACAGAGCCTTGCTAATTGTAGCAAAAAAAGATTGTCTTAATATATTCATAAGAAAAGAAAAGATAGCTTTATTAATACCTAATAAAAAAAACAAACAAAAAAAAAAAAAACTATAAAAAAAAAAGAAAAGAAAAGGTTCTAAAAAAAAATAAACCTACAAAAAAAAAAAAAAAAGGTTCTAGAAAAAAGAAAACCTAACATCCCCCCCAAAAAAAAGATAAGGTATTTTTAAAAAAAAAAATTATTAGTTACCTAAAAAAAGATAAGAAAAAAGACACCCAAGCTCTGTATTGTCTTGTAATTTAATTGTGATTGTTTATATATTCTCTCTCACAGGTTCCGCGAGGGCCCCCCCGTACGTACCACATCTCGGTAGGGTAGGGGGAGAGTTGAATATATTGTTTTATTGTATGTAATATTGTCTGTGGAGTGAACCAAGCAAAACTAGCCGTGTCGAGATGTCAGGAAATAAAAAGTACACCTGCCTAGCCTGCAAACAGCCATTGAAGAGATCTGTGTGTGTACCCTGCCATGTGTGTGAAGAATACACACATCCAGAATGTTATAATATCGAGAGGATCGAGAGGAACCAGTCAAAAAACACATATGGAGAGAAGTGTTTCAATGAAAAGAGCCAGAACACCAGAAAAGACAATAAGAGAAAAAAGAATGAGAGGAGTGAGAGGAGAGGAGATGAACAACAGAACGGAGCCAGAGGAGGAGGAGGAGGACCAGGTGGAGACGGACAAGGAGTAAAATGTGGAGGGCTTACATTACTCTATACCAACGCCCAGAGTATTCTTAGTAAGCTTCCAGATTTAGAGGCTACAGCTCACAATTTTAAACCTGATATTATTTTAATAACAGAAAGTTGGTGTAACAAAACTATAAGTGATAATGTTCTTAAAGTAATTGGATATGATTTAATTTCGGATTTAAGAAAAGACAGAACTGATACTACAAATGGAATTGGAGGAGGAATTTTAGTTTATGCTAAAAATGGACTAGCAGTTTTATCTATTGACAACCTTAGTGATTTTAACCAGTATGCTCATTTTAAAATATCGACTTCACTTTGTGATATGAACATTTTTCTTATTTACAGTAAAAATAATATCCTAGATCTAGTTCTCTGCAATAATGACTGTGTTTTAAATGCTGAAAATCTGGGACCTCTGTCCAATAGTGATCATGTTATGATTTTAATTAGAACATGTTTTGACTTTGTCTCTACTAACAATAATGATGTGAAATTAAACTGGTCTAGAGCTAATTATAGTGAATTAAAAGATGAAATTGCAAATGTTGATTGGCCTAACCTTTTAAGCAATGATGATGTGAATTTAAATTGGGCGAATTTTAAACACAAGTTAAATACAGTGATCTATAAACATGTGCCCATAATGACTACAACAAGTGATAATTCTAAACCTATATGGATGAACAATTATATAAAAAGAATGCTACGAAAAAAATCCAGATTGTACAAGAAAATGAAATTGACAAAAAGTGAAAGTGATACTAAAAACTATAAAGATGCTGAGAAAGTGACCAAAAAAGCTATTAGAAATGCCAAGAAAAAAGTTGAAGTTCGAATATCTAAACAAAATGGAAATGAAGGTAAAAATAGCTTTAATAAATATGTCAAGTCTAGGCTTGGCAAGCAGACTGGTATTGGTCCACTTTTAGATGAACACAACACAGTGACTAGTGATGGAAAAAAGATGGCTGATATTTTAAATGAACATTTTAGCAGCGTTTTTAGTAAAGACAATGTTAATGTTAACAATATTGAGGATCTAGTGTTTGATTCTCCTATTGAGGATCTGATAATAACTAAACAGGATATAGAAGATAAAATTGACAAACTGAAACCTGGTAAAGCTCCTGGACCAGATGGAATATCAACAACCTTGTTGATTAAACTTAAATTTGTGATAAGTATACCTCTACAAATCCTTTTTCAGGAATCTCTCAGTAAAGGATGTGTTCCCACAGAATGGAAAAAGGCAAAGGTGATACCTATTTTCAAAAAAGGATCTAAAGGCAAGGCTTCGAACTATAGACCAGTTTCGTTAACAAGTGTGGCCTGTAAACTGCTGGAAAGTATCATCAGAGATAAAATAACTGAACATCTTATAAGAAACAAACTTATCAACACTTCTCAACATGGATTTACAAAGAACAGGTCCTGTCAAACTAATCTGCTTGAATTCATGGATTTTATCACAAAATGTATAGATCAAGGGGACCCAGTAGATGTCATTTATCTGGACTTCAGCAAAGCTTTTGACAAAATTTCCCACTCCAAGTTGGCACTGAAACTCAAAGCTCATGGCATACGTGGTAAGCTGTTAAGCTGGATAACAGACTGGTTAACAAATCGATCACAATGGGTCTGTGTTAATGGCTCTAATTCAAAAGAAACAGAGGTAGGCTCAGGTGTACCACAAGGATCAGTACTGGGACCATTGTTATTTGTCATTTTTATAAATGACCTGGATGATTGTGTTAAACTGATTATTGATTTGATCAAAAAATTCGCGGATGACACAAAGGCTGGTAAATGTATCAAAAATCAAAAAAATACCCAGGAACTTCAAGATGGATTAAATAAACTTTATGAATGGAGTGAAAAGTGGTCTATGGCTTTTAACATTAAAAAATGTAAAGTTATGCATTTTGGAAGAAACAACCCCAAAACTAAATATTTCATAAATGGAGAAGAATTGGAAGAAGATGAATATGAGAGAGACATTGGCGTTAAAATATCATCTGATCTAAAACCATCAAAGCATTGTCAAGAAGCTGCAAACAGAGCAAGAGTTGTATTAGGCCAAATTTCTCGATGTTTTCATTACAGAGATAAAGTAGTGTTCTTGAGGTTGTATAAACAATATGTCCGGCCGCACATGGAATTTTCAAGTGTAGCCTGGTCCCCCTGGCAGGTCAATGATATATCTGTTTTAGAAGAAGTACAAGTTAAAGCTGTCAAAATGATTTCTGGACTTCAAGGTAAAGATTATGTTGAAAAACTGAAAGAGCTTGGTCTTTGGAGTCTAGAAAAAAGGAGACTTATGTTCGATCTTATTCAGATGCACAAGTTAATCACAAATATTGGACATGTCAAGTGTAATTATAGGCACCCTGAAATGAACCCAGAAAGAACAGTCACAAGATCACAAACAGACTCTTTAAACATAATAAAAGAGAGATCTAACCTAGAAACTAGAAAAAACTTTTTCACAGTGAGAACGGCAGATATTTGGAACTCATTACCAAGTGACATAAAAAGTATCAGACAAGTGACAACATTTAAAAAAAGACTAGTTCAGTGGATGAGCGAGAAAAAATTAACCAGCAGAGACTGAATTCTTCATCATGGCTTTACGAGCTTACCGAAGAAAACACATACAAGTAAACAAGTAAGTTTCGTGACTAATTTGCTTTTAAAATATCCAAAAAATGGCAAAACTTTTTGTTCGATTTAGGGAAAATTGACCCACCAAGGATTATTCATGCAAAATTTTAGATCGAAATTCGAATTCTAAGAACCATTTAATCATTGATTACGAGATGGTTGCATTAAACCCCCCCCCCCCTTTATCAGCCATTGTCTTATCCCTTTAGATCCCTGCTTAATATTAGTATTTTGAAAGTTACCTTAGAAATATCAACTAGTTTTGTCCTTTTGTTGCTTGGGGGAGAATATTGAGGTTCTTCCTTTGGTTCTACTTTTATCTCATCACTTAATCCCACGGGTTTGATAAATCCATTTATTTTGAAACTAATGGTTTATCTCCTAGGCTCTAGGGGCTTATTATTTTTTTATAAGAAATGAGGGAAAAAATATGTATTGTTTAGCGAAGATAATTTTCTTCTCTTTTTTACAGGGATGAGGTGGGGGAACCACACGCACAAAAAATGGCTTAAAACTTGCACAAGACTTATACCAAGCCCCTATAAAATCTTCAAATAAAAGCCATTTGCGAGATATTACTTGCCAAAAACACACACTCAAAACTCAATACCTTTTGATAATGGATATCTTTACATACTTCTCTCAATGGCCAACCTACCTCCCCTGACCTTTCCTTATGCTCTGCCCACCTTGCCCTTGATTTCTCCTGGCACACCCTTACCACCCTCCGTTCTGATCACCTTCCCATTCTCCTCTCCATTCCCGAAATCACCAGAACCCCCCGCCCTGTCAAAACCTTCCACAACTTCCATAAAGCAGACTGGGACACCTTTACCCTAGAAACTGAAACCCTTTTTGAAGACCTTCCTGACCCTTCCTCCTGCTCCCAAGGTGAAGCCACTTTCCGCCAAATCCTCCAAACTGCCTCCAAACATACTGTTCCTGCTGGCTTCATCAAAAATTCCAACCCTACCCTCCCTCAGTCTGCTAAACCCCTTATCCAGCAAAGAGACTCCTTAAGAGAAACCAACCCCCATGATCCTCAAATTCAAATCCTTAACGACCAAATCTCCTCAATAGTAAACCAACATTCCAACAAAAAATGGCAAGAAACCCTTTCCAAATCCGACCATAGAACAAATCCTTCCAAATTCTGGTCCCTCCTCAAGTCCCTTTCCGGCAAAAACAACTCCCCTCCCTCCAACCAACCCATTTCCTTCAACAACAACAAAGTCCACACCTCCCACCTCCACATTGCCGAATCCTTCACCAGTCAATTCACCTCTGTCTCCCGTCATACTTCCAACCCTTTCTCCAGAAAAATTATCCGTAAAATCCGCCGCCGCAACCACCTCAACAGAAACTTCCAACCTTTTACCCCTGCCCTTGTCCTTGAAGCAATTAAAAATTCCTCCAATTCCTCTGCACTTGGCCCCGACAACCTTAACATCCTTCACCTTAAACACCTTGGTCCAAATGGCATCTCCTACCTCACTAAACTTTTCAACCTCTCCATCTCCGCTGCCAACATCCCTGCCATTTGGAAACTATCCAAAATCATTGCCCTCCTCAAACCTGGTAAACCCCCTGACCTTTCCACCTCCTACCGCCCAATCTCCCTCCTCTGTCCTGCAGCAAAAGTCCTTGAACGCCTACTCCTCCCCTACCTTAAACAATCCCTCTCCACCCACCCCTCACAACACGGCTTTAAACCCCTCCACTCCACCACCTCCTCCCTCCTCAACCTTTCCACCACCATTGCCAATGGCTTCAATCAAAACCTCCCCCCCAGCCGCACAACTGTTGCCTCCATCGACCTTTCCAAAGCATTTGACTGCATTCCCATCCACCTCCTTCTCCAAAAAATCTCCTCCTCCAACCTTCATCCCAACATCATTAGATGGCTATCCTGCTACTTGCGTGGCAGGATGGCTTTCTGTTCCTATCAAAACACCAATGCCTCTCCTAAAATTGTCCACACTGGCGTCCCCCAAGGCTCTGTTATCTCCCCAGTCCTCTTCAACTTCTACATAGCAGATGCCCCCCACATTCCCCCTGCCCACACCTCCTCCTATGCCGACGACCTTAACTCCTTCCACTCCTCCCCTGACATCCCCCAGTCAGTTGAATCCATCAACTCCCACCTCTCCTCAATCGCTGACTGGGCCTCCACCAACGGCCTCTCCATAGCTCCCAACAAATCCACTGTCACCCTCTTCACTTCTGACCGCAAGCACCAATCCAACCTCCATCCTCAAGTCCAAATCAACGGCTCCACCCTTCCCCTTGAGAAAACCCCTAAAATCCTTGGAGTTACCTTTGACACCTTTTTCAATTTCAGTTCCCATGTCTCCACCATTTCCTCAAAAATTTCCTCCCGCCTTAGAATCCTCAAATGTCTGGCTGGCACCAAATGGGGCCACCAGAAGGAGACTCTCCTCACCACCTACAACACCCTCCTCCGCCCCATCACCACCTATGCCTGTCCTGTTTGGTTCCCTAACACCTCCAAAAACAACATTGACAAACTCCAAGTCCTCCAAAACCAAGCACTCCGCATCTGTACTGGTTCCACTAAAAAATCTCCCATCAGCCACCTCCACCAAGAAACCAAAATCCTACCAGTACGGAACCACCTTTCCCTTCTTTGTTCCCAATACCTGGCCTCCTCCCTCCGCCCCTCCCACCCATCCTTCCACAACGTCACAACCCCCCCTGGCCCTAGATCCAAAAAATCCACCCTTCAATCCATGTTCCTTCCTACTCTCCAACCTTTTCTTTCCCCCGACAACACCCTCCTTCCCACAAACTACAAATCCACAATCTCCAGACTCCACACCTCAGCTGTCACCCAAGCCATAAATTCTTACCCCCCTAATCCTGTCCTTAATCAAGCTCCCCCTGACATCAACCCCTCCGAAATCCAACTCCCCAGGCACTACAGAACCATCCTCTCCCAATTAAGATCCAACTATTGTCCTAAACTCCAAAGCTACCTCCATTCCATCAACGCTTCTCTTACCCCCAACTGCCCATCCTGTCCTGTTAATCCTACCCCAGAAACAGTCCAGCACCTCTTTTCATGCCCAAATAATCCTACAAATCTTACTCCTATGGACCTCTGGCAAAATCCCACCCATGTAGCTGCCTTCCTCTCCTCCCATCCAAGTTTCACCAGCCTTCCTCCCCTCCAACGCCCCCCTCCAGAGCCCCCACCATAAGCCCACGCCCCCCCCCCCCTCACCCCACTGATGACTACCCGGACCGGAAACTGACTATGAGCAGCCAAAACAACAACAACAACAACAACAACAACAACATACTTCTCTCGGCTTACTTTCAATTCTAATGGCAATATAAGTGTAAACTCACAATCTGACTCCAGCACACAAAAAGGGACTTAAACGAAAGCAAGAGAGGCTTCTTAAAAATTCTTTTTCGTACAAAAAATTTAAAAACTTTCAAATTAATAGGTAGAATCAAAAGGAAATTTTTTTTTGTGATTATCCGTCGAAAACGTGTTAAGTAAATGTAATTTTCTCGGCTGATATTTCTAATAGAGGTCTAATTATTTAAACTTCATAGTTTTGTAAATATTGATAATCAAACAGTCCTGAAATCATCGTGCACATGAACAAAAACAGTCGGTTCAACCTTTCCACCCTCAACAAGAGGAACAGATGGTCGCTTGAATTCTAAATGAAGACTGTAATACTGTCATGTTCATATCATAGTTAACCATTCATAATCATAATCATAATCATAATCATAATCATAATCATAATCATAATCATAATCATAATCATAATCATAATCATAATACTATATGTAGAGTAATAAGAAATTTTTTTAAACATAAGAACTATTAACCCGATTTAGTTCAATATTAATCTTAACATCGGTCCTGTGATGGTTTTTGAGTATTTTTTTCAGATTAATTACAGTATTGGGTAGGTTTGAAGCTATTTTTCTAACCCCATTCTACTTTTTCGAATACAGAGCCTCGTGATTCTAGGGACGTAAACACTAGTTAACAATAAACTAGACAATGTTAGTTAACACAAAAATTTCTAACCAGGAACATTTAAAACGGGTTTAAGAAAAATGGGCGAAATTAATCTAAAAGAATATAGATATTGTAATCTAAAACATACAGACTAAACAAGTTAATATCAATATATAACACCCTTGCAATCCAAAATGCCCCAAGATTTAACAAACACTAACCCATAACGATTCTATTGCCAGAGTTAGTTTTTGTCAACTTAACTAACAGGCTAACGGAAGTACAAACGGACCTTGGTTTCCAAAGAGCATAAAATACCATCTCGTCCATAAACCATTATATAAATGTTACTTTGACGTGCTTTTTAAGGAACATTCTAGTTATAGAGAAGCTGCACTCAACAAGTTTCAAAGCACCAAATCTTATAACCTGAAATTGTATTATCTTGATGATTTCGAGGATTTTTCTTGGTTGAAGTTGTTGAAACGTTTGTACTTGATATCATCACAGACTCTTTGGATCCGGTTGGAACGGACAACTAAGTAAGGGGGGGGGGAAGTTTTGCCACTTTCGCGTAATCCGTGATTATTAGGCTAGGTATTTATGTGAGACTATAGGTTATTTGGGATAAAAGTTTACTTTTGGGTAGTACTTCACGTATATTTAATCATTTTTTGGATAGGTCTCCAGGTTCAGGTGCTGCAGGCTGGAAGGTGGTTTCTGGACAGGTAAAAAAAATTTAAAATTTTTGTTTGAAGAGTTAGAGATCAAATTATTAAACAAAATATGCATCTTTATGGATATTATTGAAATTCCAGAAGAAAAAATTAAAATCGGCATCCAGGTTCAAGTGCTGCAGGCCTCCAAGTCCACTCTGGACAGGTAAAAAAACAAGTTTTTTATTTGAAGAGTTAGAGGTCAACTTATAAAACAGAATATGCATATTTTTTTATATTATTGACATATTTGAAGAAAAAATTAAAATCGGCCTCCAGGTTCAGGTGCTGCAGGCCTCCAGGTCCACTCTGGACAGGTAAAAAAACAAGTTTTTTTATTTGAAGAGTTAGAGGTCAACTTATAAAACAGAATATGCATCTTTATGGATATTATTGAAAAATCAGAAGAAAAAATTAAAATCGGCCTCCAGGTTTAAGTGCTGCAGGCCTCCAGGTCCACTCTGGACAGGTAAAAAAATATTTTTTTTATTTGAAGAGTTAGAGTTCAACTTATAAAACAGAATATGCATCTTTTTTTGTATTATTGACATATTTAAAAAAAAAATTAAAATCGGCCTCCAGGTTCAGGTGCTGCAGGCCTCCAGGTCCGCTCTGTACAGGTAAAAAAACAAGTTTTTTTTATTTGAAGAGTTAGAGGTCAACTTATTAAACAGAATATGCATATTTTTTGATATTATTGACGTATTTGAAGAAAAAATTAAAATCGGCCTCCAGGTTTAGGTGCTGCAGGCCTCCAGGTCCACTCTGGACAGGTAAAAAAACAAGTTTTTTATTTGAAGAGTTAGAGGTCAACTTATAAAACAGAATATGCATATTTTTTTATATTATTGACATATTTGAAGAAAACATTTAAATCGGCCTCCAGGTTCAGGTGCTGCTAGCCTCCAGGTCCACTCTGGACAGGTAAAAAATCAAATTTTTTATTTGAAGAGTTAGAGGTCAACTTATAAAACAGAATATGCATCTTTTTTTGTATTATTGACATATTTGAAGAAAAAATTAAAATCGGACTCCATGTTCAGATCCTGCAGGACGGGTAAAAAAATAAAAAAAATTTATTTGAATAGTTAGAGGTCAACTTATAAACCAGAATATGCATTTTTTTGTTATTATTGACATATTTGAAGAAAAAATTAAAATTGGCCTCCAGGTTCACGTGCTGCAGGCCTCCAGGTGCACTCTGGGCAGGTAAAACAATAAATTTTTTTATTTGAAGAGTTAGAGGTCAGTTTTTAAAACAACATTAGCATCTTTTTAGATGTTACATGTATATTTGAAGAAAAAAAATAAAATTGGCGTCCAGGTTCAGGTGCTGCAGGCTTCCAGGTGAACTTTAGAGACTATTTTCAGGTATATTTCCTATTTATTTGATTTCCCCCCTACTTTTTTCCTATTCTATATTTATTTAAACCTGGTAGCTATCATATTCATTGAAACTTTTTGATGGATCCCAGTGATTGCTGTTGGCCATTGGCCAGGTAAATATCCAGGTAATTTTTGAATTTAGAGGAAAGGTATGTATTTTAAAAATGGTTAAAATAAGATAATATAGTAAAATTAATCATTTAAGGCTTCAAAATTTCACCTTTAATTTCACTATATTATTATATTTTAAGTTTTAAACTTATTCTATTTCGAAATCTTTCTTCTAAATTCTAAAATAACTATTTGAGATATTCACCTGGCCGGCAACAACCAGCGTTTACCAGGATCCAGGTAAAAGTGTCACTGTCCATATAAAAAAGTAAAAATGTATGATACCTACCTACCATTGTTTTAAAACAGGAAAAAAAGCAAAAATACCTGAAAATGTAAGCCTGCAGCACCTAAACTTGAAGGCCGATTTTAATTTTATCTTCAAGTATATTTATTATATCCAAAACAATGCAAATTTTTTTTTATAAGTTGACCTGTAACTTTCCAGATAAAAAGACTTAATTTATACCTGTCCTGAGTGGACCTGGAGACCTGCAGGATCTGAACATGGAGTCCGATTTTAATTTTTTCTTCAAATATGTCAATAATATAAAAAAAAAGAAGCATATTCTGTTTTATAAGTTGACCTATAACTCTTCAAATAAATTTTTTTTTATTTTTTACCTTTCCAGAGTGGACCTAGAGGCCTACAGCACCTGAAACTTTAGGCCGATTTTAATTTTTTCTTCAAATATGTCAATAACATCAAAAAAGATGCATATTCTGTTTTTTAAGTTGTCCTCTAACTCTTTAAATAAAATTTTTTATTTTTTACATGTCCAGAGTGGACCTGGAGGCCTGCAGCACCTAAACCTGGAGGCCGATTTTAATTTTTTCTTTAAATATGTCAATAATATCAAAAAATATGCATATTCTGTTTAATAAGTTGACCTCTAACTCTTCAAATAAAAAAACTTGCTTTTTTACCTGTCCAGAGCGGACCTGGAGGCCTGCAACACCTGAACCTGGGGGCTGATTTAAATTTTTTCTTCAAAAATGTCAATAATATAAAAAAATATGCATATTGTGTTTTTTAAGTTGAACAATAACTCTTCAAATAAAAAAAAATATTTTTTTACCTGTCCAGAGTGGACCTGGAGGCCTGCAGCACTTGAACCTGGAGGCCGATTTTAATTTTTTTTTCTTATATTTTAATAATATCCATAAAGATGCATATTCTGTTTTATAAGTTGACCTCTAACTCTTCAAATAAAAAAACTTGTTTTTTTACCTGTCCAGAGTGGACCTGGAGGCCTGCAGCACCTGAACCTGGAGGCCGATTTTAATTTTTTCTTCAAATATGTCAATAATATAAAAAAAATATGCATATTCTCTTTTATAAGTTGACCTCTAACTCTTCAAATAAAAAACTTGTTTTTTTACCTGTCCAGAGTGGACCTGGAGGCCTGCAGCACTTGAACCTTGAGGCCGATTTTAATTTTTTCTTCTGGAATTTCAATAATATCCATAAAGATGCATATTTTGTTTAATAATTTGATCTCTAACTCTTCAAACAAAAATTTTAAATTTTTTTTACCTGTCCAGAAACCACCTTCCAGCCTGCAGCACCTGAACCTGGAGACCTATCCAAAAAATGATTAAATATACGTGAAGTACTACCCAAAAGTAAACTTTTATCCCAAATAACCTATAGTCTCACATAAATACCTAGCCTAATAATCACGGATTACGCGAAAGTGGCAAAACTTCCCCCCCCCCTTAACTGGTAATGGTAAATGATATTAGAACAAGAATGTACGATTTCAAAATATTAAGATTTATAACCATTAAAATGCTGCTAATTAAAGCTTAATTAATAATATACGGAATCAATACATTTTAGTGTTGTACATTAAAATAAACAAACTAAAGACTATTTCCAATATAGCTTCGAAACCGATTAATGTCCGCTGGATTATAACCAGTTTTAAGCCATACCAAAAATTCATGTACAGCATCGTATTACAGACAATTTTCTACGAATATCAAAATAAAAATCAGAGTATTAATACCAGCTTTCAAAGCCCTGGCCTTCGAGGCTCACAAAATTGGTTTTATTATACATGGAAAGTTGTCTATAATACAATGCGATAATTAACTATTAATCATTTATTTACCTGAAATGATGGTTTGGAGCTTACTACCTTTGTAATAGACACAGACTTGTTTGCAACCCTTTCCATTAACGTAAGCGGAAGGGTTGGCGGGATTTCAGTTAGATCACTACGCACTGACAGACCACTATTAGACCTGTGTGAAAGTGTGACTTCAGGGTGGGCATACAAAAAACCCACCCAAAAAAACCCACCCAGGGTTTTTTAATAAACCCATTGAAAAAAAACCCAAGGTTTTTTGGGTTTTTGAAAAAACATTGAAATTTCACGTTAAAATTTACAAATTAAACCTCTATTTACTCAAAGACTAGGATCTAATAACATTTTAAAGCAAATTTTACCTAAAATACGGAAAAAAATATGAAGTAATTATATAAATGATGCTCTACTTATTGTTCAAATGTTTATGAAATTACTTTCTCTCAAAACTTAATTTCAGAAAACGCTTTGCTACTAAATTGATGATATATAAATTGTGTAAATTACATAATCATAATTGATTTTTTAAACTAAAACATAACAATTTATGAAAGGAAATAGTTACAGTGGCGTGCAGAGGGTTTTATTAAGGGGATGTAAATAAGGGAAGACCTTAATAATTTCTGGAAGGGGGGGGGGGGGGTGTTGACAGCATAAGAATAGAGGAGGAGGTTCCATGTTTTGAAGCTTTTAACCTTCCCTCCCCCTTAATAGAATATTTTGTGCACCATTGCTAATAAGGGTTTATAATAGATCGGAATGCCAGCTTTCTTCATTATCTATCTTGTTTATTGTGAAATCTTTCTTGCCTTTTACCTACAACAACATAAACATTAATATTTCATCAATATATTAAATGTATTTGACTCCTAAATGAAAAAACCCAATAAAACCCGAAAAAACCCAATAAAACCCAGGGTTTTACGGGTTTTTGCGGGTTGGGTTGGGCTTTTTTAAAAAACCCTGGGTTTTTCTCCACCCTGTTAGAGAGAGAGTTTAAAAAGTGTAAAAAATACATAGAGATGTTTTGCTAAAGATTAGAGGGGGGGGGGGGGCCGGGGGGGGTGGGGCGGGGAAAAGTTTTGAGTATAGGATATTTAGAATAAAGCCCTGTTTTAACTCAAATTCAGCTGATTAGAAAACGCTTGATTCAAGGACTGTAGTAAGTTGTTCTTTAGCCTGCTAAAGGGGGAGTAAAAAATAAAAATATGTGGTTGGAAGAAAAAATGCAAAAATTAAGAGAACTGAAAGCATTTTTCCCATTTTTTCCCCTCTTTGGTGAAAAAAAACTAAAAGAATATTAGGGCGGGGGAGTAATATGAATAAAATAAAGAGTTCTAAAAATATTTTTCCATTTTATCCTTTTCCTTGCTGGAAAAAACTAGGAGGAAAAAAAAATTGACAGCAGGGAAAAAAAAAAAGGAATCTTGTGCCGAATATACACCAAGTGAGCAACTACCAAACCAAATCCCAGTGATTTAATTCTTAATTTGCTAGAATTTCGTTTAATTTTAAGTTGTCCACATTAAAAATCTTGTTACGTAGTATCAAATGCTTTGTTGAGTTCAAGCTATATATTTTTAATAATTTAAAACAATAAAAACTTTTAAAGACAAAAATACATTAACGCAAAATAATAATGTATTAATCATTTAAAATTTTTATTGATATAGATCACAAGATTTTGCTTTTGTATACGAGCAAGGGGGGGGGGGGGAGGAAGTTTTGACGCATTTGGGTAAACAGTGAGTGTAGGCTTTATCTTTGGACTGAGAGGATAGGTTATTAGGGATAAAATCATTCTTATATGATGGATTTTCCCAAGTTTAAAGATTTTTTGGATAGGCCTCCAAGTTCAGGAGCTGCGGGCCTCCAGGTCCTCTCTGTACTAAAAAATATTTTTTTTTTGAAGAGTAAGAAGTCAACGTATGAAACAAAATATGCATTTTTTTCTTCAAATATGTGAATAACATTCAAAAATATGCATATTTTGTTTCATAGGTTGACTTCTAACTCTACAAAAAAAAATTTTTTTTTTGAATTTTTACTTGTACACTGTACAGAGAGGACCTGCAGCTCCTGAACTTGGAGGCCTATCCCAAAAATCTTAAAACTTGGGAAAATTCATCATATAAGAATGATTTTATCAACCCGCGACCGTGGCTCAACACGTAGCGCATCCACTCGTCGTCGGGAAAGGGGTAGGTTCGAATCTTGGTCCGACACCGCGTCATAACTAAAGACGTTAAAAATGGTTCCTACTGCTGCTATGTCAGGTGCGCGACATAAATAGTTAGAGTAGGAGGAATGTCTTGGCCCAAAACAGGCGCAACTCACTACCATGCACAGTTAGGACTTCTCAGACAAAGGTCGTGCAATCAAAGGGTTGGTTGTCTGATATGGCAAATGGACGCTTTACACCGCAATCATAGGGCATAGGGCTGACAACCCTATCCCATATCCATAAAAAGCCACATTGTTACAGAAACACTGACAAATTGTCATCGGCCTATGCTCCCCCTGTGGAGTAAAAAGGGCTTGTTACTGTTTTTTTTAAGAATGATTTTATCCCTAATAACCTATCCTCTCAGTCCAAAGATAAAGCCTATACTCACTGTTTACGCAAATGTGTCAAAACTTCCCCCCCCCCCCCTTGTATTTAAATTTTTCATTAAAGCTCGGGATGTAAGTAAACCCTGTATATTCAAACAAAGTTCTTGACATCACAAGCAAGTTGTTTAAATAACTTACCCTTGTTTATGTATAGTTCCATTTATAGATGAAAGAAGGTAAAGAAATGTATCACTTTTTGAATACTAGTGGCAACGATCCTTAAGGTATCTATTGGCCCTTGAGATAAGTAGCCCCCCCCCCCATTAAATTAAAGTTTTAAAAAGAAAAAGTTTAGGCAACCTTGTACGAAAAGTAATCAAGTAGGTCATACAAAGGCGCCGCCTAGCGTCACTTTAAAATATTGGCGATTTCTCCTCGGAGGGTGGTGGTACCCTCCCCATTGAAGTTTTAAACCCTTCCTAAGAGAAGCTACACCGTGAAAGAGAAAAATATCGGTTTAGTGGTTAGCGAGATCCTTGCTTACACAGTGACACACAGACAGTCAGAGATCCTGTTACTTTTATATAAGGATTAACAGCAACTTCAATGTTTTCCTATTTTTAATTCTCACTCTAATCCTGCCTTTTCCCCAGTATTGCTGGTCTACGGGTTTCCGAAATTGTACGCTGATGTTGAGAAGAACCGGTTTTTGCTACCATGGTGGAGGTTGTAGGTTTAGTAGAAGTGTCTGGTCAATGCAGTTTAAAGATTTTTTTTGGCAAAAAAAAGACAAACAAATTGGGAATAGCAAAAATTTAATGAAAAGGAGACACTAGGTATAATATTTATTTTTATATTGGAAGCTTCTCTCTTAGTTTTATAGATAGTAGCGGCTAATAAAGGCCTCTTGGGGGCACTTAGGGGTTGTGGGAGTCACTCCCCCCAATTTATTTTTTTTCTTAAGGGGAGGGAAGGGTTTCATTGGTGGTGACCTTGAAACCCCCCCCCCCTCTCCAACAAAAAAATAGTTGTTAACCTTCCAATAAGAAAGTCAATTGTCAATAACTAGGATTTACAAATATTCAAAAAGAATCTTTAAGGAGTTCCTTTATCTGATAAAGTTATAACCAGAGGGGCAACGAGGGCTCTGAACTCTTTTTACGAATTCAAGGTATTGTATTAAAACTTTTGCTAGTAGTAATATTATCCATATTAGATCATAACCATTAAAAAATGGTAAAATGTAAAAATATCTCAATGGTGATAAAGAAGGGGATAAGATACATTTCAGAAAAAAATACTTCTTTACAAAAAAAGAGGGTGATTTTTTCGCGTAATTCCATAAAGTTGAGTGTTGTAAGACTTAAAAACATGAGAAGAATGTGAATATTCATTACACATCTTTCTTCCTTAGTATAGTTTATAAGTCTTAGAAAAAACACTTTACGGAATTGCGTGAAGAACCTTTCCCTAACTTTTGAACTTCAGACCTTCCAGACGAAGTAAGTTGTATAATGGATGCTCTTCGGAACAAGGTATCTTCAAACAAAAAATCTAACATAAATAGCAGTAGAGATAGTAAAAATTTTGTGAAAAATCAATATCATTTTCCCCATTGCGTTACGGACTGAAAGATATAGTGAATTATAGAGTAGCTTCAGACGGACAGGCAAAGTTAATAATAGAGTAACGTCAATACAAAAAAAGGTGAGACCTGTAATAAATGATAAAAACACTTTTTAAGATAAATCACATAACAACCAGGCCAAACTTTCATTTAGAAAAATGCAAAGTTCTCAAATCTTTTACTGTTTTAATTTTTAATTCCTTGTGGGTAATCTCTCTTGATAAACTCTAGATTATAACTTTTTCTGGTTGCACTGAAAATAATGTTTTCATAGGAGGTTGAATTTCTGAGAAAGACGAAAGGGAACTACCGCTGTTAAAATTCCTATCTATATATATATATATGCTAGCGGCTAGAGACCACTAGGGACACGAAAAATGTTTTCTTAACGATCTTTGTTAAGAACGGCTGTTTACCAAAAATATCCGCTTGGCGGCGCTTTTTATACCCTTCCCCCAAATAGCTACAAATCTTTCCAGGACCTATAGAAAGCTAAACTGTAAAGGAGAACCATATCGGTTCAGTTGTTAGCGAGCTCCTTCGGCACAAACAAACAGAGATCCATTTACTTTATTATATGGATAAATCAATTGAACATAAGAGGTTAGTCAACATGCATAATGTAAGGATACACGTTCTGTATTTTACCCTATTTTTCACAGTAGAATCATATGTAACCTTTCGTCATAACATGCATCTAGTTTTTTTCAGAAATGATTTTTTCCCAATTTTAACTAGAAGACATAATTTTTTATTTGAGAAAAATATACTTGCAAAGTAATTTTAAATTGGGACTACGAATCCGATTAATTTCCACTGTATTAAAACCGAACTGCTTCTTATCTCTCATGAAAAATTAAGCATTGCATCGATCCTATTAATGGATTTATTATTAGTTGGATCTTACGCCAGATTTTCCTGTTCTCTGATAAAAGTAAAACCTGTACTTGACTAAAATAACGATTCTCACCTTCCACCCCCTCACTTCCTACTGGATGAACAAATTGACCAATAAATGATGATCGTATTAGAAAGCTAACTTGACGTCAAATTGTCCCCTGTCATATTATCCACGTATATTCTAATTATAATCTTTTGAACAAAAATTTCTACAAAAAATTAAAATTATAAATCGGGGTCAACAAAACTGGAATTAGTCTCGAAATTTTATATTTTGCACCCCAATGCGATGAATTTCTGGTTTAACAAGGATGACAACATCCATAAAAGCGAAGCACTGAAACGGTAGGACAAACTGACATCAACACTTGTATAGTGTCTGAACTGAATAATCAGAAAATATAAGTATAAGAGTCGAAGCAAAATTGTAAGTAAATTTGTTAAAAAAAACTACTTGATACAGGATGTTTATGGACATACTTAGATTGTTATGACTTGATTATAGAGTTGCTTCGCTTATAATATTGTTCTTTGTTGTCCTAGGAATCAATATACAAAAAAATCAGATTAAACTGATAATTAGATCACATAAAAATTTGTTGTTAAAAAAGTAGAAAAATCAACACTTTTAAAATGGACGTAGGGACATTTTGGTAATGATTATAGAGTTGCTACGCTTTCTAAATTGTACCAAAATACTACAGGAATCACCATGCAAAGTTTGAAATCGATATAACAATTCTAACATGCCTAAATTAATGAATAAACGCTATCTGTCTCGGACAGATGGACCCTAATTATAGAAAAGCTTTGCTTTTAAACATTCAACTATATGAAACATTCCTGTCATAAACTTGCACATTTCCTTGCGGCCAGCGAATCAAACTTTGAGAAGGCGTCAGACCTTTGGCACTAAAGACTCCATTCGTCTCCAACACAGCTATTTTTTGATTGGTACCAGTCAACTTCATTATTTTAATGACGGCAGCCATTTTTTAAGCCGCCTTAAGTATTAGTGCTTGCGGTATGTATAGCAAGATTCTAAAAATAGTTAGCAAACCTGATTATTTAAATATTTACTTTTTAAAATTATTGTCTTTAAAGCAATAATTATTTCTTTATTCGAAATTTACTTTTATCTATTTCGAATGAATAACTCGAAAGATCGCGTTAATGTTATTGTAAAAAAGAATTTCAAATAAAAATTAAGCTAAACTTGAAAGTTTGTAAAATTGTGATTACGACTTAAAATACAAGGAAAAATAGTTTATTACGCTATACAAAATTAAATAAAACAGCCCATAAAATGGGAAAGGGAAAAAAATAGCTTTTCAAACAGAAAAAGACAAACACGTTCCCATATTAAGAAGAATGATAAATAAAAACAAGGATAACTACATCCGTAAGTGGCGTAGAACAACATGGATTGATAAACAGCCAGAGTGACTTGAGCAAAGGGGGAGGTCATTTTCTAGTAAATTCCGTGAAGGTGTGTAAAGGTGTGTGTGTTATAAGGCCTAAAAATAGTAGTAGAACGATAAGGTACTCCCTATTGTTCTATTCAATAGGGAATACAAATATATAGAGCACCTTATCGTTCTACTACTATTTTTAGGCCTTATAACACACACCTTTACGGAATTTACTAGAAAATGACCTCCCCCTTTTTAACATAAAAAAGGAAGAGAAGTAGGGGCAGAAATAAAGGATATAAAAAAGAGGTCTAGCTTTAATAGCAAATTAGAAAATCTTATTTTTCCTTAGCGTAACGGACAGTCAGTGAATTATAGAGCATCTTCTCTATTAAATAATGAAGAATATGAAATGTAACCAAATCAATGCTTTGCTAATATCTAACTACTATAAATTTCAGGTGAGATGCTCTTTATTACATTTATCAATAATCTAACTAAAAGTAATTATTTATTCGCTTTAACATTAATCTCAAGTATAATTTTGATAATAACATTACATCTAATGTCAAATGCTTTGTCAAGATCAAAGTAACAAAAAGTAAAATATATAAATATGGGTATAGACCCCTTCGTGGCAACGCCTCGTGGGGGGCGTTTTGTCGTATTTTCACAGCAGCTTTTCACCTCTTTCTAGCTGCTGTGGGGGGCTCTAACCCTGCAAGGCCAATTGTCTAAACCTGCACATTCCAATCACTTAACCTGACATAACCTCTCAAAAGCTTCTGTGCAATTACAAAGAAACGCCACCAAAAGCGACTTTGAAAATACGAAAAAACGCCCCTTAAGAGGCGTTGCCACGAAAGGGACTATGCCCTTAATATGTAATTATAATATACTACATTAAATTACCATATTTTATAACCTTGAAATAGTTCTAACATCTAAACAAAACTTTTTATTTGATGACAAAGTAACTTCAAAATTAAACAACAATTTTTTTTATATACAGGATATATAAACATATTACCGATACTGTACCTTTATCTTCCAGAAAAAAAAACAGGTAACAGATTAGAAACATATGAACACTTGGCAAATAGGATTTCCAACAAAATTCTAGAGTCTGCAAAATCTCAAGTAAATTATATTAGTTCAGAAGTAATCCACCTTTTTTTATGCTTTAAGCAGTGCAGCTCGTCAATCTTTCAATTTTTACTCAGCTAATGATCAATATTACTATCTTAATGTGATCAGTGACAAAATGATTCTTGGCATAATATTCAGCATGGTCAGTATTTTCATCAGTTGTAGCGTAGTGAAGGTCTACAACACGGGATCAGTTTTCTTTTAATTTGACAAACACCCAGAGTGTTTTGTGTTCTTCCAGGTTGCTTAAAGGTCTGGATCCAAGTGGTTTTAAACCATATCTGGATGTATGGGTCAGGTACGATATCATTTTCTTACCAGCAACCAATTCTTGTCATAATTCACTCCGGTTTTAAACCATATCTAGATGTGTGGATTTGGTACGATATCTCTTTCTTAGTATCAACCAACTCTTTTTATACTCCACTCTTTGCAATATTTATTAAGTTCAGATCTGTCAAAATAAACATTTAATTATTTATTATAAATCAAATAGATTAATAAACCGTTTCGTCCTAAAACCAAAATAATTCGAAATTTACACAGGGGTGTATATTCTGCACAAGATTTATTTTTTTTCCCCTGCTACAAAATTTTTTATTTTTTTTCCCCCCTAGATTTTTCTTAAAAAGTAGGGGGGAAAATAGAAAAATATTTAAAGAACTCTATATTTTATTTATTTTATCCCTCCTACCACACATTTTTTTAGTTTTTTTTAACCAAGGAGGGGGGCGAAATGGAAAAAATGTTTTCAGTTTTCTTAATTTTTACATTTTTTTCCCTCCAACCACTTATTTTTTATTTTTTTTCCCCCCCCCTGAGCCGGGGATCCCATGCAGAATATTCACCCCTGAATTTACAATTAAAGTATTCTAAACCACATTCTTATCTGAAAAAAACGACACAGATGAATTTAGGTTAGAAATGGTCATTTACTTTTACAAGTTTACTACGCTCTTGTATATCTTTAAGTAAATTTCTGTTTATTCTTTGGGTATAGGGAATATAATACTTTATTTTGGAACTATAACAAAGATAACATACAGTAATTTGTAAAAATAATAGTTGTAAAATTAATCGCACCGAGGGGCAGAAAGCCTGGACTAAAAAAAACTGGTTTGATCTCATGAATCTTTTTATTATTCGTAGAAAAATGTCTATAACACGATAGTATATTTTTCAGTATTGCTGAGAGCCGGCTCTAATCCAGCAGATATTAATCGGTTGCGAAGCCATACTAGAAAAGCAATAATCTTCTCTATTTAAAAAGGGTATTGCAATTTTTTTCCAATTAAGGATCCCAGGAAATAGCGGGAATCTGAAGGGATTAGACAATGACCGATAAATTAATATAAATTCCCAAGGATGTTACACAAAATTACCCCTCATGTAGATTACAATTTATGGCCAACGAATAAAAAAAAACATTATAAAACTTTGGGGACTAGTTTAATTATCAGTCTAATGTCCCATCAATTTCCTGAAAGTTATGACAAAATGACATAAAATAACAACTATCAGAACTAAGAATAATAACGTTCAGTAATTTGTAATAAAAAAAAATAATAATCTTCCTTGCTTAATAAGTGAATTGTGAGAGGAGGCAGGTGTCGCAACTATTCTCCAATTAAGGATGACAACAAAAAAATTAAACATAATAGGTATATATCATGGAACATAAACTTAACATCAGAAAAATTAACATGGAATGTTGCAGCAATAATTTTCTGGCTTCCAGTTGAAATTATTATATTAGCATAAACTCTAGAACTGCTAGTTTACAGCAACGTTGGTTAAATGGCAGAAAGATCCTTTGAAAAGTAAGGTTTTCTTCGAATCCGAAGTACTGGAACTGAATAATATCCACACTAGAATTTTGATTTTGAAAGCTTTTCTTGATTTGGACACCAAAAGAACTGGAATTGATTACCTAGAAGAAAAAGAGTAATTGAAAAAAAGTTTGTTTTGTCTACAGTAGGAATATTTAGGCTTATTTTGGACACGCCCAAAATAAGAATATGTTCTCAAATAAGGTTTAAATTGAAGCGGGCTTAAATAACGAGCCCCCCCCCCCCCTTCCAACACCCAAACCCCATTCCCTCCTGTATTGACAATTTTTCCCCTACATCCATTGATCTAATATTTATCCTAATCTTTTGTTTCGTAATCCTTTAAGGAATTTTACTCTTAGGTACTAAAAATATCACAATTGAAAAAATCCTAAGAGGATAATACCATACTTGTTGTAGGGAGGTTGTGCTATTACTAACAATAATAGTTTTAATATTATGATTGTATATTTTTATAGTCGTAAAAAATGGATATGATACGACACGATACATGATTTTTTAGCATCCCCTAGAACCGGTTCTGATCCAGCGGATATAAATCGGTTTTGAAGCCATACTAGATAAATAATTTACCAGGTAAAATTTTCAGGTACGGTGCTCTTTGGTTTGCTGATTTTGTCCGAGATCTTGACTTTGTATCCTGCACTGCCCAGAATCTCCAAGGAAGATCTAGACATTTACCTAATTTTTTTTTAACTTGTTGGGAATCGAAGGGGTTCTCATTCGATTTCAAGTAATCATCTAGAGAACCCATAGCATAATCACATTTGTAATGGGATGCGATATTCTATCGACAACTTTAAGATATTAGGCTAAGTAACATCCAACTGACAATTAACCCTTAAATTGAACGACCTTTGTCTGGGAGTCCTAAAAGTTGCCAAAGCATTTCCAATACTCTCAATAATAGTGTAACGTGCAGTAGGTATACTATTTAACGTCTCTAGAATTACGCGGTGCGGTCCAGTCACGAACTCTTTTAGCAAGCAGGCAAGCTAACATTTACGCTTAGGTCGCGGGTTTATAAATTCTTTAATAAAGTAACAGGAAATCTTTGTGTCTGTCTAGGTGTTTGAGTGTACCAAAGGATCTCGCTAACCTAAAGGCCTCTAGTTGCGTAGCCGCTGGTTTTAAAAACTATTATAAGAAATTTTACAAAATTAACCATACCTCATCCACATAGCGAGGATAGCTGTCGTACATTCAGGAGCATCTTCCTTCTAGACATAAAAAAGTGCTGTCCCTCGTAGTGATTAGTGAGCACAGATAATCCCCTTAAACCCATTTTATAATGAATGTTAAAGTAGGGGAGAGGGGGGGGGGGTCTTTCTCTCATCCCCCGAGAGGGGAACCTATAACTGCGTAATCGTACCTTAACCCATCGGGGATACCTCGTACCCGATATAACCTAGCATAACCTAAGTTCAAACATAAACACACGAAAAACTAAAGCCCCTGCCCCCCCCCCCTTTATTTAACAAACAAAGGAATAATAGGATTTCTGTGCTCGACAAAGCACTTCGAGGGAAACAGCCTAAATTTTACTAAATAGGTAATCTTAAAACTTAATTTTCTCTTTGTGCTAACAAATAAAAGCTTATCAAAAATGAATTACCTCGTGATGATCGCAATATCTGTCTTTGTAGTCCAGTTGTCTCCTCTTATGATCCAAATAATCACCCATAGCTGCGCTGGTCATCTAAATAGAAATAGCAGGATGTCTGTTTGTCTGTCTTTACAGAAGGATCACGCTAAACCGACATGTTTCTTTATACAATTTAGATTCGCATAGGTCTAAGGAATGTTTATAACTATTTTGAGAGAAGATTTCCCTACCCTCTCAAGAGATACAACCCGAAGAAAAAAAAATGGCGCCGCTCGCCCCCACAATTTTGGGTGTTGCGGCTAGTATCACAAAAACAAACAACTATATAATACGTACGTACAGGAATAATTTGGTTGCGTGTAACAACAATATGATCAAATTGTTCCAACAAAACTTTGGCATTTTAAACACAACAATAAGTCAGAAATGGCCGATTTCTTATACAAGAGCCCTCAGTAAACTAACTTTTTCAAACAAACTTAAAACGATTTAATATTAGTAAAGATGGAGGAAAAAATAAGTCTATTCAAATTAATACAACTTGACTTTAATTAAAATAATACAACTTGACTTTAATTAAACATCTGATATATCTATAATACAAAGTAGAACGATGTCTGTCCGTCTGAAGCTTAAGATCTCGGTAACCGCTGAACCGAATGGGCTCTACTCTTCAGGGAATGTACTTATTGGTCCTGCGGTGGTTTTAAGCTATTTTCTTGGGGGGTGGGACACCCCCAACCCCCCCCAAAAACAAAAAAATCCCCCCCCATTTTTTTTTTTTACAAATTTTACGAATTTTATGAATTTTACGGATTTTACGAATTTTACGAAATTTACGAATTTTACGAATTTCGCGAATTTAATCGCAAAATGTTTTCCTGCTGGGTAGGTGCGAAAATTTGTGATCCGTTCTGCTGGGTAAGTAATAGAAGATGTAATTATACCTCTTGGGGCAAAGCCCCTAGAGGCTAGGGGCGAAGCCACTAGTAATATATATATTATCTATGAAAAATCACGTGACAAAACTAACTTTGAGTTAGTAAGAGTAGGGCGAATGCCTTTGCCCAAAAACAGGCGCAGCTTATTACTATGCACATTTAGGACCTACAGACAAAGTCGTGCAATTAATGAGTTGGTTGTGAATAGGTAACTCCGGGTTCGGTTCTGATATCTAATGTTATATTATAATACTAAACTCAAAATATTTCTCCAAAACATTATCTTTTCTCCATACACGAGAACACTATACAAAAATCAACAGATATTGATTGGTATTACCTTATCATATTCTGTCTTAATGTTGAAAAATGCCACAACAATATCCGCCAATGACATCACCTACAGTACATATTTACATATTGACTTATCCGCGGATTTAACATGAAATGTAATATTTCAAACATGAGGGATTTAAATAATGGTGTAAAAACAAATACAATCATGTCTACATAACTTAAAAATTATTTAGATTTTTGACAAAAAATAGCTATCTATTTCAAATAATGGAGTAGCATTGATACTATAACCTAATTTTGACCAACTTTGATCATTCTTTTAATATTTATAGTTCTAAATATAACTATGTGTCCCTGAAATGGGATGTTATGAGCTCCATCAAAAATTGCTTCGAGATTCTTTTCACAGGTCTCTCTAAAACACATCATAATATATGATCATTATTTATGTGTAACAGGGCATTCTCCTCCACCCCATTCTTAACAGCCATTAAAAAAACTTTTTTTTTGAGAATTTCAGTATTTCCTTGTGTTATCGAAGGTTTCATACAAGAGGCTTGGGAAGGTTTGTGTCAACCTCTTCATTTAAAAAAGGACTACCCCCCTCCAACACACACACACACACACACACACAAACCTCAATAAAACCCCTTGTGCACGCTCTAGTTTTATATCGAATTCCCAAATAAAACTATTTAAAAACCTAAAGAAATAAGACTAATATTAAGATTAAGATGTGCCTGTAATTAGGATGAGTAAAAATTATCACTTTCTTTGGCTTCTCATTGGTTTGAATGTTTCCATTAGCTTTGCTTCCGTTTGTCTCAACCTTTCTACCAATAATATGTTCCTTTTCATAAGATAACATTAAGACAAAAACATCATTTTATTATCGGACATAAAAATATATTAGTAAGAGGGGGGGGGGGGAAAGTGGTGACTCGTGCCACGACATACCAGCAATTTTATTTTGGGTGCTACTCCCTTAGTTTTAGAGATAATTGGGTGAATTCTTTTGGGCTGGGTCACTAATTACCCCAAGTTTTGGTATCTTTCAAAAAAAACGGCGGCGGAACCGCCGCTCCCGCCGTTCGCCGCCATTTTCTGCCGCCGCCCCAAAATTTTTTTATATTGCATTTCTCGCCGAATTAGGCAATTTGGAATCATTTGAGACCATGTTATTTTTTTCAAAAATTTTTCCCCTGCTTCTCCTAAGCTTTTAAAGATATTGAAACAAAATCTTTTGAGGTAGATCAGTATAAAATATTTGAATACAAAATGACTGCCGCTCCCGCCGTCCACCGCCGCCGCAGGATGGCTTGTAAGAGGACAAATTTTTTGAAAAAAAAACATGGTCTCAAATGATTCCAAATTGCCTAATTCGGCGAGAAATGTAATAAAAAAATTTTTTTGGCGGCGGCGGAAGATGGCGGCGAACAGCGGGAGCGGCGGTACCGCCGCCATTTTTTATTCATATATTTTATACTGATACAGGGTTGGTTATAAGGGGAAAAATTTTGGAAAAAAATAACATGGTCTCAAATAATTCCAAATTGCCTAATTCGGCGAGAAATGCAATAAAAAAAATTTTTGGGCGGCGGCGGAAAATGGCGGCGAACGGCGGGAGCGGCGGTTCCGCCGCCGTTTTTTTTTTGAAAGATACCAAAACTTGGGGTAATTAGTGACCCAGCCCAAAAGATTTCACCCAATTATCTCTAAAACTAAGGGAGTAGCACCCAAAATAAAATTGCTGGTATGTCGTGGCACGAGTCACCACATTTCCCCCCCCCCCCCCTTTGATTGTCTGTCCGTCTATGTGGTACATATTTAATTTTGTATTGCTCTCTATTTAGTATAAGTGCGATAAGTTTTAAGTTTCAGTTAATTGTTTTATTCTAATCGTTTGAAGGGGAAAAAACGACATAACTGCGTAAAATGATGTTCAATATACGTACTTACATTTAAAGATTTGATAAAACACATGCTTAGTTCATCATTTTAAAAATCATTCTTTTGATAAAACACCAACATATTTAAAATGGGCCGTAAGGACTTGATTGCAAATGCTTTCTAAATTTGTACCTCATTGTTACATGAACTGCGTGTCTAATGCACACAAATAAATGACAGGATCTATCCGTCATAAACAGACAAACGATCAACCAAACCAAACCTAGATACCTATAGAATATCTTTGCTTTGAAAACAAAAAGTTTGTTTTAATGTTTTCCTGGACAAAATTATAGATCATAGTGGCCACTTCTTCGTAAGGTAGAGCATCCTCAAACGGGTATGGAACCTTGAGTCGTTTTTCACATGATGTCTTAACCCTCAGAGTAAATCCGAAAGGAATTACAGGCTGAATATAATACATTTATTTTAAAATTAAATCTTCTTACTAACGCTATGGAAGGACACTTTCAAGAAGAGAGCCTTTTCTATAAGGGGGGGGGGGGGGGGAGTTCTGACACATTTGCGTAAACCTGGTGTATAGGCTTTATCTTTGGACTGAGAGGATAGGTTATTTTGGATAAAATCATTCTTACATGATTAATTTCCCCCAGATTTAAGAATTTTTGGATAGGCCTCCAGATTCCGAAGCTCCAGGCCTCTAGGTGGTCTGTGTACAGGTAAAAGTTAAAAATAAGATTTTTTTTAAAGAGTTAGAGGTTAATTTATAATACAAAATATGCTTCATTTTGATTGTTATTTAAATATTTGAAGAAAAACATACATATTTTGTCTCATAAGCTGACATCTAACTCCATTAAAAAATTTTTTTCTTTCCATTTTTACCTGTAGAGACACCACCTGGAGGCCTGGAGCTCTGGAACCTGGAGGCCTATCCAAAAAATCTTAAATCTGGGGGAAATTCATCATATAAGAATGATTTTACCCCTAATAATCTATCCTCTTAGTCCAAAGATAAAGCCTATACACCAGGTTTACGAAAATGTGTCAGAACTTCCCCCCCCCTCTTTAGCGTCTGTACATCTGTCCGTCCGTAGGTCACAGTTAGCACCTTTCGTGAATTTAGGCTTGCAACTATGTTTTGCAAAGAGTTTATTAACTATTTTGTTTAGACCACTGCTTATTAAGTTTTAATACTAGATTGTTAAATTCATAGCTTCACTTTTAGATGTATGTTGTCATCCTTGTTTTTACTGTCTTTATTAAATTCTACATTACTGTAGCATAACTTTTGCCATATCAATTTTCAACGGACGTAAAGACAGACAGGTTAATAGGTACAAAAGCTTCGGTTTTGATAAATAAACTTTCTTTACCTTAACCTAAAGAAAGCCTATAAGGACGGGATACATTACGAGATATAAAATCACCTCTGAACCAAATCTTGCTAAACCAACCCTTTGATTTCACGACCTTTGTAGGCACGCCTAACAATGCATGGTAATGAGTTGCGTCTGTTTTGAGCAAAGGCAATCCACCTACTCAAATTATTTACGTCCTTTACCTGACATAGGAACAGTAGAAACCACTTTTAACGTCTTTGGTTGTAACAGGTTGTTGGAACGATATTCGAACCTATCAGCTACCCGACAACGAGCGGAAGCGCAATGTGTTACGCCACAGTCGCGGGTAACTTACCTTACAGAATACATTCATTTTCTTGAATTTATTGACTCCGTTGGACAGAGAAAACGCGGCAATAGATACCTCAGCAGGTACATACACTTTCTTCTCCATCTCTTCCGTTATACAATAGTTTGTTGTACTTATCACATAGAATTCTTGCTAAAACATTAAATATTACTAATTTATTTTACGACAACGCCATTTTCAAAGGTGGTGTGTATTTTATAAAATTCGCAGGTTCACTATATAAATTAGAGAAAAAAATTCAACTAGATTAAATTCTAATGCTTATTTTCCCCCCAAAAAATTACTCGAAGAATGTAAAAAAAGTAGCATTGCAAACATCTTCGATTTATACCCCTGATTAAACTTTAAAGAAATGGATCGTCGATCTACTGTTTGCAAGGGGCTATGCACGAGATCAAGTAATTTACAACATTACAACATTGATATATTGAATCCTAATGAACGGAAAAAATATAAACCAGTCTTGTTTTATGTGTTTGTGGAATATTGGTTAATACAATTCTGAAATATATGATTTTCAGTATGGCTGAGAACTGATTCTAATCCAGCGGATATTAATCGGTTTTGAAGCCATACTGGAAAATAAAATACTTACCATAAAATTATCACGGTTAACATTATTTTGAGCCATTTCTGCACAAAATTTAGCCTCTGCTTCTCTTTTCTTGACAGCGGCCTCTGCGCTCAGGTGAATCTGCACAAGAAAAAAAGATAAAAAAATTTTAAAGTAAAGAATAAAGGAGATAAAAAAACAGTGGAATGTTTAATACACAAGGTACCGACGTTTTTAATTAACCTTTTCTTATTCGTTGGATTCACAATTTTAATGACTTGCATTGAATTTTAATTGGTTGGTTCATTAAGGGGTAATTTTTAGTACAGTTACATCAATTTATCGCCCATTGTCTTATCCCATTAAATCCTTGAGTTGGATTCTATTTCTAATACTACAATAAACTAAATTGTACCTAGAGAAGAGATCTACCCAGAGAAACCTGACCCCCCAGATTATACCTGGAGTAGAGATCTACCCAGAGAGTCCTGACCTCCCAGATTATACCTGGAGTAGAGATCTACCCAGAGAAACCTGACCCCCAAGATTATACCTGGAGAAGAGATCTACCAAGAGAAATCCTGATTCCCAGATTATACCTGGAGAAGAGATCTACCCAGAGAGTCCTGGCCCCCCAGATCTGTTTCTCCCTTCTCTGTTCCTCCAACAAGCTTCTTGCCCTAGAAACAAATATAAATTATGATGTTACTGAGATTTTCGGGGTTAAGCTTTTTGCGTCTGCGCATAAGACACATTGAAATTTATTATTTTGAAATATAAGTAAAAAACCTCCAATGCGCAGGCCAGGGTCATAATAAGTTAGCTCAAGTTTAATACAACAGCTCTGATGTTGTTAAGCTAACGAATAAGAAAAAGTTATCATAAAACTTTGGGGACTAGTGTAATAATCAGCTCAATGTCCACTCTCTCCCTGCAAAAAATCTTGAATCCTTCTTGTTGCGGTATAAAAGATAGTATGCTATAAAAAGTACTTACTGGTTTTGGCAGAACAATACCAGATGAATGCTTCATATCATTGTACACTTTCTTCTCCTTTAACAAAATCATCATTTAACTTATCATACTAAAAATCATACTAATCCAGGGGTGTATATTCTGCACAAGATTAATTTTTTTCCCCGGCTACAAATTTCTTTATTTCCCCCCCCCCCCTAGTTTTTTTTTCACCAAGTAGGGGGGAAAATGGAAAAATATTTAAAGAACTCTATATTTTATTTATTTTATCCCTCCTACCACACATTCTTTTAGTTTTTTTTTAACAAGGAGGGGGGGGGGGTAATGGAAATTTTTTTTCAGTTTTCTTAATTTTTACATTTTTTTCCCTCCAACCACTAATTTTTAATTCCCCCCCCTGAGCCGGGGATCCCATGTAGAATATACACCCCTGTACTAATCTAGGAATAATTTACTTATAAAATTCTTTACAATCACCTATAGCTTGATAAATCTTAGTGCTTCAACTCTTTTGGTTGATTTTCTTTATATTTGAATAGCGTCTACGCTCCTAGAAACCTCTTAGGGCACTTTAATGTGGAGGGGGGATGTAGACCCCAACACATATTTTGGTTTAAAAAAAAGATCATTTTTTTGAGGGTGTTAATTTATATCTTGGGCAGGGTTGGTAAAAAACCAGGTTTTTTAAAAAAAAAAAAAAAACCACTTTGGTTTCTTTTTGTTTAAACCGGTTTTTTTGTTTAAACCAGTTTATTTGGTTTTTAAATAATATCCAAATTATAGTATTCTAATTTAGTATAAAGTTAATTATCTGTATATTTTATATATCTGTATGTCTCTATTTCACTGTGTCTACTGTTGTATGCTGTTAGATATAATCACCAAAGTACAAGATTTAAACTATAAAAAGAATTTCATATCAGGTATTTACGTTTTTGACACTTATTTACTGTATTATTTACATTATAAAAAGATATAACTGGAAAGATAGGCCTTTGTATAAATATTTTTTAAAAAACCATCCCCAACTTTTTTTGTTTTTTTAAGCTTGTTTTTTTTGGTTTAAACCAAGTGTTTTTTTTTAATGCCAACCCTGATCTTTGGAGTGTTATACTTATAATAGTTATATCCTCCCTGGACCTATGAGAGGCTACATTGTAAAGGAGAACCATATTGGTTCTGCGGTTAGCGAAACATTTACAAAGATTCTGTTACTTTTATAGAAGGATTACAAAAATAGAAATTACATACGAGGGTTGGGCTGGATATCCGGTTTGGCCCAACCCTATTAAAAACTATTTAGTATTTACCTGGGCTGTTAACCTATTCCATCCCTCACTACACAGTTGGCTTAGCTCCCCATTTCCTTTGTTTCTCCAGTGTGGTTTCTCATCCCTAAATTAGACAAAAATTCCATGCAAGATAATTTCTGAGGAGCCACACAGCTCCAATGCCTGCAGCTTACTGTTGTTGGAGCAGGCAGTATTAATACTCTGAAATCTGAAGGAGTTAGTAGAGCGTACACATTTTCTTGGACCGTAACAAAGGTGACACTGAATATATTATTAATTACTTGGATGTTTCACCAGATTTCTCTTTTAATTGAAACTTCTAACCGACTAAAAACGATTCCCCCGTCCCTTTCCCAACTACTGGATGAACGAACTGACCAATAAATAAGTTTCATGTTAGCAAACTAAATTGACGACAATTTTTCCCCTGAAATGATACCAATGTATATTCTATATTTATTAAAGTTAAACTATCGACAAAAAAGGCAATAATCTACAAATTAGCCATGATCGTCAGAATGAAGTTATCTTATTAGTTGTTAGGTTAATATATCATTCTTAGGTCAATATAATGTTAATCAGGAAAGAAGGGAAAAATAGTAATATATAAAATAAAGTTGCAAAAAATATTTAATTAAATTATTTTACCTCATTGCCTGCATGTAGAAGTAATATCCATTAGGTTTTGGCATTTTCACTTCAACAAAAAATCAACAAGAGAACAGCTCTGAAAAAAATATAAAAAATTATCATGTACTTCATGTAGTTTGACATAAAATAAGAAAAACATAGTTTTTTTTAACATGTATGAGACTATCCACAAATGTTAAGTCTAAAAACACAAAATAAAAGAAAATAATATTAATTAAAAATTCAAATTTGCGTAAATTTACAGTTTAAATTTGAGAATATCTTGAGATTTTGCTAAATATTGGCTAAAATTATAGTAATAAAAATTAAAATCCTTTCTACGTTATTGAGAAATGTTATTTTACCAGTCAAATGTCAACTACAGTCAAACTGCCAATAATTTCAAATTAGATTTTTATTACGGGTTTTTATGAAAGTCAACGAGACATAAATAAAAAAAAGAAACTTGTATGTCACAGTGGAGAAAAGGCGGATATCTTTAGGTTTTACAACGTAGGGGGAGGGTAACACTTTGACATTATACTATAAAAGAATATGTCCCATCGTCAAATTCAATCATACAACACCCCTTAAATTATAATAACCAAACTGACAAAACAAACATATTTTATGCAGAATATACAGAATATAAGATTAAATACAAAGTAGTAAAATTCTGAAGAAAAAAAAGGTAACAGTATATATATAAAAAAATCATTAATACATAAACAGGTTATAAAAACTGGTTTCTGATTAAAAGAATAAACGGATCTACTGCAGTTCACGGTAAAATATTGCTGGTAACGAATATTGCTAAAAATCTATGAATTTTAAAAGCTGCTAGCTGACAAACGGCTGGACGTACAGATCATGCCCGCCCGCTGTTTTAAGCGGAATAATAAGGCCTACAAATAATCTGGAATAGCTATAAATCAATAATGCATAATTATCTCGCAGTGCAGAGAAATGCACGAAAAAGGCCTGTTTTACGCGTTTTTTCTTCAGTGAAGCTTTCCCTGTGCATCATTGGATCTTTGCTATTCCAGATTATTTGTAGGCCTTCTTATGCCGCTTAAAATGATGTGCGGGGGTTGATCTGTACGTTCAGCCGTTTGGCAGCTAGCGGCCTTTAAAATTCATAGATTTTTAGCAATATTCGTTACCAGCAATATTTTACCGTGAACTGCAGTAGATCCGAATAAACGTGTGATAGAAAGAACAGAACATCTCCATATTTATTCTGCTGTTGGTTTTCATTTTAATAATCAGAGCTGTCATTCTCACTTTCTTCGTCGCTTGAGGACTCGCCACTAAACCCGTGCAATTTGTGGCTTCCATTTCTGCTTATTCTAACAAATATAATAAGGATATCATCATCCATCATTAGCGAAGCTCAATAATTATGGATGGACATCGGGAAAAAATGATTTTTAGAGCAGTGTCGTCAAAAATAAACATAAATCTTGGTAAAATAAATCACGAAACCTTATAAAAGGGAGAAGTAGCTTTTGCTTGTATCGCGAAAATCGTGAGTAAGCTTCAGTCAAAAGCGATTATTAAGTCTAATTGTTATTAAATATGCGATTAATTATACTATGCGTTTTGTCAATATTAAGAACAGTTAGACTTAATAATCGCTTTTGACTGAAGCTTACGATTTTACGCAATACAAGCACAAACTACTTCTCCCTTTTATAATGATCTTTAGAAGCATTACACACAGTCCGACAGACAGAGAAAGAAACCGTTTTCGTCCACATTTTTAGGGGAATAATATATAAGGTTTGTTAGAAATTTGAAAAGCTTTCGATTGCCACATAAATCATATGATCTCAATTATGGACTTAGATAGTAAGCAAAACGTGCAAATCTAGGAATTGTGTTAGCACCCCAACCGATAAGCAATATGTAGAATGCGAACTTATTCAATTCCTGAAAATTTTAGCCGTCTTCTTTAAAAGGAGTCGAGAAAATCACGTTATCCCCATATTGTTACGGACACTTACTGACTGGCGGACGGACGGACAAACAAAATGAATTTTTAGAGTAGCTTCGCGACTAAAAAGGACAATTAGGTAAAAAAGACGACGTTGCAGCGATTCTTTCAAATAAAGAATGTAAATATTACTGATTTAAAAATCTAATAAAACAGATATAAGTTCGAAGAATAGCGAAAAACTAATTTAAACAGACACGCATTGATATATCCTACTTCTTTTACAGATAGACATCCGATTGCTTTACTGAAGGAATCATTTTCTTGTTTTTTAGCCGAAAAAAAATAATATAAATTCAATGAAAATTGTCAAAGATATAGGAGTTGAACGGGGCACTTTTTGGAGACAAATATCTTAAAAAGCCTTGGGGTTATACGTCAAACGAGAAAAAAATTGTTTTTAAAAAATGACTAAAAGGCATACAAAAACTGACCTGCATTGGTTAACACAGCTTCCAAACCCTGGACAAAGGGTACAGTGCTCTATAAACTTTGGTGTTTCTTCCAAAAAAGCATTTCCGCTGCACAGTCTTACATTTATTTTGTATTTATTCAACTGCTTTAAATAATGGAGATAACCTACAGACATATTGTCTTATTCATCCAATAGGAGAATAGTAAAGATAATCCAGGTCCATCATATTGGTTGAAACATTTTACAGATTTTGGTAAGTAAGGGCATAATTTTTTCATTTCGTTCGCATTAAAGTCAGCTATAAATTGTCGCATATCAAAGAATAAGGCTTTTCTTGGGTAAATTATTTCGTGTAGTAGTGTCTTCCCTCGTGAATCATGTGACAAACCACATAATAAGTTAAGTTATAAATAGTTAATTTCGTAGAGAGGATAGAAGAATAACTTGAGTCCATCACAGAAGCTATGTAAAGGTTATTATAAAAAAGAGAACTCAATCGGTTTTGAGTTATTGAGATCTTAAGGTTCAGACAAATAATCCTGCCTACTTTGTATAATAGGATATAAATAATTCCTAGTAATATAGCATCCAATGTCGCAGGGTTCATTATATTCATCCTTGACCTTAAAGGCTTCCTTAAAAACAAAAAAGGTAAAAAGGGGGGGGGGCGAAAGTGACACTTTTTGTAACCAAAACTAAAAGTCTACAAAGGAACTCAACTAAAAAAGAGTTACAGGTCTGAGATTTTGCATGGCTGTTGCTTTATAGTGGTACAATATGGAACTGTGAAGAAACGGCGGCGCAACCGCCGAAAACCGCCGTTTCCCACTGAAATTTTTTCTGCTTTTTCTCGGCGGTTGCGCCGCCGTTTTTTCACAGTTCCATATTGTACCCCTATAAAGCAACTGCCATGCAAAATGTCAGACCTGTAACTCTTTTTTTAGTTGAGTTCCTTTGACTTTTAGTTTGGGTTTCAAAAAGTGTCACTTTCGCCCCCCCCCCCCTCTTATGGTATTAGTATTTTTCTGAATATGGTACGTACAAGCATGTAACTTTAAGTTGACAAAAAATAAAATTGGAGTAGGTATAAATACGTTGTTTTAATGTAAAACTAGCGGCTACGCCCCTAGAGGCCTCTAGGGGGCACTTGAGGAGGAGAGAGTCGAATTTAATAACCCAATTTCTTATTTTAGAATTTAAAAGAAAAATTTAAAAAAAAATTTTTATTTTTTTTGGGGGGGGGGGGGCGATTTTTTTTTTATTTTTTTTTGGGGGGGGGTGCCGGGCACCCGGTGCCCCCCCCTCATTTTTAATTTTAGTAAAAAAAATTTTAAATTTTTTTTTTTGGGGGGGGGTTGGGTGTGTCCCACCCCCCAAGAAAATAGTTAAAAACCTTCACGGGACCTATGAGAAGCTACCCTGTTAAGGAGAACCCGATCGGTTCAGCGGTTAGCGAGATCCTTCGGTTCAGACACACAGACAAACAGACATCCTGTTACTTTAGTATAAGGATAAAATAGATGCTTCACTCAAAGTTGTCAAGGTCTGTCTTACAGGTCATTCTACATTCATGTAAATCATGTTTAAAAAATGATACCTTGCAATGAATTGACGGACAATCTTCATCAAACTCTTTCAAGAGTTCTTCCAACTTGATATCACAAATGTGACCACAGAGAGGACCTAAAGGAAAGTTCCAATAATGTAAATAAACGAAAAATGTAGTTGCAAGAATATTTTTAAAGTATTGTCTCTATTTAACCTCTCACCTCGTGAGAGTGACTAGGTTCTCTTTGACTTCAGGCTATCGTACCTTATTTCATTGTACATTAGAATTGAACGTGTTGCTATATCACCAAACAAATATCTATGAAGTTATCTAATACTAACGGCTTCGCCCCCTAGATGCCTCTAGGGGCCCTTTAGGAGAGGGGGGTTGAATACATAAACCAGTTTTTTTTAGGGGGGAGGGGGTAATTTTTTCTAGGGGCAATTTCTCTTGGAAGGGTGATGGTACCCTCCCTAATAATAGTTATAAACCTTCCCGGGACCTATGTGAAGCTACCCTGTTAAGGAGAACCCGATCGAAACAGACAGACATCGTTCTGCTTTGTATTATAGATATAGAACAATTTTTGTTGTTTTATTTTAACTGAACGCATAAGAACAAGTGACTTACTTTTGACTCCAGGAAACACAACAAAGTCTGTATTCGTAGCATCATCTGGAATCCTGATATATCCTCTCATTATTCCGGCTCTGGCACAAGAACTTGTGCGTTCAGGTTCATCTACACCCACTCTTTTCAGTAGGTCATGCACCTAAGCAAGGGTCATGAAGGATTGTCGTAATAAGTGACAAGACGCTGAAAATGGCACCTTCTACACTGTTTTTGGATGGTAATAGGTGTTTTTTTTATAAACAACAAAATATGATTTAGTTCCAAAATTTTCAATACCACAGTAGAAGCACTGAGTTAAGATTTAATGAGAATATTTAAAAGAACTGAAGTCTATCTTACAAACAAAAAAAATCACATTTCCTTCATGGAATAATATTTATAGAATAGCTTTATTGGTAAAAACTCTGACTTTACCTCAATACAAGTTAGCCACCCAAGAATCGTTCGATCATTCAATTGACATGGATGTTCGATGTGATCATCATCATTCTCCTCAAATTGTCTACAACTATCAACGTGTGTTTTTTCGGGTTTAGCAAGTTTTGCCTGTTTAGGTTTAGCAGCAGACATTTTGACACTGAAAAAAAATATGACGTAGAAAATATATCCAGAAGTAACATCAGTAAATTAGAACCTCCGAGCTACTCCCTTAGTTAGAATAAAACCTCTATGGGTGAGTCAATAACTACAACAAGCGGTTTCTTTTAAACAGCGCCGCAATAAAAAATTGTCGTGGGAGGGGGTGTCTAATGCTATATTGCCGTTAAGTGTAAGAAATTTGATAAAAAAAAATCAAAAATGTAATAGTTAAGTTAAAAAGAAAACCATTAAATGTCTCCAGTAAAATTTCAATTTAGTCCAACAACGGGGGGAGGGAGGGGGTTAAATGCAACCATCTTGTAGTCAATATGCTAATTCGAATTTTGTTATGAAACTTGGCATTCTTGGTAGGTTCATTTTCTCTAAATCAGAAAATAAGTTGTAAAAGTTGGATATTTTCCAATAGGCTGGTACTGTAGAAATTGAAAAAAAAGCCAAATAAAACGGCTAAGACGCTAGCCGTTACTTTTTGTTCAATTTAGTGAAAATAGACCTACCAGGCTACCAAGGATTACACATGCCAAGTTTCCTAACGAAATTGGGTTTCTATGTGCCATACGTGCTCTGAATTCGAGATAGTAGACTCCCCTCCCTCTTAGTTATTGATAATAATTTTACATAAAAAAATCAACAAAACCTGAATCCATAAGCATTGCTGAAAAATGCTATTTTAGAAGTCAAATGCCATTTAAAGTCAAACTGACAATAAATACTATCTAGTATATCAAAAAATTTAAAAACCAAACAGCAGACTAGTACACATTTTAGTTTTTCACGTCGCCCAGATACTGCTGTTGAATCCTACACATGAAATTGCCATCCAAATTATATGCAAATAAGGCTTACAAGTGAAAAACCAAACGAAGTAAATCTAATTTTTTTAAAAATCAGTTTCCGGATATGAGAATCGAATATTCAGGGGTGTATATTCTGCACAAGATTTATTTTTATTCCCCGGCGACAAATTTTTTTATTTTTTCCCCCCCTAGTTTTTTCTCACCAAGTAGGGGGGAAAATGGAAAAATATTTAAAGAACTCTATATTTTTATTTATTTTTTCCATCCTACCAAACATTTTTTTGTTTTTTTTTCACCAATGGAAAAAATGTTTTCAGTTTTCTAATTTTTTACATTTTTTTCCCCTCCAACCACTTATTTTTCATTCCCCCCCCCCCCCCCCCCTGAGCCGGGGATCCCATGTAGAATATACACCCCTGTTTTCTTATACAAACCTTTTCTGTTTCTCTCCTCTTTCATCTTCATCAACAACTTGGATTGTATCAACATTTTGATCTTCACTTTCAATAACATCCCCGTCGACTAATACTACTTCATCAACTGAGGAATCCTCAGTCTTCCCGTAATTGTTTATAAACTCCTTAATCTCTTTTATCAATGGTTTGTTGTTTCTTACTTTGGTTGGAGAATGATTCTTAAATACTCTTTCCACATGTTCATCCTATAAAATATTGTTAATTTTACATTCGTGTAAAAGGATCTAAAATTTAATTTCTTTGGAATTAAGGGGGGGGGGGGGGGAAGTTTTGACACATTTGCGTAAACAGGGAGTATAGGCTTTATCTTTGGACTGAGAGTATAGGTTATTAGGGATAAAATCATTCTTATATGATGAATTTTCCCAAGTTTTAAGATTTTTTGGATAGGCCTCCAGGTTCCGGAGCTCCAGGCCTCCAGGTCCTCTCTGTACAGGTAAAAATGAAAAAAAAAATTTTTTTTGAAGAGTTAGAAGTCAATTTATGAAACAAAATATGCGTTTTTTTCTTCAAATATGTGAATAACATTCAAAAATATGCAAATTTTGTTTCATAGGTTGACTTCTAACTCTTCAAAAAAAAATTATTTTTGTAATTTTTACCTGTACAGAGAGGACCTGGAGGCCTGGAGCTCCGGAACCTGGAGGCCTATCCAAAAAATCTTAAAACTTGGGAAAATTCATCATATAAGAATGATTTTATCCCTAATAACCTATCCTCTCAGTCCAAAGATAAAGCCTATACTCCCTGTTTACGCAAATGTGTCAAAACTTCCCCCCCCCCCCCCCCCTTACCTTTCTACTTATTTAACAAGGACAAATTTGTCAGTAACAACAAGCTAACAAGCACTTAAGATAGTTAGATAAAAAACAATACATTTACAGGAATAACAAAAATTAAAAGAAAAGCAAAAATACGTATTTTTGGGTGTTTTTGTGAGGTTGAGTGTGTTGTACAATGTGATCAACGTATGAAGAGAGATAACACAGAATTCCCATAATTATAAAATAGATTTCTCACTTTAATTACTTCGACAAAAAACTTACTTTAATTAGAGGATCATAGAATTTGTTTCTATGAACAAGGAAAATATCTGGTCCACATTTGAAAAATCTCACTGTTTCATAATTTTCCACATTTAAAGGTTTGTCTGAATCTCTCAGCGGTAAGCACTGAAAAGTAACCAGTAACATTAAATTCCAAGAAGAACTAAAAGTTAAGACTAACAGTTCCATCCCTGATATCTGAGGGGCATAATGATGAGTAATTCTTGAATAAGAAAGCTAGAAGTCTCTCTATACCGAAAAGTCTAGCTTATTGCTAAACAAAAAAAGATTTCATTTATAGGTCCCGAAAAAGTTTTTAACTACTAACTCACTCACAAAGCAATCTTAAAGAAAAAAATTGTCACAGCCCTTATAAAGTATTTTTTTCAAGGTTTGAGGCAGTGCCCCACTCCCCCCCCCCCCCCCTCCAACCTAGATTAGGGCATTAAAAAATACAAGTATAATCCTTGAGATTGGTTTTTTCACAAAAAAAATCCTAAACAAAGAAATACCTAGGGTAAAGCGGGGCGAACTCGGTGTTTTTTTCGGTTTTTTGAACCTGCAAATCGTAAATATTATTTTTTTTAAATGGGACCAAGACCAGTAGAAAGATCTCGGAAAAGTCGATCAGGTCCTAAAAGGACGTAAACCTAGGACTTTGGGAAGTTTGTCAAAATTGATCTCTAAAACGGCACCGACTTTGCCCCGCCTTGAGGCGAAGTCGGTAGGGCATTTTCAAGCTTCGAAAAATCGATGACGTATTGATTTTATTACAGCATGCCCAAAAGGTAAAAGTTGCTAAATGTAATAAAGAGTATGCACAAAAAAATTTATTAAGATAGGTCAATTTTTTCTACCAAAAAAAAATAATTTTTCCGAAGTACGCGAAATTTGACTTTTTTTTCGAAAATTTTTTTGATAAAAAACATAAAAATACTACCAGAAAAAATAACTTTATATGACTTTAAAGGCCTTATCCTTAAAATTCAGGCAATTTTGAATAGATTTGGCCAAAAAAAATTAGTTCTATTAGCAAAATTTCCTAAAAAAATCAAGTTGAAAAAAAGAGAAAAGTTTGGCAAAATCTGTGGTCGATTTTCCAGCTTCAAAAAACCTATGACATATTGATTTAATTACAGCATGCCCTAAAGGTTAAAGTTGCTAAATGTAATAAAGAGCATTCACAAAAAAATTATGAAGATCGGACAATTTTTTCTACAAAAAAAAATAAATTTTTTCTAAGTACGAGAAATTTGACCTTTTTTCTCGAAAATTTCACTTTTTTTATAGGTATAAAATTGAAAAAGTTAGTATAAAAAGTGAAAAAACCGCATTCGCCCCGCTTTACTTTTAGTCGATTTAAGAAAAAACTATACAAGCTTTTTTAAAGTTTTAAACTGAAATGGATAGCCTATTAGATTCTTAATAAGTCCCCTGAAGACGTCTAAGCTCTAGCTCTTACCAGTTTTTGTCCAACTTACCGTTTTTCCGACCGAAGCAAAAAAATCGAAAAAAAAAATTTTTGTCGTCCGACTTTAAGACCCAATAAGTACCCTAAAAATTCATCTCACAAAAATTTCATTTCATAATTTTTTTTAGGCACTTTAATAAGGAACAAATTTTAAGTTTTTTTCTGTCAGTCGATTAGAACATGGAGAAAAGTGTCATTTAATGAAGGTGGTCAAAAAAATACCGACTTCACCTCAAAACCGAGATCGCCCCGCTTTACCCTATTAACTTGTTCAATTTTTTTAACATTTCAATTAAATAGTTTTTCTGACATTAAACTATTCGTAGCTAGGTATTCGCTCTTAGAGCAATGCATAAAGAATCTTAATATCATTCATTAAAATAGTACGATCTGCAGTAAGAAAAAACTTCTTACCCTATCAGTCTTATATTTATAACGTTGAAAAAGTACTCCAGCTTGTTCCAGTTCTTCCAGAGGTATTTTCAGCAGATGCGCTGGATTGTAACCCTACAATATTTAAGGTAAAGAGTGGCAGGGATATATTCTTAAGAGTAAATAATAGGTAAATAAAATAATTTACAGATATAAAAAATGACGATCATTAGTTAAAAATTATAAAAGAACAATATAATTATTCTCTATAAAAACAAAGCAATTTTGAATGTCTCAATTTAATCTATCTAAAGCTCTTTCTCCGTAGCATTATCATAAAAAAATACCAGGACAGCTTTTGTGAACTTTAAAGGTAATGTTTTTTCCGCTTCCATGGCATTTCTGGCATTTATTGGAGAATACCAACCATCCGCATTGGCAATCCAAATCCGCCCAATTTTTCCCTAAATTATAGTAAATTTTGTTAATTTTAATACTTTTGTAATACTTTTCATGCTCATTTTAGGCTAGAATTTTTTACTTATAAAAAGACTGTTAAAAATATTCTTAGAATCCTCCAGAAAAAAAACAAGAATCCGCAATCCTCGGATTTGTCCGGATTTTTGTAAGAATCCGAATCCGACCCAAAAAATCGGCGGATTGCCATCCCTAGTATTTATTTACAAGAGTAGTTTTAACCTATTCAAATTGTACTTTACATAAATTGTATAACGCTATCATGAATTTAAGAATTAAATACAACAAATATGAAAAGTTCTTACTGGAACTGCTTTCATGTCAGGTTTTATCTTTGTTCTACTTCCAGATTTTACTCGCTGCCGTTTGGCTGGCTGCTTCTTCTCTGAGGAACTACTCTTACGTTTGGTTAGGCGACTAGGGTTTTTATTAGTAATATTATGACTAGAACTAGATGGACTATCTTCTTTTATTTCAATATTGTCTTCTTCTTCAGACAAATCTATAACCGCATTCCTAAATATTACAAAAATATTTAACCAAATTAAAATGTTACGTGAATTTTTAAGGATGTATTTCTCTTTCAATAGTCGGTGGATGGAAGTGTGGTTTACAAAATATTCCCCCATTCTAAAGACATTCAGGTGGTTGTTATATGCTTACATGCGCTGTGGTATTATAAGGAGAGGAAAGGACAGAAAATAGCCTAAAACTTTCCAAAGATATACAGCTAAATTTTAAAACTATCCTCGGACCTATGAAAGTCAATCGGTTCAGTAATTATCGAAAACTTCAGAAAGACAAAAAAAACTTACTAATTTATATATATACTAGCGGTTACGCCCCTAGAGGCCTCTAGGGGCACTTGGGGAGGGGAGAGTCGAATTTGATAACCCAATTTCTTATTTTAGATTTTAGAGGAAAAAGTAGAAAAATAATTTTTTGGGGGGGCGAAATTTTTTTTAAAATTTTAGTTAAAAAAATAAAAAAAATATAAAATTTTTTGGGGGGAATTTTTCATTTTTTGGGGGGTTGGGGGTGTCCCACCCACCCAAGAAAGTAGTTATAAACCTTCCCGGGACCTATGAGAAGCTACCCTGTTAAGCCTAAGGAGAACCCGATCGGTTCAGCGGTTAGCGAGATCCTTCGGTACAAACAAACACAAACATCCTGTTACTTATTATAAGGATTCCAGGATAAAAAGGTTAAATCAATATAACGGAGAGTCGGCATGTAGTAAAATTTAAAATTTAAAATAAACTAAACTATTAGCTGGTTGGTTAACTGTTCCTGTATACTGGGAAAAATAAGATTTATGATATTCTAACTTAATCTACACTACACACCTGTTCATTCTCTTATTTTCTTTTTCTTCGCCTTGATCGCTTGTTACCGCGGAAATTTTTCTCTTCTTAGTGCTGTCAGAGGAAGGCTGAAATAGTAAATGTTAAAAAAATTATTTATCATTTGGCCCATGAAAGCGTTTATTCAAACCCTGAATTATGTATATTTCATATAAATCCTTATACTAAAGTAACAGGATGTCTGTGTGTCTGTGTATCTTTGTGTCTGTACCAAAGGATCTCGCTAACCGCTGAACCGATTGGGTTCTCCTTAACAGGGTAGATTGTCATATGTCCCGGGAAGGTTTTTAACTATTTTGGGGGAGGGTACCACCACCCTCCCAAGAGAAATCACAATAAAATCGAAAAAAAAATCGAAATATTTCCGCCGCATAGTGTCGCTAGCGTAGTCTCACTAGCGTAGTCGCGCTGCGTAGACGGATGAATTTAACAAGGGGGGGGGGGGGGGGGAAGTTCTGACACATTTGCGTAAACCTGGTGTACAGGCTTTACCTTTGGACTGAGAGGATAGGTTATTAGGGATAAAATCATTCTTATATGATGAATTTCCCCCAGATTAAAGATTTTTTGGATAGGCCTCCAGGTTCCGGAGCTCCAGGCCTCCCGGTGGTCTCTGTACAGGTAAAAATTAAAAATAAGATTTTTTTTTGAAGAGTTAGAGGTTAACTTATAAAACAAAATATGCTTCTTTTTTATTGTTATTCACATATTTGATAAAAAACATACATAATTTGTCTCATAAGCTGACATCTAACTCTTAAAAAAATTTTTTTTTTCATTTTTACCTTTACAGAGACAACCTGGAGGCCTATCCAAAAAATCTTAAATCTGGGGGAAATTCATCATATAAGAATGAATTTATCCCTAATAACCTATCCTCTCAGTTCAAAGATAAAAATAAAATAAAAAACATTTAAAGGCCACTTTAAAGGGGGGGGGGGGGGGGAAATGTGGTGACTCGTGCCACGACATGCCAGCAATTTTATTTTGGGTGCTACTCCCTTAGTTTTAGAGATAATTGGGTGAAATCTTTTGGGCTGGGTCACTAATTACCCTAACTATTGGTATCTTTCAAAAAAACGGCGGCGGGTCCGCCGCTCCCGCCGTTCGCCGCCATTTTCCGCCGCCGCCAAAAAAAAATTTTTTATTGCATTTCTCGCCGAATTATGCAATTTGGAATCATTTGAGACCATGTTATTTTTTTCCAAAATTTTTCCCCTTATAACCAAAGATATTGAGACAAAACCTTTTGAGGTAGATCAATAAAAAAATATTTGAATAAAAAATGGCGGCGGTACCGCCGCTCCCGCCGTCCACCGCCATTTTCCGCCGCCGCCGCCAAAAAAATTTTTATTGCATTTCTCGCCGAATTAGGCAATTTGGAATCATTTGAGACCATGTTATTTTTTTTAGGGATGGGAATCCGTCGAATTTTTGGGCCGGATTCGGATTCCGGATTCTGAAGGAATCCGTCAAAAAAAGATACGGATTCTTGCGGATTCCGGATTCTTATTTTTGGCGGATTCCGGATTCGGATTCCGGATTCTAGCAGTATTTTAAAAGGCCGTCCGTCACAGAGGGATAGCTTTTTTCGTTAATTTATCACTATGTAACTTGGTTGAAGCCTTGATTTGTTTAAAGTGTTGACTTCCAGCATAACTAAAACATTTACATCACATTAGTAAATTTAAAAATTTAAGTGCTACGTATGTCCTAAAAATGTGCTTGGTATTTTCTAACCTATTTAAATTAAATTTAGCCTACCAATTTAGAATCCGGAATCCGCTATAAAAAACGGATTCCGGATCCGGATTCGGATTCTAAAATTGGCCGAAAATTGGGCGGATTCCGGATTCGGATTCCGGATCCGGATTCCCATCACTAATTTTTTTCCAAAATTTTTCCCCTTATAACCAACCCTGTGGGGGGGCTTAGTCATTTTTTTCAAATTCTCGTTTATCAAGATATATCTTAAATTCAGTGCTTCTCCTGTGCTTTTAAAGATATTGAAACAAAATCTTTTGAGGTAGATCAGCAAAAATATATTTGAATAAAAAATGGCGGCGGTACCACCGCTCCCGCCGTCCACCGCCATTTTCCGCCGCCCACAGGACGGCTTGTAAAGGGAAAAATTTTTGAAAAAAATAATATGGTCTCAAATGATTCCAAATTGCCTAATTCGGCGAGAAATGCAATAAAAAAATTTTGGCGGCGGCGGCGGAAAATGGCGGTGGACGGCGGGAGCGGCGGTACCGCCGCCATTTTTTATTCAAATATTTTTTACTGACCTACCTCAAAAGATTTTGTTTCAATATCTTTAAAAGCTTAGGAGTGTCACTGAATTTAAGATATACCTTGATAAACGAGAATTTGAAAAAAATTACTAAGTCCCCCCCACAGGGTTGGTTATAAGGGGAAAATTTAAAAAAAAAAATAACATGGTCTCAAATGATTCCAAATTGCATAATTCGACGAGAAATGCAATAAAATTTTGGGGTAATTAGTGACCCAGCCCAAAAGATTTCACCCAATTATCTCTAAAACTAAGGGAGTAGCACCCAAAATAAAATTGCTGGTATGTCGTGGCACGAGTCACCACATTTCCCCCCCCCCCCTTTTAGAATTGCTTTGCTTATAATATTGTCTTTGTTGTCCCAGGAATCAGCATACCAAAAAATAAAAATAAGATCAATTGGAGAATTAGATCACATACAAATTTTTTGTTAAAGAAGTAAAAAAACTAACATTTTAAAATGGACGTACGGACAACCTGGTAATGATTATAGAGTTGCTACGCTTTCTAAATCGAACTTTACTACAGGAATCCCCATGCAAAGTTTGAAATCGATAGGACAATTCTAAGTTCTAACACATGCCTAAATTGACGAAAAAAGCTATCCGTTCCGAACGGACGTAAGGACGGACCGACCCTAATTATAGAAAAGCTTTGCTTTATTTATAAATACAGACAATTTATGAAGATAAGTAACTATAAAATTTGGTAATTTAAAATCAAATAAAGGCATTGTAGGCGTTCCCCTTATCACCTGATGAATGAAGAGCATATTATGCCTTAAAGACCAAAACTATTTATTTCTTTTTCATTAACTTGGATTAAAATAAGAAAAAAATATATCAACAATTTGATCATTTAAATAACCACCTGAATCAATGTTGGAGAAAAAAGCTTTGAACACATTGGACAGTCAACCATTGAATCTTTCCTTAAAAAATCATAAATATCCTTATCAAAATAAAAGTTAAATCTAAAAAAATTCAGGGGTATATATTCTGCATAGTTGACCCTGCTAAAGGGGGGGGGGGGAATGGAAAAAATTAAAAGAACTGAAAACATTTTTTTCCCAATTTCCTCCCCTGCTTGGTGGAAAAAACTAAATGGGATAATTTGAAGAAATAAAAAGTTTTGAATTTTTTTTCTTTTTTTCCCCTTCCTTGCTGGAAAAATCTAAGAGGAAAACAACAAAAAAAATTTGCAGCAGGGGAAATAAATCTTGTGCAGAATATACATACACCCCTGTGTGGAAATGAACGGTCAATAGATCAAAAAATTAATTAATTTTTAAAATATTTGGTAATTTTTTTCGTGATTATGGATGGCAACAGCACGTAGTAAAGACAATTTTTTAAGATGCCCCCAAATATTACCTACTTTTTAGATTTATTCCCCTTGTTGGACATGCTTTAGGTATTCATGAAATCAATTGAGTAAGTTGAGATTAAGGTTTAACTTACTTTTTAGATTGAGAAGTTTTATTTGTTTCTTCTCCAGTTTCCTTTCTTTTTGGCATTTTAGTTAAGTTTTCTTTCTAAAAAAACTTTTGTAACAGCGCAATATATGGTGGTGTTTTTTTATTAGGGTTGGGCTGGATATCCGGTGTGGCCGGATATCCGGCCGGATATCCGGCCATATTCAATATCCGGCCGGATACCGGATATTGAAACTATCCGGCCGGATATCCGGCAATATAATCTTTTATATTTTACAACAAAAATCTCTGTTTTTTTAAATCTTAAATGGCTGTAATTTTCTTTTTATTGAAGCTAAAAGAAAATTTTTTTCTAAATATGTTTATCTTTATGTAAATTTTATATTAGAAATCTCAAAACATAAATTTTGGCGGTGGCAGCAGTACTTGGCAGCTGCCAGCCGCAAACCGACGGTTGGCAGGTAAACGGCAACGTGTTTTATGAAGTTGTAATAAGTCATGAAGATATATAAAAAGCTTAAGTTTAAAATTTGAAATCTTCAAGTAAAAAGTTGCGGTCACAGAAACCGTTTAAAGATTTCTGGAGACCTAAAGGTTCAGAACTTGCAGGATTATACCTGGAACCTGAAATCGACTTGAACATCTATATTACATATGAGGATGTACGACTATAGGATATTTTAGTATGAAATGCTTTGTTTAAGTAAAAAAAATATTTTTACTTTTTACCTGAATGACCTTACCAGATTTGCTGGCATCCTGTGCCCGCCAGGAAGGAGGTATTACAAATTTCAACTCTTAGTTATGTGTCATACCCATATTTCGAAAGTCACTCAGTTGTAGCCCTCTACCTTTTATACACAGAAAATGGGATAGAAAAAAACAGAGGGGGGGCAGGCATTAACGCCACCTCCCCGCCCATCCTCCAACCGTTAGGGGTTGATATTACATATTGAGGGTAGTAATAGTTGATTAGATTTATTTGCTATGGAGATTTAATAGTTACTTAATTTTTAGGTTTTAACCTTAATTTTATCCTATTATATAAAGTAGTAAGCTTTTTTTTGTCTGTGGCGAAGGATCTCGCTAACTGATGAACCGATATGGTTCTCCTTTTTAGGTCCCAGGGTGGTTTTAGTCAGTTTAATTTTTATAAAAAAGTCGTTGTAAGGGTTTAAGTTATTTTTCTGCACTTTCATGTCCTTTCTAATATCCCTAGATACTAGGGACGCAGCCGCTAGTATAATATAAAACACCAGTTTATGAAGAATTTTTTTGCGGGTATAGTCCCTTTCGTGGCAACGCCCCTTAAGGAGCGATTATTCGTATTTTCACAGTAGCTTTCCTCCTATTTCTAGCCCCTTGCAGGGGACTCTAACCTTGCGGGGCCAATTGCCTAGCCCTGCGGGGCAATCACCTAACCAAATATAACCTAACCTAACCTAAAATAACCTATTAAAAGCAATTTTAAAAATACAACGAATCGCCCCTTAAGGTGCGTTGCTACGAAAGGGACTATATCCTTTTTTGATACTTTAATATGTAGTAATTTGGCCGGTTATCCGGCCGGATATCCGGTAATTTGGCCGGATAACCGGATATCCGGCGTTGGCCGGATATCCGGCCCAACCCTATTTTTTATTTAACCATAAAGTTTGTTATACTTTCTAAGACTAATTTTAAAACAAGGGATTGGAATCTAAAGTTAGGTATTGCAGTTCTTTAAATGATTGTGAATTTGTATGAAATGTAGGCGGAACTTCCGCTGCTGCCAATTTTTACTTTTATTTGCACTTTTTTAATGCTCAACAATGAATTTTTTTCAAAACATAAAATGCAATTAAATTAAAGTAAATTTTATCAACAAAAAAGTTTGTTTTAAATGAATTGAAATTGTTTCATTTGACTAGAAAATGAAATGAGTTGGGCGGAGCTGAGGTGTTGATTTTCAATAATTAGGTGTGTGGCGTCGCCATTATTAAACCAACTAGACTGCCGGCATGTCTTATTAAGGCATTCAATAAAGATTTAAGTCAAAGAACAGCAGATACTGTTATTGTCTAATTAATATCAAATGTTTTGTTAAATTCAAGGTGTATTTAAAAGATCACGACCAACACGTACATACTTGAGCTATAAAAAGCAAATATACGTTTTAAAAAAGTAATAAGAATAACATCCATAACAGCGAATCATATCAAATTCGACAGACAAACGAACATTAACAAATGTAATACAAGGTAAAAACGCGTTCATTATTCAACAGTGTAAACATAACAAAAATTTAATTTACAATAAAAGCAACCCCTTACGTACGGATGGACAGACCGTCAACTTTGTTTACAGAAATACTACGCTATATTATTAAAGCTGGACGCAAACATAAAAGGAAATGAATATTATATTTCTTAAATATCCACTGGATTAGAACCGGTTCTCAACCACACTGAAAAATAGCTGATTTTATGCTAATATTACGTTTTTATATCCGTGGAAAGCTGTTTATAATACAATGCAATAATTTAAACTATTCCAGTTTAGCTTCAAAACCGATAAATATCCGCTATATTAGAACAGGATCTCAGCCGTACTGAAAAATCATGCATTTTATCGAATTATAGACAATTAATATTCAACGAAACGTAAAATGAAATATTATATTTAATTAATAACAGTTTTGTTACCCCGGGCCTTAAGCACCTTTCGGGGCAAACAAAACCTGACTTAATCATAAGATTTTTCATTTTACTTCCGCGAAAAGTTGTCTATGATACGATGCAATATAAAGCTAGCTTTTCCAGGCTAAAATTCCGTATTATTCCTAATTTAAATCCGGTTTTAGGTCGTACTGAAAAATCATACATTGCATTAAAGACAATTTTCTAAAAAAATTAAATGAATTCTAGATTACTGATTAGTTGGCATCGCAGAAAACTTTAAAATTCGATGCTTTATTTATTTTGCTAATTTCAACGAAATTGCGCCATAATTTACGACAATAATTCTCCCGCGTTTGTTTACATAAAAGGCTCCGAGAGAAAAGCATGATGAAAGAGACATTTCTTCTCTTACCAAATATTCATGAAATATATCGATCTTTCATGACAATTAACAAAAATATTAGTGTTGTAAATTGTATTGGTTTTGAAAAATCATGTTTATCATGATTTCTACATACTTTAACGGACATCATATCTAAAGATACATCAAGAAAATTAAATAAAACACATTTAAAAATTACGGGGAAATATGATCTAGATACTTTTCATTCGAAATCCAGAGATGGGTTTTTAAAAGATGCCGCGTTTTTTCTCGACATTTTTTATGCTATGAATAACAAGCGCGGCATTCGCCAAATCTAAACAAAGTATACAACTATTTATTTAATTATTTCGCTTTTGTTGGTACAGCCTTTAAAAGAAAAAAAAAATTATCTTAAATCCATTTTTGCTGCATATTATTATATATTAATATATCTTTTTAGAGCTATATTAGACATTATACAAATGGCTAAAATAATAATTTTAATATTTTGAATTCTTAAGTTGTATACTCTGTTTAGATTTCGCGAATGCCGCGCTTATTATTCATAGCGTAAAAAATGTCGAGAAAAAACGCGGCATCTTTTAAAAATCCATCACAGATGTTTGTTTGCCGCGAAAATTTAAAATGGTAGGATATCGTCTTTGATTCATATTGGAATAATTGTCGGTTTTTTATGGATGGGGTCTTTTATCGAAAAACAACATCGAATTTGCGGTGCATGGCCATGGGGTTCGGGAGGGGACTAAGCGTCGGGGACGGGAGCATAGGGGGAAAAAGACTACCCATTGGGAGTTTATTTATTTGTTGACTTTTTGTAGACAAAAAGTAAAGAAATTCAAATTTTTGCGGTATGACCGTTTTAGGCTCTGTTTGAAATGACCGGCAGGGGTCAATTTTGTTGGAGGCCCGTTGGGGCCAGCCGCATAGGCAGGGACCCCAGGCAGGGGTCAAAAAAGAGTGTATGGGGCAGCCAGGTAGGCTGCCATTACCACTGATTTTACATGTACAGTTGGGGAGGACCCAAAAGATTCCATTTGAAAAGGGAGAGTATCCCAGCCAGGCACAGTGTAGAATATGGGGGAGGCCCCAGGGTTGACAATGGAAAAGAGGGGGAGCACCCCTAAAAAGTTGGCGGGGTTTTGTTGAAACCGTTGGCCATGGCAGACAGCACTGCCGGTGAAAAGGGGGAGGGAGGTACTCCCACAGGGGTACAGGGGAAAGGTCAGATGAGCAGACCGCCGGGAAAAGGGAGAGGGGAGGGGACGGAGTCCCCTCGCTTCCAGTATGGTCAGTCTTGACTTAAACAAAACGTTTTCATTCAAAAATAAGGTGGGGGTTCGAATGGAAAGGGATGACTTTACCCCCTGGTTTAAAGGACACAGGGGAAAGGAGATTACCACTATAGGCAGGCGGCCTACAGAGGCGGCATACACTCTTTACCTAGCTGGCCAGAGTTAGTTTATCAGCGACCATTCAAGTAGTAACATATCAAAGATATATAAAAGCATCAGTCCATATTGTTATTAATACTTTACCTATATATACAGTGACAAGAATAAAGAGTTTATTGAAGTCAAGCACATGCCTTTATTAAGATTATATAAAGTGGAATGAAAAAATATTTTTAAAAAAATTCTTTGAAAAAACCCACCCTCCCCTCCCTTAATAAACAATAGTAGTATTTACACTGTATGGCTACAAAAAACTTAACATTTTAATAATAAGGATTCTTGTGTAATAATGCAATTGATTAATAATTAATTATTTTTATTTCAGATTCCAAACGAAGAACAATTTGTTATCCCTACAGCACATAATTTTTTGTCTGGACTAAAATGGCAGCGAATGATGAAAACAATAGGCTCCCTGAGTTAGGGAATTTGGAACAGCATCTTCCACCCCCATTCCATGACAATGGATATGAACCAGTGTCCCCAGGTAATATTAGGTTAACATATTAAAATTTTTTTCTTAATGGAAAGCACCTAATCCCACAGAAATAGAATGATATTTTATCCAATAAATCTTTCAAATTCACGGATACCAATTTAAAACAATTAAAACTTAACCTAGTTTGAATTATGGTATAATAAAATTCAAAAACAAAGAATGTTTGCTTTAATGGGAATAAATCGCTAAGTGTGTAAATAAATTTTATTTCAAAAAGAGGCGGACAGCGATATTTAACATCAAAGGGAATATGGTTTAACAACAAAAAGTTTCCTTTACAATTATTTAATATTTGAAATATCATATTATAGAAAGTAGTAAGCGTTTTTTGTCTAGCCTGAAGGATTTCATTAATTGACTAATCGAAATTGTTCTCTTATACATTGAGGCTTTTCACAGGTCTTAAAAAGTTTTTTTAAAGAATATTTTAGAAGAGGGTTTCTTTACTTTTCTTCTCCCCCAAATATTTTTATCTCTTTAAAAAATTAGAGTTTAAAACGGGATAAGGCTGATTTTTCACCCTATAAATAGTGCCCCTAGAGGCTCCCAGGGGTGTAATCATTAGTTGTTTCATATAGTATTAAAAATAATATTTATTTTCTTTTTCAGCGGTTCCGACCATACAGGAGGAAACAGAGGATCAACCTAGCTACTCTAATACAGGAAAGAATAAAATAAAAAGTTTATTGGATTACATTTATTATGGGTTCAGTTTATGAACAACATACTTAGGTATATTAACCAAATTAAAACGTCTTATTTAAAATAGTTATTTAAGTCAGCATGAACAGAAATCCTTAATAAAAGCTAATATTAGAGTCATTGACATAATTCTCAAAAATTGAAAGAATAAAAAAATGTTTATATAACAATGTTAGTTCACGACAACATACCCGAGTCACATTGACCAAAGTAAATTGTTTTATTCAAATTATTCATAAGATGTCATGAAAACAAATGATATTGTATAAAAAAAAAAAAAAAAAATTCATATTGATTTTATTCTGTTTCAAAGGACATCTAGTTGACAACCTTGTCGAGGCAACATTGGGCACAGCCACCAATTCGCAAGCAGACAACAACCAGCTAAGAGCTAGCTCCAACAACCAATTACCACCTAGATCTGCAAGTGTTCCTCCTTCCCTAAGACCTGCGAGAGTTCCAGCAACAAACAATGGATTACCAAGGAGGGATCAGTCACCAGAAATAATATTTTCAAATATTGCTCCTTCACACAACACAGGTCACAACAATAATGCCGCCACATTCCGCCCCGCCATGCAAAACAGACAGCGTCATGTTTCTACAGACAATGTTCACACCAGGATCCAACACGCAGAAAATAGAAACACGATGGGCTCCAGCGAAGGAAGACATCTAGTAAACCTACTAACTGACGAGGATAGAATCTATTCCATCATCAACAACCAACCACAAACAACAAGTGATTTCCGTCAGCCATTTGTAACCCCAAGGAGATTACAAGATGTACAATCCTTTATGAAATTAGAACCCGAACCTGAGAAGCAAGCAGGGACCAGCAACAACCAAGACAAGTTATCGCCGGAGATGGTGGCGCAGATTATAGCCAATGCATTGGCACAAACCAAACAGTTAGAAGAATCAAGGGACAACACCGCAGCCGCAACCACAGCCACATCTTCTAATATAACAGGGATTACAACAGCACCTGCAACACAAAGGTCAAATCACATCAACGCCACCCCCTTCCCCATCCCAGAGGGGTGGCAACAAGTGAGACTCCCAGAGCATAGGTGGATCAATGGAATACCAAGCAAATCACGTGATCCACAATTCATGGTAATGCACGCATCCATATTACAACAACAAAGACTTTCGGGTATCACCAAGATAAATTCATTGTTCTGCAAGGAAAATTCCTTTCTCAAATTATTGCAGAAGTTTTTATTAGATGTCACATCAGCCAAGAGTAATATAGAGGTAAGTTAGTTTTAAAAAAAAGGACATTATATTGAAATTACAAGGTAGTTGCATAGATTTTGGACTCAAGCCATTTTTATTCATTTAATTCACTTTCCAATACATTTTTAGAATCCTATATACAAAACCAATGTTTTGGAGCCGGAACAAGGAGCATTCATATCTTTGATGGAATCGGAGCCGTTATTTTTAGTAAAAACGGCTTCGGCTCCAGATTAATCAAAAAAGTAACAAGTCAATTTAGCATTGGTTTATTGTTATACATTAACCTGAAAAATCATGGTCATTCAACAAATAAACACACAATTCTTTTATGTTGATATAGTTCTAACTAAATAAAAGAAGAATATTATAGATAGATTTGTTTATTAAATCCAATAGAGAATAATTTTGATAGTTTGGAGCAGCAGTAAAATTATACGGCTCCAGAACACTGAGAATAATATTAGTTTTTTAAAATTAGTTATTATATTTCAGGACTCTCTGCGTGAGCTCTATACCTGTCATACACCATTGGAGTTACATTCCGAGTTGCACAGGTCCATGGAATCAAGTTTAATGGCGCTAGAGATGTTGAACAACGTATTGCGTTTTGGGGCGTTGGTTTTTTACACTTCACCAACGGTTGTGCTGTGCATGGCTACAGCTGATGTAGGCACCATTTTACAGGGTGAACAGTTAGCTCTGTACAATCAGTACACAAAAGAGTATGAAGAAAACGAACGCAAACGCAAAGAACGCGACAACAAGCACAACAGCTATACAGGTCAGAAACGGTTTGCCGGCACTTGTCACTCATGCGGCAAGGTTGGTCACCGTATGTCGGAATGTCACAACAAAGAGAATAAGAAACCTTCCAAGTGAATCGAGGCGGCGGCCCCAGTTATTAAATCAGACGGTGAAACATCGGAATTATCCACAGTAGCTGATACTGGCAGCCGCGCTCATACTATATACGATAGTTCAAAACTTTATGATTCTAATTTTTCCGGCCCCAAAAGTTTGCTTGAACACACTAGTGATATTACACCTAATTGTGATAATATTTGTGATACACCAGAGGTCTGTCCCCAGATTGATACTATGATTAACATTAACTGTACCACATCTCCCGGTGACAAGGATGATAACATAATTGTTGACAATGACATGAGTGATGAATCCTTTGTGCAATATATCGACAATCATATAGCTGATTTAAACTGTTTTTAAACTATTTTTGAATGGGGGTTCAAAAATATACTAGGACACCTATAGAATCAGACTGCAGAGCCCAAATTTGAATTAAGTCCCCAATAAACTTTTTTTGGGGGATTTAAAAATTAATTTTTACTGTTGCTTTGGTAATTTTGACCAGATCAAAAGGTCTTCTTTTACTTCGTGTAATATTGTAACTTAGTGAATAATTTTATATAATTCACTTTATACTGATACAATAAAAAAAACATTACTCTGTTCAATGGAAATTATTTTTTTTTCTAAAACAATAAATTTCATTGAAAAATCTGACATAATACAATGAAAAACATAATGCTGAATTTAAACCAATAAGAAATTTTCTTTCATTTCAATTCTTTATAATTTCCGAAAGAGTGTTTTCACAAAGTGACTTATTTCAAACGTAGTTAAATAATTTTATCTAATAAAAATGAAAAGAATGGAAACCCTACTCATAAAAGATACATACTTTTTAAAAATATTTTAAAAAATATGTTTGAATAATCTTATTTTATATCATATTTGTATATGTGACAAAAGTAAATTTGTTGTATTGCATAAACATTTGTTGTCATCTTAATTTGTTTAACCCTTTACAGCCAATTTTTATGTGTTTTAATGTATAATAGACATGAAACATTTTTATGTTGATTAATTGATATATTGTAAAGAATTAATTTTTAATTAGTATTGATAGATAAAATCAAAAGACCTAACTTTACTGTATACTAGCATACAATATTTACGAAGCAAGACACTCTAAAAGCTATGTATTTTACCTACAAAGGAAAGAAACATCACGATTCAGTAAAAATTATTTAATCCATAGTAAAAAATAAACTTTAAAATCCTAATAAATATTGATATGGGCAATTGTTCTCATATTTGGCTTTGCAGTATGATTCTACAGGTGTCAAAGTATATTTTTGATATACCTTTCAAAAATAGTTTAAAAACAGTTTAATCAGTTGTGGTTATAAACCATTGAAACGCAACATACATTCAGCAGAAGCTTATGATTTTTATAAGGATATTCTCGGAGCCGATCAAAAAGTTCTTGATTTACTTAAATTTGGTTATGTTCCAAAATTTGTGAAAAAACCCCCTAGCGCTATAGATTTACCAAATAACAAAAATGCTAGGTCACAACTTGTTTTTGTGAAGGAACAAACGGACGAATGGTTGCGCAAAGGGATAATAGTACAAACGGTTGTGAAACCAAAATTCGTAAATCCGATTTCTGTTGCAGTCAAGAAAAACTCAGCCACAGGTACATCCAAGCTTAGGATGTGCCTTGACCTTTCAAGATCATTGAATGGGCTACTTCAAGACGAGACTTGCACAATGGAAGATATCCACAATGTCATGCCCAGGTATGTTAAATATTATAAAATAAAAGTTAATAGATTTAGTCGTATTTTAGTTTTCAAATTTCATCAGATTTTAGTATTAGTACCCAATAACTTTTGTTTAATAGTCGCCTCTAGTATAGCAATTTTGTCCGATACTTAAACCATTTGTTTATTCAAATCTAAAGCCTGCAAATAGACCAGTTAACCATTCTGATTCCACCGGGCTTATGGGGGGAAGGGGCGAGATGAAGGGGTTTTTCATAAGTGACAAGAATACAAATTAAACAAATATTTGTTTTGTTGTGACAAATTTCATTTATGAATATAATATTTGTTTTATTTAAGGATCGTGCCCAACTCTTGGTTATCAGCAGTCGATATAAAATCGATGTACACACACTTGAGGATCCATGAACAATTCCGAGGATATTTTGGGTTTCTCACTGACATCAGATAGCGGAGATAGAGTCTTCTACGAATTTCATTTTCTGCCATTTGGAACAGGTGAGCCAATTGTTTTTCTTTAACAGGGGGGTATATTCTGCACAAGATTTATTTTTTATTTTTTCCCTGCCACAAACGTTCTTATTTTCCTTCTCCCCTTTAGTTTTTTATCACCAAGGAGGGGGGGAGAAATGGAAAAAATGTTTTCAGTTTTCTTAATTTTTACATTTTTTCACTTCAACCAACCATTTTTTATACCCCCCCCCCCCCCCGTGAACAGGGGATTCCATGTAGAATATACACCCCTGTATAATAATCATTTTTTATTTAGCAGCAAGTCACAGAGAAGGGACTGGCAGCAGCTTACATATCAACATGATTAATAAGTTGTTTATATTTTCAGGACCAGCTACCTATTTGATGGATATTCTTCTTATTCCTATCAAAAGATATTGCCACGCAATGGGCATCGACATCAGTGTGTTTGTCGATGACTCATTAAATGTTTCCATGACCAGAGCCAAGGCGGAGGCTTGTTTGAAAG